>NC_053016.2:25388011-26128958 GCF_016746245.2 Drosophila santomea | reverse complement strand
AAGAGCTTCTTAAATAATAATCATAATGAAGGATAAACAAAATTAAAGAAAAAAAATATAGGTAAATATAATTAACCAAAGCAGCGCTCAAACAACCAAAGCTGCAAAGAATTAGGTAGAGCAGCGGCAGCGCAGCTCCACATAACCAAAACGGCCGCAGCACTTCGAACAGCGCAGTTGCAAATAACTAAAACGAGGTTTGCCATGACGTCACAAAATTGCCAAAACCTCGTGTGCCAATTTGGGATGGGATTTTCTTCTCCTATTAATATGCAGGAATTTTTTCTAAACAATATATATAATAAGAGAAGGCACTGACACTTAATAGGCACTGAAATAAAATTTGGTTATAAATTGTTCATACGAAAATGAGCAATTTCATACTTGGCCATTTCTTATTAATGCACTTGAAATTCACAGAAATTAATTTTATGCGTATGTTTGCCGGTTTTGAACTGATATTATTATATTTAAAATGTATTTTTGTACATTAACTTCAGTATATAATATTTTCAGCAAAATATATAAATTTATTTCACGCACTTGACTTGAACTTATTTGGTCCGCTGCTGTTCTTAGAGTAAGCTGTCGGCAGGCACAAATGTTGCGCTAGCTTATCCAAGGTGTCCGAATTAAAGATAAGCCACGGTTAAGCTAATTGCTTGAGGAACTAGCAAAAGGGGAAAGAGAAAAGAAACAAATGCCCCTGTAGGAAATTGGACACGTCAGACAGCATATTAAGTTTTCGAAGAAGCTCGTAATCTTGACCATTTAATATCATGTTTTGGCCAAATGAACCACTAATTTCGTTGAGATGGCTATCCCAATTCAAATGGTCATTACCAATATATGCTCGATTTGCAGCAAGAACCTATTTAGCCTTTCACTGGCGTTGGCCTGTGGCGAATAGACAGCTGTACACATATGATTAATGCCAAATCGTGTTAAGAACGATTGAAAAAAGCCAGATTTTAATTGGGAACCGTTATCGGTTAGTACTACCTCGGGTACCCCAAAAACGTAAAAAAAAAAGTAATTTTCTAAATAGTCACAAATCTGGTTTGAAGTAAACTTCTTTAAAGAATGTAAGAAAAGAAATTTAGTATGATGGTCAACGATGATAAGAAGTCCTATGTTACCTTTCTTTGATCTGGGGTAGGGTCCCAGCAGATCAATATATAGTTTCTGAAACGCTCTATCTGAGGTCATTGGTTTACCCATAGGTGGTAGCAAAACAGTATTTGGGCTTTTTGTAGACCTACAAACAGAACAAGCCGATACGTAAGTACGTATCTGAGTCACCATTCCTGGCCAAAACAGATATCTCTTCAGCTTTTCTATTAATTTACCTGTGCCACAGTGAGCTGCATCGGGTGAATTATGTGCACGATAGAGAATCTTCAGTGAGAGCTGTTAGAATTCATAATTTCCATGACTCTGCTTCTTGCGGAGCAGTGACAGTAGTTACTTTGGGTTTCTTTGGGCCTTTGACAACTTCTCCGACATAAGCGCGATAGGTAGCTCTTTGCCCTCGTCATTCTTTTGAGCTAATACGCAGCCAAGACCATGGGTGCTAGCGTCGCAAATAAGTATGAATGGTTAAGATAAATCGGGAGACCTTAGCACTGGAGCTGTAGTTAGACTGAATTTCAGTTTATAGAAAGCTTCTTCTGCGGCTTCATTCCAATCTAAGCATTTGTTTTTCTAGGGAAGCTCAGTTAGTGAAAAGCTAATTGCGGCATAGCTTTCAACGAATCTTCTATACCAACCCGAGAGTTCTAAAAATCTTCTCAGTTGTTTTACTGATTTGGGAATCGGAAAATCTAAGATAGCGTGTATTTTCCCGATATCGGTTTTCAATTGGCCATCGCTAATTATGAAACCGAGATATTTTCATCTCCCGCATGCAAAACTTAGACTTTTGTATATTAATAGTTATTGGCTTTCTGGAGATATAAGGCGACTTCCTTTAAAAGGGAATCAAAGTCGACTGACAAAATAAGGGGATCGTCTAAATAAACGAGCACCCTTGTTCGCAAATGTGGTGGTATTACTTTTTCCATAAGCCTACATCCATAAGCCTGGGATGCATTGCACAGACCAAACGGCATTACCTTATACTGGTACAAGGGCCTGTTTGGGATTATGAATGCGATGTATTGCCTAGATTTTTTTTCAAGCGGAACTTGCCAAAAACATGCTTCATGTCTAGACCAGTTATGTATCGAGCAGGAGGTAGCCGGCTTAAGATGCCTTCGATATGTGGCAGAGGGTAGGCATCTTTCCGAGTATATTTATTTACGACCCTCGAATCTAAGCACAAACGCAACTTTTCGCCACGTCTAACTAAAAGACAGTTGCTGCTCCACGGACTGTTGGATTCTTCTATTATGTCCATTTCAAGAATCTTGTCTATTTCCTTAAACATGTCTTTCTCGACGGTTCGTGAGACTGGCCAATGCCTTTGCTTGACAGGGATTTCGTTACCTACATCGATGCTGTGCTCACACAAGTGAGTTCGGTCTAAACTTTCCTGATCGAATGAGGTGAACTTGGCGATGACGGAATTAAGACGAAAACGCTGTCCTGCATTCAAAGTGTGCATATTTGGAATTTCGGTTTGAGCCTCGTCTCCAGTATCAAATTCAGATACTTCTCCTATGGGATCTAGCAACTGATCTAATAGTCCAAACGAACGCCAAATATCAACGCCCAAATAAACATCCTGATTCAGATCAGGTATAATAAAAAATTCCATCGGCTTGGTCAAATCTCGATATATAATATCGGCAACGAACTTGCCGATCACTGGACAGTTAGAGCCATTAGCCGTTTGGATGACTCCAAAACATTTTCGAAATTGAGGGCTGTTTCTAAGAGCAGCAGCAGCTTCATTTCCCACACATCTGATCGTGGCGCCTGAGTCCTATAAAGCTTAATATTGGCTTAAGATCGGTATATGGTCGCTTATTGGACTTAGAGATTATTGCCGAGACTAATCTTTTGCGGGTTGATATAATCTTTTTCCAAAACGTTCTCAAACGTTTTGGTCTCAAATTTAAATTAATGCTGTCAACTTCAGCAAATATACGTTTCTTAGCGGCTTTGTAATTAGCTAAACGTAAATGAAAAGGCAAGTGGGGGTCTATTCCGGTTTTCTGTTCTGCGACTTGACTGAAGGCGGTTTGAGCACCACCATCTACGGTAATTACTTTGGATGCGACAAGTGGGTTCTGTTTGCCGCATCCCTCTGGTAGTTTTCCTGAGGGTTACAGGTCAGACATTTTGCCTTGAAGGTATTCTTAGCCCCACAACCGTAACAAAAGATGGTTCTCTGTTCTAAGCAGTCATCGAAACATGACTAAACATGCTGACAAGCCTTCCCTACTGCTATCGAATTTGATCCTCCAGCTTTGAATAACGCCTGCAGCTTTATCCAAAGAGATTTTAGAAGTGTTTCTGGATATATCTTGTGGATTGCTTAAACCATTATGGAAGATGATGCAGCTAGAGACACGATGAAAGGTCTATTATTGGGTCTCAAACTTTGATGTGGTTCAACATGTTCTGCTCGGTTTATATTAAGCGCAGCTAGTTGAGCTTGGACCGCCTTTTCGAGGTTCGAGGCGAGTAAGCCATTTATGGATTGAAGAAGTCGGTCTTGACTAGCATCGATAGCCTCTCTAACGAGATGAGTGACGTCATCTCTATTCAAAACAGAAGAGCGAGTATCTTCTTTGTTTTTGGATACAACAGTTGGAAGGGTTTCGATAGGAAGTTCGTCATTATTTCGAATCACTGCTCGAGTATTCATACCACTCCTAGGAGATGCTCTTTTATCTTTTACCTCTTTTATTGGTGCCTCTGGGATTAACCCAAGAATCCCTAATCGAATTAAAAGAAGGTGGAACAGCCTCGCTGACAACCGTAGAATTTTGGATCTCAATATACAGTGTATTGTTCAGATAAGTTACCTGGGATGGAGTACAAGTACTCTTGCACTCAGGACATTGCGTGGAAGCTTTAAAGCTGTCTTCAACGCATTTGTTGTGGAATTTATGATTGCAGGTCAAAACTGCAATCAAATCAATATGTTCCATTACCTCGTGGCAAAGTCCACAGAACGAATCTTCAATGGGGATTTCAAAAGCCACATTTTCATTACTGCGATAAACTGCCATTTTAATAATATAAAAGTATATCCAACAAATTCATAAAAACTAGGGGTCTGTCGCTTTACAAAACGCCGAAACCTAAAACATAAGTTGAGCCAATGTAACGCCAAATGTATAATCAATAAATTGTATCCTTAGTGAATTGTAATATATTGTTCTATTATCCGATTTGTATTAAAAGGTTAATATCAATCCGGTCAGATTATCAAAATCTTTCTACGAGATTTCGTAATAATCTAAATTTCCAAGCTTGACTCTCAAAATCAAATTCAAAGTTACTAAAGATTAACTTTTAAACATGTAGATGTTTCTACAGACGGTTTAATTTGGTCGACCAATCCAGAAAATTCCGAATTGCAATCGCAATTCAACAATATTATTTCCGAGTGTCTTAAAAAACTTTTGTTACAAAGAAAACCTTGTTTGAAACACAAAATAAATTGATATTTAATGGGTGGGTTATGCGAGCAAATAGCCGCGAAGCTAACTAACACATTCATACAGATGTTTTGAGTATAAATATCTAAAGGATTTTAGACAGTTGTGTTTAAGTCGGCCCCACATTGGGCGCCAATTGTGTAGTGTGCAGTCCTTTTACTTTTATTTTTTTTTTAAATTCTTCCTTGCAGAGCAGCCAGGGCTATGACAGAGCTCGGCAGTGTGCACTTCTAGCATTTGCACTAACTAGCTCGACGGATGGGGCGGGGTTCTTGCCTGCTCTATAAATTATGGGAGCACCTTTTCACAATACTTTAAGTGCACGGTTTCAAAAGAACAAAAATCAACAGGATATGTATAAAAAATGAAACAAATATTGTAAGTCCCAAGAAAAAGATAGATACCGGATTATTGACAGAAACATTCGGTTCCGATTGACTCTAGGGTATGAGATGTTAATTTTACCCTATTCTACACCCTCCCTACCTTGACAACACCGGAGAAAATATATGGGTTGTCCCTTGAGTTAACGTTAAGGTAGATACTATTTATGTTCTAGGATAGGCATGGTGTTCGGCGACAGACCCACAAGAAAAAAAATTAAACCTTCATTTCAATTATATAATAATTATTATATAATAATAAATATATATAAATATATATAAATATATATATAAATATATATAATATATAATAATAAAGAAAAATAGGGGAAAATCAAATAAAACTCACTCACCCTGCGAGGCCGTCGTTGAGCTCAATGACCGCTGAAAATCTTAATAAAATAGAGGATTATTTTGTTTCGACCATGAGTTTAAATTTAAGCACAAAAAAAATTTTCAATTATTAATTAATAAGCTCTTGACCATTCCTTATTTTATTTTATAAAATTTAAGTTAATAAAAAACAAGAGAAAACGCTATAGTCGAGTTCCCCGACTATCTGATACCCGTTACTCAGTTAGTGGAAGTGCGAAGAAAAGTCTTCAGCACTGACAGTCTTTGGCGGTATGTGGGCGTTAGAGAGGGCGTGGCAAAAAGTTGTTTGGCAAATCGATAGAAATTTACAAGTCTTATACAAAAATAACAAAAAAAATCAAAACATTTTTCAAAAGTGTGGGTGTGGCAGTTTTGGGCGGTTTGTGGGCGTTTGAGTGGGCGTGGCAACATGAATCGACAAACGTTTATGCGTCTATGTCTCTGGAGTCTGTATGCTTAGTCTGAGCTCTCTAGCTTTTGTAGATCCTGAGATCTCAGCGTTCATACGGACGGACAGACAGATGGACATGGTCATATTGACTCGGCTATTGATCCTGATCCAGATTATATATACTTTATATGGTCGGAAACGCTTCATTCTGCCTATTACATACTTTTCAACGAATCTAGTATACCCTTTTACTGTACGAGTAATGGGTATAAAAATTTACTTTAAGTTTTAAGTATTTCAATTCAAAACAAGAGAGAACGCTATAGTCGAGTTCCCCGACTATCTGATACCCGTTACTCAGCTAGTGGAAGGGAGAAGGAGAGTCTTAAACACAGTTTTTGGCGGTTTGTAGGCGTTATAGTGGGCGTGGCAAAACGTTTTTTGGCAAATCGATAGAAATTAACAAGACCAATACGAAAATGAAAAAATATCTAAACATTTTTCAAAAGTGTGGGCATGGCAGCTTCGGGCGGTTTGTGGGCGTTAGAGTGGGCGTGGCAAAACGTTTTTTGGCAAATCGATAGAAATTATCAAAACATTTTTCAAAAGTGTGGGCGTGGCAGTTTTGGGCAATTTGTGGGCGTTAGAGTGGGCGTGGCAACATGAATCGACAAACTTGCGCTGCGTCTATGTCTCTGGAGTCTGTATGTCTAATCTAAACTTTCTAGCTTTTGTAGTTCCTGAGATCTCAGCGTTCATACGGACGGACAGGCGGACGGACAGACGGACAGGCGGACAGACAGACAGACAGACAGACGGACGGACAGACGGACATGGCCAGATCGACTCGACTATTGATCCTGATCAAGAATATATATACTTTATATGGTCGGAAACGCTTCCTTCTGCCTGTTACATACTTTTCAACGAATCTAGTATACCCATTTACTCTACGAGTAACGGGTATAAAAATTTAAGAGAAAAAATTTTAATTAGTGGCATAATACGACACAGCGTCCGAAATATTAAAACAATGGAAATTTTTGAATCAATTCTTCTTAGCCACTTTTAATATTTATACTTCTGAACCAGTTTGGTTCGCAGAAGGAAACTTTGTGAAGACCTAAGACCTAAGACCGGAAAATTGGTCAATAAAGAGTTGGCATCGCTATCTTTCTGGAGATGGTTCAGAAATTTTCAATATAAATTTAATTGGCAGACGTCATATTTTTATTCCAGCTTATTGGTCGAAATACTTCCAAGACATAGCGAAAATCTGCGGCAGCGCTGGCACCAAATATCCAAGGCAGAGCAAATTAACCAAAGCAGCGCTCAAACAACAAAAGCTGCAAAGAATTAGGTAGAGCAGCGGCAGCACAGCTCCACATAACCAAAACGGCCGCAGCACTGCGAACAGCGCAGTTGCAAATAACTCAAACGAGGTTTGCCATGACTTCACAAAATTGCCAAAACCTCGTGTGCCAATTTGGGGTGGGATTTTCTTCTGTTATAAACATGCCGGAATTTTCTCCAAACAATATATATAATATGAGAAGG
The DNA here is from genome assembly GCF_016746245.2 of Drosophila santomea. Taxonomy (NCBI): domain Eukaryota; kingdom Metazoa; phylum Arthropoda; class Insecta; order Diptera; family Drosophilidae; genus Drosophila; species Drosophila santomea. The sequence goes on along the minus strand of NC_053016.2, from coordinate 26,121,639 downwards.
CACTGGCACTGAAATAAAATTTGGTTATAAATTGTTCATACGAAAATGAGCAATTTCATACTTGGCCATTTCTTATAAATGCACTTGAAATTCACAGAAATTAATTTTATGCGTATGTATGCCGGTTTTGAACTGATATTATTATATTTAAAATGTATTTTTCTATCATTAACTTCAGTATATACTATTTTCAGCAAAATATATAAATTTATTTCACGCACTTGACTTGAACTTATTTGGTCTGCTGCTGTTCTTAGAGAAAGCTGTACTCAGACTAGGCCTAGGCATATATCAAAGCCGATCATGCGACAACGGCAAGTGCAGCCGAAGTCGACAAACATGTCGGCACGCACAAACGATGCGCTAGCTTATCCAAAGTGACCGAATTAAAGATAAGCCACGCTTAAGCTAATTGCTTACGGAACTAGCAAAAGGGGAAAGAGAAAAGAAAGAAATGCCCCCCTAGGAAATTAGACACTACAAAACCGCCAAAAACTATCAGTGTTGAAGACTCTCCTTCGCACTTTCACTAACTGAGTAACGGGTATCAGATAGTCGGGGAACTCTAACGCCCACAAATTGCCCAAAACTGCCACGCCCACACTTTTGAAAAATGTTTTGATAATTTCTATCGATTTGCCAAAAAACGTTTTGCCACGCCCACTCTAACGCCCACAAACCGCCCAAAACTGCCACGCCCACACTTTTGAAAAATGTTTTGATATTTTTTCATTTTTGTATTGGTCTTGTAAATTTCTATCGATTTGCCAAAAAACGTTTTGCCACGCCCACTATAACGCCTACAAACCGCCAAAAACTGTGTTTAAGACTCTCCTTCTCCCTTCAACTAGCTGAGTAACGGGTATCAGATAGTCGGGGAACTCGACTATAGCGTTCTCTCTTGTTTTTTTATGAATTCTACATATATTGCTGAATTTTTTAGCAAAAATATTTATTGATTCTTATTATATAAATAATCTATTTTTAATATATTAATTTAAATTTAAGATTTAAGACGGCAAATGTTTCGACTTTATGCCACTTTTTTTTAAATTTAGCCCAATGTGCAATGTGTATAATGTGAATATCTTATTGGCGCAACGCCAGGCAGAAGAACACCTTCAGTATACGTACATACATAGACTTACCTGAAAATTCGGATGACGGCACAATGTAATTTAAATCAAGTAATTTAAAGAAAATTTCCGAAAAATTAAAGTCAAATCGGCCAGGTCTGGAATAAATTTACCCACGTAAGTGACCAAGCCAAGGAAACTCCGCGTCTCTTCTTTATTTTTGGGTGCTCGAAAGGATCAGCCATTATCCCTTCATGTGTCCCAAGAATTTGATTCTGGTCGTCTTCCAAATACACTTCACATCGTTTAGGAGTATATTATATTCTTTTTCGACTGCAGCATCATGTTCCTGTTCCCAATTTCAGAAATTATTACGTCGTCGATATAATTCATTACGTTATCCCACGATGATGTATCTGAACAGTCCTCGAGGTCTGATGAAAGTGGTCATCGCTCTACTTGCTTCGTCCAGTTCCAACTGGTGATATGAGTCCTTTAGATCCAGTCGTGAAAATAATTTGCCGTTTCGTAATTTAGTCATAAAGGATTCGAGCGTAGGCAGAGGATAGTTTTCACGAAGAATGGCTCGGTTGGCCTGTCGCATATCGAGACATAGTCGGATGTCGCCATTCGGCTTTAACGCATTTACCATCGGGGAGATCTAAGGACTGTGACCACTCACAGGTTCAATAATGTCCATGCGGTGTGCTTCTTCTAGCTTAGCATTCGCCTTATATTCCAACGCCACTGGAATTCGCCTCATTGGTTGTTATACGGGATGAACATCCGGATCTATTGTTAGCTTAATGCTGCTTTTCCATTTTGGGAACGGCGCTATGATTTCAACGTGGTTAACCGGTAACCCCATTCGGAGAACATTTAACCTTGTAGCCGTTTCCCTTCCAAGCAATGACTGCCGTGCTTTTTCAATGACGAAAAATTATGCAATTTGCTCCGGATTTTCCTTGATCGATATTGGTGCCTCAAAGACACAAATAACATTTAAAATTTCGTCCGAGGCATATCCCCTCGCGCGAACGCGAACATTGAAAACTGCTGCATTCTTTGTTTTTAAAACCAACCAATCGTCTTAAGAGATCAGGTTGAACCGGGAACCGGAATCGATTATCAATAAAACGTTCTCGCTACCAATTCGGCATTTAATCAATTCTTCATGTTCCTCGTCACTGTGTATTTTTAAACAATATTCCCGCTTTATCTCGTTACGCCCTTGGGTTGAATCTTTAATTCAATGTATATTCCTGCGCTTGAAATTCTGATCGTTCGATTGTGGGTATGGGCGTTTTAGAATCGTTCGACATTTGCTGGCAAAATGACCCAGCCGAGAGCACCGATTACACTTAATCTGCCGGGCCGGGCACGTGGGACTATCTTCTTTATGGCCTGTCCGCCCACACCTTCCGCACTCGCTATTATGCAGTTTCCGTGGTTTCCAATTAGAAATTTTATTGACTGTGTCTGGTAAATGTTTCGGCAACATCAGATTTGACTGTTTATTTATTTCTTCATCTACCTGACACGCGTTTCTAACTTCGCTTAATGTTTGTTCTTTCTCTAACAGTTTCTTTTTAAGTTCTGAGTTAGCCTAAGTATCAATAAGTTTGTCCTTTAGACATATTTCTTCTATCTCGGCTTTCGTGGAACCAAACTGGCATTTTTGGAGTTGCTGGCGCAGTCGTAGTATAAATTTCCCACTGTTGCGCCTTCGTCAGAAGATATTTTTCTAAAAAGGTGTCTCTCGAACGTCGAACTTTGTTTTGGAGAAAAGTACGATGTTAATTTTTAATATTCAACCATAGCATCCGGTATTGCGTATGCAACCGTCTGCAGTTGCGTGCCCCCCTAGTGTAATAATTTCATTGTCTTCTGAGTTACCGAGTTGACGCCTTCCACCTGTAGGTATATGTTGAAAGCTTTTATTACGCTGTCCGCCATCACGAACAAGCATTATGTCTAGGAAAAACGAAGATTAATTTAAGGCTTTTGTCAAGTAATTTGTATTTTAAATATTATCGCTGACCACCGTCAGGCAAAATACGTACTGCTTATTGAATACTTGTCCATACACACATGTATATGTATATATATTTTCATCGGCTGATTGCCTCTGACCACTGTCAGATAGAATTTTATTTTCAAACCCTTGTTAAATACCTGCACCGGCAATTTGCCTTTGACCGCTGTCAAATAATATAGTTATTCCTTATACAACTTTTTTTTAATGTGTATTTTTTTTTCATCGGCCGTTTGCATCTGACCACTGTTAAATAGAACTTCTTTTTTTTTTTGTAATTAACCTTTGTTTTTTTTTTTACAATATGCCTTTCTGACCACTGTCATATAGAATTTTATGTTAACAATATACATGCACACGTTTGTATGTGTGTATATGCACTAATCCGCAAACAATTCCGTTGCTTTGCATACACGTGCATGTTTGTGTGTGTGTTCTTGCGTCTCACACCAAACGAAGAAAAAACGCAAAGAGACAAAAAAAAAACGGGGCTTTGCAGAAATCGCTTAGCGCACGCATGTGGATATTTGCAAACGATTATTTAATTAGTTTTGTTTTTATTCCTTCGCTTTAGTTTAATTTCATAATGGTTTCTATTTTTACCTCGTCGCCAATGTAACAACCCGTACTTTAGTTTGTCAACTTATTTTATTAGATTCCAATGTGGTTGCTTCCAAATTCAACGCCAGACTAAAACTACAAAGTATATATAACAAGAGAGTCAATTAAAGTAAATGCCGAGAGCGAGAGCGCGAGAGAGAGAGCTGGCCGCCGATCTTCGCTCAGCATCGTGGTGCTGGTTTCCACAGAGGTGATGCTACTTGTGATGCCGTTCTGAAGACCGCATCAGAAGTGACAAGGGCTGTGACTGCTATCCTCTAAGCCGCAGCTGAAAGAGGAGAAACAACTTATAGATGTAGTCTGTTAAATCAGAAGCAGCAGCTAAAGAATTTATCTTTATCCGAGGTATTATCCAAACAGCAGAGAGCGATTCTCGCTTCCTTTTTGTTCGCTTGCATTCTGCGCCCATGTCAATAATATAATTACAAAATAAAAAACAATAACTTTCCTTTGAGTCATTTTAAATCAATAATTTATGGTTCTATCGTAATTTAAATTATATATACATTTTTCTAACGGCTTCTTTATTAGAGATTAAATATAATAAAGTTTGGGTAATTTGGTTTTACAAAGGATCTGATAAGTTAATCACTTGGAAATAAAGTCTGGCCGATAATTTATGTCGTATTTTTGTGTCCTTCCGTCAAACAATCGTTCAAGCCAATTGTCAAGACCATTTAGTAAATTATCCTCCAAAAGAATATTTGATTCTGCCTCAGATTCCTCAGATAATTCTCTTTTTAGAAACGTTCCGACCTCAGGATCCTCCTTTGAATCCAAAAGTTTTTGTGTAATCTTTAATATACTCTGCAATTAAATACATACATAACGGGTATCAGATAGTCGGGGAACTCGACTATTGTTGTTTTTTTATGAATTCTACATATATTGCTGAATTTTTTAGCAAAAATATTTATTGAATCTTATTATATAAATATTCTATTTTAATATATTAATTTAAATTTATGATTTGAGACGGCAAATGTTTCGACTTTATGCCACTTTTTTTTTAATTTAGCCCAATGTGCAGCGTAGTGAACTAGAAGGGGTGTATAATGTGAATATCTTATTGGCGCAACGCCAGGCAGAAGAACACCTTCAGTATACGTACATACATAGACTTACCTGAAAATTCGGATGACGGCACAATGTAATTTAAAGAAAATTTCCGAAAAATTAAAGTCTTATGTCTATATATATATATTATGAAACTTTTACAACTGTAAATATACTAGCATAAGGTGTCGGTGGTGTAGTAATGTTTAAGGATGGTCATGTATTCGAACTTGGAGGTTGTAACAACCCGTACTTTAAGGGACAACACCCGCAATTCAGATTGTCAACTTATTTTATTAGATTCCAATGTGGCAACGCCAGACTAAAACTACAAAGTATATATAAGAAGAGAGTCAATTAAAGTAAATGCCGAGAGCGAGAGCGCGAGAGAGAGAGAGTTGGCCGTCGATCTTCGCTCAGCATCGTGGTGCTGGTTCCCACATCCCTTCCTTCCTCACCAGCTTCAGCTTCAGGGCATCCATGTTGTGTGGCACGTTCTCTTTCGGGGTTGGTAGGCTTGGTGGTGCTCCAGGATCCAGAGACTGACCGTCATCAAGCATAGGTAAGGGGTCAATGGTGGACGCATCGGACTGTGTACTCTGTTGGGGAAGCTTTTTGAGGTGGGTTACATTCCTCATAAGGCTTCGGCCCTCCCCTAGGACTTTGACTATATTTCTTTTTCTATCCAACTTCATATTCAGAAGTGTCGAAGTTCGGAGAAAGCTTGTGGGGAAAAACTAAATTTTTAAGGATCACTTTGTCTCCTACCCTAATATCTGTTTCTCTTGCCCCCCTTCTTTTGTCTGCAAATTCCTTTCCCTTTTGCTTAACTATACAATCTCTATCTTTTTCCGCTGAATCAGAAAATTTACCTATCACATCTTGTATACCTGGGATTTTATCTCGAATAACTCGATTAAACATCAACTCCGTTGGGGGTGTGCCTGTAGTTCCATGAGGAGGGACATTTTTCATGAACGTGAACGATCGAATTTTATCCTTAAGATTTCTCTTGTGCAGGTGGGCTATTTTCAGACGTTTGACGAGCGCTTTATTCATATTTTCTACCTCGCCATTGGCCTGTGGCCAATAAGGAGCCGTCGTGATTTGTTCAATCCCGCATGATTCACAATAGTGCCGGAACTCAGCGCATATGTACTGTCGACCGTTATCCGTTCGCAGCTTTTTTGGGTACCCAAGTCTACAGAAAATTTATTTACACGCGTCAATAAGCGACACTGATGTAATAGATAGCAAAAACTTGAATTCCATATATCTTGAATAATATTCGGCAATGGGCCTAGCAAGTCTGTTGCCACTACAAGCCAAGGACCGTTCGGAAATTCAGTTCTCTTCATCGGCGGCGGATTTGCTGCTCGGGAAACCAGAATACAATCCAGGCAGTCCTTTACAAATTTCTCGGCGTCTTTGTCTATTTGGGGCCACCACACTTTGGCTCTTAATCGCCGATTCGCCTGGATGGCCTTCGTGTGCCAAGGTCAACACTTTCTGCCTTAGATTTGATGGAATAACAATGCGTACTCCCCTCAACATAATTGTTCCCACAGTTGACAGTTCGTGTCGAAATGGGTACAGTTTACTTGAAAGTGCAGAGTTCCAAGACCCCTGTTGAAGGCACATCATTGCGTCAACGATTTCTTCGTCTCTCTTCTCTCTCTCTCTCTTCTCGGCGAACTCAGATATTTCAATCGAAGTGGTTACCGCGCTTTTAATTATTAAGAGGATGATGTGCTCGCCCTTGATATCGTAACACTCTGATGGTTCACACAGCCGTGATAAACTATCAGCTATATTTTCTTTTCCGGCTTGGTATATAACTTTAAATTTATACACCTGGAGGCGCAATAGCCATCTTTCAATCCGTGCCGGAGGTTTTGAGGTTGGTTTAAAAATTGTCTCGAAGGTCTGTTACTAATTCAAAGTCCAGTCCCAGTAAGTACAAATAATATCCCTATACTGCCCAAACCAAGGTCAAACTTTCTTTCTCAGTTTGGGATTATCGTTTCTCCAAATCCAAGCTTCGACTAACAAATTCAATTATTTTTGGCTCGTCATCATTGTTGAATTGTAATAATACTGCCCCCAACGCTACAGGGCTAGCATCTGCTATCAATATCGTTTTATTGTTGGGGTCAAAATATGAGAGACTTGGGATTTAAGCTAACGCTAACTTATGTTTTTGAAACCCCTGGTCTTGAACTGGTCCCCAGATTAACTTCTCATCTTTTTTTAACAACCCACGCAGTGGTTCAGTCAAATCGGCCAGGTCTGGAAACTCCAAGGAAACTCCGCGTCTCTTTTTTATTTTTGGGTGCTCGAAAGGAACCGATAGCAGCTATTTTCTCAGGATCAGCCATTATCCCTTCATGTGTCCCAAGAATTTGATTCTGGTCGTCTTCCAAATACACTTCACATCGTTTAGGAGTATATTATATTCTTTTTCGACTGCAGCATCATGTTCCTGTTCGCTATTTCCAAAAATTATTACGTCGTCGATATAATTCATTACGTTATCGCACGATGATGTATCTGAACAGTCCTCAAGGTCTGATGAAAGTGGTCATCGCTCTACTTGCTTCGTCCAGTTCCAACTGGTGATATGCGTCCTTTAGATCCAGTCGTGAAAATAATTTGACGTTTCGTAATTTAGTCATAAAGGATTCGAACGTAGGCAGAGGATAGTTTTCACGAAGAATGGCTGGAAGTGACAAGGGCTGTGACTGCTATCCTCTAAGCCGCACATGAAAAAGGAGAAACAACTTATAGATGTAGTCTGTTAAATCAGAAGCAGCAGAATTTATCTTTATCCGAGGTATTATGCAAACAGCAGAGAGCGATTCTCGCTTCCTTTTTGTTCGCTTGCATTCTGCGCCCATGTCACACAATATCTTATTGAAATCCCTAAATAAAATCAATTGCATTCGCATACTAAACATAATATTATATTAACTAATAAAACACTTTTAGTTGAGCTGAACAACAATAATATAATTACAAAATAAAAAACAATAACTTTCCTTTGAGTTATTTTAAATCAATAATTTATGGTTCTATCGTAATTTATATTATATATACATTTTTCTAACGGCTTCTTTATTAGAGATTAAATATAATAAAGTTTGGGTAATTTGGTTTTACAAAGGATCTGATAAGTAAATCACTTGGAAATAAAGTCTGGCCAATAATTTATGTAGTATTTTTGTGTCCTTCCGTCAAACAATCGTTCAAGCCAATTGTCAAGACCATTTAGTAAATTATCCTCCAAAAGAATATTTGATTCTGCCTCAGATTCCTCAGATAATTCTCTTTTTAGAAACGTTCCGACCTCAGGATCCTCCTTTGCATCCAAAAGTTTTTGTGTAATCTTTAATATACTCTGCAATTAAATACATATTACAAAATTTAATTTAATATTAATAAAACTTTACCCAAACTTTATCGAGTTCCTCGACTATCAGAGTTTAACAATCCTTTATACATACATATGTACTATTTTATATTTTAAATATAAAAACAACAAAATTCAAAATACGACACAAATTAAAAAGTTAGGCGTAGGAGTTATGGGTTTCGATAGAAATTAAAGACACAAAGTCGGGTTCCCCGACAATCAGACGTAGACAATAGACGAAGGAAAAATTTTAAAACTGACAGTTTTGGGCGTTTGTGGGCGAGAAAAAATTTACAAGACTAAAACAAGAGAGAACGCTATTGTCGGGTTCCCCGACTATCTGATACCCGTTACTCAGCTAGTAGAAGTGCAACGGAGAGTCTTCAACACTGACAGTTTTTGGCGGTTTGGAAAAACGGGCGTGGAAAAACGTTTTTTGGCAAATCGATAAAAATCAACAAGACTAATACAAAAATGAAAAAATATATAAACATTTTTCAAAAGTGTGGGCGTGGCAGGTTTGGGCGTTTGAGTGGGCGTGGCAACATGAATCGACAAACGTTTATGCGTCTATGTCTTTAAAGTCTGTATGCTTAGTCTGAGCTTTCTAACTTTTGTAGTTCCTGAGATCTCGACGTTCATCCGGACAGACAGACGGACATGGGGCCAGATCGACTCGGCTATTGATCCTGATGATCAAGAATATATATATTTGATGTGGTCGGAAACGCTTCCTTCTGCCTGTTACATACTTTTCAACGAATCTAGTATACCCTTTTACTCTACGAGTAACGGGTATAAAAATATGGAAACTGTTTATTGCAAAATTGATTTTTTGAAGCACGAAGTTCGGACATAAGCACCGAAGAATCATTGTCTTTTTATATTTTTCACACGTCGCACGCTGAATACTCTAATTACAAGTATTCTAATATAAACTCATATTTGAAAGTTATTATACATTATTATGTACATAGATTATTATTTCTATGTTGAATTTGAATTATTGTTATGTTAAGGCAATGCAAAACTAGTTTTTAAGTGATGGCAATTTATAACAGCTATGAAGTTTGGTATCACAAGGGCTTCCAATTGTTAATTAAAATTATTATTAATTAATAAAAATTATTATGAATTGAATTTTTACACATTCACTCTTGCTCTGCTGATTTTTGGATTGCCTCCAATAGAGTGTTCACAGAGAAATGAATAAGTAAAGAAAACTAATGATAAACAAGAGAGAACGCTATAGTCGAGTTCCCCGACTATCTGATACCCGTTACTCAGCTAGTGGAAGTGCGAAGAAAAGTCTTCAACACTGACAGTCTTTGGCGGTATGTGGGCGTTAGAGTGGGCGTGGCATCGATAGAAATTTACAAGTCTTATACAAAAATAACAAAAAAATCAAAACATTTTTCAAAAGTGTGGGCGTGGCAGTTTTGGGCGGTTTGTGGGCGTTAGAGTGGGCGTGGCAACACGAATCGACAAACTTGCGCTGCTTCTATGTCTCTGGAGTCGTATGCTTAATCTGAACTTTTTTGGCTTTTGTAGTTCCTGAGATCTCGGCGTTCATACGGACGGACAGACAGACGGACGGACAGGCGGACGGACAGACGGACAGGCGGACAGACAGACAGACAGACAGACGGACGGACAGACGGACATGGCCAGATCGACTCGGCTATTGATCCTGATCAAGAATATATATACCTTATATGGTCGGAAACGCTTCCTTCTGCCTGTTAAATACTTTTCAACGAATCTAGTATACCCTTTTACTCTACGAGTAACGGGTATAGAAGTTTTATATTTTCAAAGTATTTTTCATATACATTTTTTATGTTTTCAGAATACACAAATTGTTATATTTTCAAGCGTTTTCTCTGTTTTTTTCTGTAGTTTTTGTTTAAAAAGAATTTTATATTTTTCAGGTATTTCTCGTATATTTTCCAGTCGTCTGCGACAATAGCCTCCAGGCCAATGTCAGTGAGACAATCTTTGCAGCCAATTGGGGACTCTTACAGGTTTTTTTCTTTTGTGATTTCGAGTACCATAACCAGGGCAGCCTATGGAGTGCACTTACAGGTTTTTTGTTACGATGAAGGACTTTTCCGCGGCAGGACCCTTTTAACGTTTGGAGCCATTTTATTTATTTTATTTAAAAGAATGTTTATTCGGACAAGGGGTCTGCATTTATTTGCACAAAAATTGGAACTAAATCTGAATTACATGTTTTGGTGGTATTTATGCCCCTAGCTCCGTTGCCACCTTGGCTGCCGTCAGCGCTCCCACGGAAGGCGCTCCAGAAGCTAATCTTGCATTGCGGTTGTTGCAACTGCAAGGCCGGATGCGCGTGCAAGCTTTCGCTATTTGTGGTTCCAAATTCTTTAGGTGTTAACTTATATAAGACAATACATCAGACGATCAGACGGATTGATCGGATTGCTCCGATTTCCCCTTAGGTATCCTACCACCAGCAGCTTTCTTGCGCTTTGGAGATTCTTCTAATCGCGTAAGGTTATTAAACTGCCAATCTAGCGAGTATGTATGATCATCAGCTCGATGAAAACCATCTCTAGCTACGCCAAAACTGCTGATCAGTCCTTTGAAGCCACCTTTATTTTGGAGCATATTCGATTTCAACTCGTTTGCAACCCCTAGGCAAGCCTCACAAAAGTATCTTAGATTTGGGCCCTTAGCTAGGTCATTACATGTTCGGCCGCTACAACTAGCGCTCTTAGTGTGCACCATTTTATCCTACTGGTGGCATTATTTTTAAAAGCAAACAACATTAGTTTTCATTTTTATCAATTCGGGCCACTGTACAAAAAAAAACTAAACTTGGAAAAAATAAAAACTTGGAAGCTTACAGCTAAATGTACGAGCAGTCTGCAAGCTTAAAATTTTAGATTTTGTGTGGGAGAGCGACAGAGTGAATAGCTAAAGACTTAGGTAATTTGTTTAAACTAGTGCACAAATCAAAAGAAATTCACTCGCGAAGCGAATGGAGTTGTAATTACTATGTTTCCAAAATATAATTACAAAGAATTTATTCAAAACCACCGCTGGTTATGACAAATGCAAAAATAAATTCGGAGCGTGAAAAAAAAACCCGCCTGTTCGCTTTGAAGCTAGGAAAAGTATGCCCAACATCACATTGTTTACATAACGATTCGGTTGAAACATCCAAAAATATGTGTCGTCATCGTCTGATAAATATAGAGCTACTTTAGTTACATACGGTGTTCTTTTTAGCTTATCAACCAATGCCATGTGATGACTCTCATAGCAGTGCTGGGGTTTGGTCTGGTCAACCTTAAGAGTTTTGACTTTCTTTTTGGACATATTTGGTGTGGTATTTTCCCATACTGTCTGTTTGTTTCGGTTTAGGTTTTCCCTAAGTAGTAGTTTTCATGTGGCTAAAGGCATACTCATGCCCTCCATCTTTTGTATGAGTGGCGCGGTAGTGCCTTCTCGACCTAGTTCATCTGCGATGGAGTTGCCTTCTATGTCCCTGTGTCCGGGTACCCATATAAGGCTGATTACAAAATGTTGTGTCATCTCGTGTAAAGATGAGCGGCAATTCGATACTGTTTTTGAGTGGCTTGAGATTGAGCCAATCGATTTGATAGCTGCTTGGCTATCACTTGCCGGTTTTAGTGCTTTCAAATGCTTTAAGGCCTCCCTTATTGCTGCTACTTCAGCTTGGAAGACGCTGCAACTAGGCCTAGTTGTTCGGAGTAAACTCCTCCTACTACTCTGTTCTGTAGTTTTGACCCGTCCGTATAGAAGCATACAGCATTCTGGGGGCCAGGTGTCTGTGAGTTCCACTCGTCCCTCTCTGGGATAATTGTCTTGAACGGTGTTTGTATGTACTTCGTTGGAGTGCAGGTAGTCTGTCCTGGAGAGGACTATTTGAGTGTGTAATACAGAATTAAAAAAAAAAGAATTAAAATAAAACAGGAATCCTCACGCGAAGTCAACAAATTAGATATTCAAGTAGAACACGGTACAGAAACTCAAAAGAGACATTTAAAAACTATTTGTTCAAACATTAACAATCTTTTTGCAGACCCGGACGAAAAACTTACATACACGACAAGAGTAGAAGCCACTATAAGAAGTACAAACGAGAGACCAATATACTCAAGACATTACCCGTACCCAGAGGCTTTCAGACTAGAGGTAGAAAAACAAATACAAGAGCTACTCGATAACGACCAAATTAGACCCTCACGGTCTCCATATAACTCCCCAATATGGATTGTCCAAAAAAAAATGGACGCATCAGGACAGAGAAAGCACAGAATGGTAATCGATTATAGAAAATTGAACATTGTAACCATTCCAGACAACAACGTACTTACACAACTAGGACACCTAGGGATTAGGTGTTTCGTATACATCGATGACATCATCATCTTCAGCAAAAATGTGGAAAACCAACTAAACGATATCAAGTTAATTTTTATTATTCTGGAAGAAGCAAATATGCGAATTCAGCTTGACAAATGCCGGTTCTTCAAATAAGAAGTTGAATTCTTAAGGTTTTTAGTAGCCGATACTGGAATAAAAAAGAATCCCGAAAAAGTCAGGGCCATCCCAAAACTTCCCAAGCCAAAACCCTCAAGGATCTTTGTTTATTTTTAGGACTGTCAGGGTTTTACCGTCGCTTGGCAAAATTCGCCAAGTCTTATTGCCCTTTTAAGAGGGGAAAAGGGCCAAGGCCGTATTTCAAAAAATGCCTCTAGCAGAACGGGAATCTACCACGACGAAAACGCTAGGGAAGCATTCAATAAGCTAAAAGAAACTCTCGTTTCCGAAAAAGTCATGCTGGCTTATCCAGACTATATTAAATAATTCCAATTGGATTCCAGGAGGACAAACCAACAATGTTTATTTCTAGAACCTTAAGTAAGGCAGAAGAAAGTTGTGCACCAAACAAGAAAGAAATATTGGCCATAATTTGGTTTATACAAACACCTTGAAAATTTTTGTATGGTACAACCAAAAAAAAAAAGATATTCACAGATCTCGAGCCATTTTAGACGAATACACCCACGAACTTTTGCACAAACCTGGCAAGGTAAACGTGATTGCCGATGCATTGAGTAACACTCCCTTCAAACGCATGGAGAACTAAATGACAGAAACCGTGCAAAATAGTTTCAGCTCTCCCAAAAAATTAATACCTATGGCAGAAGAACAAATAAATGTTTTCAAAAATCAAATACAACTATCTGTGGGAGAAAAATCCTTCAAATTCGAAATTGTTTTTCCAACATATCACAGACACACTATTACAGAACCTATATTCAAAAAATTTGTTAAAAATTCTAAAAGATAGGCTAAATTCGTCCGTCATAAATGGAATCTATACCGACGAGAAAACCACTTTTTAACAATTACAAAACCAGAATCTCTAAGAAAATAGTTTCAGAACTGACAGACAAAAATGAACAAGAAAACGCAATTATATCGGAACATAGGAGAGCACACCGCAGTAGCAGCGAAAACAGACAGCGGCTGTTAGAAAAAAGTATATTTTCCACAGATGAGGCTAAAATCATAAAAATAACGAAGGAGGGTCATACGAAAGACACCCAAATAAGCCAGAGCTACAAAGCAGACCAATACCACAATACCCAGGCAAATTATTCACGTAGACTTTTACCTTACATGTAAACAAGTAGTCCTCACAGCAATAGATAAATTTTCTAAATTCGCACAGGCTAAAATAGTCCCTTCACGAGTAACCCAAGACCCCTGAAACAAACGTTAATAAACTTCGGTATTCCAGAAATACTTATAATAGATAACGAAAAATCCCTTGGATCAGGTCCCATAATGTGAATGCTGCAAGACCAGTTCAATATAAAGGTCTATAAAGCACCAACCTACAACTGCTCTTTAAGAACTTATTAGATGCCAAAACCGACCTTATAGAGAGATCAGTTAGATCCCTCCTCAAAGAACCCACTGCCACCAACACTTCTACAATTCACAAATTTGTAAATAAAGCAAAACTTAAAATAAAGACAAAAAAAAAAAAAAACTGTAACGGGTGTTTTTTTTAGAGGTATAGAATTTTAAGTTGGCATTACTGTTCAAGATGGCGACCGATTTAACAGCTGTCAAGTGATTTATTCTCAGTTTGGTTTGGCAATTCGTCATGCGTGCTTACAAAATCCAACTCGTGCAAGAATTGAAACCAAACGATCATCAAGCAAGGCGTAGATTCGTCGAATGGGCCCAAAACGAGATTGCTGTTGTTCCCGATTTTTCATAAGCCTCCAAGATCTTGTGATTTAACACCGCTAGACTACTTTTTGTGGGGCTATGTAAAGTCATTGGTCCCTCTCGATAAAAAAGGTAATAAATTCAATGCATGTAATTACAGAGAAATCTCCAAACTGTCGGATATCCCTAAGCATTTCGAAAATGTTATCTCAAGTTACTATCAAGTTATTATCAAGTTACATCTTGTGTCCCACAAGGGAAGCAGCTTGGGCCTGCTTCTTTTTACAATATTTACTATCGACCTTCCCTAAGTAATAAAACATTCGCGCATAAAACTAGGGTCACCACTCGCAAGTCATGCTAGATCTGAATGTTCTCTAACGCCGTGAGACTACACTGCAGACATGCAGATTAACATCACAAGGAATAAACTGGGTCAAATACCGAAAATCAGTTTCCATACTGACCTGAATCCAAGTCTATTTTCTGATGCCAATACAGAATTCGCAACAAATACCGTGGAGCAGCAGAAACTATCCACCCTTTAATATTTATTTATTTTATTTTAACAAATTAAATTTAGAACTAAATTCTAAAACTAATATAAACTTAACGGGTACTAGATGCTTAGGCCTTCGAGTCGAGATGTAGTATAATTAATGTTGCTGTTTTATTGTAACGGGTGTTTTTTTTAGAGGTATAGAACTTTAAGTTGGCATTACTGTTCAAGATGGCGACCGATTTAACAGCTGTCAAGTGATTTATTCTCAGTTTGGTTTGGCAATTCGTCATGCGTGCTTACAAAATCCAACTCGTGCAAGAATTGAAACCAAACGATCATCAAGCAAGGCGTAGATTCGTCGAATGGGCCCAAAACGAGATTGCTGTTGTTCCCGATTTTTCATAAGCCTCCAAGATCTTGTGATTTAACACCGCTAGACTACTTTTTGTGGGGCTATGTAAAGTCATTGGTCTATGCGGATAAGCCACAAACGCTAAACCATTTGGAAGACAACATTCGCCGTGTTATTGCCGATATACGGCCAAATATGTTGGAAAAAGTCATTGCAAATTGGACGTCCAGATTGGACTACATCCGAGCCAGCCGTGGCGGTCATATGCCAGAAATCATATTTAAAATGTAATGCCACAAGATTATCTTTCATGTCAATAAAATTCATGTCAATCGAATAATCCATCGTTGTTTTATTGCAATTTAAAGTTCTATACCTCTAAAAAAAACACCCTATATATACAGTTTTTTTTTTTTTGTCTATATTTTAAGTTTTGCTTTATTTACAAATTTTTGAATTGTAGAAATGTTGGTGGCAGAGGGTTCTTTGAGGAGGGAAGAAGGAATCTGGGAGCCTAAGATATGTTCCCTTGTGGCTTTTAGGTCTGGACATGCGTCGAACAGATGATCGGTGCTTTAGCTTTCACCACAGGTGCATTGAGGACGTGGGGTTTCTTAGAAGGTGCTCGTGAGTTTGTTGTGTGTGTCCGATTCGGAGGCGGGTGAAGATTCTGCCTTTGCGCCTTTTGGTCAATGTGGGGAGTGATAGTTTGCTGCATGTTGTATTTAGTGTAGCGTATCTATGATCAAAAAGTGCCCATCGTGCGAGTTTGTCTTTCTTTGTCCATGTAGTGATGAGATTTTTGATGTCCTTTGAGTTGGTTGGCGTAAACAGGTGTGTAGGTGTGCTATGTATTTGGCTTGCAGCCTTATCGGCGTTTTCGTTACCTGGGATTCCCATGTGGGAAGGGGCCCAAAACAGTGTGATTTTTGTATTGTTTTTTGAAATTATTTTTGTATGTCTTTGATGGGTATATCGTTGTGTTCTGGGTTTAGAATGGCTGATAGGCTGTCAGTGCAAATTATGAACAATCCGGGGGTGTTGCTGGCAAATTAGCAGGCTTTTAGTATACCAAGTGCCTCAGCGGTGAAGATAGAGTTGAATTTTGGGTAGCAGGCCTCCTGCGATCAGTGTATTTTCGCTGTCCACTACGGCAAAGAATGTAGAGTTGACAGTTTTTGAGCCATCTGTGTATAGCCATCGTTTTGTTCCTAGGCGGTGTTTCTTTTCTAGGAAGTAAGTTTGATATTCCAGACTTGAGGTAGTGATTTTCAATGTGCCATGGAGCTTGGTGTTTATGTTGGGGACACATCGCGACCATGGCGGGTCCCATTTTATGGTCTTAGTGGTCGGAGCCACCCAGTCGAGTTTTGTGCAGAGTTCAGCACAGCGACGGAGGGTGGACGGGTATTTGTCTATTTTTTTGTGCTTAAAGGTTGCAATGAATTCTTTTGTGAGGGATTTATTTGTTGTGGTGAACAGTTTAGGGATGAGATCCATTGTGTTTTGTTGACTCTTTCCGATATATTAGGTAGGTCAGATTCGGCTAGTATGCAGGGGATGGGTGATGTGGGGAAGGCGTTAATTGAGCGTTAATCTTTGAGAAGATGAGGGCACGGGTGATGTATATGAGGATATTTGTATGAAAATTTGAGTATTTGGAGCGGAAGACGGGCTTCAAGTTGTTTTCTTAAGTAAAGGCAGTGATTCTTAAATGTCATCTTCGAGTCGAATTCTATACCTAATATTTTTAAATGTGGAACATTTTTTATAGATTTGTTCTTGCAGATATGTAGACCTTGGCATTTATTTATGGCCAGGGTTGCACCTGAGAAGGTGCCCCAGGATTCTAAGTCTTCTAGGATCATTAAGAAATTTTCTATGACCTTGATGACATTTTTTTCAGTGGTATAGATTATAGCGTCATCTGCATATATTGATACGTTTATGTTTTTATACCTTTTGAATATGCTATTTATTTCTTCAAATGCTATTATAAATAAGACCACAGAGAGGGGTGCGATTATCTTCTCGGCCTGCGATTATTTTCTCGACAGTTTTACCAAGGCCTGATAGAAGTGATATTGGGCGGTAGCTGGAAATTTCGTCTGAAGGTTTATTGGGCTTGGAGATGGGGACAACAAGGGCAGAGTTCCATGTATGCGAGTTCAATCCGGTTTCAAGCATAATTTTGTATATGTCAAGTAGCTTTATTTTTATGTCTGCGCCTGGGCACCTGCCTTTTGTGTCCCTTAGGGCAGCTTCGAGTTCGCAGAGCGTGAAGTTCTGCTCGAGTTTTTTTGCGGAGCAAGAGATGACATTGGGATGGTAAGGGCTAGAGAGAGAGAGGAGTTTATTTTGTATGTATACATCGGAAAAATTTGTGTTTGCCGAGTAGTTGGACCAAATGTGGCCAAAAACGTCCGCAATATCGTGGGGGTGATATAATGTGCCAGAAGCGGACTTGATAAATTTGATAGGGGTCGTGGAACTCCTGCTAGGCGTTCCACGTTCTCCCAGACTTTTTTTGGGGACATAGATGGAGAGATCTTTCAAGTGAAGTTTTCTAGGCTAACGCGCTTGGCTAACAGAACTGTTTTTTGGAAAAAAGCATTAGGTTTTTTATATTCTTTCAGGTTGTTAAGAGTCATTTGTCGTTTGAAGGTTTGAAAAAGGCGTTGCTTCGTGTCTCTAGGGTATTGGAGATTGGAGTTAGCTAAATCAGTCTTAAACTTGGGTGAGGGAAACGTGGGGTCCATGATGAAGTTGTAGGTAACTTAGATCTCAATTGGGTAATGGGCGCTGCCGTGTAGATATTTGAAGAGCGATCACTGGCATTTGTGGGCGATTGTTGGAGAGATCAGGAAGATATCAACGTTGGTGAAGGAATTGTGGGTGGTCAGGTGGGTGGGAGAGCCATCGTTTAGGACGATACAATTTTGGGTGTTGATGACCCGCTCTAGTTTTTTCCAGGTGAGCTTGTTGTATGGGATTCCCACAGAGTACCCCACGAGTTGAAGTCGCCGAGTAATATTAGTGGTTGTTCACCTTGGCTAATTATGTTATCCAGGTTTTGGATTGAAAAATTTTCGGAGGGTGCTATATAGGTATTAATTATGCTTATGGGGTTATTCAAATTTATTTTGAGAGTAGAGGAGAGAATGTTTCCATTAAGGATTTTGTGGGTGTGTGGGATGGTGCGCTTAATAAGCAGACCAACACCGTGTTTGGCCGATGTGTGATTAAGAAAATATCCAATGTAAGCCTTAGGGCAGATAAATGTGTTGAAATTGTAAGGTAGGTGGGTTTCTTGCACATAGAACATCTGGAGAGTGGTCCCTTATGATCAGCGAAAGTTCGTTGTAGTTATTAAATATTCCATTAATGTTCCATTGAAGAATTTTTAAATGCATGGTTACTGCGTTTTATTAGATGTTATATGTTTGCAGTGGGAGAAGCAATAGAAAGATGTGAGAGATTGAGCTTGAGTGAATGTGTTACTGTTGTTGTTTTTCGTTTTTGCTAGTAGATCTTTTGCTGCTGATGATGTATATATGATGTGTTTGTATGTTTTTGCTCTGAATAAAAAGAGCTGGGAGAGGGAGCAGATAAAACTGCTGCGGAGGTGGGTGGAGAGGGAGGGGTGGAGATATGTGTTACTTTGTCATTGCTGTTTTCATAGGTTTCTGGTTTTGATAATGAGTTTGCCGTGGAGGCCGTGACAGTTTGCACAGTTTGTGCGTTTACAGATCTCAGGGTTGTGGGTGGGGAGATTGCAGGAGACGCACATGGCGGCGTTCTTGCAGTGTTTTGATGTGTGCAATTTGGCAATTTTTGCACATCATTGGGTTTGGAATGTATTCGCGCACTTTGACAGTGTGCCAGGCGACGTCCAATTTGGTTGGTAGGGTGTAACGATCGAAGGTAATAAGCACCACACCGGTAGGCCTTGGTTTACCATCAATCATTCGGGTGAATTTGAAAACAGAGTGTACATTCTGGTGTTTCAATTCGGCAACTATTTCTTCCTCGCGGACGTTTATAAGGTATGGGGCGTAGATTTTTTTTTTTTTTTCGAACTTATTGCGTTATTTATTGGATCTTCTCTTATTATGAGACTAACAATAATTATTCAAATCTTATTATATAAATTAGTTTAAGTACAATATTAAATAGTTGTATTAGTTAGAGACGGCCCTAGGATTTCTTTGCTGGGCTGGAGAATCTTTGCGCTTTAGTCTGCTGTGACTACATACAAATTAAATTTATTGTTGTATAATTATTTTAAAAAAATAATTTTTTATTTAATATAATTTTTATTGAAGTGAAACTTTTAAACTTAATTCTCAATTACAAGACACTTTTCTTATTTTCAACCTTTCTTTTTATCGTCCCGAATCTGACTGACCAATTAAGAATGATTCTTTTCCTCCAAACCTCGGCCATGAGCTTTTCTTAAAACTTCTTTAGCTTTGATTTGTGTTTAGATTAAAAGCTTGGTGATGAAATTGCTTCACCGCATTGTGAAATTTAAATTTGTTGACCAATGCAGATTGCAGATTGAAGCGCAATAAGTTCTTGGTCACCAAGAGGAGGCTGTGTTTACGTTACGTTCGTTTGTTTATCTAAGTGGCCAAGCTGTGGACCGGCAACGGCTTGGTTCTCATGACTTGGTGGGAAGATTTGGATTTGTTTATATAAACAGTGGCAGGCCGGCGAAGTGCGACTTTTTGAGAACAAAGGCAAGTCAATCGTTCAGATTGGATTTCGAAAAATTATTTATAATTTGGGCAAGGGCCCCTGAATCATGGGTTTGATAACTCTCCCCCTTCTAAAATGGAGCGTCCCGATTCATTTCGAGTTTCATTTAGGTGATCCCTTAATTCTGTTAAAAATTCTTCTTGATTAAAAGATTTTTCTATACCTGGCCGATGTTTTTTGGTTACAAATATAATGTGAATATATTTAATAATAATTAAAAAATTAAATATTTATATATATAGATTAAAATTAATAATATAAAGGAAAAAGATATCTTGGTATTATTAACTTTGATGAATGGATTTAAAATTTTAATATTATTATTTGCAGCTTTATATTCAATAATTTTGTTTCCAATATTTGTATATGAAATGTTATTAATGGTGGTTGTACCGTTAAATGTTATAAGGAAAGATCCGTTTAACTGGGAGTTGTCTTGAATGATATCTATTTTTAGATTTTTTTCTCTAATTTTCTTACAAGTTGATTTCTCTCCATTTAATAATTTTGTGAAACAGGTTTTTACCTTACTAATGATACAGTAGTTGTTAAAAAGTTCAATCTTAAATGTAGACATTTCATAATATGTATTATCGCATTTTGCGACTTGATTGCTTACTGCTAGTTTTCCATCTGATTTGGAAATGGCTCTGGCCTAGTATGTGTCACATCTGTTAGAGATTATAGGGTATTTTATATAAATAATAAGTAGGGTTTATGAATTGCAATTTTGAACACAGAAATATCCATTAAATCAGTGATGATAACCGGTCTTTGTTCGTGACTTAATATTTCTTTTATGTCTTCCGTGTCTAACATTTTTGTATTGAAGACATCAATTTTTGCCAATGTAATAGTATCGATTAAATTTTGCAGGTCAAATGTTAACAGTCTTAAGCGATGTTTTCTTAATGGCAGATCTTGATCGATAAACACATGTTTAAAGTCATCAGAAAGAGATGCTATTTCTTTGAACAATTTGGAGTTGATAATTGATTGTTTATTATTATTAACTATTAAGTCATTGATTTTATCTTGAATTTTCATTAAGTCATCATGATCCGGAGTTCCAGCTATTAATTGCCTAATTCATTAATTCCCCTTTTGGATCTAGATGGTGTTAAGTGAGATAAAAGTAGTTCGATAACTTCTAAGTCGTATTTGATTTCCCATTGTGATCTTCTATTAGGGTCTCTCTTTTGAGATTATACATTTTTTATTTCTTTATAAAAGCTTAAATTGGTTACGTGAAATAATTCGTTATAGGACTCGTAAGTAAGAACATCCTTTTTGTCCTTGAACAGAAAAAACTCATGGTTTGAATAATCAATGATTTCGCTTCTTGCGAAAGTGATATGGTATGGAATGATCAGTAATAAAGTCAAGTCATTTTACTGGAAATTGTAAAAAAATAAAAACCAATATTTTAATAAAATGGTAACTTGTTGGTAAATATATTTAAAACTTAATGTTATCTTTATGAATAATCCTATTCCTGTTGTTAATTATAATTTTATTAGGTTTTACCTCTTTAACTACTTGTTTTGTATATCTTGGTTTGAGTTTATTTCGTTCCCCGTGTTTTTTCACGTAAACAATTTGACCGACATGGTAATTTTTGATCTTTCTATTTTCATTGTGAACTTCTAACATTTTAGTTTGAGCAAGCTTCAAAGCTTGTGGGTTATTTTCATGTTCAACTCTATTGTACAGTATATCGGTAGGTTTTTGATTAGTTACTGAGTGTATAGTTTGATTGTATGCCTGGGCGGCTCTAATCAGAATTTCTGAATGATCAATTATATTGAACTCTTCCTTGATACAGCGAGCTAATTCTGTTAAAGTTGAATGTGCTCTTTCTACCTGTCCGTTCGTTGTACTATGTCTCGGATCGGCATAGATTAATGCTAGTCCGCTTCGTTGTGCAAAGGATTTGAATTGAGCCGAGGTAAAGCTTGGCTCGTTATCAATCATGATTATTTTAGCTCTAGGAAACTGTTGTAATAATTCCATTACTTTATTTTCAATATTTAATTTGTTTTGAATTTCTTTGACGACCAAATATTTCGAATAAGCATCGATACAGGTTAGAAATGTTAAATGTTGAGCGTAATATGTCAATGTGAAGGTTTTCACCTTCTTTTGTTGGAATTTGTGCCTCTCCTATGGGAATTTTAACCGGGTGTCTATTATATTTATTTTCGTTACAAATTTGGCAATTTTTAATGTACTCTTTTAGTTTAATAAATAGATTTGGCCAATAGTATAATCTACTAATTTGTTTATAATTTTCTTCGAGTCCCCTGTGAGCTCGAGAATGTGTTTCTTCAATAATTAAAGCTTTAACTTCATTATTTTCAACATCTTGTAAAAATAATTTTGTATAAAGAAATTTTTTTGAAAAGTTACTTTTTAAAGGTAATTGGATATGATATAAGTCTTCGACTGTACAGTGTACTCCGACTGTTATGTTAGGAGGAAGATATTCCTTTAATAATGTAATTAAGTTTTCCGGTGTGTCGTATTCTATTATGTGTACGTGTACCGTAAACCTCCCAGTAGTTAGCAACAGTTGTTGTTTAAACTGGTTCAGTGGTTTGCGTGTTTCTTGAATAGTATTTTCGTAATCACTTTCAGCAGAATGCTGAGTATTTATATCTGAGCTTGATTCATCTGATTGATCATTATTACTTTTTTTTTTTTTTTTTTTTAAATGCTTTGCTTTTATTTATTGAATCTTCTCATTTACGAGACTAACAATAAGTGTATCAAATCTTATAGTATAACCTAACTAGGAGTCATGTAGACTGAGACAGTGGCCCTGACAAGTTATGGCTGGGTTGGAAGGTCTGATCGTTGTAGGCGGGTTCGGCTGGAGACCCGAGTCAAGACCCTTGTCTATTTCATCTTTTACTGCGAGAATGCCGAGGTCCCTGTGGATGTTTTGGTTACGAATATACCATGGTGCCCCAGTGATAGTTCGCAGGATCTTTGATTGGGCTCGCTGTATGATGTCTATGTTGGTTCTGCTCGCGTTCCCCCACAGCTGGGAGCCATACGTCCAGATTGGCTTAAGAGTGGAGTTGTAGAGCAGGACCTTGTAGTCCAGACACAAGGGCGATCGTGAGTTTATAATCCAGTGGAGGCTGCTGGCTTTCAGTTTTAGGTGCAGATTCTTGGATTTGATATGTCTACGCCATGTTAGACGTCTATCGAGGTGGATGCCCAGATACGTTACTTCATTAGCTTGGGGGATCTGCGTGCTATTCATACAGAGCGGAGGGCAAGTTTGTCTGTTGAGGGTAAACGTTATGTGTTTACACTTTTGTTCGTTTATTTTAATACGCCAGTCAGATAGCCACTTCTTGACTACCACGAGGTGGTTGGCGAGTTGGGTTGTTGCACGGACTGGGCATCTGGAGCGGCTAAGGATCGCAGTGTCGTCGGCGAAGGTGGATGTTGTTAGTCGGTCACTCGTGGGAATATCTGCTGTGTAAAGGACGAATAAAGTTGGCCCAAGTGCGCTACCTTGTGGGACCCCAGCTTCGATAGTGTAGCTGTCGGAAATTGTTGTGTTACATCTTACTGCGAAGGCTCTATTGTAGAGGTAGGATTCAAGAAGTTTATGAGTGTACCCGGGCAAGTGTGTTTTAATTTTATGCATGAGACCTTTGAGCCAGACGCGGTCGAATGCTTGAGATACGTCGAGAAATATCGCGCTGCAATATTCCCTATGTTCGAAGGCTGTGCGAATTTCTGATGTTATTCTGTTTACTTGCTCTATAGTTCCGTGTTTTTCTCTGAAGCCGAATTGATGGGCTGGGATAATGTTGTGGGCTCCCATATATGGTAATATGCGCGTTAGAAGGCATTTTTCGAATAATTTGGACAGGCATGATAATAAACTTATTGGTCTGTAAGATGACGGAATCGTGTGATCTTTTCCGGGCTTCGGTATAATTATAATAATTGATTTTTTCCATTTCCTTGGATAATAGCCGAGACTTATGATTCCATTGAAGAGTTTACAGATGACCTTAATAGCACAGTACGGAAGTTCCATTATGATTTTTGTAGTTATTAGGTCACCGCCTGGAGCCTTTTTTGGTTTTAGCTCCCTGATGACTTTTGTGATCTCGTTCGGCTGAAATGTAGTTGGCGTGGATTCAGTTTCGAGGTGGATTTGCGGAGGAACATAATCATCTGCTGCGGGGTTCGGCTGGAAGACGCCTCTGAGATGTAAGGCAAATGATTCGGCTCTATCTTTGTCGCTGCGGGCCCAGCACCCTGAAGAATTCCTTATAGGGGTGACGGTTTGAATTGGAGAGCTTAGATTTGGGTGAGCCCTCCACAATGGATGCTTTGTACTAGTTGGCGAGAGTTTTCCAATATATTTAAGTTGTTCATTTTCAGCTTCTTGCTTCAGGGCCCGGCTAAGATTGCGGGTGGCTTCAGTAAGTCTTTGCTTTGAGCATGGCGATCTGCTGGTTTGCCAAGCTCGTCGCAGACGCCTCTTTTCCAGAACCAGCTGTTCAATTTGCCGGTTGGTTTTGAACTTCTTAAATTCCCCATCCTTCCGTTTAGGGGTTGAGATCCTGGCTGCTGTGACGAGTACCTCTTCCAGTGCGGCGGTGGAGCAGTCGATGTCCGCTTCGATATTTAGTTGGGGAGTTAGCTCGATGTGGGAACTCACATACTTTCTGTATTTTATCCAGTTAGTGTTGTGCGACGTCAGCCTGTGGGGGTGGTCCGCAATTTCTGGGCTTTGAAGAAGGCTTATCAACAAAGGCGAGTGGTCAGATGACAGATCCGGTAGTGCTATGGCGCTTATTAGATTGCGTGGGATGTTTTTTGTCACCGCGAAATCAATTAGATCTGGGATCTTTTTTGGGTCTGCAGGCCAATATGTGGGGCTACCAGGAGAAACGTAGTCCAGTTTATTGCTCACCTTTATAAGTGCATTATACAGTTGCCTTCCCTTGGGAGTCACGAGGCGTGATCCCCAGTGCGTGTGTTTGGCGTTGTAGTCTCCTGCGGCTATGAAGCGATCCCCCAGAGTGTTGTAGAAGTCCATGAATTGACCTTCAGAGATATTAAATCGAGGTGGGCAGTAGACAGCGGCAATGCAAAGGTTGCCGTTTCCTGAGATCACTTTTATGGACGTGGCTTGCAGGTAATTTGTTGCAAACCTTTGATGAAAGTGGTGTTTGATGCGTTCTCTGATTAAGATGCCCGTTCCGCCGTGGGCCTTGCCATCCGGATGATCTGTGCGGTAAAAGGTATAACCTCTTATATGGAAGTTATATCTCCCTGTGAGGTGCGTTTCAACCAGCAGCATGGCGTCGATGTGATTTACGTTTAGAAATTGAGTTATTTCAAGTTTATGCCGTGAAATGCCGTTGGCATTCCACATGGATATACGTAGGTTAGTCATTTATTATTTGGACTGTTGTGCTACAAGCAACTGAATTACCATGTTCTGGTTCTGAACAAGGGTTTGCATGGTTGTTTTCATGAATGACATAATTTCCATCATACTTTGTTGCATGGTGAACATCATAGATTCCAATTTGCTTTGCGGTTGCACTGGAACCTGCTGAGCATTTTCTGAGTGAGGCTGGGGCGGATTTTCCATGCCTGTTCTTAGTGCTTCGGCGTAGGAGATTTCCTTGGTTGTATCTAGCTGCCCAAAAGATGATCTGGCTGCCTTGGCGAAATGTTGTTGGTGCGTAGCTGTCGCTCGTCGCATACGACTCTTCAGCTCCTTGTAGACCGCACAGCCTCTGTAGTTTGCCGTATGGTTTCCTCCACAGTTGCCACATTTTTTCATTGGGGGTCTTCTTTGTTTGCGGGGCAGTTTACGGAGTTGTGGAAGTCTCCGCAGACTACGCAGACCGTCCGAAGTGTGCAGTATGTCCTGGTGTGTCCATACTCTTGGCAGTTTGTGCATTGCACAGGGCCGTTGCGTTTGTGGGGTTCTTCCACGGTGATTCATCGATGCAGTAAGAGCTGCAGCTTGTAGATAGGGTGCACTTCGTTTTTCTTTAAGGCTTTGCTATCTGGTTCGAGCTCGACCTTGAAAAGTGGTTGCGGCTTTTTGTTTCTGTTAACAATATTGCTAACATTTTTGGCACAGAAACCCCTGGCCTTAAGGGCTTCTTGAATTTCAGAGGGGGTGACGTCAGGTTCTATACCTTTTAGCACAACTTGCAGTCCCTTGCTGCTTTTTAGTTGATAGGTGTAAAAGTTCTTTTTTGTGTCTTCCAGGTACTTAGACACAGCTCGGAAGTGTTCTTCAGACTTCGTTTGAACCTTTGTTTCGTGAATGTTCCCTTTAATAAGCGGAACAACATGGAAATTCTCGTCCCCGACCAGCGCAACAACTTTGTTGACCAGGGCGCTTGAACTTTTTTCCCTTACGTAAATAGGGGGGGGCTTAGGTTTCCTTTGGGTCTCCTGCCCCAACTCTGGTTGATTGTTGTCCGCCTCTGCTAAGATGGAGAATCGGTTTTCATTGGAGCTCATCGTTTGATCGGTGCTTTTGTTGGTTCGATTGATCTTGGGTTTATTGCCAACCGTGTTGGGTGGACTAAGCTTGCGCTTAATCTGGATGTAGCGGTCCATGCCGGTCTGTATAGCCGGGACCGCTTGTCGCTTATCGAGGCTAACTGTTTTTGTTGCCATTTTATTTTGTTGTGCGGCCGTTGGGACCGAACTCGCAGTATTGGTAGTTGGTTTAATTATAGGTGGTGAGTTTGCTGCAGAAATTTTAGCACTGCTTGTTGTTGGAGCTTCATTCAGCGAAGCCGGCGGTGATGGGGTTTGGCATTGGTAACTCCATGATGCGGGAGTTGGGGTGAGCAAGAGGTGGCTCTCTTGCTGTCGACGGTAAGTAGAGTCGAGTTGCTCTTTGTCGCCTTCTGATGTTGATCTATATCTCTAGTTGAGAAATAGGAGTAGCAAGCATTTCTTGGGTTGTCGGAGCTTCTACGCTCATTCTTTTGATCGCTGCTCATTTTTTCGAGCTTGTTGTGCGTGGCACTTATTTGTTTAAATTAAATTAAATCAAATTTTGAATTTAATTTTGAAATTACGCGCCCAACGTTCGCACCTCAGCACTGGTCTTACAGTTGATGTGGCAACGCCACTCGCTCATGATCGCCCTCCGAGATAAGTTGGCAGCGCTGTCAGCTGTTTTATCAGCTGCAAAAATTGCAAAATTATATATTTTGCTAACCACCTGCACACGCGGTCACCTAGGCGTGCTAGGTTACGCGCAGAACTATGGCACAAGTCCACCGTTTGTTTTTGCAGATTTGCCGCTAACACTGTTCAGCACAACCACGTTAACACAAGATTTTCGCGCAGCGCTATCGAAAGACGTCCGCTTCCACGAATGTGTAGACTTATCATTATTACTCTCGGTAATATTATTCAACTTTATTCTTGATAAAGCATCGGCAACCACATTTGTTGTTCCTGGTTTGTAGACTATTTTAGGAGTGAAGCTTTCTATGAATGAGTACCACCTTTTCATTTCTATGTTAGGATTTTTGTCAGAAATTGTAAATGACAATGACTGATGGTCAGTCTGAATTTCAATGCCTACTACTCCATATAAATAAGATTTTTTAATGCCCAAACAATTGCTATAGCATATAGTTGATCGGTTTCATTTAGTGTTTTTGAAATAAAGGTAATTGGTTTATTCTCTTGGGATAAAACTGCTCCTATAGCTATATCTGATGCGTCTGTTGTTAGAGTGAACTTTTTATTGTAGTCGGGTTGTACTAATTCTACTTGAGCAATTAGGTTTTCTTCAATTTCATTGAATGCTTGTATAGCTGAATTGTCAAGTTGTATAGAAATTTTTAGCGACATGGGTCTACCTACTTTTCCATTTTCTCCTCCTAAATATTTTGTCAAAGGTTTGTGCGTAATTTCGGACGAATTTTCTATAGTATCCGGCTAAGCCTAAAAAGCTTCGTAACTCTCGGATATTCTTTGGAATTGGATAACTTTGAATAGTTGCTATTTTTTCAGGGTCAGTTTTAATTACATTGTGAGAAACAATATAACCAAGAAATGCTGTTTCTAATTTGAAAAATTTAGATTTTTCAAGAGAAATTTTCATATTTGCCTGTTGTAAAATATTAATTATTTGAATTAGATCAGTATAATGTTGTTCAATTGTATTCGAAAAGATTATAATATCATCCATATAAACATGACAAGTTTTTCCGACTTGTTCTCTTAATATATCATCCATTGCTCTTTAAAATATTCTAGGGGCGTTTGTTAACCCAAATGGCATACGTAAGAATTCAAACTTCCCATTATTAATAGAAAAAGCGGTTTTTTCAATATCGGAATCTTTCATTAAAATTTTATGGAAACCGGATTCCAAGTCGATGGTTGAGAAGTATTTTGATTTTCCTAGGTTCGCTAGTATGACGGATGGATCTTGCATTGGATACCGATCAGGTATCGTATTTTCATTTAATTTTTTATAATCAATAACTAGTCCATGTTTTGATGTTCCATCTTCGTTTTGACCCTTTTTGGGTACTACTAAGACTGGCGAATTGTAAGGGCTTCTACTTGGTCTTATAATTTGTTCCCTTAGCATTCTATCAATTTCATTATTAACGAAATCTGAGACCGACATAGCATAAGGATATTGTTTTCCATATATTGCTCTGTCATGTTCGGTATTTACTTCACCTCGAATATCGGTTAGAAATGGGATTTGCATATCTATTTTTAAATGCTCCCTTTCGATTGTGTTTATAATGTAATTTTCTAAATCTTTTATTTGATTTGAAAATATTTTAACATTATTTAATTCTTGCTTGTCGGATAATTCTACGACGGCGTGTTCAGGATTTTTATTTCCCAAACTTTTCAATTTTAAATTGACGGAATTAACATCGTCGGCGTGTTCAGGATTTTTATTTCCCAAACTATATAAACTTCCTTCAGCAATTACTGATTCATCTTCATACTCTTTTTGAGTATCGAAGTATTTTTTTATAATATACTCTTTCAATGGAAGAGTATTGTTATACCCAATTAAACACAATTCGTGTTTTTCTTTATTATCTTTGTATACAAATTTTTCTTGTACCCCGTTATATTCCAAGATACCTTTTTCAATATCTAGTTTAGCACCTATTCTTCTTAATAAGTTGATCCCAATTATTAGATCGGATTCTAGACCTTCGATTTCATAAAATAAAACTAAGGTTATTTCCCTGATTTTTATTTTCATTTTTGAACCCATAATACCTATTTGCGAATTGGGCTCGAAAGTTATTTGATTCTATTCTTGGCACTTAGCCAAAGCGTTCGGCAAGTCCGGTGGATTAAGAGAAAAGAGAGTTTCTGAGATCGAACCATTCAATCCAGAAATAAAAATTCGAAGAGCGTTGCTCCTAATTGTTTTATTAGTTTCTTTGGTTATTTCGCTGTCCTTTCCATAAGTCATTATAGTTTTATTTACGAGTAATGTCATTTTCTTGTTAACTTCATTGTAAAAATCTGTAATGGTCATGCGTCCCTGTCTAAGGACGCTTAGTTCTGATTCCAGAATATGGATTGGTCTTTTATCATTATAAATAAAATCCAACCTAGAAAGAATTGCTTGAAAGTTTAAAACGGTACCATGGTTAGTTAGAGCATTGTGTGCTGCTCCCATGATTTTATTTCGAAGGATTGTTAAAGCAATAAAATATTGTTCACTTTCAATTTTATACAGACTCATTGCGTTTTCTGCCGCTTCTCTCCAGCCTACATATTGGGTTGGTTCACCTGTGAACTTTGGTAAAGATTTAACTACCTCTAGTGTAGTTTCGCATTTTATAGTTCGTTCATATGTTTGGGTTTTATAATCTTCAACTTCATTTTTGTTAGCGGTTAATAGTCCCTCTATCCCTTCAATTTTCTTGGTAACTTCCCCTAATTGTACATTTATTAATCGGTTTATTAATTCCATAGTCAGACTGCTGGCGCTAGATAACCCGCCCGCAGAATTGTTTGGTGCTGAACCTCCGGTTGACATTTTTATACCCGTTACTCGTAGAGTAAAAGGGTATACTAGATTCGTTGAAAAGTATGTAACAGGCAGAAGGAAGGGTTTCCGACCATATAAAGTATATATATTCTTGATCAGGACCAATAGCTGAGTCGATATGACCATGTCCGTCTGTCCGTCTGTCTGTCCGTCCGTATGAACGCTGTGATCTCAGGAACTACAGAAGCTAGAAAGTTCAGATTAAGCATACAGACTCCAGAGACATAGACGCAGCGCAAGTTTGTCGATTCATGTTGCCACGCCCACTCTAACGCCCACAAACCGCCCAAAACTGCCACGCCCACACTTTTGAAAAATGTTTTGATATTTTTTCATTTTTGTATTGGTCTTGTAAATTTCTATTGATTTGCCAAAAAACTTTCTGCCACGCCCACTATAACGCCTACAAACCGCCAAAAACTGTGTTTAAGACTCCTTCTCCCTTCCACTAGCTGAGTAACGGGTATCAGATAGTCGGAGAACTCGACTATAGCGTTCTCTCTTGTTAAATTTAAATTCTCAAAACTTTCTTTTAAATTTTCCAGATTGTTCTCTTTTAATTAATTTTTTAAAATTGATTTAGTAATGTTAAAACTTTGTAATGTTCTCTTTATCTTGATCTTATTTTATTAATTTAAAGTCTTAATATTACTTTTTTGCTAACGATACTTTCCGATGGAGTCTTCCTTCAGTGTACCTTTCGTTGGGGACTTCCTTCAGTAAAATTGTTGTATAATTATTTTAAAAAAATAATTTTTTATTTAATATAATTTTTATTGAAGTGAAACTTTTAAACTTAATTCTCAATTACAAGACACTTTTCTTATTTTCAACTTTTCTTTTTATCGTCCCGAATCTGACTGACCTATTAAGAATGATTTATTTTCCTCCAAACCTCGGCCAGGAGCTTTTCTTAAAACTTCTTTAACTTTGATTTGTGTTTAGATTAAAAGCTTGGTGATGAAATTGCTTCAGCGCATTGTGAAATTTAAATGCAGATTGCAGATTGAAGCGCAATAAGTTCTTGGTCACCAAGAGGAGGCTGTGTTTACGTTACGTTAGTTTGTTTATCTAAGTGGCCAAGCTGTGGACCGGCAACGGCTTGGTTCTCATGACTTGGTGGGAAGATTTGGATTTGTTTATATAAACAGTGGCAGGCCGGCGAAGTGCGACTTTTTGAGAACAAAGGAAAGTCAATCGTTCAGATTGGATTTCGAAAAATTATTTATAATTTGGGCAAGGGCCCCTGAATCATGGGTTTGATAACTTAACCGCGTGAGCGACTTCGCGAGAGGATTTTCGTGTGCGGCGAGCTTTGCTTGATGTTTACTCTTTCTCATCTGGATTTCCTCGTTGACGAGGTTTATGTTGAGGTCTGTATGGATGCTTTCGCTGCGTAGGTACCATGGTGCCCCAGTGATAGTTCGCAGAATCGCTGACTGAGCTCGCTGTATAATTTCAATGTTGGTTTTGGACGCGTTTCCCCATAATTCACAGCCGTATGTCCAAATGGGTTTCAGCACGGTATTGTAGAGAAGTACTTTGTATTCCAGACTAAGCGGAGAGTTGCAATTAATAAGCCAGTGGAGATTGCCTGCTTTAAGCTTCATATGAGTCCTTTTAGATTCTATATGTCGCCGCCAGGTGAGGCGTCTATCTAGGTGAACCCCGAGATATGTTACTACGTCTGATTGTGGGGTGAGTGTATTGTTTAGGGTACATGGTGGGCAGGTTTGTCTATTCAGTGTGAATGTTACATGTCTGCTTTTGGTCTCGTTTATCTTAATGCAGCATTGATGACGCGGTCGTGTGAAGTCGAACTGTTACACCTGATTGAGAACACTCTTTTGAAGAGATAAGATTCGAACACTTTGTGGGTATTCTGGGAAGCAGTTTTGTTATCTTGTACATTAGTCTTTCCAGCCAGACTCGGTCAAATGCTTGTGCGACATCTAAGAATATTGCTAAGCAGTATTCCCGGTGCTAAAAAGCAGTACGAATTTCGTTTGTGATGCGATTGACCTGTTCGATCGTTCCATGATTTTTGCGAAAACCAAATTGATGGGATGGTATTGTGTTTCGCATTCTTAAGTAGGGAGCTTGGTGTTTTAAAAATGCCTTTTCAAACAGTTTCGAGAGACACGATAGGAGACTGATTGGTCTGTAGGATGAGGGTTGCGTTTTGTCTTTGCCTGGTTTGGGAATCATCACTATGACCGCCTTTTTCCACTTTTGGGGATAGTATCCAAGTTTCGTAATAGCGTTGAAGAGATTGCATAAGGTCAGAACCGCACACGGTGGGAGTTCTATGATCATTTTTGGTGTCACCAAGTCCTGTTCAGGTGATTTTTTGGGCTCAAGATCTTTTATTATAGATGCTATCTCACGTTGACTAAATGTTATTGGATTTATTGGTGGCTGGATTTTAATTGCTACAGGTAGGACAAATGAGTTGCTAGAAGTATTTGGTTGGAATACGCCTTGAAGGTGATCGGCGAATGCACTTGCTCTATCTTGTTCGCTGCGTATCCTGAGGGGCCTCGCAGTGGAACGACTGTTTCTGCTGGTGGCTGAATATTTTTGTGTGCTTTCCACAAAGGGTTCTTCTTGCTGGTGGGCGATAGTTGTTCGATATATAGATGCTGGGCGTTTGCTTTCTCAAGCTTAAGTGCCCTGGTTAGTCTACGTGTTGCTATTTTAAGCTGTTCCTTAGCCTTCGGGGATCTGTGATTCTGCCATTCTCTTCTTAGTCTTCGTTTTTCAAGTACTAGCTGTTCGATTTCGCGAGTTGTCTTGGTATGATTTGTCATTTTGTGTGTGTCTGGAGGGGTAGAGGCCTTGGCTGCAGCAACAAGATTTTCCTCCATCGATTCGGTCAGGCGGTCAATATCCTCATGGGTAGACACTGTTTGAGTTGGTACCATGTGAGTACAAACATATTTCGTGTACCTTGCCCAGTTGGTCCTGTTGCCTGTCAGCCTGTAGGTGTGCTCAGTTATATGTGGTCGATGCCTGAGAGCAAGTAAAACTGGTGAGTGATCTGATGATAGTTCTGCAAGTGACTCAGCCGTAATATTATTTCCAGGGATCTTTCTTATTATTGCGAAGTCAATGAGATCCGGGAGCTTATTTGGATCTGCTGGCCAGTATGTAGGCCTACCCGAAGTGACATAATCGAGCTTATTTCGTGGCTTAATGAGCGCGTTATAAAGTTGTTTGCCCTTTGGGTTTAAAAGGCGTGAGCCCCAGTGCGTGTGCTTGGCATTGTAGTCACCAGCCGCTATAAATCGCTCACCGAGTGAGTTGAAAATTTCCAAGAATTGGTCCTCAGAAACTGCAAGACGAGGTGGGCAGTAGACTGCGGCCAGAGTGACGGGGCCGATGCTAGATTGCATGCTTATGGAAGTGGATTCAAGGTAGTCCGTTTCAGTTCTATTATGAAGGTGGTGTTTGATGCAACCTCTGATAAGAATGCCAGTGCCGCCATGGGCTTTTCCGTCCAGATGGTTTGTGGCGTAGAATAGGTATCCTGGAACATGGAAGTTGTGCTTGTCTGTTAGATGTGTCTCGGAGAGGAGCATGACGTCAATATTTTTTTTGGATAGGAACTGGGCAAGTTCGAGTTTATGCCGTGAAACGCCATTCGCGTTCCACATAGATATTTGAAGTGGAGACATTATGTTGATTTTGATGACACGAGAAGCTGTATCAGCATATTTTGGTTTCGCATAAGCTCTTGCATTGTGGTTTGCATGAATGCCATAAATTCTTTTAGGGTTTGCTGGAGTGTGTGGCCTGAGCTCGTGTTGATTCTCCGTGTTTGTTAAGACGGTTCTTTAGTTCCTTATATACTACACAGCCACGCCAATTCGCTGTGTGACTTCCACCGCAGTTGCTGTACATTTTAACAGAGCTGTCTTCTTTGTTCTTATGACAGTTCGCTGTGCTGTGGGCTTCACTACAGACTACGCAGATAGAGTTCAGTTTCTTCATCGCACTATGTGCCTATTGTCTTGTCTCTTTTAAAACAATACGTCTTCTGACCCGGATCACCCTTGAGGATATTAACCTTATTTTAGAGCTTAAGTTGGGGTTTCTAGAAAAAAACATGAAACCCTTGAACAAGTCAATCGAATATCATCAGAAATACAAACAGCTTTAAAAAAACGGAAATATTGCACGGCAATATTTTTGGATGTGTCACTGTCTTTTGACATGGTCTGGCTAGACGGTTTAATGATCAAAATAAAGAAAAGAATGCTTTCCCCGACGACACAGTCGGTCCAAATGCCCTATACAAGTAACCCAACTCTTTTTTCACTTAGTGGCCGTGGAAAAGTGGCTATCTGACTGGGGAATCAAAAAAAGCGAACGAAATTGTAACCACATTCGCACTTAATCAGCCAAATTAAATAAAACAGTAATTTTGAAAGCAAAATTAGAGTGCACCTTGGCCGAAGGCTCACTTGGGTAAGGCACATCGAAGTCAAAAGAACAAATCTTAAGCTTAAGGCGTGCTTATGGCCTTCATTGTCCTTACTCTAAAATCCCGTAGTAAGAACGATCTGGACGTACGGCTCCCAACTATGAGGGGGAGTGCCAGCCACAGTAATTTTGACATTATTCAAGGTGTTTAATCGAAGATACTAAAAACAATTACTGAATGACCCTGATATATCCGAAACGAAAATATCCGAAAAGTCCTTAATATAAAATCCGCCAGTTGTGAGGAGTTTAAACTTCTTGCAAATGTAAATATAAATTGCTATAGGAGGGCCTTCCTGTTGCCAGTTACGCAACAAATCAACGCACAGTTACGACAGTGAAGAGTAGAGAGTTTGGAAAAACGGAATCCGTAGAGAGTTTAGAGAAACGAAACCGGACAGAGAGTTTGGAGAAAGACGGTTCGAAAAGAAAGAATATGGAGACCGAGAGTGAGACGGCACGAACTGAAGCAGGACAGCAAGACAACAGTAAGCGTCGACGTGTCAGGTCATTGAAAGCAACGGTACCAAGCTGGACTTTGTACCAGGCCAACGATTAAGCCATGGACTTTGGATCTGGAGAGTGGAGACAGAGTGCAGGCAGAACCCGACTCAGTCAAGGAGAACGAGGTTTCAAGTAACGAAGTCAAGCAAGGGAGCTACAGCCGTGATAGTCAGGATGGAGCAAGAACGCTGCATCGAGACGTTCGGGACCATAAACTGTAAATCGAAACCGGACCCTGGCGTTAGCCTGCCGAGTCCGAAAGCGTTAAACAGGCGGGGCCAAACTTAACAAAGACCAAAGTAAGCGACGGAAATTGCGAAGACCTGGTCGACCGTGTCGGAGATTACGTACGGGAACCAGTCGATTGCCTGGTGCGTCCGTGAGAACCGAGCAGACGTGGTACCGGCGTTACCAGTTGAGTGGAGCGTCTGTAGGAACTGAACAGGCATCTGGCAGGACCGGAAGGACAGATCAAGGGGCAGGAGGTTGCGGTAAGCAAGGCGTTCGCCTTGAGAGCCCAGCACCTGTTCACCCTAGTCTGGGAACGGTGACGTTTCCTTAAGCCCACAGCCCACCTCCTCGCCACCAATCCCCTTGTGGCCAAGGCAGTACCTGGCGAGCGACTACCTCCACGACGGGGGAGCAGACCCATCACGGGAGAATCTAAACACAGTGTGAAAGCAAGTCAAAATAAAGATCAAGGAAACGAGAACTGTTGAGTGTTGGTACTTGTAACCGGATGATCACTTCTAATATAAATGCACGGAATCTTCTAAACTAGCCGAACGTATCTCGTAGCGAGCGGACCACAAAAATCAGTTCGATATAAAATAATTCAACAAAAGAAAAAACGAAGAAATATAGATTACCTTAAATGGGCTTTGTGAACCCACTTCTCTGACTGTGGTTCCCTAGTTAGATTCCACCGTTTCTTCAGTTGGTATATTTCCTAATATCTTTTTAAATTTTACAAGGAGCATTTTCCCATACTGAAATATCTATTCTGCCTTGTCTTGTTTAATTTTTACCCGTTACTCGTATAGTAAAAGGTTATACTAAATTCGTTAAAAAATATATAACAGGCAGAAGGAAGCGTTTTCGACAATATAAATATAATAAATATAATATTCTTGATCAGTCCGTCCGTATGAAAGTCGAGATCTAAGGAACTATAAAAGATAAATAACTTAGCATGCAGACTCCAGAGTCATACATGCAGGGCAAGTTTGTTGACCCATGTTGCCACGCAATTTCAGATTATGCATCCTCTTCTAACATGTGGAAGTGATGCCTGGGCAGTGCATCTGCGACTTAGTTCTCTTTTCCTGATTTGTATAAAATATGGGAATTGTACACGTCGATTAAAGCTTTCCAACGCTTAATATTATCTTGATATGATGAATATTGTTTTTCTTTCCTGAAATAGGACAGAACCTAACCCTAAGGAAAAAGCATCTGTTGTCAAATCAAAAGGATTTCTGTAATCTGGTTATAGCAACTCCACATTTCAGTTCCTCATGATATACATAAAAATAAACAGCTATTTTTATACCCGTTACTCGTAGAGTAAAAAACGCTCAAAACTGCGACACCCACACTGTTAAAGTATTGTGCCTTGCGTAAAATTAAAGCAACGCTGGATATTGGGTGTTATCAAACGGTTTTTGTCATATCCTTTTTAACCTACAATAAAAATGGTGATGTAATATGGTGAACGATGTGGTAGTATAATACCGTCTCTTAACATTGCTTGTGTTTCTGAGTTTACAAAATCGGAGACACCCATTGGGTAGGGTATAATTTTGAGTGTATGGGGTCCTCGATCTCTGTACGGATATGTTAATATGGTAAAAACTCATTTGGTTCTGTAGATACGCCAGTTCGGGTTTCTAGCATTAATTAAACAGTTTTCTTAATATCTTGGCGTACTTATATATCCTGAACATTTGTAAAACTTAAGTCCGAACATTTTAGGAATTTTATTATTTCACAGCTGTTCATAGTTATGAGATTTTGGTTTTTTATATCAAGAACAACGTCAGATTGTATTCGTAGTCAAATCCAACTATTCCATTAAATGTTGTAAGGTTTGGTAATAAGAATAGGATCGAGTTCCCCGAGTATTAGATACCCGTTATTCAGCAAGTGGAAGTGCAAAATGATATTTTTTAATCCTTTTAATTGTTTAATTTTATTTTTTGGAGTCCCCGGAGTATATTTAAAGTATAATTTTTCTCCCTGCAACATACATTTGTATAATTAAGTCGTATTCCAAAAGGTCATTATCAGAATGTTATACTTTTTCGCCAGCGACTGCTATTCGTTATTGTCGGGAGGCTGATTACCTAAGGCTATATGGGTTATTCTTTGTTGTTTCAATCCTGAAATCTCGCACAGATATTGTTTTGTCTTTTATCTGAGTGTCCCTGACTGCGTTGGGCAGAGCATATTGTGCATGCGTTTGCCACTGACTGCTCTGAATTTTCCCAAAAGGTTAACATTGTTGGTTTTGAGTGGTTTGTCTAATACGTGAAAATCTGTTGGTTTTTTCTGATTAAATATAGTGTCCTTTCCGCTCCTTGCTGTATATTTTCTGATTTTTGAATTTTTGTTAAATGCTTTGGACAAAGTTATTAGCGAACGCTCGTGGTCAGCCTCGAATTCTTGGGCTTATGCTAATGCAGAAGGAAGACTGGACGATCGGAGAAAAGATTGGATAAAAATACATCGCTTAACGGCTTTCTGGTTTCCGCATATGCTCTATACCTTTCGTTCAGTTATGCCGCTACATTGTTGTCGTAGGTTTCGTTTATAAGTAGCGTTATTATACCCGTTAATCGTAGAGTAAAAGGGTATACTAGATTCGTTGAAAAGTATGTAACAGGCAGAAGGAATCGTTTCCGACCATATAAGGTATATATATTCTTGATCAGGATCAATAGCCGAGTCGATCTGGCCATGTCCGTCTGTCCGTCTGTCTGTCTGTCTGTCTGTCTGTCTGTCCGTCTGTCCGTCTGTCCGTCTGTCCGTCTGTCCGTCTGTCCGTCCGTCTGTCTGTCCGTCCGTCTGTCTGTCCGTCCGTCTGTCTGTCCGTCCGTATGAACGTCAAGATCTCAGGAACTACAAAAGCCAAAAAAGTTCAGATTAAGCATACGATAAGCATTCTAACGATTTGCTAAAAATCTTTTTGACACGCCCACTCTAAAACCCACAAACCGCCAAAAACTGTCAGTGTTGAAAACACTCTCCCGCACTTCTACTAGCTGAGTAACGGGTATCAGA
Organism: Drosophila santomea; assembly: GCF_016746245.2. Lineage (NCBI taxonomy): Eukaryota > Metazoa > Arthropoda > Insecta > Diptera > Drosophilidae > Drosophila > Drosophila santomea. The sequence goes on along the minus strand of NC_053016.2, from coordinate 26,083,241 downwards.
TAGTCGGGAAACTCGACTATAGCGTTCTCTCTTGTCTTTTTTCTAGTTCGTCGTAATATTAAATATTACTATGCCAAGGGCCTAATATTGCTTAGAACACGTATGTTTCGTATTTGCCCTCGAAGTCTGGCAGAGACTTCATAATATCTAAAGTCTTGTTGCATATGACATTTATTCTGATTTCGGCATTTTTATATGTCTCTAACGCAGGCCGAATCGGCCGTACGGGAAATATCCTTGTGAGGTCAACCGCCTTTCCGAGGCGAGAAATGCCATAGTTTAAAACTGTTTGCAGATATGCTACCTAACTATGCCGATGAATTTATAAATATTGAATGAAAGATATATTTTAATTGAGGAGACATCGCCTAAGAGTGCAACTGGAATATATAATTTCACTTCTGATCTAAAATACAGAAATGAACTGTTTTGACTGAGAAACAAGAGACAATGCTATAGTCGCGTTCCCCGACTATCAAATTCCCGTTACTCAGCTGATGGAATTGCAAACGACAAATTTCAAAATTTTCTGGAAGATCGGTAGAAATTGGGAACAAAAATTAAAAATATCCATCCTGTCACTTAGTTTTTTTTTTTTTTTTTTAATTAAGAATACAGCGAACAATAAATAAATACTTATACACATTTAAAGGTTTTTATATGTGAATGTTTCAATCGAACTCATCGTATGTGAAAAATATTAAGTATGAAAGTGACTATATAAAAAATTAAATTTCTTGTAAATACCTAATTTTTATCATCTAGTGAATCAGCCAAATAACCAAGTCGGAACTATCAACTTTAGCACGAATAAGCTTCCAATAAATACTGCTCCAAGCATCGTTCTTTTGTTAGCTAGGGAGGGTAAATTAACAATAGCGTGCTAGAATAAGGGGGTAATATATGACTTGCATCCCAATTTAGGCGCCGTAAGGCAAACAGTAAGACGATTTTTTTGAACTGATTTAATACGAATTGTGAAGTCCAAACAGGTGCTTCATACTCAAGAATCGGACGGACTGGCGAAATGAATTATGCATCTAACGCAGTTGCTTATAACCTGCTGAACCTTTTGCTCTAGATGAGGAATCCAATAGGATCGCTGAACACCATGGACCGTTTTTTGAAGAGCAAAGTGACCTGCGTTGTGGGCGTGAACAATAACCTTTTTTTTCCATCGCTTTCCTAATTACAAGAAGATCACTGCCTTTCAGCTCCTTATATACATGTCCACCTTTTATCTTATATACCTCATAAAAAACTCTGGCGAGAATTGCTTTTTTCATTTCATATTTTCCTTGCGCATTTTTAAAACGCGCTGTGATTTCAATGGACGCGAGCATAACACGGTTGGGATATCGACTAAGGCAGTCAACGTGCTTTAATCGTTCATCTGGGCGATGTTCAACTACAAACTCGAATTCCTGCAGATAAATAGTGCATAAATAATAAATAATACTGCTCTTGGCACATCCGTCTTCTGTAGGGAATGCAGCGCAATCTGTTATTAATTTGAACGGTGTTCCCAGCAAATAGTGTATGAATTTCTAAACCGCTAGATACACGGCATTTGCTTCGAGAATGTATCTGTGTTGGCGAGACTCAACTTCGGTTGCCTTCTTGCTCCAATACTGGGTTGGGTGAAGTCTGCAATCCGACCATTGCATTAATACCGCTGCAAATGCGTCTTTCGATGTGTCCGTGTGTAACTCGGCTTTGGCTCCTATGGTATACAATTCAAATCTGGTATATATTCAAATCGAACATCTTTTCGCAGCAGAAGCGTTAATGGGCGTGCAATCTGTAAATAGTTGAACACAAAATTTCCTGAAAAATCCGGTCAATCCCAAAAAAGCTTGTACTGTTCTGACGTTCTTTGCCACCGAAAATTTTCTAACTGCTGCCGTCTTCTCTTGCCCAGCCCAGGCGACTAGCAAAGTTTGATATAGACGGTCGTATAATTCGAGCAGCTAACCATTCGCCAATCTGCTTTTCAACATCTTTATCTTCGGCAATTGCGAATCAACTCGGGGGCTGACGAAATGGGATGATCTCGTCATCTGGAACAATTCGCAGCTTAACTGTGATCTCTGCAACCGAATTCGCTGCCTTATAGTTTTTGATCAGCACCGACACTTCTTTTGCGTACTGGGGAGGAACATCGATTTCATCATTTGTATTAATATTATAAATACTCATCTGATTTGATTCCTCACAAGCTCTCTTTCCCAGCGGGGAAGAAAACTTATACCCTTCTGCCGACAATGAAAAGTTGAACTTTGAAAAGAAATCGAATCCAAGCAGCGCGTCATACTCGATGTCTTCATCCTCTACGACAACAAACTTTTGCGGAACTGTCACTTCGTCTACCGCAACATCAGCAAAAAGCATCCAACTGGGCTCGTGGTTTTCTTTCCTAACCCACGCAACTTCGAAGCACTTTTCTCCAGGACGACATTCGGGATTTTGTTGAAGATGAACTTTCTCAATATAGATACATCGGCTCCAGTATCCAACACGCATTCAACTTTTACGTCGTTAAGAGTGACCTTCTTTATGCGATTCGAACTTCGCAGAACTTGAATACCAGCAGCTGATCCAGGACAATTCTTAGACATGTGTCCCTCTTTGTTGCAACTAAAGCATTTCGTGGCAGCCTTGCAATCCTTACGCAAATGATCTGCGGATCCACAGGTAAAGCAATGATTCTTTCTATCGTTAAACTCGTGCTGCTTCTTCTGGTTTGGTGTCCATATATCATCGCTTGACGGAACGGCTTATTTCCCTTTTCGGCTACGCGTTCAAAAACCGCATACTGCTCCTCCAGCTCTCTAAAGGATTTGCAACTAAAGAGAGTGTAAGTTTACAACTGATAGAGCTACCAAATATTTATGTCAGCAGCTATATAGTTTACATTTATAAATACCCTAGCAACTAAGTAGCTTCAGATAAACAATGCTGATGCGCCCCAACTGAGTTCAGCGCTCCGCGCTAAGAACGGTCAGCAGCGGCAATCGGACACCCAGTATCCGGGGTATTGAACTGTGCTGCATAAATGCTGAGTCGGCTAGCCGACCATAAGCTTATGGCGTGATGCATTGGAGCTGGGGTAAATTCATATTTTCCATATTCTTTGTATTCAGTTCTAAGCGAGCGCTTTAGAAATAAAGACACAGCTACTCCGGCGGCTTGCCGTAAAATACATTTTATTTGATATAATTTATACACGCTGGGGCGTGGGGCAAAGTCACGCCCTTCACCGTAATCTACGTAAGAAGACATTCCGCCTGGGTAACACCAGGACCAGGGGATCAACCATCTTCGTGGATCCGAACACGAGACCAGGGGATCATCTTCGTGAAACCTATCTACCGGGACCATCCGTAAAGGAGGAATACGGGATCATAGGATTAACATAATTATACCCGTTACTCGTAGAGTAAAAGGGTATACTAGACTCGTTGAAAAGTATGTAACAGGCAGAAGGAAGCGTTTCCGACCTTATAAAGTATATATATTCTTGATCAGGACCAATAGCCCAGTCAAAACGACCATGTCCGTCCGTATCGTATGAACGTCGAGATCTCAGCCAAAAAAGTTCAGATTAAGCATACGACTCCAGAGACATAGAAGCAGCGCAAGGTTGTCGATTCATGTTGCAACGCCCACTTTAACGCCCACAAACCGCCCAAAACTGCCACGCCCACACTTTTAAAAAATGTTTTGATATTTTTTCATTTTTGTATTAGTCTTGTAATTTTCTATGGATTTACCAAAAAACTTTTTGCCACGCCCACTCTAACGCCCACAAGCCGGCCAAAGCTGCTACGCTTTGATGTTTTTTCATTCTTGTATTAGTCTTGTAAATTTTACCATAAGCTTCAGCAGTAAGCTCAAAATTGTTAAACCAATGCTTGACTGGTTATCGTCGTTATCCAGCAGCCACCGACCTTGTATAGTACGGCTAACTTCCTTTCGCTAGTGGATTTCTATTGTCTATGGAGTTCTATTGTCTTCTCACTCATCCGTTATTCTTTCCCGCTTCTTGTTTCTTTTAAGACCTCGGGACAGCGTGATCACAGACTAGGACGAGCCCCCAAATGTGAGCTGAGTTATTATGCTCAACTCGATTTATTATTATAAAGTAACGGGTGTTTTTTTTAGAGGTATAGAACTTTAAGTTGGCATTACTGTTCAAGATGGCGACCGATTTAACAGCTGTCAAGTGATTTATTCTCAGTTTGGTTTGGCAATTCGTCATGCGTGCTTACAAAATCCAACTCGTGCAAGAATTGAAACCAAACGATCATCAAGCAAGGCGTAGATTCGTCGAATGGGCCCAAAACGAGATTGCTGTTGTTCCCGATTTTTCATAAGCCTCCAAGATCTTGTGATTTAACACCGCTAGACTACTTTTTGTGGGGCTATGTAAAGTCATTGGTCTATGCGGATAAGCCACAAACGCTAAACCATTTGGAAGACAACATTCGCCGTGTTATTGCCGATATAGCCAAATATGTTGGAAAAAGTCATTGCAAATTGGACGTCCAGATTGGACTACATCCGAGCCAGCCGTGGCGGTCATATGCCAGAAATCATATTTAAAATGTAATGCCACAAGATTATCTTTCATGTCAATAAAATTCATGTCAATCGAATAATCCATCGTTGTTTTATTGCAATTTAAAGTTCTATACCTCTAAAAAAAACACCCTATATAAGTATTAATAAATCGTTGGAAATGTAACAAGATTGTTCGGCTATTTCTGCTTTCTTCACTTTTTCTGCTTCGCGTCACTTCCCTGTCTCTGCTGATTTCTCCTTCTTCTGATATGTCGCCTCGTCTTGCTTCCGCGTTGCCACCCCTTCTTTTCCCCAATGTCATAGCGCGTCATGTACTCTTCAGCTGCTGCTGTAATGTTAATGTTAAACTGCTTAATCCTCTGCTGATATTCTGCTGTTTTTTCTGCTAGTATTCTGCTGGCTCTCCGCTGCTTCACCATCTTACATATATAACATATTTTTTCGCAGGACTTTTAACTAAAATAAAGTTATAACAAAATGCATATAAAATTATAGTTATAAAACAGTTACTCATAAAAAAAAAGGTCCTTAGAAACATAATGTTAGACGGTGTTGACACCAATGCTGCTAAATCTTCCAAATATTTCGATGCTTAAAAAATATTTCTAGCTATGCGCTGTATAAAATCGAAGGGGAATTTTGCCTAGATAATGTTCTACAAAATCTACTCTTCGACGCTTTGCTACTGTTAAAAAACTGTTTTCATTATTATTTTATGCCAATTTTCTCTGATCTGTACATAGTCGATATAAGGCTTCCCCCAGCATGATTGCGTAAAAATAAACTCTATGTATTAAAAAAAACATGTATTAAGCAAACTTAAAACTGCTTTAAATTATGAATTTAGCCTTATTGGTTAGGTCCGTGATAAGCTTTCATAAAATATATTTTATCATATATCTGGATAGTTTTTTTAAAGCTGGAATTAAAAAGTATCTTATATATCTTATTTTATATCTGCTTGAACCATTAATTTTAATAAACTGCTTAAGTACTATATAGAGCCATTTATTTACAAAATATTTGTATAAAATTGACGCCTGTAAAATTATAAAATTTGAATATATTTATAATACAAATATTTATTATTAATATTATAAATATACTTTTATAAAAATTTCTATTTAATTTCGTAGGTCCAAAACTCGTTAAGATGGGGATACTATATATGTACAATATTGTACAACTACACATGCCGTATGGTTCTGTACTTGTGTGGTTGACTAAGTAGCAGAAGAATTTAAGCTCGTCCTGTACTTTTTAAGAACAACCCCAATGTCCGCATGAATTACCACTGGAGGAGATAATTTCTTGTGATAGCCTCGAAAAGATTTTGTCGTATTAGGCTCGGCAGAAAATGAACACACTTTTCCGCATTCAAGTTTGTTGTGAGAAGTTCTTTCACAAAATATTGTCGGGTTTCGCTGCCGCCAGTAGTTTCTAAATTTATGTTTTTGGTTGTTGGCAACACTGGAGACACTATTTATCTCTACGGTGCCTCAGTTGTGCGATTATTTTTCTTATCTAAGCTCGTCTCTCGCACGGTCTATATCTTGTACTCTCGCGAGAGTACATTTGGCTTAGCGATCTGCTGTTCGCTTTGCATTTTAGTAGTCCATGACACTTGTAACCTATTCGTAGCCAACAAATAAAAGAAAATCATTTGAAATCGCTAATCAAAAAAATCGTCTATTCATTTCTCAAAGAATAGCTTATTAACTCAACATTGGTGACCCCGACGTGGAAATCATACGAAGCTGTTAAAGCATTAACATTTATTAAATAGCTGTTGCCGTTGCGTTGGCTGAACAACAATTTGCGTCTACAATATTTAGGCAAAATTAAAGGTAGTGAACATTAGAAGTAATTCCGCTGGTTACGCAAGAGTGGATATACATAATGAGCTATATTTTGCGCGTACATAGCCAAAAAACGGAAGCTGCCACTCTCTTCTCTTCTCTCTGCGCCCATTTTTTTTTTAAGCAAATTAAGAGTCGCTGTTGTTGAAGCCATGGCTGCAAAAAATTATGGAAACATTACCGCTGATGCAAAAGGGTAAAATTTTTAAGGCGCAAAGCGACTGCAGCTTATAATAGACCTGAATGTTTTGTTAAACATTAATTTAATTTGACGAGTCCATGTGAGGTTAGAGCAACCTGTGATATTCCGTCCAAAGAGCACCTACTTAGAGTGTAAGTTGCGTGTCTTGGATCGACACGACAAAAGGCTATAACTTTAAGCCTGGAGCCATTATATCAGCAAATTTGAAACCTATCTAGATCGGATTGTAAGTTCGAATGGCAAGAAATGTCATCACAATGGTGTGCCCTATGTAGAACAATACTGCAATACTGCCTGTCCAGGGGAACTGTTTAAGACGCCAGAAGGAGTTATTGCTCAGAACATTAGACTACACGTAAGACTTGCGAGTGTGAAATCCGAAGACGGGGATCAACGCTATAATGGTAATGGGGTAATAAGAAGCACAAGACAAGATCATACAAAGCATGGTGCTATATGCAGTGTGAGGAGCAGTATTTTTATTTTTTTTTTATTATTACTTTGCTTTTATTTATTGAATCTTCTTGTATAAGAACTAAAAATCTAAACTATAACATGTATTTTTTGAACAGTTGTATTAATTTTCCAACTGTTCTATGATAAAACGGCCCTAATGATTTATTCGCTGGGTTGGTAGGTCCTTTCGCCGGAGACGGGAACGGCTGCTGAGCTGGATTAGACATCTCGCTAGGTGGTTGGGGTGCGTGTAAAGCTCGCTATGGTATTTTTCCTTAAGTTCAGTGATTGCATTGGTAACTGATGGGATATTTAAGTCTCTTTGGATGTTTTCACTCCGAACGTACCACGGTGCCCCAGTGATGGTTCTCAGAATCTTTGATTGTGCTCGCTGTATGATGTCAATATTGCTATTGCTGGCATTGCCCCATAACTGTGAGCCATAGGTCCAGATAGGTTTCAATATAGAATTGTAGAGTAAGACCTTATGATCTAGGCTGAGCGGAGAACCAGAGTTGATAAGCCAGTGTAAGTTGTTGGCTTTGAGTTCAAGTTGGGTTTTTTTGGCTTCAATGTGCCTGCGCCATGTGAGTCTTCTGTCAAGGTGTACTCCTAGGTACACTACCTCATCTGCTTTCGTGAGTGGTATGTTGTTCAACAAGAGCGGTGGGCATTCTTGTCTGTTAAGCGTAAACGTCACGTGCTTGCATTTTTGCTCGTTTACTTTTATTCGCCAGTCAGAGAGCCACTTCTCAACGTCGATGAGGTGCATTGCCAGCTGTGCTGTAGCTTGGATAGGGGACCTTGAACGGCTAAGGATAGCTGTATCGTCGGCAAATGTGGATACCGTTAAGCGACTATTTGTAGGGATGTCGGCTGTATAGGTATAAGGTTGGCCCAAGAACGCTGCCTTGGGGGACTCCAGCCTCAATTGTATGATCAGTGGAAGTGGCAGTGTTGCACCGCACTGCAAACTTTCTGTCATAGAGGTAAGACTTTAGAAGTTTGTGTGTGCTTTCGGGTAGGGCTGTTTTAATTTTAAACATTAAGCCGTCGAGCCAGACTCTGTCGAATGCTTGGGATACGTCTAAAAATACTGCTGTACAGTATTCGCGATGTTCAAATGCAGTTCTTATTTCCGTTGTAATACGATTCACCTGTTCAATGGTTCCGTGGCTTTCGCGGAATCCAAATTGATGGGCTGGGATTATGTTGTGGTATCTCAGATGTAGATTAAGTCGGATCAGCAGGCATTTTTCGAATAGTTTCGAAATACATGAGAGTAGACTTATTGGTCTGTAAGATGAAGGGACTTTGTGGTCCTTACCAGGCTTTGGAATCATTATGATAATCGACCTCTTCCATCGTTGTTGAATGTAACCAAGTTTGGTGATGGCATTAAAGAGCTTGGTTATGTAGCGAACTGCAGAGTGTGGCAGCTGGATGATCATTTCCGGTGTTATAAGGTCCTTGATAATTTTAGTTACTTCTTTAGGACGAAACACAATTGGGGTGTGTTGCTGGTGGCAGTTTACGGGTGAGGACTGCAGCGCGAACGTGCTAGTAGCCTGGTTTGGCGTGAACACATTTTGTAGATTAGCGGCAAATGTGGTGGCTCTGTCTGCATCACTACGGGCCCAGCCGCCTGCGGAATATCTTATCGGCAAAACGGTTTCAGTCGGTGGGCGAAGAGTTGAGTGGGCTCGCCATAGTGACTTTTGTTTTGTGCCTGTTGGTGAGAGTTGCTCTATGTATCGGCGCTGATCGTCTTCCTCCTCTTGTTTCAGAGCGTTGGCCAGTTTCCGTGTGGCTACTTTTAGCTTTTGTTTTGCTGTTGGGGATCTGGAAGATTGCCATTCTCTGCGTAAGCATCGTTTTATGTGGACGAGTTGCTCGATATGTACGTTAGTCTTTTTTGAATTAATTGTAGTATTTGTTATTTTGGGTGTTGCAGTAAGAGCTGCTGCATTAAGGATGGATTGCAATGCACATGTGCAGCTCTCTATATCAGATTCAGTATTAAGTTTTGGGCTTAGCTCAATGTGTGATCTTATATATTTTTTATACCTGAGCCAGTTTGTGTGAGGAGAGTGTTGTCCTCCAGCTGAATGTTGATAGATGTGACCTGAAGATGATTTTCCGCAAATTCTTTGTAAAAGTAGTGCTTCATACGGTTCCTTATGAGTATGGCGGTGCCATAGAAATGGTAGTCTCTTATTTGAAAATTGTAATTGCTTGTGAGATGAGTTTCCGAAAGAAGCATTACGTCGATGTGCTTCTCATGTAGGAATTGAGCTAGCTCAAGTTTGCACTGTGAAACGCCATTGGCGTTCCACGTAGCTATGCGTAAGGTAGCCATTATTTATTTGATTGTTGGGCTACAAGCATTTGTACCAAAAGGTTTTGATACGCATCATGTCTTGAATGGTGGTCTTCATAAATGTCATAAATTCCATCATGCTCTCTTGTAGTGCTTGCATCATAGCTTTAGTTTTTGTTTCCTGCTGCGCAGCTTGGTTATAGTTTTGTTGTGTGTCTAATTTTGTGTGCACTTCATGTGGGGTTCGAGAATTTTGGATTGGAGGCGTCATACCGGATTTTAAAACGTTTGCAAATGTTATCTTGTTAGTGTTGGATGTAGGCCAGGGAGCGAAACTTGCTGCTTTCGAGAAAAGTACTTTAGGATTTGTTTCTGATGGTGTCAGCGTAGCTGTTCCTTGGTGTGTCCGCGCCGTGTTCATTCTTTTGTGAAGACGGATTTTCAGCTCTTTGTAGATTGGACAGCCTCTGTAGTTTGCTGTGTGATTGCCCCCACAGTTATTGCATTTTTTCTCGCATCCATTTTCTTTGTTAGTTTGACAGTGTTTGGAGTCGTGGAGATCTCCACGGACTACGCACACCGGGCGAAGTGTACAATACGACCTCGTGTGGCCATACTCTTGGCAGTTTGTACATTGTACAGGAGCGTTACGTTTGTGCGGCTCTTCTACTGTGATCCTACAATGCAGAAGGAGCTTGAGTTTGTAAATTGGGTGAACCCCGTTTTTTCTAGGAGGCTTGTTTTCTGGTTCAAGCTCAATCTTGAAGAGTGGTTGGGGCTGCCTGTTTCTGTTTTTGATATTGAACACGCTTTTGGCGTAAAATCCCTTTTCCTTTAGCGCCTCAGTTATCTCTTCGGTCGTAACATCAGACTCAATGCCCTTCAGTACTACTTACAGGCCCTTGCTGCTTTTAAGCTGATAGGTGTAGAAGCCTATTTTTTGTGCGGTAAGATGGTTTGTGACTTTTTTTGTAGTTGTCCTCCGTTTTCGTTTGAAGTTTGATTTCATTGATAGTACCTCTTACGAGGGGAATTATATGAAAGCTATCTTTTCCAATAAGGCCAATCAAAGCATTTACAAAACCGCTTGTGCTCTTCTCGCGGATGTATATTGGCGGAGGCTTTGTTTTCTTCGGTTCGATATCAACGGATCCCAGCGGCACGTCCTCAGCGGTATCTTCCAGCAAGGCAAATCTGTTGGTATTTCCGGGGGCTACATTGTTGATCAAGGTAGAGTTGTCGCGTGTATTTTTCGGCTTGTTTTCCATATCTGAATTTTCCGGGCTGAGCTTTCGCTTTATTGTAATGTAGCGGTCCATTCCAATCTGCCAGGTCGCCCCAGCTTTTTTGTTTACGTTTTCTTTTTGTTTTGCTGGTAGTGCAGCAGAACCGTTTATTGCTTGCGGTTTTGCTTTCGCTGACTCAGTCAGTGCGTGAGCGGGTGCAGCCGATGACGAGATAGAGCGGGCTGTCGGTATATCTCCAGCTGTTGTTGTTGGAGGTAGCGGGGCTTCTGTCGGAGCTAGGAGAGCGGGAGAGCAGGAGCGCGCTCTTTCTTGATTTGTTGGTAGGAGAAGGTTTCTTGGGCTATGGGTTATTGACCGCTCGATGTCTGCACTGGGGTTGTCGGTGAGGCGTAGGAGAAGTACGCGTTGTTGCGTTGAACTGAGAGCCGGCGTTCGTCTTGCTCACGCTGACGCGGAGCGCGACTGTCGTTCTGACTCATAGTTTTATTATTTAAGATAACAAATCACTATATAACGGGTGTTTTTTTTAGAGGTATAGAACTTTAAGTTGGCATTACTGTTCAAGATGGCGACCGATTTAACAGCTGTCAAGTGATTTATTCTCAGTTTGGTTTGGCAATTCGTCATGCGTGCTTACAAAATCCAACTCGTGCAAGAATTGAAACCAAACGATCATCAAGCAAGGCGTAGATTCGTCGAATGGGCCCAAAACGAGATTGCTGTTGTTCCCGATTTTTCATAAGCCTCCAAGATCTTGTGATTTAACACCGCTAGACTACTTTTTGTGGGGCTATGTAAAGTCATTGGTCTATGCGGATAAGCCACAAACGCTAAACCATTTGGAAGACAACATTCGCCGTGTTATTGCCGATATACGGCCAAATATTGGAAAAAGTCATTGCAAATTGGACGTCCAGATTGGACTACATCCGAGCCAGCCGTGGCGGTCATATGCCAGAAATCATATTTAAAATGTAATGCCACAAGATTATCTTTCATGTCAATAAAATTCATGTCAATCGAATAATCCATCGTTGTTTTATTGCAATTTAAAGTTCTATACCTCTAAAAAAAACACCCTATATATATTTAAGCAATCTTGCATCGCATAGAGCGTCTCTTTCGCTTTCGGATTATTTATTTAGTTTATTTTATTAGGCGTTCACTTCACTAAAAACAACTGATTTTGTGCGGAGCTCGATAAAAACACGTCTTCACACGTCGGCGATCGAGAACGGCAACCAATCCTTAGACGGGGTTCAACGATATAATGGTAATGGGGTAATAAGAAGCACAAGACAAGATCATACAAAGCATGGTGCTAGATGCAGTGTGAGGAGCAGTATGATTTATTAACGCAGTTTACCGGCAATATTTCTACGTTGGTCCAGGCCAATATAGAATCCAAAGCACCATAAGCTTTGTTTCCAAGGGCCGAAGAGAAGGGCCGATGCAGGGCAGCCGAAAACTATGCGAAACGAACGATGCCGGTGTAGGCCGGCCAAAAGAAGGGTAGCATATATAATGGACGGGTAGAAAATTTGGTTGAGTGGTGACACGGGAGGAATAATCGATGATAACTTTATATAAAGGGTGCAGGCTTTGACTCACAAGCCGCTTGTATGTATTGTGTGGCAAGGGAAAAACCGATGATTAATACTGGTGATATCATAAATCAGTACAAACTGTTAACTGAAATTAACTATGCATTAAACTTAAATAAGACAGGCAATTTTTAATATACCTACGAATAAATTTCAAACCTACGCGAAATTTTCCGGAGGCGTGAATGTTTCCTTTAAGGAGTTAAGCGGGACCAAATCTATAAGAAGGGTCCGCTGTTTAAGATCCATGTTTCAGAATTGCTACTCATAAAGAGAGTAAGTGCTACAGCATAAGAAGAGTAAATCAGAGTTTGTTGAAATTGATATACATATCCTTGATATCCTGTGATTGCAATAAAGAAGGTCACAGATACCACGTGTTCATGCCGAACAGCTGAGTCCGGTACCCCGCCAGCAGAGCATCGCTGTTGGTGGAATGTTCTTTTTGACCCGTTTCGGAAGTGGGGGACCAAGCCGCCATATTCATGTTGGAAAATCACTCAAAAATAAACCTCCACCAGAGAAGGACGAAGTCCAACACCTTTTTTGTTTCACTCACTTAACTTCTGGGAATACTTGCGACACCGACTTTTCCGGCCCCCGACGTCTACACCAGGACTGCACGGCTTCCCGAAAGGTGTTCGGCTATGGGTGCCCATAGCTAAAAGACTACCAGAGTCTTTTAGCTATAATTTTACCCGTTACTCGTAGAGTAAAAGGGTATACTAGATTCGTTAAAAAGTATGTAACAGGCAGAAGGAAGCGTTTCCGACCATATAAAGTATATATATGCTTGATCAGGATCAATAGCCGAGTCGATCTGGCCATGTCCGTCTGTCCGTCCGTATGAACGTCGAGATCTCAGGAACTACAAAAGCTAGAAAGTTGAGATTCGACATACAGACTCCAGAGACATAGAAGCAGAGCAAGTTTGTCGATTCATGTTGCCACGCCCACTCTAACGCCCACAAACCGCCCAAAACTGCCACGCCCACACTTTTGAAAAATGTTTTGATATTTTTTCATTTTTGTATTAGTCTTGTTAATTTCTATCGATTTGCCAAAAAACTTTTGGCCACGCCCACTCTAACGCCCACAAACCGCCCAAAGCTGCCACGCCTACACTTTTGAAAAATGCTCTGAAGTTTTTTCATTTTTGTATTGGTCTTGTAAATTTCTATCGATTTGCCAAAAAACTTGTTGCCACGCCCACTATAACGCCCACAAACCGCCAAAAACTGTGAGTGTCGAAGACTCCCCTTCGCACTTCCAATAGCTGAGTAACGGGTATCAGATAGTCGGGGAACTCGACTATAGCGTTATCTCTTCTTTTTAATGCGTACCTACATTTTGCGTTTTTGCGTCTATAGTCAATAATGTTTTCTAGGGTAATTGTACGGTTTAATTTTTTCCAAGCAATTTGTTTTTGTTTTCGTAGTTGGCCGAGGTGCTTGTTCCACCATGGAACCCTGTATGGATGTGCGTTTTGTGAGGTTTGTGGGATTGAGAGGTTTGCGCTATGTAAAGACCCCGAAAATACACTATCAATCCGGTGGTTCACAATTGACTGAATCTCCCTCTCTCGCTGCCCACTCATCACCGCGTCTCTTTCGCTCCCGCGTCTGTCGCTGCTTGTTCCAGTAGCGTCGCTGTTTGGTACAGGTTCCCACATCCCTCCTTTATTTATGAGATCGAGCTTCAGGGTTTTCAACTTCGAAGAAGAGTGTTGAGCAGGTGCTTCTGACGGGTGGCCTTCTAGGGCCTCCTGAAAAGATGCTGGAATGGTTTGGAGAATACCCAACTCGGGCGCTGGTGCGACAGATACGTCGCCTGGAATCTTCTTTAGGTGCGCAACGTTCCTCATTAATGTTCTGCCGCCACCTGTTATCTTTACTATTTTATTATGTCTCTCTAATACCTCAAACTCAGTTTAATCAAAAATCAGTGTTAGTTTATTTGAAAAAAATACGTTTTGTAACAACACTTTATCGCCAATCTTAAAATCGATCTTCTTAGCTCCTCTCTTTTTATCCGCCGCTTCCTTTCCTTTTTCTTTTTGCATGATCACTCTATCTCTTTCCGCAGAGTCTGTGAACTGTTCATTTAATTCTTCAATCCCTGGTATTTTGTCGCGTATTATTCTATTAAACATTAACTGGGTTGGGGCAATCCCTGTGGTTCCATAGGGAGTTTCGTTAAGCATCAGCACAAGCTTTTGTATCTGTATGTAACTGGCAAAAGGGAAGCGTTTCTGACCATATGAAGTATATACATTCTTGATCAGGGTCAATACCCGAGTCTATTTATGTTCGTCTGTCCGTCCGTCTTTCCGTCTTTCCGTTCGAATGTCGAGATCTCAGAAACTACAAAAGCTAAAAAGTTGAGATTATGCATACACACTCCAGAGACATAGAGGCAACGCAAATTTGTTGACCCATGTTGCCACGCGCACTCTAACGCCCACAAACCGTCCGAAATTGCTACGCCCACACTTTTGAAAAATGTTTCGATATTTTGTTATTAGTTTTTTAAATTTCTGTCGATTTGTCAAAAATATTATTCTTCGCCCACAAATCGCCAAACACTGCCACGGCCGCGCTTTTGAAAAATGTTTTGATATTTTTTTAGTTTTTTAAATTTCTTTCGTTTTGCTAAAATTTGTTTTGACACGCCCACGCTTAGGTCTACAAACCGCCCAAAAACTGTCAGTGTGGAAATTTCTCCGTAGCACTTCCACCAGCTGAGTAACGGGTATCGGATAGTCGGAGAACTCGATTATAGCGTTCTCTCTTGTTTTTAAATGAAATGAATAAAGAGCCAAGGCTCTTAAACTTTGCTCTGACGGCTGTCGTTAAACCGCTAAACCACAAGGGTCTCACCCTAAAATTCAATCATCGACAGAACTACGGCATCTTCCCCTTGCACCAGCAACCTGACGACATCACTGAAAGTTATTTAATACTGTATGGACAATTGGTTGTACATAGCACTGCGAGCTATGTATTAACTACCGATATTTACTTGATTTATATAAAAAATCAAATGGCCCTGCTTGTACGCATTAACTAGGCCTCAAGTCTTATTTCTTACAGGGGTTTAGTGTGTGAACTAAGTAAAGTCCTATTTCTTGATAAGGTTGACCGGCACTGGTGGGACAAAATAAAACATGCACAAAGGAACGCCGGCTTCGACCATTTAAAAAGCTTCATATGTCTTATAAAAGAGTAATTCGCGTTTTAATCTATAATATTATTACACACTAACCAAAACTAAATATACAAGCAATACGATATTCGGCATTAAATTTTAAAATGAACCTAAGACTTTGTATATTGAATTGCTTTTAAACAGAGTAACGTATGTAAATATATTAGAATTCCCAAATACCGTTTTCTAAATACTGTTAACCCCGCTTAATTTCACCGCCTATGGTCCCGCAAAACAGATTATTGAAACGATAACTTTTAAAAACTTACCTTTGTTTCCTGAACGGACTCTGGATGTTTAGTGTGGTACATACAAAAATATTTCCGGTGACCATTTAATGCCAGAACAGTACCAACGCAATTTCGGGGATTGACTTGTAAATGTCGATTTTTACTTAATGATAAACGAAGAATTTCAGCAAACCAAGGCAAACCTTTTTCAATAACCATATGCCCAAATAGTAATGTTTTGGATTTCCTGTACGGCCAAACAGCCTTGTGAAAGTACGGAATAAGCTTATGCCTACTTTGACAATCGCTGATGAGAAGTAAGGTTCGGCATCCGGGCTTTAGTAGGCGCACCATCCCATTATATTTTTCAGCTCTCAGCTCATATAATTTAAGTTCCGGAACCAAATTGTTGTGGCGCTGACCTGAAATTGAGAAATTGAGTTTTATG
The DNA here is from genome assembly GCF_016746245.2 of Drosophila santomea. Classification (NCBI taxonomy): domain Eukaryota; kingdom Metazoa; phylum Arthropoda; class Insecta; order Diptera; family Drosophilidae; genus Drosophila; species Drosophila santomea. The sequence goes on along the minus strand of NC_053016.2, from coordinate 26,067,084 downwards.
AAAGGAAAGGAAAACATGTATATTTTTATGACCCTTGTTACGTACACCCTATTTGTAAGATCATAAGACCTTGAAGATTCACAGATAACACCACCCTGAATCTAAAGGAGGGGAAGGGCTACAACCATCTTGTTGAGCCAGACGGAATGCAACAAAGAAAATGCAGTTCGACAATAAAAGAGTGTCCGATGACTAGTCCAATGGTGCAATCGTTCATGTGGAAATTCTCCTCCACTAACGAGCACAGTTCATCAACGGGTTGACTCCCAAAATAGGGGAAATATGGAAATATAACCCCTAGGTGGGAACACTTGTCCTATAAACCGATGGCCGGAGTAGTCCAGAGAAAGCTCTAAGCTGGTATACAAAGACCTCAGCCCACGAATAAAAGGTTAAATTATCGGGAAGCCATTCTCAGGAGGTGTGGTACGGGAGAAGACGGTCTTAAGAGCCAAGGACTTCGGTCCAAATAAAGTGTCGAGAGTAGCGAAGATCCAATCCTGCGCAAAATCCAGGATTCCAGATTCTTGGATCGGAAGGATTGAAGGGATCAAAAGCCGGTAAAGTACTCCTCCTGAAGATCTTCAAACCAAAGAGATATAAATGTAGTTTCAAAAACGAGATCCTGCCAGAACAGCGCAAGACGCTGCTGCGCAATTAGTTCAGTATATTGTAAAATCATTCTTAGAATTTGGATACAACGTATAAAATTACTGGCGCCAAAATACCGTTACGAGTGTGGCGACGGCGTTGTCGCCGAGTGTAGTCCAGCTAGCGCGTATAAAGCATAGATCGATGCGTGAAGAGAAAATGCGAGCAGTTGCACATGCTGGTGGGGATTCGCTTCACTCGAAAAGTTTGTGAGTCAACAAGGCACAAGACTTGCCACAAGAAAATAACAACTCTGCGACATATATATAGTGACATATCCATAAGTCCCTAAGACTTAAGCATATGCCTATACAGTAATACACATACAACATGTACACCCAAACACACCCTCCAATACTCTGGATGTACCCAATAGATACCAGATACCAGATAAGTCACCCACTGGTAGACTAAACATCCTAATTTAAACAGTCCATGCTTAAGCCCTCGTATCATCGTCACGTTCAAAGCTCGGACTCGCAATCCCGAAAAACAGAAGTATTAGATTTCAATAAACAAAATTATAAGAACCTAAGAGCACTTGTATCCAAGAGCGAATGCACTTGAATCTAAGAGAACTGCAAAGACAATTAAAGTCAGCAACTCTAAAGCTTTCTCTCTTCATTGATCAGAACCCTAAAGTCCAAAGTCTATATTAAAAAAGCTCGAAACCGAGGCTTGAACGTCAATCAAATCAGAGTAATTATTAGAGTTCAGCTTGAGGCCTAATTATAATCGGTCGGTGTTCTTCTCAACTAAAAATATTTTAATTATTCAGTAAAATAAAATTATTTTTTTTTACATATGAGTATTGCGATTATTTAATTATATATATGGCGAAGAGTCAGTTGCTTCAGTATTCTTAGCACCTCGAGCAGTGAGCCCCGTTTCCTTTGTTGGTGCCATCGTTCCACTTGTCCTCGTTTCACAATTAATATCGTCTGTGTACTAGCAGTATTCTACCAAGACTGACCTCTCTCTTTTTATGCACGTTCGCTCGTCCCCAAAATCTATTGCGCAGCTTGCTCATGTCACACTTGCCATCCTGCGCTTTCGCACACACAGCAAATAGCCAGTCCAGTCTCGCTCACACACTTCTTCAGGTGATGTACACAGGATGAACCAAAGGAAGAGGCAACACACCAAACACGTGGCACGGGTCACAATCAGAGAATTTACAATTAGTCCTCTCACCGACTCTCGGTGATATAAAGAACACGAGCAATAACGGTTGTTCTGTTTTCTGTATCCTTCTTTATTACAATGTTGTCACATACAATATTCATGTTGCTGTACTAAATTCAAATAATGCTACCAATGCTCCGACACGGCCAATTCTGACTTTTACACGTCCTCGTGTATAAATTTAGCAATTCATGTTGATATGCCCTGCTCAAGAATTTTAAAACATAATTTTTACAACTAACTTGATATTCAAATCATACAGATGAATGTCCAGATAGCGCACCAAGTCTACCTATGTTTCTCGAAAAGGCCTCTTGGATCATGACTGTAAAGACCCCTAAAATACACAATTGATACACGCTGAGCTTACGTTATTGATCTGTTTTATTCGTTCTTCGGTAATACGACTTATCAATCCGGTGGTTCACAATTGACAGACTCTCCCTCTCTCGCTGCCCACTCATCACCGCGTCTCTCCCGCTGCCGCGTCTGTGACGTCGCTGCTTGTTCCAGTAGCGTCGCTGTTTGGTACAGGTTCCCACATCCCTCCTTTATTTATGAGACGGAGTTTCAGGGGTTTCACCTTCGGAGGAGAGTGTTGAGCAGGTACTTCCGACGGCTGGTCTTCTAGGGCCTCCTGAAACGATGCTGGAATAGTTTGGAGAGTACCCGACTCGGGCGCTGGTGGGACATATACGTCGCCTGGTATCTTCTTTAAGTGCGCAACGTTCCTCATTAATGTTTTGCCGCCACCTGCTATCTTCACTATGTTTTTATGTCTCTCTAATACCTCGAACTCAGTTGGGTCAAAAGTCGGCGTTAGTTTATTTGGAAAAACTACGTTTCGTACCAACACTTTATCGCCAATCTTAATATCGATATTCTTAGCTCCTCTCTTTTTATCTGCTGCTTCCTTCCCTTTTTCTTTTTGGATGATATCTCTATCTCTTTCCGCAGAATCTGTGAACTGTTCATTTAATTCTTCTATCCCTGGTAATTTGTCGCGTATTATCCTATTAAACATTAATTGGGTTGGGGCTATCCCTGTGGTTCCATGGGGAGTCACATGAGTCTTTCATGACTCCAATCAAACTGCTCGATGAGATCGACCGCAAAAACTTAAACTCCATATAGCGAGAAAAATAGTCTATAAAAACTAAGATGAATTCATTGTTAGGCAGGGGTCCCAAGAGATCTGACGCCACCCATATCCACGAACCCGTTGGAAATGGATTTCTGTTCATCGGGGCTGGTCTTATTGACTGGGATACCTGCATGTCTCTGCATGTTTTTACAAATTCTTCTGCATCTCTGTCGATCAGCGGCCACCATACCTTGGATCTTAGGCGGCGTTTCATAGCTGATTCTCCTGGGTGTCCTTCATGTGCCAATTCAAGTACCCGTTTGCGAAGGTTTGTTGGGATCACAATGCGGTTTCCTCTTAGCAGAAGAGGTCCTATGGTCGACAGTTCAAATCGAAATGGATGTAATTTTGTTGATTTTTCCCGTTCCCAAGAGTCGTTCTCTAGACTGTGTATTGCATCGATAACTTCTTTTCCGGTTTTATAGATTACTTTAAAACGGTATGATTGAAGGCGTAGTAACCATCTCTCAATACGAGCCGGGGGCTTCGATGTCGGTTTGAAGATAGCCTCTAAGGGCTTATGATCTGTTACCAGCTCGAAGTGTAGACCAGCTAGGTAATAGTAGAATTTCTCTACTGCCCAGACAAGTGCTAAACTCTCTTTCTCCGTTTGAGAGTAGCGCCTTTCAACCTCAGACAGGGCTTTGCTGGCAAATGATATAATCAACGGATCGCCTTTACCATCAAACTGCAGAAGGACCGATCCAAGAGCTACAGGACTTGCGTCCGCTATTAAACGGGTGCGGTTCTTTGGATTAAAATAAGCAAGATTAGGAACATGTGCTAAATGACACTTCAACTTTTGAAAAGCCTTTTCCTCGGTGTTGCCCCATTGAAATATGCTGTCTTTCCGTAATAATAGGCGTAGGGGATCCGTGTTATCGGCCAAATCAGGAATAAATTTTCCCACATATGTAATGAGGCCGAGAAAACTGCGGGTTTCTTCCTTATTCTTGGGGGCTCTAAAAGACTTAATAACCTCTATCTTCTCGGGGTCAACTTCGATTCCCGAGTCGGACAAAATGTGCCCGAAGAATTTTAGCCTGTTTGTTTTCCAAATGCACTTTTGTTTGTTTAATAAAACATTATTGTCGTTAAAGACTTTGCAAACTGCTTTTACTGTTTCGTCATGTTCGAGTTCGTTGGCACCAAAAATTATCACGTCATCGATGTAATTCATGGCATTCGGGAATGCAGCTAACAGTGTTTCCAGACGGCGCTGAAAAATCTCAGGAGCCGAATTTACCCCAAACATCAATCGCTTATATCGGAAGAGCCCCTTTGACGTTATAAACGTTGTAATCTCCCTACTAGACTCTTCCAATTCTGATTGGTGATAGGCATCCTTAAGATCAAGGCGGGAGAAGAACTTTGCGTCTTTTAACTTTGTCATAAATGATTCAAAAATAGGTAAAGGGTAGTTCTCTCGCTGAATTGCCTTATTGGCCAATCGCATATCCACGCATAACCGAATGTCTCCCTTCTCTTTAAATGCCAGTACGATGGGAGAGATCCAAGAACTTGGACCTAAAACTGGTTCGATTATGTCATGTCCAAGGGCTTCCTCCAGCTTAGCATGAACTTTCTCCTCTAAAGCTACCGGAATTCTTCTTACCGGCTGTTGCACCGGCCTAATCTCGGGATCTATGCATAGTTTTACTTTGACGCCTTTCCACTTTGGGAACGGTGTAGGCTCTTCAACGCGGTTGACATTCAAACCTAGGCGAAGGACATTGAGTTGAATAGCTGTGTCTCGCCCCAACAATGATTGTCGACCATTTTTGATAACGTAAAATGTCGCAATCACTTCAATATCTCTTTCAGCCGAAATGGGTGCCTCAAAAATACGAATTACCTCAAGCAATTGTTCAGAAGCATAGCCTCGAAACTGTTTTTCAGAATGTGATCTGTCATTGAATATTATAGCGCCTTTCTTTTGTAGCAGTTGCCAATCCGAGCTGCTGATGAGATTAAACCTTGATCCTGAGTCAATAACTAGAGGAATTTTCTGGCCTCCCACCCGGCAGTATATAAACTCTTCTTCCTCATCACTTGCTATTTTGAAACAGTTTGTGTTCTCCTTTTCCAATTTGAGCTCTGTGTTCTCGCCCTCCACACAACGAACATTCGTCTTACGTTTCTTAACATTTTCAAAATTACACTGAGAATTCCGTCTCTTCAGGGTGGTTCTACACTTTCGGGAAAAATGACCAATTTTTGAACATTTGTTGCACTTTGCTTGCCTTGCACGGCATGATGAGTCATAACTAGCGTGACCAAAACGTCCGCATCTTGAACATTCACCTTGCGGCTTTGTTTTCCGAGTAGAAATTTTTCGAATTGCGTCGACATCGGATTTCGACACCATTACCTCAGACTGTTTATTAATCTGCTCTTCCACTTGACATGCTTCAATTATTTCATCTAGAGATTGTTCTTTGGCCAGCACTTTTTTCTTTAACTCTATAGGGGCCCACGAGTCAATTATTTTATCTTTGAGGCAAATCTCCTCTATCTCGGTTTTAGATACTCCAAATGAGCATTTATACATTTGTTGGCGTAGCCGCAAAACAAATTTTGAAAAATCTTCATTTTCTAACGGAGCCAAGCTGCGAGATAAATGTCTCTCAAATGTAGAGTTTTGTTTAGGGGAAAAGTAGGTGTTCAACTTGTCAATTAAAATCTGAAACACATCTATTCCATCTGCTCCATTGACAATAGCATCTGGCAAGGGAAACGCAACAGTCTGCAATTGCACTCCTCCAATATGTAGCAGTTTATTCCTCTTTTGCCTTGGTGATGTTACGTTCTCGACTTCGAGAAATATATCGAACGCTCGTAACCATTTTTCCCATTCACTTCGCAGAATTGATTTCTCTAGGCCTTCACATAAGAATGGTTTCAAATTGTGCTCAGCCATGTTTTGTTTGCAAACTATAATTCAAAAGAAAATATATATATATATTTATAATTACATTTTTCCCTTCTAAGACCAATATTATTTTTCTAGCTTTGGCTTGTATAACTTATATATACATATACATATATAATATAAGTTACTCAGCCATTTATAGTTTCTGAATATATCACCGCTTGCCAAGAGAATTCTCTTCACGCGCACAGCCTTTTCTTTTCAACAGCTTGCAAGGAGAAATTCTCTCTTGCCCGGCTTTTCATTAGTTCAGCTTGTAAAGATAACTTTACGCAGCCTTCCAGCTTGCAGTAATAACACTCTTCTGCACAGCCTCTTTTCTAACAGCTTGTAAAAGAGAATTCTCTCTTACGCGGCCTCTTTTTTTTCATCAATACAGCTTGTAAAGTGAACTCTCTTTACGCAGCCTTTTGTCATTAAAGCTTGCCAAGAGATCTCTCTCTCTTGACTCAGCCTTTCGTAACCGCAGCTTGTCGAGAGATCTCACTCTCTCTTGAATTAGCTTTTATTCCCCCGTTATTTTGATCCTTCGTTTCTTTTCCTTTTTCTTTTGCATGCACTTATTTTATGTTGGACTTTAGATTTCAATTTATTGTTCCTCCGACTGTACACTTTTGTGGACACATATATATATAATTTCTGTTTTCCATATATGTATGTGTATATGGTTGGATTTTAACCACCAACAAGAGTATTTTTAGAGGAGTCGTATGCGCTTGCTGTTTACACTGTTTGCTATTTTCATTTATTTGCCTGTTATTTATTTAGCACACGACGTTTATAATAGTTATAATTTACCTCGTCGCCAATGTAAAGACCCCTAAAATACACAATTGATACACGCTGAGCTTCTGTTATTGATCTGTTTTATTCGTTCTTCGGTAATACGACTTATCAATCCGGTGGTTCACAATTGACTGACTCTCCCTCTCTCGCTGCCCACTCATCACCGCGTCTCTCCCGCTGCCGCGTCTGTGACGTCGCTGCTTGTTCCAGTAGCGTCGCTGTTTGGTACAGGTTCCCACAATGACGTCTGTTTCGACGCCAGTACCCTCTCTGGCACTGTGTATGTTTCAACGCCACTACCAGTGAGGGTACAACTGGTACCAATTGCGTCTGTTTCAACGCCACCACTAATCATATCCTCATCCATCTCCGCAGAAACTGTCTCGACCGGTAACGTCTTCAAACACTCATGAGTATACTTGCAAGTTCGCTTGCTTTTTAATGACTTCAAACAATATCGGTCTCCTTCAAGTAACTCGGTTATAACAAACGGGCCTTTAAATTTGGGATCTAGTTTGGTCTGATTTCGTTCTTCGCACTTGAGCAGATCATGATCACCCACTATATGCTTTACAACGTTTGCCTTACTTTTATCGCTTCTTTCCTTATCATAATTATCATTACCTTCTATATTAACTTTTGCTTGTGCTCTTAAATTCTGTAGATCATATTTTTCTTCAACAATATTCGATAGCATCCCTAATGTTCTTACGTCTTTTCCAATTAAAAGCTGTAACGGACTGAACTTAGTGACCCGATTGATTGTGCAATTTATTGCTAACTGAATGAATCTTGTCACGAACGTTGACCTGTCTCCACCGCAGTTAGTAAACTTTTAAGGGTACTCATTACACGCTCGACCTGTCCATTCGCTCGACTAGCTCCTGTGCCAATTAAATGCAATTCGATATTATGCACAGAGCAAACTCCTTAAACTCAGATCCCGCAAAGCATCGTCCCTGATCTGCTATGATACGGTATGGAACACCAAACAAGGAAATAACTGCCTTCACTGATACTATACAATTGGCTATCTTCAGAGTTTGGTGTAAATAAACGTATTTTTTAAACGCATCTATAAGGAGTATGATATACTCTTTTTGGTCGTTCTTGCCACTTAAATTACCCGTGATGTCTATATGTACCATATGAAAGGGTATTTCGACTTTAGGAATCGGATGCATTTCTTGTTGAATTTTTCCAGATTCTGGTTTCGATAGTTGGCAACTGTTAACGAACTTTCGTACGTATTTCGTCATTCCTATGAACCAGTAACAGCTATAGACTTTGTCAAGAGTCTTTTCCCAACAAAGAAGCATTATAGCCTCGTGAATGTGGTGAATGACAGCCCACCTATAAGACCTTAGAACTACAGGTAACCAACGGGTTCTACCATTTCTCTGAATTTTACGATACAGCAAACCAGTTCTCAACTCATACGTACTAACAAGACTCTAGTTCAATTCATTGTTTTGTAGTTTGGAGATTAAAGATGTTATTTCGAGATCTCGCTGCTGTTCAGCTATAGGCCAGGTCTCACTCAATTCAGTTAAATCTACATGCATTTCAGGAGGTTTGACAGCAAACTGTAACTTTTTTGTTATCGGCGTTTTCCCATGCGTTTTTCCTTCCTATACTCAATATGGAATTCAAAAGATTGTATACCATCGATATACCTTGTCATCTAATTCAATCTTTTGTTGGCTTGCCTTTAAAGAGTTACAGTCGGTATATACTGTAAACTTATACTGTAAGCTCAACCGGATATTGTGGATCGAAAATTGTTAACACCGGGCTACGGGTCAATGCAAAGATTATCTCCTTTCTAACTGCTTCAGGATTTTCCTTCCAATCAAAACTATTATTGTCTTTAGAAGTAAGACAAAATACAGGCTTTAACGTTTCAGAGAATTTTGGCACGAATTGTCGAAAGTATGATGCTAATCCAATAAACTGTCTTAGCTGCGTGACCGTTTGCGGAGGTGGCAATTCAACTAATGCCTGCAACTTTCGAGGATTAGGTCTAAGCTCACCTGCCTCTACTTCGTAACCGAGATACTCAATTTTTGATTTTAAAAATGTAAATTTTTCGAAATTAATGAGAATCCAGCTTTAATGAGAGTTTCTATAATTGTCTGTAATCTTGAAATTGCCTACATTTTAGTTTCGGCCACGACCAATACGTCATCTATGTAAACCACAGCATATAAATACGAAAGTGGCCCCAACGCTTTTATTATTGACCGCTGAAACACTGACAGAGCATTCTTCAAACCAAACGGCATTGCAACAAAACTCTAACTGCCCTTCCGGTGTAACAAATGCAGTACGCCCTACTGAATCTGGGTGAATAGATATTTGGTAGAATCCGCTGGCCATGTCCAGACAATAAAAATACTTTCCTCCCCGCAACCTTGCAATTTGATCCGAGATAAGAGGCAACGGGAATTTACCCGACACTGTATTAGCATTTAGCTCTCTACAGTCGACGCATAAGCGATCAGTTCTGTTTTTCTTTTTTACCAATAAAATTGGACTCGCAAATGGGGAACAGCTTCAAAACGTTTATTAAACGGCCCTTGTCACCTTCATTTAACTCTACATTTTCGATAATACTATCTTCATATGTATAGGGTTCAGTTACAACATTAATCATTATACAGGCAGAAGGAAGCGTTTCCGACCATATAAAGTATATATATTCTTGATCAGGATAAATAGCCAAGTCGATATGGTCATGTCCGTCTGTCCGTCCGTCTACAAACTACAAAAGCTAAAAAGTTGAGATTCGACATAAAGACTCCAGAGACATAGAAGCAGCGCAAGTTTGTCGATTTTAACGCCCACAAACCGCCCAAAACTGCCACGCCCACAATTTTGAAAAATGTTTTGATATTTTTTCATTTTTGTATTAGTCTTATAAATTTCTAACGATCTGCCAAAAAACTTTTTGCCACGCCCACAAACCGCCCAAAGCTGCCACGACCACACTTTTGAAAAATGTTTTGATATTTTTTTATTTTTGTATTAGTCTTGTAAATTTCTATCGACAAACCAACAAAAACTGTCAGTGTGGAAGACTCTCCTTCGAACTTCCTCTAGCTGAGTAACGGGTATCAGATAGTCGGGGAACCCGACTATAGCGTTCTCTCTTGTTATACCAGTTACTCGTAGAGTAAAAGGGTATACTAGATTCGTTGAAAATTATGTAACAGGCAGAAGGAAGCGTTTCCGACCATATAAAGTATATATATTCTTGATCAGGATCAATAGCCGAGTCGATCTGGCCATGTCCGTCTGTCCGTCCGTCTGTTTGTCTGTCTGTCCGTCCGTATGAACGTCGAGATCTCAGGAACTACAAAAGCTAGAAAGTTGAGATTCGACATAAAGACTCCAGAGACATAGAAGCAGAGCAAGTTTGTCGATTCATGTTGCCACGCCCACTCTAACGCCCACAAACCGCCCAAAACTGCCACGCCCACACTTTTAAAAAATGTTTTGATATTTTTTCATTTTTGTATTAGTCTTGTTAATTTCTATCGATTTGCCAACAACTTTTTGCCACGCCCACTCTAACGCCCACAATCCGCCCAAAGCTGCCACGCCCACACTTTTAAAAAATGTTCTGAAATTTTTTCATTTTTGTATTGGTTTTGTAAATTTCTATCGATTTGCCAAAAAACTTGTTGCCACGCACACTATAACGCCCACAAACCACCAAAAGCTGTGAGTGTCGAAGACTCCCCTTCGCACTTCCAATAGCTGAGTAACGGGTATCAGATAGTCGGGGAACTCGACTATAGCGTTCTATCTTGTTTTTTTTTTAGATTGATTGGTGCTCCGGGTTTCGAATTCGAAAGAAAGTTTCGATTTGTAAAACGATAACTTTTGTCTGGCCGAAATGAAAAGTAAATGCCTTTTTTATATCAAATTAGATCTTATTTACTAAGGAAAAAAAATAGTTTACTCAGTGGTCTATTGATATTTATTCCACATTTTTTTTTTTTTCCTTCTTTCTCTTATTTATTGAATCTTCCCTTTTACTTAAGAGACTAACAATAAGTTTTCAAATCTTATTCTAAGCTAGCTAATTATCATTTGTGAGATGATTTGTGCTATGTGGCCTAACAAATTTAACGCTGGGCTGGTTCATCGTTGCGGTGCAGTCGACTTTGGCTGCATACTCGACGAAGTTTCCTTGCAAGGGGATTTGGATGTGAGCCTAGTTTTTCCTTGTATTTAACTTTTCTCTCTGTTATTGTCTCAATGACAAGTTTTATTTTTAGGTCTTTGTGTATATTCTCGTTCCGAAGATACCATGGAGCTCCGGTTATGATTCTCAGAATCCTAGACTGTGCTCGCTGAATGATGTCGATGTTGCTTCTCGATGCATTGCCCCATAGCTCGGAGCCATAGGTCCATATGGGTTTAAGAACGGAGTTATACAAAAGGACTTTGTACTCCAGGCTCAGGGGAGACCAAACGTTTATAAGCCAGTGTAGATCCTTTGCTTTTAGTCTCAGGTGGGTCGTCTTGGCCTCTATGTGTTTCCGCCAGGTTAGCCGCTTGTCCAGATGAATACCTAAGTATGTTACGTCATCGGCTTGTGGGATGCGCGTGTGGTTCATAACCAAGGGCGGGCAGCTTTGTTTGTTAAGGGTAAACGTAACTTGTTTGCATTTTTGTTCGTTTACTCGTATGCGCCAATTTGCAAGCCAATTCTCTACACATGTTAAATAGCGTGCTAGTTGCATCGTAGCTTTTACTGGGCATCTGGATCGACTCAGTATTGCAGTGTCATCAGCGAATGTGGATATTGTTAGCTGGTAGTCTGTTGGGATGTCCGCTGTGTATAGGGTGTATAGAATTGGACCTAATACACTTCCTTGGGGCATTCCAGCTTCTATAGTATAATCGCTTGAAGTGCTTGAACTACATCTAACCGCGAACACTCTTTTGTATAAGTAAGACTTTAGAAGCTTATATAAGTTTTGAGGCAGCAGTTTGGTTATTTTAAACATAATTCCATCCAACCATACTCTATCGAATGCTTGTGCAACGTCTAAGAATAAAGCTGTACAATATTCACGATGCTCAAAAGCAGTGCGAATTTCCGTTGTGATGCGGTTAACCTGCTCAACAGTTCCATGTTTTGCCCGAAAACCAAATTGGTGCGATGGGAGTGTGTCGTGTGTTTTAAGGTGGGGACTGATTCGTAGCAGCAGTACTTTTTCAAATAACTTGGAGAGACAAGTAAGTAGGCTTATTGGCCTGTATGATGATGGCTGTGTTTTGTCTTTCCCAGGCTTAGGGATCATAACTATAACTGATTTCTTCCACTTTTGAGGAAAGTATCCAATTTTGGTAATAGCGTTGAAGAGTAGGCAGATTTGTAGAACTGCACACATTGGAAGCTCGATGATCATTTTCGGTGTTATTAAATCGAAGCCAGGCAATTTTCCAGTCTTCAGTTGGTCTCTAATGACTTTCGTTATTTCGCTTGGCCGAAATTCTATGGGATCTTGTGGTGCTAATTCAGATGCAGCTAAGGGTGGGAGAGTAAATGAGTTAGTGGCTGGATTGGGTTGAAATACCTTTTTGAGATGATCAGCGAAGACTCTTGCTCTGTCCATGTCACTACGAGACCAGTTTCCGGTAGAGTTACGGAGGGGTACGACAGTTTCTGCTGGTGCCTGCAGATTCCTGTGGGCTTTCCACAATGAGTTTTTTGTGCTGGTGGGCGTGAGGTTCTCGATGTAACGCAGTTGTGCGTCCGCTTCTTTTTTCTTAAGCGCTTTAGTAAGTCTGCGAGAAGCTGCTTTTAGTCTACTCTTTGCGCCAGGTGATCTGTGCTCCTGCTACTCCCTTCGAAGTCGTCGTTTTTCAAGCACAAGGAGTTCGGTATCTCGACTTGTCATGTTGAACTTTTTACTGCATCCGTTGGTATCTTGTGGAGTTGACGCTTTTGCTGCTGCGACTAGTGTTGATTCTAGGCTACCAGCAAACTGATCGATGTCTTGCTCGGTTTCCAATGAGCTAGAGAAGTCGGTATGTGAACAAACATATTTTTTGTACCTCTCCCAGTTGGTCCTGTTGCTTGTGAGTCTATACGGCCGCTCGATGTGTTGCAGTTGGTACAAAAGATTAAAGAGCACCGGGCAGTGATCAGATGAAAGTTCTGAAAGTGCCTCAGCTGTAATCATTGATTGGGATATCCTTTTGGTGATGGCAAAGTCAATCAAGTCTGGAAGCTTTTTAGGATCTGCTGACCAGTATGTAGGCGTACCCGGAGAAACATAATTAAGCTTGTTTTGCGGTTTAATAATTGCGTTGTATAGCTGTTTTCCTTTAGGGGTCGCTATCCGAGATCCCCAGTACATGTGCTTGGCATTCCAATCACCAGCTGCAACAAACCTTTCACCGAGCGAGTCGAAGAGTGTTGTGAAGTGTGAAGCGGGGTGGGCAATAGACAGCAGCCAGAGTGAGAGCACCGTTATAGCATTGGAGGCTTATAGAGGTAGATTGTAGGCAATCTTCTTGCCAATTACTAACAAAGTGGTGTTTGATTCGCGATCGTATTAGTATGCCAGTGCCTTCATGGGCCTTGCCATCCGGGTGATTCGTAAAGTAAAATTTGTATCCTGGTATTTGAAAATTGTACTTTTCAGTGAGGTGAGTCTCTGAGAGTAGCATAACATCAATGTTTCTGTCGGCTAAGAACTGAGCAAGTTCTAGCTTGTGCCGCGAAACGCCATTAGCGTTCCAGGTTGCTATTATTAGGGGAGTCATTATACTGTTTTAGAGGAAACGAGCATTTGAATAAGGATGTTTTGGTTCCTCATAAGCTCTTGCATAGTTGTTTGCATGAAGGCCATAAAGTCTTTCATGCTTTGCTGCATCGAAAGCATAATCGCTTCAAGGCCAATTGGCTGCTGTTGCATGTTATCGTGAGTGTTTGTTTGATGAATGGGGGTGTCCGCTGCTGGTGTTTGGATCCCTGATTTTAGTGCACTTGCAAAGGAAATATTTGGCGCTGTTCGGTAGCTGGTAGACAGAGGGATGTTAGTTGTACTCGGTTCCATTGCTTTGTGAATTGCTGGTGTGGTACGATCACGAACTGAAGTCACTCGTTTGTTTAGGCGACACTTAAGTTCCTTGTAAACAATGCATCCTCGCCAGTTGGCAGTGTGGTTTTCGCCACAGTTGCTGCATAATTTAATTGAGCTGTCGTCCTTGTTCTTGGGACAGTTTGCGGTACTGTGAGCATCGCTGCAAACGACGCAGATAGATTTTAGGGTGCAGTACGCTTTGGTGTGGCCATATTCTTGGCAGTTAGTGCACTGCACAGGCTGCTTGCGCTTGTGTGGCTCTTCGACGGTTATTCTCCGGTGCAGTAGAAACTGGAGTTTATAAATAGGATGTACTTCATTTTTGCTGATTTTTTGACTCGATGGCTCCAGTTCGACTTTGAAGAGTGGCTGCGGCTCTTTCTTCCTGTTAAGAATGTTGATCACCGTTTTTGCCTTAAAGTTTTTCTCCTTTAGTGCCTCGATAATTTCGGATGGGGTCACTGATGATTCAATTCCTTTAATGACGACCTGCAATCCTTTAGCACTTTTAAGCTGGTAGGTATAGTAACTCTTTCCAGCTTCATCCAGGTACTTGGTCACTGATCGATGGCTAGACTCATCCTGAGTCTGCACTTTCGTTTCATGTATGTTTCCCTTGGTAAGAGGTATAACGTGGAACCTGTTTTCTCCGATGATCGTAGCTAGTTTGTTAACCAGTGCGCTTGAGGTTTTCTCTCGTATAAATATTGGAGGCGGCTTAATCTTCTTCTGCTCCTGTTCTTTCATTGGATGCACTTCGCAGTCATCCAGTAGTGCAAACCTATTTGAAGTTGAGTTGTCAACGTTGGTGCGATTTATTTTCGGCTGATTGCCAGCCTGTTTGTGTTGTGGGCTTAGCTTTCGCTTTATTTGAATGTAGCGATCCAGCCCTGTTTGAAACAGTTTTGTGTTTTGTTTTGGTTCTTGTCCGCTTTTGTTTTCTAGAGTCGGAGAGAGTGCACTTGCTTTGGTTGTTGTTGTTTCAGCCACTTAGTTATATTATAAAAAATTTCTCACCGCACCTCAGATTTTACAAGCAACAACAATTTACGATTGTTTTTACTTTATAAATGCAGAATCTGTCTGACTAAACGTCACTTCGAAACCTTGACTTATTTGCGAAGAGCCACATACAGAATCGTTTCCAATTCCAGAGAATTTTCCAGCAGCGCATTCCTTAATGAGTGAACACTCGGCTCCGGAATCAAAGCAAAAATCAACGGATTCACCAAAATGAACGAGCACACCTTTTTAGTGCTTTGTCCAATCGAAGGGCATTCAGTAGAAATGTGTCATTCATATTACGTTTGACTTTTGCTCGTTTGGCTTCATACCAAAGCCTCCAGCATGCCCGCTTCCCGATGATTGTGATTCCCGATTTTTCTTCAGGCGGCAGTCTGCGATTTTGAGCCCTGACTTTCCACAATAATGGCAAATGATGTTTGAAAATTTTTGCTTCTTCCTTTCTGGCCCCAAATTTTGTCTGCCCTCTAAGTTTCTTGATGCTGCCCGATTTCGTATACCTGCAACTGTTGCTGCAATTCGCTACGCGACTTGGTGCACACAAGCTATTTCAGTCTGCTGTCCAGTTGCGCAGTATGCGCAAGTACAAGAGACACCAACAATTCCTCGCGCTCCCTATTTCTCATTTTCGTCATTAGCGAAGTGACGAGTCGGCTTGCATACGACGACATGCACTCTCCAATCCCAGGGCGTCCTTCTAGCAGCTTGAGAAGTGTTGCTGCAGCTGATTCTACGCCGACAAATCTTTGCGCAAATATTTGCTTAAATTCAACCCAAGTCATGCCAGGAAAACAGATCTGTGAAAGCCAGTGCGATGCACTGCCCTCCAAAGCTTTGCTAAGAGAAATCACAAGTGCACTACCCTTAAGTGGGTTTTCAGTAAAAATAATGTCGGTATTTTGGTAAAACACGAGGATTTGCGCTAGCCTGCATTGTTCGCAGCAACTCCATAAAATTTATATTTTGTTGCTCCAAAATTTGGCACAACTCAGAGTTAGGAGAGTCGAATCCCACTTCTGATGTCGAAGCGTCAGTTACTTCAGTATTCTTAGCACCGAGCCCCGTTCCCTTTGTTGGTGCCATCGCTCCACTTGTCGTCGTTGTCCGGTGGTTAATTCGATACTCTCCGTTAAACCAACTGTTGTCAACTTCTTATAGCTTTTGTATACCATCCTTTAGTTTTTGTATTACACATGGCACTAGCCAATATATTGTTGGCTAGTCGTCAATACAGTAATGCTATTAATTTAACTGCAACAAAATGAGTAGGTAAACATTTTCAAAGGGGGACACGAGAAGTGGAGTAGGTCAGAAATGAACGTTTGACAAACAGCCTTGACAAATGGGGATCATATTGCGCGGCCCACGACGATCCATCTGGCATTCGGACCCATAAAGAGGAGGGAATGTTGCCGAAACATTGTTATTATTTTTACAGGGACTTCTAATATTTATTCTCGTTTAGTTGAAGATGCTTATATTCAAATACGACTAGTGTACCTGGTGCCTGAACGTCGGATGCCCCTTCCTTAGCCAGGACACGGGCACCAATACGCCGGCATAAAACCCTTTTTGGCAGTTGGTTATCCAAAAGCATTAGCAGTTCCAAAAAATAATGTCTCCTTTGCTGAAATAACCAGCATTACATTAGAACTTTATCAGCAAAAATTTGACGTTTACAGGAATGCTCCGGTAATCGTTATTTTTTTTCGAGTTCGATTTGGGCCAAAACTTACGATTTCGTTTTTCGGTGCTCTGGTTTTTGCAATATTTTTGCTATCGGAATGTTTCGTTTATCATCGCGTTCTGCTGCTTACTTTTTTCTTAAGTCACAATTACGTGAACTACGTGAAAAAATGCCTTTTGTATTTGCCATTGCTTGTTCTGAAGCCTTCTGCCTTCTGAAATTGCTGGGCTTGAGCAACTTTAGAGCTGCCACCCTTTTCACAGTTTTAATTCCGATGTTCGCAATTACTTTTTTACTCCGCTTTGACCATTTTAGTAATTAAATTAAATAGCATTATTTAGAAACAACCCTTTAGCCCTCCTTTTATTTAATTAATAAATTCTTTTATATTTATAAGTACTTTTACCTGCCTGTTTCGTTCGACGAACAGTATGGCAACCTTCGCGATAACTTTTGGCGACGGTCTTATCTCCCCCTTGCCAATCGTAAATTGTTGTTGCCGACGGCCACATTTGCTTGTAAAATCTGAGGTGCGGTGAGAAATTTTTTATAATATAACTAAGTGACATAATGATTTTATCGTGATGTGGAATAAATATCAATAAACCACTGAGTAAACTATTTTTTTTCCTTAGTAAATAAGATCTAATTTGATATAAAAAAGGCATTTACTTTTCATTTCGGCCAGACAAAAGTTCTCGTTTTACAAATCGAAACTTTCTTTCGAATTCGAAAACCGGAGCCCCAATCAATCTAAAAAAAAATAAGAGAGAACGCTATAGTCGAGTTCCCCGACTATCTGATACCCGTTACTCAGCTATTGGAAGTGCGAAGGAGAGTCTTCAACACTGACAGTTTTTGGCGGTTTGTGGGCGTTAGAGTGGGCGTGGCAACAAGTTTTTTTGGCAAATCGATAGAAATTTACAAGACCAATACAAAAATGAAAAAATTTTAGAACATTTTTCAAAAGTGTGGGCTTGGCAGCTTTGGGCGGATTGTGGGCGTTAGAGTGGGCGTGGCAAAAAGTTGTTGGCAAATCGATAGAAATTAACAAGACTAATACAAAAATGAAAAAATATCAAAACATTTTTTAAAAGTGTGGGCGTTAGAGTGGGCGTGGCAACATGAATCGACAAACTTGCGCTGCTTCTATGTCTCTGGAGTCTTTATGTCGAATCTCAACTTTCTAGCTTTTGTAGTTCCTGAGATCTCGACGTTCATACGGACGGACAGACAGACGGACAGACGGACGGACAGACGGACGGACGGACAGACGGACGGACGGACAGACGGACATGGCCAGATCGACTCCGCTATTGATCCTGATCAAGAATATATATACTTTATATGGTCGGAAACGCTTCTTTCTGCCTGTTACATACTTTTCAACGAATCTAGTATACCCTCTTACTCTACGAGTAACGGGTATAACAAGAGAGAACGCTATAGTCGAGTTCCCAGACTATCTGATACCCGTTACTCAGCTATTGGAAGTGCGAAGGAGAGTCTTCAACATTGACAGTTTTTGGCGGTTTGTGGGCGTTAGAGTGGGCAGGGCAAAAAGTTTTCTTGCAAATCGTTAGAAATGTGCAAGACTAATACAAAAATGAAAAAATATCTAAACATTTTTCAAAAGTGTGGGCGTGCCAGTTTTGGGCGGTTTGTGGGCGTTAGAGTGGGCATAAATCGACAACAAACCATAAATCGACAAACATGCGCTGCTTCTATGTCTTGGGAGTCGTATGCTTAATCTCAACTTTCTAGCTTTTGTAGTTCCTGAGATCTCGACGTTCATACGGACGAACAGACAGACGGACGGACAGACGGACGGACAGACGGACGGACAGACGGACGGACAGACGGACGGACAGACGGACATGGCCAGATCGACTCGGCTATTGATCCTGATCAAGAATATATATACTTTATATGGTCGGAAACGCTTCCTTCTGCCTGTTACATACTTTTCAACGAATCTAGTATACCCTTTTACTCTACGACTAAAGGGTATAATTAAAGGCTAGTACAACAAAACTATAAGTTGACAACGGACAAGGGGGTACTCGTCCCCAAAAATTGGTGGATATTCACGATTATAAACGTCTGACGGCTCTTGTCTTTGCATATCAAAAACAAGGCAGATACTCGCCGCTGAAAAGTTATTATTATGAAAAACATAAAACATATTATTTGCATCAATGAACGTCTTTTAGCTTCAAATCGAACGGTCGTGTTTTATAAAATTTTTATATAAATTCTTGAATAATTCTTGCGAGTGAAACTCTTGTGATTTGTGCATTATTTAAATAAATTAATTTAATTTGTTCTCTTTCTGTCTTTGTGTTTTTTTTTGCAGACTACGCTCTTGCGGTTCATTTCACAGCTCGCTTACAAGTTTTGATTTTGTGTTTTGGTACAGTGGTCAGAACCCAATTAAATATGGAAACCATATTGTCTGCTTCCAAAACAAATGCCGTCAGAAAATAAAGCCTGAGAAGTCAAAAAAGGCGTGGCTAGAGATAGTTTCAATCGAGCTGATGAGCTCAAATGTTGCTAAGATCGGCAGCTAAAAAAGATCCGGAGAAATCCGATCAATACGTTGTGGAGGGAGCCTAGCCTTTGATTGCTACAGATTTCGTTTTGTCTGCACTGAATTCGCAACCGGTTATTCCACCTGTCCCGAATAGTTTACCACCACAAAGAAATATTGAATCCGGACTACCGGCACAAGTTGGCACTTCAGAAATACAACCTGCAGTGCCAAAACCCCTCTTGGTGGTTCCACTAAAGAAACAAATTTTCGTTTCTCGGCTTTCCCTGGATCAAACATCATCTGATGTATTGTCTTATATACAAGACAAAATAAAAGCCGACAACATAAAAGTGGAAAAAATTTTCTTACGCTATGGACATTTCATCTTTCAAGATAACTGTCCCTAATGAGCTATTTTCGACCATATGTTCTGGTGATCTTTGGTCGGATAGTATGCTGGTGAAAGAGTTCGAAGCTAAGATAGGAAAAAAGGGCCCGTAGGAATTAAATTTCCCACACGTGGTCAGATCAATGCCCCATCCTCTTCTTCTACTTGTACTTCTTCCTCTTATAGACTGTCCGATAGGGACCAACTGGTTGTTCTAGGTGACTTTAATATGTTGCACTATGTGGTCCACAGAAGAAGAGTCGAATATTTTTCTTTCTATAACACAGTATGACTTTATTGACGGCAGAAATAAATAAAATAGAGGCCAGATAAGTCAACCAAACGAATTCATTGTTTTCGTAAGGCAAACTTTCTGAGGCTTAATAATTTTATATCTGGCTTTAATTAGTCCGATCTTTATTCTTATGAAATAATTTTACCGTGCCTAATGCTCAGTGTTATAAGAATTATTCAAGCCGTTGTAAGTTCTAGTTCGCACAGGATCCCAAACAGTTTTATAATTTCCTTAACACCAAGCGCAAAACAACCAGTTACCCTTCCTCGCTATTTTATGAAATTACTACGGTAAAGTCGAATTTAATATTCTGTCCCGCTCTAAACGAAAGCTCACTGCTTTATGATCTTCAGCGAGATAAGCCTGTCTATTCGCCAGGTCCCGACGGAATTCCTGGCTGTGTGCTTAGATTCTGTGCGGAAGCCTTGTGCAAGCCTCTACTGAAACTGTTTATCTTGTCTCTGGAATCTTCACAGTTTCCCCTTATGTGGAAGGAGTCCTTTGAGATCCCTCTCCATAAAAAAGGTAGCAAATCGGATGCATGTAATTACAGGGGAATCTCCAAATTGTCTGCTATCCCTAAGCTGAAAACGTTATCACTCCTCATTTGCAGCACCTTTGTAGGTCAATTATATCACCATGTCAGCATGGGTTCATGAAACGCAGATTAACAACTACTTCTCCTTCGTAGTACAGGGCTTCAAAAATAATCTTCAAACAGATGTCATCTATACGGATTTTAGTGAAGCATTTGACTCTGTTCGAGCCACATCCGGTGTCCCACAAGATAGCCACCTAGGTCCGCTTCTTTTTACCTTATTTATTAATAAGGACATTTCTCGACATTTGGAGATCTATTTCTCATTTACAATGAGGTCTAGATAGCTTTCTAATCTGTTGCCGTGATAACGTATTAAACTTAAATGGCTATAAGTGTAAAGTTAACACAACACACGTGGGTGCTAAGTGGGTGCTCTTTGCACTCTTGACAGAATAACACGGGATGATGATCTAAACATAAATTTTCAGACCATATTTCGTCTATTGTCAATAAGGCCAGGTGTGTACCTGGTTTTATACAACGGTGGTTAAAGGAATTTGATGATCCTTACATGACCAAAACCTTATTCATATCTCTATTCCGTCCGATTCTTAAGTGTGCATCACCTGTGTGGGGTCGTCAATACGAATTTTACTCGGATCGCATTGAAACGGTTGAAAAGAACTTTTTACTTTTTGCCATACCGCCAAACCTTAGATTACTCCTCCTTATTCCAGTAATCAATGTAGATCTAACTATGAGTTGCATGATACCTACAGAGTATTATGTTCCATTCTGATAGGATAATACACCTACACTTGTAGATTGAACAAAAACATAATACACATAAAAATATACACAAAGTTAAATAAGCTTATCTAGGCATACCTCTATATATACGTGTATAGTATGTATATATTTATGTTTCTGTTGGTTTGAATGAGTGGCTCTTTCTTTAAGAGGAGTCCTTTTGCCTGCCCCATATCCTTCGCAGGATTAGATCTTCACTCCGCTCTGGGTTCTCTGGACTTTCTAACGACAAAATTTTGACTTTTTACTTTGAACCGAAATCTTTGGCTCTTAAGACGGTCTACTCCCGAGAGAGCCCCCAATTAAGGCTGAGGTCTTTTTATACCGGCGTAGAGCTTTCTCTGGAATGACTTCGCATAAGAACATCGTACGCCATCTGCATTATAACGTGATTTGATTTCTCTTTTCATCAGGCGCCCACTGCTGAGATTAAAAGTCTCACGCTCTACTGACTGAGCTAGCCGGGCTATTTGTATTTAATTGAAATTTAACTCGTGTAGATATTTGGTATATAATTGTATATTTTTATTTATTTATAAATTTTTTTCTTTGCTTGTGTATATTCTTTGTTTTCTTCTTAGGATCTTCCTGCCTGTAGTACGAGCAGGTATTTCTCCCGGCAAATTAATCGCAACGTGGGAACGCACCTGTCCCGGGCACGCATCGATCGGTGGATCTTGGCGCTGAAACTACAATACCTCTCTTCTAGCCGGAGCCAGTTTAAGAGTTTCTGGTACCGGAACAACGTCTTCCAGTCCTTCTTGTTTCTCTGCTTCTGCTGCCGTATTTCTGATGCGACTAGTCGTTCGGGAGGGGCCTGTCAATTCCAACTCCAGTAGTTGGATGTGGAATCCCCCGATGCACTCCTGTGTGGAATGTAGTTCCTGAAGTTACCTCCTGAAGCTGCGTCCAGATCAGTTTGAACTGATTTCCTTTATATCCGGTAGGCTTATCTCGGGGTCTGCTAATTGTATGCCTTTTAATTTTTTCAGAATCGGGTAGGCAGAGCCGTGGGTGATCAATCGCATTCCGAACATGACATAGTATGATTCCATGCCAAAGTTCAGTTACTCGTTGTTCTCCCATGTGTGCGCGATTATTTTGGTTGGTGGTTTTGCTGACCTTACATACTTCACATGCCCCTACTATTATATGCACATACATCGACATCCCGGGCCAGTAGTGGAGCTGTCGCAGTTTTGCTAAGGATTT
Source organism: Drosophila santomea (assembly GCF_016746245.2). NCBI lineage: Eukaryota > Metazoa > Arthropoda > Insecta > Diptera > Drosophilidae > Drosophila > Drosophila santomea. The sequence continues at coordinate 26,044,788 of NC_053016.2, read as the reverse complement.
GTGTAAACCCCCGAGTCCTGCAGTCATGATAATAACTCGACAGGTACAGAGTACCTCGTCGTTGATGGCGTCATGTTGGCAATAATCAACAATTTTGTGAGGCTGTGAATTGCTGTGTATCATTCCAGTTCAGTTACGCTGTAATTCCTCTGTGCCTTGTTTAGTTTCGCGGACATGTATGCGATTGGGGCTGCGCCATTGTTCTGAAACAGGACCCCTTCCACTCCAGTGATAGATGCGTCCCATTGAATAAATAGTATTTTAAAGTCAGGGGTGAAAAGCACAGGTTCTGCTGCCATGTTGTTCTTCAGGGTCTCAATCACTCGATCACACCAAGACCTAACATGCGGTCCAGCTCAGCATATACAAACTTTTGTTTTGCGGGATATATTGAATAATGACGTTGTTTTATAGGTAGATCCTCATTTGTTACGTCTATTATATGCTGCTCTAGGCAGGTTTTTCCTAAGCCCTTTTCTAGGCATGATGGAAAAGTTGCGATTACTTGCTGCAGGTGCAGGCTTTGACTTCCGATGCGCTGGTTAGGGGTGTCTGCTTTAGTGGGCGTCTCAGTGTCTACCAGGTCCGAGTCTTCATTTGGATCGCCTTGCCTTTGCGTTTCTAGTGTTGCTAGCTCGAGCCCTCCTTTTCCGAGAAATTGTAGGCCAAAGTATTCCTATCTATCTCGAAATAGAACCGTTAAACCAGGCACGATAAGGAACTCTAAGCTTATGGTATTGCCTTCCCATTCCACAGGTAGTGTAATGACCCATGTTACTCTGGTCTCGTGCCGCTGGTGGTGCGTACACTTTCCTTTTTTTTAGTTTCGTTATCGGCTGTGATCTGCTTTTGAAGAATGCTTCTGCCCCTCTTCCAATATAATTCGCACTAGCACCGGTATCCAGTAGTGCCAGTATTTCTTCTCCATCAACATTAGTTTTGGCAAAGAAACGGTTGTCTTATTGTACGCTTAACACAGTGTCCACGACCTTTTGTCTAATGTGTTGTGTTCGGTTCTGTTTTCATAATGTTTATGGTTATATGCAATGCATATTTCTGCTCTCGATCTTCTAGAGTCTTATAGGGTGGGCAAATTTGCTTTATCTTGAGGGCATTCACGGGTTTAACGGTCCCGGTCCACCTGGTTTCCCTGGTCTGGCCTTATTGGGGACGTCAACAGTAAACCCCCCATTTGGGAGTTCATCTTATCCTTTAAGAGTTTCACAAATTCGCTTTAGAACTCGTTATACCCTTTTTTTTCTTTCCATCAATTCTTTGACATTAAGTCACTTCTAGTTGTGGAAAAAGTGGTCAGTCGTCTGGGCTCCCTCAATCGATGCATCTAAAACACTCATGCATACACTTGTGATGTCGGGGTATCTTGATGCCTCTGGGTAGTCTAGGTGATGCATCATGATGGTGTCATTCTGGGTTGCTCCGTTAACGTTGTGTCTTGCCAATCTGGTCTGTCAGATGTCCTACCTCCTCCGGCTGGTTTTCGTGAGTCTCTGGATTAAGTGTCTCATATAGTCGGGGGGTGTCTCCCGCACTTGCACTTCGCGGTGTACGACTCTCGTCTTGTCTTCGCGATCGGGTTACTCTCCCGTTGGAGGGTTGAAACAACACATTCTTTTTTGCCCCCTTCATTTATGTATTTGGGTTTCTCTATTTAAGAATTGTATTCGGTGTTCTGTTTGGTATGCAGCTAAATATATGACACGATCTACAGTGAACGTTGCTAAATACAACTTGTCATAATAAGGTAGTTAAGTTGGGGTGCTGTTACCATTGTTGCCATTAATAAGTATCTCCTCAGCCAAAAACTCGTCCGGTATCTAAGCCCCAAAGAAAAAAAACAACAAATCACCCGGAGATGTTGGTCGTTGCCTTGACATGGTTACACTCGGCCAACATGTCTTCGTCTTTCACTGCTTAGAGAACTTTTACTAGGTTCCGTACGTGAACTGGCCAACCTTTTCCTGGTGGTTCCATATGTAAGCTGGCCCCCCTTTTCCTGGAGAGCTTTTACGTGGTTCCATATGTGAACTGGTCCACCTAAGACAGTGTATGTCCGAAAACCCCCTCCTGCCAGTCGTCGGAAAATCAGGCTTGACCGATTCGTTCGGAGTCCACCACCCGCACTAGCATGACCGATACGTACGGAATCCACAACAGTTTCCCTATTTCCCTGGCCCCGAGCCTCACAAACGACCTGGCTACTCGGCCTAGTACGTCAGCAGCGTGTAGCAAAGAAACTAAAATGGTCCCCGCCTAAAATTAGTCATAGAAAGCCGTAAGAACTCGAGCCTAGCAATAAAACCTGGCTCCTTAGCCTAGTACGTGGTCAGCGTCGATTTTACGTTTTCTGGTCAGTTCCCCCACCCCCTCTGTACTGGATCGTCAAATAAACGATATACCCGCACAGCACCGCTAAATGCGTTAACATTATATCTGCGCTCCTAAAAAAAAGGTACAAATAGATAAAAAATGGCAAAAAAAAAAAATATACATTTTTTTCTTTAAAATTTATTTATTTTTTGTTTTTAAAACATAAAATATGGTACATATTTTATTATCATTTTCAGAGAAATAAAGTGAAAAGTATTTCTCGAAATTGGATAAAAATTGAGAAAACTGCCTCCAAAAACATTAATTTTCGAGTATAAAATCTACTATTTATCACGCCATATTGTATGACCACTTAATCGAAAGGTACTAAAATTACCTTTCATTTAAAAAAAAACTATGAAAATCTCAACTGGTTCAAGAGTTATGATTTTTGTAACCCAAAAGTATCCAATGCGCCACTGTGCGTCTGTCCGTCCGTATGAACGTCGAGATCTCAGGATCTACAAAAGCCAGAAAATTCAGATTAGGTAAACAGACTTAAGAGACATAGACGCAGCGCAAGTTTGTTGAATCATATTGCCGCGCCAACAACACCCACACTTTTGAAAATTTTTTTGATATTTTTTCATTTTTGTATTATTTCAATCGATTTGCCGAAAAACTTTTTGCCACGCCCACTTTAACGCCCACAAACCGCCCAAAGCTGCCACGCCCACACTTTTGAAAAATGTTTTGATATTTTCATTTTTGTATTAGTCCTGTAAATTTCTATCGATTTGCCAAAATACTTTTTGCCACGCCCATTCTAACTCCCACTCCAACGCCCACAAACCGCCCACAAACCGCACAAAGCTGCCATTCCCACACTTTTTTTGTTTTGATATTTTTTCATTTTTTAATTTGTCTTGTAAAATTCTATAGATTTACCAAAAACCATTTTCTCACGTCCACACTAGCGCCCACAAACCGCCAAAAACTGTCAGTGTTGAAGACTCTCCTTCGAACTTCCACTAGCTGAGTAACGGGTATCAGATAGTCAGGAAACTCGACTATAGCGTTCTCCCTTGTTTTTTTTAAGCACACGCAGTTCAGCATGTCTGCTTGTCCTGTTATACTTTGAAATGTGGGCGTATATTTTGCATGTGCAACTATTGTTGATTCTAGACATTTAGAAAACTGAATATTGTATTGCTAATTTACCAATAGGGCTAGAAAAATCTGTATTTTCCCGAGCGAGTCAAAGAATGCTGTGAATTTGTCTTCAAATGGTTATGAAGTTTTTCATGCTTTGCTGCATCAGAAGCATAATTGCCTCAATGCCGATTGCATGCTGTTGCATGTTGTCGTGAATGTTTGTGTGATGAATTGTCCGTTGAACGTTGGCTCTCTCTATAGCTGGCGCTTTGATCCCTGATTTTAGTGGACTTGCAAAGGAAAAGTTGCTAACAATTTTTTGGTTGTGGTCGGTTGCATTACTGTATGAATTGATAGAATAGTACGATTGTAAAGGTGACTCTTTAGTTCCTTGTAAACAATGCACCCTCTCCAGTTTGTGTTTTTCCACAGTTGCTGCATATTTAAACTGTCGCCCTGTTCTTAGGACAGTTTGCTGTACTGTGAGCTTCGCTGCTAAAGACGTAGGTGGACTTTAGGGTGCAGTACACTTTTTTGTGCCCATATTCTTGGTAGTCTCTGCACTGCAAAGGCGTTTTGGCGTTGAATTTATTCTCCTTAAGAGCCTCAATAACTTCGGATGGAATTCACAGCTAATATTAGTAGTATCGGTAGGTATAGTAACTAATTTGAGCTTCGTCTAGGTAGTTGGTCACACTGGTCGGTGGCTAGACTCATCCTAGGTCTGCACTTTTGTTTCGTGGCTGTTGCCGCTTTTGCATTCAAGTGTTGTTATTCGTGCACTTGCTTTGGTTTTTGCTGACTAAGCAGATATGTAGAACGCTGTTGGTATGGAGCATGGGTTGATGTTGTTGCAGTTGCAGTAGATATCGAGTTTACCATAGTGGTAGCTACCGAGGTTACCGTTGTTTGCAATGAGGAGAGGGGCTCTTAGTGCGTTTCGGCTCACATACTGCAGCCATAAACATTTGTGAGCAAGATTGCTCCCTTTCTTGATGCTCGCGGGCGTCAGACATGACGGTAAAAAAAACACGGTGTGCGCAAATCGCGTTGACTCATTTTAAAATTGTCATTTGTTCTTTGTTAAATTTTTTTTAATGTTTTTATGTTTTTACAACCAAAACACGTCTGCACTCGCCAGCTGGTCTCGATAATTGAACTAAATAAGTTTACTAGTCCTTTCTGTAAGGACCTAATTTCGTTACAGAAATGAGCACTCTCAACCGACACCATAACAGAAGTGTCTCACTTTAAATATCAGTCACAGTGAGCCCAGGGTGTCGAATTCGTTTGCAGAACTCATAGATATATTCAAATATATCGCAACAACATCGGTGTGCGGTGATTTTCATAGACAAAGTTCCGTCTTTTTCGTTATGTTAATACTGTGAATGACCAACAGCTATGGGGTTATACAGCAACGACGGTCAATGGATTTCCTTATAAGGTGGAACCTTGTCAGACTATACAAAATCCGTGACTTTGAATTACCTATAAACAACCCATCCTAAACTTTGAGTATTTTAAACAAGAGTCAATCCCGGTATATGCTTGACTTGACCGACACATTAGAGTTCGTAGGAGAGACTGGCACCAATCAAAAATTTATGCGCTGAGGACGTCATCCACTAGTATAATATTTTGGCGTGTGTTCTACCTGCAAATGTCAATTTTAAAGCAGGGTTGACATTCGGTTATATCGTATGCAATAACAGCAATGACGTAGGTCAAGTTACGCACACGGTAGGAGTGCTAGGAGAGGGCCAACCTGTTCAAACGTCATCAGGCTCGCCAGCCAAAAGTCGTGCATTGTCTAAAAAAAAATCGGTGACTTGCTTGTCCTGACCGCCTTAGCGTAGCGATCATTCTCCTTGCGATCTTACGGTGCTGCAGTCCCTTGCTGCTTACGTTGCTTCTCGTTGTTCACTGGTATTCTGGTCCTCCTCGACTGTCCCGCTTGCAGCGGTCAGCGTGCTTATATAGGCCTCATTTAACAGATATTCCTTCAACTCCTCACAAAGTTATATAATCATTTTATTGTTGGGTGGTGCCAAGCATATACTTAAAGAAAAAAAGCTTCAAGATAGAGAGTTACATTAGCTGACAGATTAGTTAAAAATATTCGAGAGATATTTCTGATTCAGTTGCGTTCAGGACACCATTCCAGCGACCATACAACGATCGGCTTCAGGCCCACACCAGCCACCTAACGGCTTCACTGTCTAACCCAACGACCAGGCTGAAGAGGGGTCATACCGGAGACCTTTGGAAAAGGCTGAACACCAATTCTGCAGTCCCCCGAAAGTCTGTGTCTTCTGGACTTGTGTCTTCTATACTGGACTTTTATACTGGACTAGAAATTCTTTGGTTTACTCCCGTAATTGGTTGTATGGGCTAAAGAGTAAGATTCCATTAATTTCCCTATTTTAGGTATAAATGCCCGATGAACTTTGTCAATTTCTGGTCTAGAATTTCCATGTGAACTGGTAAAGATGTTTCCAGGAGAGTATTTACTTTTGTATGTGTGACTATGAATAGTTGGCTAGCGCCATTTTTCTTAAAACGCTACAAACTAATTACAACACTTAGTACAATCATCTCTCTACGTTGGAAACCATTCGATAGCTAAAAATTTCGGAGGAAAACTATGTTTATACTCGTTACTCGAAGGGTAGACTAGATTCGTTAAAAAAAATATATTCTTGATCAGGATTAATAGTCGATCTGACCATGTCCGTCTATACGTCCGTCCGAACTTCGAGATCTCAGGAACTATAAAAGAGACTTTAGAGACATAGACGCAGAGCAACGTTGTTGACCCATGTTGTCAATTGCTTTGAACATTTTTAATAAATTTTTCCTTTTTGAAGTCTTAGTTTTGTAACTTTCAATCAATTTGCCAAACAACTTTTTGCCACGCCCAATCTAAATGTCACGCCTACACTTTTGAAACATTTTTAAGTTTTTTTCATTAAAAATGTTTTCTCGTATATCTATTAAAATAAGCCAGATGGTTTAGTTTTGGAGTTGTTACAATACAGATTTCCTAATCGTCGTATGGATTCTTCAGGCTCGTGCTACTGGGATTCTGGGGCTAAGGGCAGTGCAGAGTGGTTTCAATGCATTACTTCGTAAACGTTCGGGTAAATTGAACGCTCATATTCGCGCCAAATGGATTGAGTACCACAGATTAAATCGGTGGATGCATCATCGTTGCCCAAAAGCTGGATCCGGCGAGTCAGGCCAAATGGGAGTACCATTTGGAGGACCAAGTCTTTAGAAATTTAGATCCAACGTGGGAATCCATGCCGGATGCAGGAGACTCTGGACTCTGAAGACTATGGATTTCGACATGGCACGCTATATATGAGGTTGGAAATAATCGTAATCGTAATATGCGTAGGTAATCCTTTCTCGCCACAAATCTTAAAACCCCCCGACCTGTGTTTTCTGTAATGCTTCTGGACACTCAATTCTTTCAAAGTTTTAAGAACCTAAGCCCCACACACTGCGTCACCTTGGAAACCTCGTTTTCGTCACACGAAAGATCACAGCTTACTGTGAAAGGCTTGAGTTCATCCTAATTCTTCAGCTGTGCGGGAGTATCGAACGGGGCGGATCAGGCTTTATCATATTTGGACATCATCATCGTTAAGCAGTAGGGATCACCTCATATGACCAGCGGAGGTTACACAACCTGCCGCATGCCGTATGCGAACTGGGCCACTAGATTGAAAGGCTTGAGTTCATCCTAATTCTAAAGCTGTGCGGGAGTATCGAACGGGGCGGATCAGGCTTTATCATAATTGGACATCATCATTGTTAAGCAGTAAGGATCACCTCATATGACCAGCGGAGGCCTGACTTAGTGATTCCATCTTATCCCAGCGCAAGCGTAGCTACCAGCGGCCTCCAAAGGCTAAATCGCAGTAGTGCTGCAATGGTGTTTGTGGTATTTGTTGTAACTATTGATTTTCTTTAGTACTGTAATTATTATTGAGTTACATATTCGCAGATTGACTGGAGTTTGGAGTTTTCAATAGAAGTTTAAATTAGGATCTTTTAAAATTTTACCTACAGCTCGACAATGTCAACGTGAACTTGGCCCCAACTTTACGCATATCATGGAGTGGATATTTTGAGGTCGTGAGTACAACAACCCACAACAATAAATACTTATGATAAGATACCTATATTAAAAGTCTATAAGATGCCGCTCGATAGTCTAAAAATAAGGTCTGCATTTGTTAGAATGTGATCTTCTATATTTGCTAATTAATATTCAAATACATATATTTACTTGCTTTTTACTAAATATACATGAAAATTAAGGAATAGAGAATGACTAGAAGATTAACGTTAGGTTAAGATTTGTTTGTTTGTAAATGAGAATTTAATGGAGCTGCTGAAACTAAATTTATATATTTGGAATTATGATTGAATATAAATGGAACAAAATAAATTCTGAATAAATAGTTTTAATAGTGAATGGTTTGTCGAGTACTTATGTCGACCACTTTCTTAAATATGCGGTAGAGTTTATTCAAGGGACAATGTAGATATTTTAAGTAGCATTGTCATGGTAGGGAGGGTAAAGACTTAGAGAAGTGTTATCTCCACACGTGTCGGCGTGCATCCGTAGTTTCAATATAAATCCATTTCTTTAATTAATAATAGTCCAAAGTCTCGAGATATCCTAAGCTCAAATAACCTCTACCTACGGCGAGCTAGACCCGAGCTTAGCAAGAGTGCGCATCCCTAGCGAAGAAAGTACAAGGTGCTTTTACCACCCACTATTAAAAGACCGGTTGGTTAAAGTCTTTTAAAGTTGCCCGACTACTGTGAACCATTTTTAATTAAGCCTTAGGCGCGCAATTATGCTCCTGTGTTTTTATTTGCTTCGCAACCAAGGCGATACATTTGAAGCTAATCAAAGATATCTCTAGAGTTGCTTTTCTGCACGCCCTAAAACGGTCAATATGCACAAAACCGACAATGCAGCTAACTAACTTTGTTGGCGCAGTTCCAATTTGACTTTTGGACAGACAAGACGTGTGTACGGAAAGTTTCTTGCTTGCTTCTTATCTAAAACCAATCGCTTGCTTCTTATCGCAAACCATTCTTCAAAACAAAACAAAGCAAAGCTTAAAGCATAACATAACAAAAATAAAACTAATCACCGTTACGATGGGGACCGTTGATCCCCCTGATAAGACAAAATCAATGTCTGAACCCAAGTTTTTGATTATGAAACGAACTGATGACAGTTCAATGGCAAACATCTCTCCGTTTTTAATAAAGAAAACGATTGATTTCACTTGCAACGGCGAAGTTTTGATGGCCAAAAAAACACGAGACGGAAATTTGTTGATCAAAACTAAAAATTTGCTACAAGCCTTAAAATTGAAGAAACTCCAACTTTTGGGATCATTCCCAGTGGAGGTTCGTGAACATTCTACCCTCAATGCTTCAAAAGGAGTCATATATTCCAATGATCTACGCTGCCTACCCGAAAACGTAATTAAAGATGAACTGGCAACCCAAAACGTCATTGAAGTCAAAAAAATTTTAAAGAAGGTTAACAACGAATTGGAAGAAACTGGATTGATCATATTAACGTTTGGCTCACACATAACACCTGAAAATATCAAAATTGGATATGAAGTGGTCAAAGTACGCACTTTTATACCTGCCCCACTCCGCTGCAATAATTGCTTCCGATTTGGACACATCACCACGCTCTGTCGCAACAAAAAGTCATGTATAAATTGTGCCAAGGAATACCACATGGACCCTAACACCAAAGAACTTTGCAACTTCAATAAATGTTGTGTAAACTGCAAGGATCTGAACCTACCCGACACCAACCACTCATCAGTCTTTAGAAGATGCCCCATCTTCGTGAAACATCAGGAAATACAAGCCATTAAGACGCTCGAAAAGGTGGACATTAAAAAGGCTATCTCCATCTATTACTCGAGACACCCACACGATGGATCATTGAAACAAACTCCACTGACTATAACAACCATCCCCAAAATAACGCGGCGCCCAATCACTCAACAACCACACGTAAGATACTTTCCTACGAGGAATTAGCAGGAAACAACGAGGAATCCAAAACTTCAAATATAATCCTATCACATTCCACTAACAAACTTCCCACCAGCCCAAGTCCATCAGTTAAAATCCTTCCAAAAAATATTTCTAATCGACTTAAGTCACAACTTAAAACAAAAGATAAGAAACAACAAAAAACAAACAATGTAATAGATCTTAAAATTAGTCATAAGGAAATAATTCCTGATTTGTCATCTTCAGATGAACAAATGGATCTCTAATTAACCAATGCTGCAACCGATCCGAGATGTCCTCCCCTGCGGGCTACCAATCGCTTTACAACATGTGGAGGGATTGGTGGGGCGGGGGGGAGGACATTTCAGTTGCAGCAACTTTCACTGTAGTTTGTGTCTGATTGCGCACTGTTGCTGCCAGACACCAACAAATCATATTTTAGTTTTATCTCTGTACTTTTCACAATACTCCTAGCCTATGAAAATGTATTTGAAAGTTATACAGTGGAATATCAATGGTTTCAACAACAACTACAGTGAACTCCAAACCTTAATAGCAAAGCACAAACCACATATATTAACTCTCCAAGAAACTCACATCTTAGCACATAATCTACACCCCATCCCAATCAACTATGCCATGATAACTCTGAACTCTTCTCCATCTTATGGTGGGGTAGCGATCCTCATTCACAAATCAATCGAATATCGAGAAATAACCCTTAGATCCGACTTTGATGCTATCTGCGTGGAAATCTGTTCTAAGACAAAACTCCAAATTATTTCAACTTACATACAACCAAAAGCTAATTTTACTCTCAACAACCTATACTCAGTGCTTAATATCGCTAACAATATCCCGACCTTAATAACTGGAGATTTTAATTGTTGGCATAAAAGATGGGGCTCCCCTGTAAATAACAGGAAAGGAATTACACTGAAAAAATGGATTGCCCAGTCTAACCTAATTATCCTCAACGACGGTAGCCCAACACATTTAAGCACTCATAACACATTGACTCATATAGACCTTAGCATATGTACTCCCGAACTTGCAATAGAAACAAACTGGACAATCGAAACGGACTTCTTTGGTAGCGACCACTTGCCCATTCTGAACAATATATTTAATAGAGCTCAAATCCAAAAACCAACACACAGGCCATTTTTCAAAACAAATTCAGCGAATTGGGACTCATATACGCTTCTTTGCATTAGTCACAACTCTTCCTTACCCATAAGCTCGAATATAAATCAGGAAGCAGCCAATCTTAGTAAAATTATTTTAAGAAGTGCACATAAAAGCATCCCAAAGTCCACGCCAAAAACTTCGCACACTGTACCTTGGTGGAATAAGGAACTAGAGAAACTCCGAAAAAGTAAAAACAAGGCTTGGCAATTACTTAAAAGAAATATTACAACCGAAAATATTATTGACTATAGGAGAAAAAATGCACTATTTAGACGTACGCACAAAGAGACCAAAAAAGAATCTACATCCAAATTCACAGAAGAAATCAATCCTCTTACCCCAATACCAAAAATTTGGAACAATATACGCCGTCTCTGCGGCTTAAATACTTTGAAAGGCTTACACTGCATTAAAAGTATAAACTCTACTGACAACATCACTCAGCCTCAGGACATTGCGGAGCTATTCTGCCAAAACTGGTCTTTACAATCAAACAACTCAAACTTTACCAACTTGTTTACGACAAACAAAAGTAGAATTTTGGCAGATGATCTGTCATATGCTCCAGAAAAGGCTGCTTTGCCAATAGAGAACGAAATAAACTTTATCGAATTTTCTTCGGCCCTTAAAAGGAAACACTCCAGGCCTAGATCGAATAAATTATTCCATGATTAAGGCACTTCCCAGAGAAATTAAAAACAGAGTTATAAACTTATATAACGCAATACTGGGTGATGTAATACCACAACAATACAAGCTCAGCCTCATTATACCCATATTGAAACCAAATAAAGAAAAAACAATGATCTCATCATATCGACCTATTTCGCTGAACTCATGCTTAGCAAAACTTCTTGACCAAATTGTAGCTAAAAGACTATGGTGGTTTATTACTTCTAACAAACTTCTACACAATAGTCAAGTTGGTTTTAGGAAAGGAAAATCTGCTATGGATTGTCTACTTTTTATAGACCATATTATAACCAAATCCTTAGCCACAAAAAACCACATATCAATTGTATCACTTGACTTCTCCAAGGCGTTTGAAAAAATTGGCATTCACGCCGTAATAGATCAACTTATTAAATGGGGGGTTGGCCCACACATTCTTATTTACGTCAAGAATTTTATGAGTAAATCATACTCAAAATCACTTCCATTGGATAATGGCATCCCCCAAGGGTCACCACTCTCTGTGGTTCTGTTTGTTATTGCTTACCAAAAACTTACAGAAATCATTGCTTTATACAAAGAAATATACATAAGTGCATACGCCGACGACTTTAATCTTCTAATTAAGTTAGACAAAACTAAAAATACTACGATAAACCTAGATTCCTTATTTTGCAATATTTCGGATTGGTGCAACTACTCTGGCGGCAACCTATCTCCCGCCAAATGCAAGCATATGCACATTTGTAACAAACAAAATTGTATTTGCAATGTATCTACCAGCCAAGTCCACATTCCCAATGTTTCTTTATTGAAACTGTTGGGTGTTACATTCAATAGGAAACACAAGTGGAACCCACATATTGATGATCTCACAACATGTCTTTCAAAACGCCTCGATATCATCAAGTGTCTTGCAAGCACAAAGTTTGGCTGCAGTACACTTACATTAGTATCAATTGTTAAGTCCATTATTATTTCAAAATTGGATTATGCTTTGCCATTGTATGGATCGGCTGCACCAAGCAGTCTGAAAAAAATTAAGTCGATTTTAAATACAGCAGTTAGGATAGCCTTGGGAGCATTTCGAACTACACCAACGTCTAACATTCTATTTGAAGCAAACATCACACCCCTTGATATCAGAACAGAGTTTCTAACTACAAATCTCTTCCAACTCGTACTTAGCAGTTCAGACTCACCACTTCATAACATAATTAAGAACTATAAGCAACCAAAACCAGAGAAAAAACATTCTGTTTTAGACAAAGTTCTTAAACTTAATAAATCCTTTAACATTGTTTTAAGACCTCCAAAAAAACTCAAACACAAAGACCCACCTTGGGCCCTTAACTCGAGTACCATCAACACGACACTCAGTAAACTCAATAAAAACACAACACCTCCAGAAGTCTACCGAAAACAATTCCTTCAACTTAAGTCAGAGCAAAGTAATAAAACATCATTCGTATATACAGATGGATCTCAAATGAACGAATCTACAGGCTATGCGATAACTTCAGAAACTGAAGTTTTTAAAATGGGGTTACTTCCAACATACTCTACCGTATTTTCTTCGGAATTAATAGCGATACACGAAGCAATTTTACTACTTAAAACCAGACGAGGTAAATTTATGATTTGTTCCGACTCTCTCTCATCCCTTAATGCAATTAAAAATGTAAACAACAATACATATTACGTAGTCGAAATAAGAAACTTATTAATAAGATTTTTTCCAAAATTTACCCTTCTGTGGGTTCCCAGCCACATTAATATAACAGGAAATGAGCTTGCTGATAAATCAGCAAAAGACTCAAAAGACTCAAAAGACTTTTTCCATTAACATACACACAAAACAACAATAATACAGACTTAAAGAATCACATAAAAAAATTTTATTTTACAAACCAACTAAATAGGTTCACCGATACATCCACTTGGTACAAATCAATCAATTTACATAAAATGAATATAAAGAACTATCTGAACTATAAGGATAAATTAATGATACCTCGCAAAGATGAGACTAAGTTGATTCGCATCCGACTGGGACACACGAATTTAACACATGCACACTATATGAATAAAAATGCCTCTGCCTTATGTCCTTTTTGTAACACGAACAACTCGATTACCCTCGAACATTTGCTTACTTTTTGTCCCACCTTTAATCAAATCAGATTAAAATATTTTTCTCAATCTTCATTAAAATCTTTAGTAACAAACCCAACATCTGACAACATAAGAACCATTATAAAATATTTAAAAGAATGTAACATATATAATATAATATAAAATAAATTAAGATTCATATGGTTAATCATAGTTGTAGAATTTTATATTAACAATATAAATAATATTCATACCATCCTGTAAATATGTAAAAAAAAAAAACAGACAAATGTACATTAGCCGAAGGCCTCAGTAGCCATGGCTCCAAAAACTGTTCACTTAAACTTTCAAGCTTAAGTCAACTCTTCAAATAATAAATAACTTTGTTGGCGCAAAAACGAGTTGCCTGAACTGATACACCAATTGCTCTGGGAAGAGCAATTTGTCTAAATACTTATGCCACCGATAATTTATAGAAAAGTAATTTTTCTTAAATCAACAATGAAGTTATCCCTATGTTTATATTACCTAATTTAACTACGATAGTCTACCTATTTACTGAAATTTTAAACAATTTTCCTGTAAGTAAACAATAAGTTACGAACAAATATAATGAATATTTTTCTTGTCTAAATACTTATGCCCACTTGTGTATATGCAGTAGCTAATTCTCGATCTTTAGTATAATTTCCAGAAAGCCCTGCCGATCATATCTCATGGATATGAGAACGAATTAATAGCAGAGTTCGTCAATAAGACGTATTACTCCTGATGTAATGGACTCGGCAGAAAACGAATACTATAAAAAACAATACACCAAAATGAAGAAAGAGTTTATGCGATATTCAGATGTCGTACACTAGCTTTGACTTGGTAAATGGAAATAATTACAGACTTAGATGCTGAATTACCCATTGAAGTCTTTGAAACATTATTTGATTTAGATGTGGTTGTTTATGTAAGGGGCCACTATATGACCTCTGCGCACAGAGCTTTCGCTCTCGTCCGCGCTCGTCCCTCTTACGCGCTCGCTCTTATCCGAGCTCGCGCTCTCCAAGCGCACCCGATCACCCGATCCTGCTTTAGCAATGTAATGCGGGTAAGAGCGCCGCTCTAGTTTTAAGCTACAATTAGTCTCATGTATGCACCCGAACACCGATACGCACATATGCCCACGACGCCCCCGCTTGCTGTTCTCCTTCTTCATTGGTCCCTTTTATTCGTTTGCGCCGTGGGAATTTGTCCCAACTTCGACAATCAGCTCAACATATCTTGGAGGACGACGGCCCCCTACAATCAATGGTCCTTCAAACCAGGATATTCTTCTGCCAGCAGTTTCCGGCTATTTGTTCGGCCAAGATAAGTACAAGCCTTCTTAAATTTTTTCACTGCCGGTTTTCAGCAGAGCTCCGAACATTCAACTTCGGTCGCACTGTTGTAAGACTACTTTTCGTGTCAATTCCACATCCGTGAATTTTCCGACACAACGGCAGGTGAGAAACTCAGTTTTCATATCCACAAATGTTCATATGATCATACAATTTACATAGTTACATACATAGTCATTCCATACATTCCGTATGTACATACATATGTACACAATTATATGTCAAAGTAAAAAGTGAAATGGTGTGGTGAGAAAAAAAAGGCATAATTACTATCGGCCAACTTGTGTGCACTGTCTTCGGAAATTTCCTTGTTCGCCGGACAGTCCGCCGCGTTTGCGATATTTATACCCGTTACTCGTAGAGTAAAAGAGTATACTTGATTCGTTGAAAAGTATGTAACAGGCAGAAGGAAGCGTTTCCGACCATATAAAGTATATATATTCTTGATCAGAATCAATAGTCGAGTCGATTTGGCCATGTCCGTCTGTCCGTCCGTTCGTCAGTCTGTCCGTCCGTATGAACGTCGAGATCTCAGGAACTAAAAAACCTAGAAAGTTGAGATTAAGCATACAGACTCCAGAGACATAGAAGCAGCGCAAGCTTGTCGATTCATGTTGCCACGCCCACTCTAACGCCCACAAACCTCCCAAATCTGCCACGCCCACACTTTATAAAAATGTTTTGATATTTTTTCATTTTTGTATTGGTCTTGTAAATTTCTATCGATTTGCCAAAAAAGTTTTTGACACGCTCACTCTAACGCCCACAAACCGCCCAAAACTGTCACGCCCACACTTTTGAAAAATAATTTGATATTTTTTCATTATTAGTCTTGTAAATTTCTATGGATTTGTCAAACAAGTTTTTGGCACGCCCACTCTAACGTCCACAAACCGACCAAAGCTGCCACGCCCACACTTTTGAAAAATAATTTGATATTTTTTCCGTTTTGTATTGGTCTTGTAAATTTCTCTCGATTTGCCAAAAAACTACAAACCACTATAACGCCTACAAACCGCCCAAAGCTGCAACGCCCACACTTTTTAAAAATGTTTTGATATTTTTTCATTTTTGTATTGTTTTTTCTATCGATTTGCAAACAACATTTTTTACCACGGCCACAAACCGCCAAAAACTTTCAGTGTTGAAGACTCCCCTTCGCACTTCCACTAGCTGAGTAACGGGTATCAGATAGTCGGGGAACTCGACTATAGCGTTCTCTCTTGTTTTTTTCTCATCTTGGTGTGTGCCATTTTTTCGCCACATCATTTTTTTGTCCTTTTACATACATTAAATACAGTCCACTATTCGATGCTTTACTGTGCCCATACATTTGCATGCATGTCCATATTCCGTATACGTATATTATCTGCCTTTTTTCCAGGAACTAACCTCCGATGATAAATTATTCATCTACGAATTAATATATTTAATAAATTACAAAAGAAATGTAATAATATGAATATAATTCCTGAATGAGCGACACCGTACTTTGGAGGCTGTCGACGACGTCCGGCCTATCGTTTCGGGGCAATTTCGGCCGAGATCGGCAATTGCAAGCGCCCCACCGCGCAGGCTCAACTCATACGAGACCAGGGAGAACCATCCTATTCGCTTATGTCCACGGTTCCTGGATGTGAATGGTCGCGCCGACTACATCAAGAGAAGGCAGCGCTGCCTGAACTGTTTCGCACGAGGGCACCAGCAACGGGATTGCACTAGTGCCCACAGCTGCTTCACATGCCACAGCCGGCATCACACCCTCCTGCACCGCGGTAATCCATTTGCAACCGCTCCGATTCCAGAAGGCACGGGCGCCTCAGAGAATCCCTCAGATGTGCAAGTATGTTTCGCTTCCGTTTCAAGGGCCGTTCTACTGGGCACTGCCCTCATTAACGTGTGCCATCTGGGGTGCAACTTTCAGGTGCGAGCCTTGATTGACCCTGGGTTCCAAACAACCTTCATCACGGATCGGCTGTTTAATTTAATCAGACTTCCCTTCAAGGCTATCGAGGCACAAGTGTCTGGCCTAAACCAAACCGTGACCGGTCAACTCACTAAGGTGTGTAATTTTTCAATTCGATCGCCTTCCAAGCCTGGGATTCAGTTAGAGACCACAGCCTATGGTTTCCCGCACCTGGCCGGAAATCTGCCCTCGTATCCAATTCCACAAGATCTTCTTAAGGACATCCCCCTAGGGGACCCCAAGTTCTTTGAGAGCTCCCAGATTGATGTCTTGATAGGAGCAGACATTCTTCTGTATATTCTCCTGGGCAAATGCAAAATAAACATTTGTGGATCCCTTTCCGGCCAGGAAACCATTTTTTGTTGGGTGTTGACAGGCCCAGTCCATTCAGCAGACCCCCATTCAGCTGCGCCCTCGACGACTCGCTGGACCAGCTCCTCGCCAAATCCTAAGAGGTGGAGGAAGTGTCCACACAGACTGTCTCTGAGTCTGATTCGGTTTGCGAACACAATTTCGAAAAACCACCAGAAGGGACCATCATGGCAAGTATGTTGTGACGCTCCCCTTGCGCGACCCCGAGCACAAGGGTTTCGAACTAGTATCTTCACGATATGGCTCAGTTCCTCCGCAACGAGCAGCGGCTGAAAAGGGATCCCTTACTCAAAGCCCAGTATGACGCGGTGATCCAAGAATACCTTGACTTAGGTTACATGGCCGAGGTTTCTATGACGAGCAGTTCCGCCACGTACTATCTTCCACATCATGTCGTTCACAAGCCCGAAAGTACAACCACTAAAGTGCGGGTAGTTTTCAATGCTTTTAGCCCTTCCGCAAATGGGACCAGTCTGAATGACATCCTTTACGCGGGCCCGGTCTTAACTAATTCAGATTCTAAAGTGGCGATACCTTAAGTTCGTTTTTAATGCTGATGTAACGGCAGATTTGGGTAGACCCCAAGCATACTCCTCTCCAGCGCATTCTGTTTCGCAATTCCGATGGGGAAATCCGCGACTACGAACTAAAGGCGGTCACCTTCGGAATCAATTGTGCTCCATTCCTGGCGATACCGGTCCTACAACAGCTCGCCGACGACGAAGAGTCGAGGTATCCGTAGGCGAGTCAGATAATCCGACATTTCATGTATGTCGACGACGTGCTCGCTGGGGCAGACTCAAAAACGGAGGCCCAAGCAGCCTTCCGTGAGCTCCAGGGGGCCCTGGGTTCAGCGAGGTTCCCACTCAGGACGTCCAACAGCAAGGCGATTTTGGCAGACATCCAGACTGACCATCTCGGGCTAATTTTCTCGAAATCGACGCAGAGAGCACGGCCAAGACTCTCGGCGTGGGGTGGAAGGCGACATCTAATGAGTTTTTCTTCACTCCTGCAGAATTGACCTCGGGGTCGTCGTTCTCAAAGCGTTAAGTCCTCGATCCAGCCGGCTGTCTAGCCGCCACTTGTCCGAGCAAAGATGTTTATGCAGGACATTTGGCTCAAGGATCTAGGCTGGGACGATGTCCTCCGTCAAGAATTCTGCAAGAGATGGGTTGACTTCCGGGAAAATTACTCGGCGCTCGATCAGATCCGCTTTCCCCGCTGGGTCGCATTCCGACCACACTTGAAAATAGAACATCATGGGTCCTGTGGCGTATGGCGCCTCCATTTATGTCAGAGTTGAGGTCGGGTCCACGGTAGCGGTGAATTTGCTAACGGCAAAGACACGGGTGGCCCCAGTAATGACGGTGTCGCTACCTCGGCTGGAGTTGTGCGGAGCCGTTCTATTGTCTGAGATGGCCAACGCCATTCTTCCAAGGATGCCCGGGCCTGCGTCCGCCCTCTATTGTTGGACGGATTCAACTATTGTTCTCGCCTGGTTGCACAGGCCGGCATGTCATTGGACAACATTCGTGGCTAATCGGGTCTCAAGGATCACGCAGTTCACGGAGGTCGAGAAATGGGCACATGTCCGCTCCGAGCATAATCGGCTGATCTCGCTGGCCGGGGGGTAGGGCTTCAAGACCTCGCGGACAGTCGGCGGTTGCAAGGGCCGCGTTGCGAGTGGCCCACTCAAGGCAATGACCCCCCGAGATGGAACTCGAGAAGCGAGCAGTCAAGGTCCATGTTGCGAAGGCCCCCCCGGAAGATATTCTTGAGCGTTTTTCCACCCTCGACAAGGCGTTGCGAGTCCTTGCTTACGCTCGTCGCTTTATTCAGCGCGCGCGAAAGATCAATGCTTCGTTTGAGAACCACCTGGCGTCTACTGAGATTTAGTCGGTCGAGTGTCTCCTAATTGGCTGTTTAAGCCAAAAACGGCCGGTGCCTGCATCCAGTCCTGTTCAAAACTGGAACCCGTTTCTCGATTCTCAAGGGGTCATGAGAGCTTGCGGCCGGGTTACAGCCTCCGAACTTCTCCAATATGACGATCGGCTCCCGGTAATCCTTCCGTACAGCTGCCATCTGTCTCGACTCCTCGTCCTTTTTACTCATCGCATAACGCTGCACGGCGGTAATCAATTGATGATCGGTCTGCTCCGTTCCAAATTTTGGATTCCGAAGGTGAGGAATTTGGTCAAGTTTGTTATCTATGCCGGCAAGGTATGCGTCATTCACAAAAAGATGTTGCAAACTCAACTCATGGGAAGGTTACCCAAGGAACGGTCGTCCTTCTCGCGGCCCTTCACCCATACCGGTATGAACTCTGTCGGACCCTTCGACGTCAAAAACTATACCGGACGAGCCTGCCTCATTACAAGAGGGTATGTGTTGGTATTTGTATCATCAAACGTCCCGTAGCAAAGGTCGTCCTTTTTCCGATGGAAGCAGCCGGCTGCCCTCAATAATCAGTAGCCTGTCCACTCCAATGTTCCTCGTCACTATGCTGTTTTGTAGTTAGTCGTAGGTTTATCAGTACTGATTTCCGTTTCTCTCCGTCAAAATCCTCCAGTCATATCAAGCACAATGTCTCCACGTCCGCGCAACGCCACCGCATTGGAAAGCAAATGTACTCGAGGTACTAATTCCTACCGTTGTCGAGTCTGCAGTGCGATCCACCCGTTACGGAAATGCCGCCGATTTCTGCGCTTAAGTCCTCGCTAATCGGTACTGCCCCCGCTGTCTGGCCCACGAACACTCCGATGGAACGTGTCGGCGAGGGGACTGCTGCAAAACGTGCGGGCGGGATCATCACACGCTGCTGCACCTCTTCGAGCGCCAGTCGCGCCAGGAGGCGCGCAGGCCACAAAGCCACATCCCGCGGAACTCGTCAGCCACTCCACGGCCTCCAGCCGCTCCTCCGCTCCCGTCCGCCGCTCCACAGCGTTCTTCAGCCGCACTTCGGCAATCGCTTGGCGCTTCCCGACGTCTTTCAGACGCTCCGTGGCCCTCGTCCGCCTCACCAAGGGGTTCCTCGTCCTATCATGAGGGTGCGTCCGTTGCGCCTAGGCACTTTTCCGCCGCCCATCCGAGTAGCCCGCCGAGCGCATCCTCCGCTCCATCGCTATCGACCCTGTTACAGCGACACAGCGTCAACCTGCTACCGACTGCTATGGTGCGGATTAGTACCGGGACTCAGGCCTTAGACACGGCGGCGCTTATCGACCCGTGCTCGCCTACGAGATCATCGACGCGTAGCTGGCGACTGCGTTAAGGCTGCTAACGACCAGAGTTGGGGATGAGCATGTTTGCTCGGCCACCGTGAGCTCCCAAATGGGACAACAGCGTCCGGTTCGAACTGGTTTTGAAGGTCGAGCCACACGTGCGCATTTGCACTCCAATCCGGGAGCTGAGCGAGACAGTGCGGCCCACTCCCGGGACATTTCCTTGGCCGATGAGCGTTCTTACCTACCCGCTACGATCTCCGTGGTCCTGGGAGCGCACCTGTATCCGCGAGTGATGAAGCCAGGCTTTCTGAAGATCCAGGACGGACTGACGGTGGCCCAGAGCACCGTTTTCGGATGGGTCGTGTCCGGAGCCTGCCACCAGCCATAGCATGGACCATGTTGCAATCCAGATTATTGCAAGGAAAGGCGCTCTCGTCCGCGCTCGCCCCTATTACGCACTTACGCTCTCATCCGAGCTCGAGCTCCCCAAGCGCACCCGATCACCCGATCCCGCTTTAGCGATGTAAAGCGGGTAAGAGCGCCGCTCTAATTTTAAGCTATAATTAGTCTCATGTATGCACTTGAATAAAACGCACATATGCCCACGTCGCCCCCGCTTGCTGTTCTTCTTCGGTGGCCCCTTTTCGACTTATTCGTTTGCGCCGTGGGAATTTGTCCCAACTTCGACAATCAGCTCAACATATCTTGGAGGACGACGCCCCCTACAATCAGTGGTAAATTAAATTGTTGGGCAAACTTGCCTCTTTGGCATCGTCAAAAATATGACGCGCACTAGATTCAATTAAATAAAAAGATTCCGTCACCTTATGGATATCACTTATTTGGCCACCTCCGATTTAATGACTAAAACAAGAGAGAACGCTATAGTCGAGTTCCCCGACTATCTGATACCCGTTACTCAGCTGGTGGAAGTGCGAAAGAGAGTCTTCAACACTGACAGTTTTTGGCGGTTTGTGGGCGTTAGAGTGGGCGTGGCAAAAAGTTTTTTGGCAAATCGATAGAAATTTAAAAGACCAATATAAAAATGAAAAAATATCAAAACATTTTTCAAAACTGTGGGCGTCGTAGCTCTGGGCGGTTTGTGGGCGTTAGAGTGGGCATGGCAAATACATTTTTGGCACACCGATAGAAATTTACAAGACTAATACAAAAATGAAAAACTATCAAAACCTTTTTCAAAAGTGTGGGCGTGGCCGTTTTAGGCGGTTTGTGGGCGTTAGAGTGGGCGTGGCAACATGAATCGACAAACTTGCGCTGCGTCTATGTCCCTGGAGTCTGTATACTTAATCTCAACTTTCTAGCTTTTGTAGTTCCTGAGATCTCGACGTTCATACGGACAGACGGACAGACAGACGGACGGACAGACGGACATGGCCAGATCGACTCGGCTACTGATCCTGATCAAGAATACATATACTTTATATGATCGGAAACGCTTCCTTCTGCCTGTTACATACTTTTCAACGAATCTAGTATACCCTTTTACTCTACGAGTAACGGGTATAGCAAGAGAGAACGCTATAGTCGAGTACCCCGACTATCTGATATCCGTTACTCAGCAAGTGGAAGTGCGAAGGAGAGTCTTCAACGCTGACAGTTTTTGGCGGGTTTGGGGCGTTAGAGTGGGCGTGGCAAAAAGTTTTTTGGCAAATCGATAGAAATTTACAAGACTAATACAAAAATTAAAAAATATCAAAACATTTTTCAAAAGTGTGGATAGATAGATCAATAGCCGAGTCGATATGGCCATCAGAGGTCTGCATAAATACAGTCAAAGCAACATTTGGTACTCGTACTCAAAGTTCTGACTGACTGAGTACGACATACATAGAGTAAAACGAATTTGGCAAATGTGGTAAAGGCATGAGTAAAAAATTTACTATATTCGAACGGCGAAGCAATGCACAAATAATAACCGAATAACCGAGACGGTTAACTGTGCACCGCATTGGCTACGTCAAATTTATTGCGTATTTGTTTTTTCTTTTTTGTCTTGCTATTTAATACAAGACATAGAAAAATAGAAAGGCATGGATTAATAAATTACTGAAACATAATTTATTTATAGTATCAGGATTATTAAATTAATTAAATTTCTAGCATCTGAAAATGCTCTATTATTAATGAGTTATTCTATTTACTCATATATTATGTATTTACATATATTATGTTGTACATATGTACGCAATTTACTAAGAACTTACGCTTTCATTCGAGCTCTGCATTCTCATTATTGCCTATGCAAGTCATGAACGACAAAATTTCCAAAATTTTATCCGAGTACTCTAAACATTTACTCTGCATTTACTCATTCCATCCATTCCGCTTTGGATTGAATTTCACTCATTTCGCATACAACAAAAAAACAACGCTAAACAATGCGCAAATTACTCATTTGAAACCGTTTCGGCACGTCGAATTGCGAGTTAGGCTTGTGAGTACTGTGTTATTGACTGGGTTCGTTTTAAAAATTCTTTTGTCCCTTTGCCAATACAAATAGCGCTAGCACCTGTATCTACTAGTATTAAGCATAGTATTTTTCTGCGTACGCTTTCCACTCTGTCCAGCACTTTCTCTTTGAGCTGTCAATGTTCTGCTCTGTTATCATAAAACTTTTGTATCTTTCGGGTGTCCTGTATGTCATCTCCTTCTTTTGAATTGTTGATAATGTGGTCCCGGACTAATGCATATTTAGATTCTTATGAAGCTATATTTGCTTGGGCTTAAATACATTTACGGAAATGACGAGGTCCCAGTGTCCTGGTCTTGCCTGGCGGACACCGCGGAAAAAATTACCGTGGGGTTAGCGTCGTCACTAGAATCGGGACATGCATGGGTGACTTATTAGTCACACACAAAGCCAAGCATGTAACCGTGTAAGCAGTTCTGGCATCCTGGTTTAGTTTGTATGGTCATACGGATACGTAGATAACTCTTACGTTCTGAGTAATGAATTTAATTAACGGGTGTGCTTCGCACTGGTTTCCCACGGTTTTTCAAATATCGGTGTACTGTACGTTCTTCCTTTTTTCGAGGTTCAACTTAAAGTGTAAGTTATACATGTCAGAGATATAGTCACTAAAGGATTCCATCAATTCTTTGATCCTCATAAAGTCTCTTTCATTGCTCTGGTAAGCCCACAGTAGTCATAATCATAATCCTCTGCCCCATCCTCCAAAAATTATACAGGCTGGCTGCTCTCACAAAAAGACTATGGAACTCCCTAATTTATTGCACGTAATCATTGCTTTTGTTCCATTAATTCTTTGACCTTCATCAGTCCCTTGTTCCCCTCTGCCGGTTTCATAGATTTTGAATGCCAGGTAAATTAGATTCCAATATAGTTCGGAGTGAAATTGGTAACTGGTCACAGCTTCAAAGGCATATGATGCATGGTTTCTGTTCCTCTGTGCTCACTTAATTAAGGCATCTGGTGTCTTGATGTCTCAAAGAGCTATCGGTAGAGTTTTCGGGCATAATCTGTCCTTAAGTTTTCCAAACTCTCCCTATCATGAGTATCATACAGTCTATGTGTTTCTCCCGCGGTCGCACTTTGTGATGCAGCGCTCTAAGGAGTATTAAGTATTAAGGAATTGGGGTATGTTTTCCTTAGAATTTTTTCAACAAGGAATGTAGCTGATTACTACTCGTAATAATAAGATAAAAAGGTTGAAAGTGCAATCAAAAAGTCTCCCTTATGACACAAATGCGTCGTTAAGCCCAAAAATAAAATCAAGCAATTAATCGATATGTTGGTCACCTCCTCCTGGCCAACATGACGCATAAAACAGTGATCCCCTTTTTAGGGAGCTTTCACTAGGTACATGGAACTGGCACGTCTTCAAAAATTGTATGACGAAAACCCCTTCTCGCTAGTCTTTGGTAAAAACAGGCTGTTTGCCCAATACGCTCGGGCTCCACAACAGCATTCCTATTTCCCTGGAATCGAACCTCAAAACGACCTGGCTTCTTGGCCTAGTACGTAGTTTTGATTTCCGAAATTTTAGAAATAATTATTTTAATAACTAAGAAAAGCGCAATTCTGACACATTAACGCATGTTCTCTTTCGCAGAAGTTTGGGACTTTATATGAGAATGTTTGGGAATATAATAAAAGAATTAGCAAGCGTGCACCGATACTACTTATGTTCAATGTTATATAAAATGTCAAATTAATTTTAGCAATTAAAGTTGAAAGTTGAGCATGTTTAGGTACACAAATCTCACACTACAGGAATATATATGGTTGAACCCAATATCACTATTCCTTAATAAATACGAACAGCCCTTTTGTTGGACGTCAAATCTGTTTCGTCGGCATGTTAGTGCCCTTGGCCCGAGGGAGAGGCATCCTATGTTCTGACACTAGACTGTCACTACAAGTTCGCCGTATTTAGGTAATGGGATCTTCGTAAGCCTCTCACCTGAAAAATAATTATGTTTGAACCGTTCGTTAGGCATCAGTTCTCACAGTCCAACAAAATAGTTCTCGCTTGATCGTAAGATGATCGGGCCATGGCAGTTTTGGGCGGTTTGTGGGACGTTCCTACGGACAGACATGGCCAGATCGACACGGACTGATTAAGAATATATATACTTTGGTGGGAAACGCTTCCTTATGCCTGTTAGAAACTTTTCAACGAATCTAGTATACCCTTTTACTCTACGAGTAACGGGTATAATAAGTTCTATGATAGGGAGCAACATTAGTTGACAATAATTTTGATGGTGCAGGGTATCCAATTTGCCATCGGAAAACGGCGTTCCGGATCCTAATAGATATTAATTTGAAATTATACATATATCTATGCGCGGTTTAACATATTATAAAACGATATACACACAAAAAATATATAAAATGAAGGGAAAATTGTGTATATATATGTATGGTTGTGTGTATTTTAAGTGCGGTACGCTGGAAACATTAAAACCATGGCGATTACTGCACGCCTAAGATCTTCTCCTTGTGGTCTATTATTTTCACGGCGTTGACCACATTGGCGGTGTTGCCGTAGGCCTTGGCTTGCTTGCCGTCCATCTTGAAAGAGGATGTGTATTTTTGCGGTCATCTCAGTTTCGGATTTTCTTATCCCCCCGGGTCGAGGATTTCTTCTAGACCTGACGACTCGCACCTTCTGGAGTCCCAAAATATTCTTCTGTATCCTAGAGACTGTCCTCTCAGGACTCGAAATCTTTTATCTCTGTGAGTGACTCAACTTGTATCCCTTCTACACTTGTAATCTGTTTTCCCTTTAGACACGAAGTTCGTAGTCCTCTCTACTAGACCTGAACTCTTCTGTGCCTCCGATTTTTAGTGGGCTGAGGTTTGTTATACAGGATAAGAGGTAATTGGTTGTATGGGCTTAGTGTTGGGAGTCAATGCTCGCCTGAAAAACTTTACAAATAACTGGAGTAGAATTTCCATATAAACGATTGACTTGGTTATTTGACTTGTTAATTGTCGAACTGCATTTCCTTGATTGTCTGAATCAAAAGTCTTACGATCTTATATTAAGGGCGCACGTAACATGTCAGTCTTTTTATTTCTTGAAATCTTTTTGGGGACAGATTTTTAGTCCTCTGACAATAACAAATTAAGTGCCTAAAAGCAATACAGAAGAATATGCGTGTTACATTTATCCAACAGTCTTCACGATGCGTTGAAAAGAAACCACTTTAAATATTTCTAATGCGCGCATGAAAAACGAGACTTCAAATATAGCCAATTAGTGGACGGAGTGGACGCTGCTGATGGCCGCATTTACACAGATAAACAAGAGAAAACGCTATAGTCGAGTTCCACGACTATCTGATACCCGTAACTCAGCTAGTGGAAGTGCGAAGGAGAGTCTTCAACACTGACAGTTTTTGTAGGTTTGTGGGTGTTAGAGTGGGCGTATCAAAAAGTTTTTTGGCAAATCGATAAAAACTTACATGTCTAATACAAAAATGAAAAAATATCAAAACATGTTTGAAAAGAGTGGGCGTAGCAGCTTTGGGCGGTTTGTGGGCGTTAGAGTGGACGTGGCAAAACTTTTTTGGCAAATCGATAGAAATTTACAAAACTCATACAAAAATGGAAAAATATCAAAACATTTTTCAAAAGTGTGGGCGTGGCAGTTTTGGGCGGTTTGTGGGCGTTAGAGTGGGCGTGGCAACATGAATCGACAAGCTTGCGTTGCGTCTATGTCTCTGGAGTCTCTATTCTTAGTCTGAACTTTTTAGCTTTTGTAGTTCCTGAGATTTCAGCGTTCATACGAACGGACAGACGGACAGACGGACATGGTCATATCGACTCGGCTTTTGATCCTGATCAAGAATATATATACTTTATATGGTCGGAAACGCTTCCTTCCGTCTGTTACATATTTTTCAACGAATCTAGTATACCCTTTTACTCTACGAGTAACGGGTATAATAATATCAGTAGAGGTCGAGTTAGGATGCATTTCCGAAGTACCGGCATTACTTGTGCCCCCAAATCTGTATTTACCACCAGAGTATGCTCTTACCACATACCCTTTTGACTAAACTGTGAGAAGTCCCAAAATATATCCAGATAACAATATGTAAAATTGAAGAATAAAACAAGAGAGAGTTCCCCGACTGATATCCGTTACTCAGTGAAAGTGAACATTTTTCAAAAGTGTGGGCGTGGCAGCTTTGGCGCTTTGTGGGCGTGGCAAAAAGTTTTTTCGCAAATCGATAGAAATTTACAATACCAATAGAAAAATAAAAAAAATATCAAATTATTGTTCAAATTATTCTATGTCCCTGAGGTCTGTATGCTTAATCTCAACTTTCTAGCTTTTGTAGTTCCTGAGATCTCGACGTTCATACGGACAGACGGACGGACAGACGGACATGGCCAGGTCGTCTCGGCTATTGATCCTGATCAAGAAACGCTACCTTCTGGCTATTACGTACTTTTCAAAGAATCTAGTATACCCTTTTACTCTACGAGTAACGGGTATAACGAGTAACTACGAAGACAAGACGAGATCGACAAAGACGAAAAGAGAACGAGAAGACCGAGGAAGAAGCTATAGTGGGTTTCATAAAGAACACTTAAAAAGGACAATTAACGTAAGAGAAGTTAAGTTGGAAACCTTAACGAGTGCGGTCCTAAACGGTTGTCGAACTTCCAGCCAAATTTTAAATAAATTTAAAAAAATACTCTTAAAATCTAACAAGTGAACGGAGACGAAAAGAAAAGTAAAGACAAGTTTGTGAAAATTACCTGTTAAAAATTAAAGCCATATTTCGACGTCCTAAAATTAATTACGCATAACGAGAATAGCGCTGCAACTTGCATATCTATTTTCGGGATCAAAGGCGATATAGGTAACCGCCAAAGACTACGTAATTTTCCGGGATTTGACTTCGATGAGGACTCGGAAAATTATATAGATAAAAACAGTTACGAACGATAACTGGCTTCAATTTGCACTTAAACATAGCGAACAACGTGGAATACTTGGCGATTCATATATTTCTTAATTTAATGAAAAATAGGCCTCTCGCATACAGCCAAAATCGAATAGTCAGACGACTACCCCTGGTAGAAGCAGAAATTTTGCGAAAAAGGCAAGAAAAGAATCTGAAGCGCACACAGACGCGTCATCGACGGATTCTGTACAATTCTATTAAAAAAATCCTCAACTGATGGTCAGATGCATACAGTTTATT
Source organism: Drosophila santomea (assembly GCF_016746245.2). NCBI lineage: Eukaryota > Metazoa > Arthropoda > Insecta > Diptera > Drosophilidae > Drosophila > Drosophila santomea. Next base: position 26,016,592 of record NC_053016.2, on the reverse strand, counting down.
TTATGAATAAAAATACAACTAATGCTCAACGGAAAAACACCAGTACGAAATTGAGATTCTTGCAGTCATCGAAGCACTCACTAATTTTAAAGTGTATCTTCTATGCATCCGATGGCAGCGCTTTCACAAAATTTTTGAAGAATCAAGGGCATGTCATTACGAAATCTTTTTATAGCAAAAAAAAGGTCTGGGGTCTGATATGCACAAAGTACTACATTCAATCTACTATAATCTCGGAGAAACAATTCGAAAAATAATAGCAAACAGGAACGACGGCAGCAGCCCTGGACAAAGTTGGTGTACCCCTCTTATACTTATACACAATACCGTCCTTTAGTAGTAAATTCCTTTAATAAGTTTTATTGTTTGTACCCTGCTAAATCGACTGCAAGTGATGCAATAAAAAAACTGCGAAACCAGAGTACAGTAATTGGCAACCATGCCCACGCTATTTCCGATCGAGGGTCTACATCTATTCTTAAAATATTTCGATAGGGAAAACATTAAGTCGATCAACACGACCACAATACGTGAACGGGGAAGTCGAAAAACTGCAATAATCTTAGGTCATAATGAAATAACGCATATGATGTCCAGAAGATCGGGAATTTGATTTTTCCAATAGCTTGCGCTGAGTAACTAAAAGGCTAAAACATGATGACTAAGAATACTTAGAATACTTACCTTGTATATCGAAAAGTTGGCCTTGCGCCTTAAGATTTTCCTCCTCAACTTTAACAAAGTAAATTAATACATATCCAACGGCAAACATAAATCCAAAAGTTCCTAAAAGTGAAATAAATGCAAAAAGGTGCTCCTCTTCAATATTATCTGATAGGTAATCGACAACATATAAGAACTGAGAAATCCATTTAGTTAAAATTCCTTGTGAATGTTCGTTAATTAAGTTCTGAAAGATATAATTCATTGTGGATTTGGATAATTTTAGAATATGATATTATGTACCTCTACAAATGCTTCGTAAGATAAAGTTTCTGAATTTTTTAATAACTTCTTAATTGCATTGGAAATTTCGTTCTTAGTTGAATTTATGAAGTGTTCAGGTGAACTGTTGCCATTCTGTTTGGCGACGTTAACCCAGTCGTACTTTATGCGATTTTTATCTCGCCGCCAAATAATGACAATGTGTATAAGACTGTCCTTATACGATCCTTTCGAAATTGCTTTAATAAAATCCGGTTGACTTTCCTGAAACGAAATGTACATACTTTCAGTATCTTTTTCATGTTGTAATGGGAAATTGATAGTATAGATTTCATTTAATGAACAAGAGAAACGCTTTAGTTGAGTTCCCCGACTATCTGATACCCGTTACTCAGCTAGTGGAAGTGCGAAGGAGAAATTTTAGCACTGACAGTTTTTGGCAGTTTGTGGGCTTTAGAGTGGGCGTGGAAATTTTTTCGAATTTTATTAAAAATCGAGAGCTATATACAAGACTAACAAAAATGTGAAACAATATCAAACCATTTTTAGAATTTTTTGAAAATCAAGAGCAATTTTTAAGACTAACAAAAATGTGAAAAAATATCAAACCATTTAAAAGTGTGGGCGTGGCAATTTTGGTCGGATTGTTGGGCGCGGAAAATTTTTTTTTTTGGAGATCTATAGAAATTGACAATACTATAACAAAAATGAAAGAAACATTTTTTTGTGGGCGTTACTTTTATATGCAATGATTGTCGATAACATGCGTAAGACAAAATTGTGGTTTATATTTCTTCAAAGAACTAAAAAAATTTTAAGTGTTGTCATGGAAAACAGTAGCACAGGTATGTAGATTTGTAGTTCACTAACATTTTTGTGTATGTTATATGTTTTTGTATAGCTGTGTTTCGTGGAATGTAACTTTTGAATGGCAAACCACTTCAAAAGAATTTTAACGGCAAGTTATTAACTAACATGTGTATAATATTATACAACTAGTTTCATATGCTCCTTTTTGTTCCTTTTTGAAAAAATCACGTTTTTGTAGTTGAATATTTGTTTGGACATGCAGAGCTGCTAGACATTTGGAGCGACAATAGTCGCTCTGAGGATGCAGTTAGGCAGCATATATATAAAGCAGTTTGTCAGAATAATTTAAATAAATGTTGTATTTCATTGGTAAATAATTAAATATAGATAAAAAATCTTTTTCTTTTGTATGATAAATATGGCATATCGGCCAGATTGTTTATATGGCAGCTATATGAAAAAGTTGACCAAATCACTTGAAACTTTGTGAGTCTTGGGGGAAAGAAAGAGTAACACAAACCAAATTTGGTGAAGATAGGTCAACATTTCAAATTTCTGCCAAAAAAAAAAGTAAAAAAAACACAGTGCATTGGTCAACAAACTTATCTATGTCTCTGGCGTCTGCATGCTTAATCTCAGCTTTTATAGTTCCTGAGATCTCGACGTTCATACGGACAGACAGACGGACGGATAGACGGACATGGCCAGACCGACTCGGCTATTTATTCTGATTAAGAATATAGTATATATACTTTATACTCGTAGTATACACTTTTACTCTACGAGTAACTGTTATAAAAGTAATCAAAATAAAAAACCACACTGTTCATGAGCGTTATAGTGTTTTTGATATAACAATAGAAATTGGCAAGACTAAAAATAAATTGAAAAAATATTTAAACAATTTTCAGAATTCTAGGCGAGGCAGTTTTTGTTTTGGATTGTAGGCGTAGGAGTGAAAGTGCCAAATGTCACTAGAGATGCATGCCTTATCTCAACATTCACACGTACGGATGGACAGACAAACTGACAGACGCACTACGGCCGAATGGACGGACATTGCCAAATCAACTCAGCAAGTGATCCTGATTACAAATATCTACACTTACATATATGGTCGGCAATACCTCCTTTCACCTGTTACTTGCTACTAATAATGCACTCATTGATCCGAGCACGTTGTTCAGTCCTTCTATCTGAACTGACCCATACGGTGTACCGAACTCAAAAGTTTAATAAACGTCCATTTTACCTTAAATGATAGCTCAGTATACGTTTCAAATTCAAAAGTCCAGTTTTAGTACTTTCCTTCTATATAAATACCATCTACCATCTGGCTGCGAAAGTATTCTGCCGAGCCAATACATTTGATGTTCAGCACAGTCAATGTTTGCTTGGTTGCCCCGCCTTGGATGGGAAGAGTCACCTTTGGCACTGTGTGTCGCATTGAAGCTGCCCAAGGAGATCCACATCGATTTTGACCACCATCGAAGTAGTAATTCTGTACTTTCTTAAACGATCGACTGGTCATAAGGTAGGCAATTAAGAACCGTATCGTACGAATAAATATCTTGTAAACGTCCAACAGTTTATAAGAACGGAGTTCGAGTGCATAATACCCCGGAACAATCAATGCGCATGAGGAGTAACCATCATAGCTAACAAAGTATAGCATATAACTGGAAAACTCCAGGAGAGTTTGAAAGGCAAGAAAGTAGCTATAAAAACTGGTATTTTGCACGCTGGGTGACAACAAACAGGAAAATTTAAAAATCGCTTTTTAAGCCGGACGTGTGGAAAATATTGGCGTCAATAAGAGCCAAGGGAAAATTATTTGTAGCGATTACATCACACAGTCCTTTAAAGCCGTCGCGCTTTTTTTAGCATTACAAGAACCCTCTGCTATAATTGCAGCTTGAGTCTTGTAAGGAGTCTTAAAACTCCCCACAAATCCGGGTGCAGGAGATCGGCGTAGCAACAGCGAAGACGGCTGAAATGCGAGAGGAGTCAAGGGCGGTCAGGTTAAACGGGAAATAATGGACCTTGGACCCCGGCAAAGCGGAGAGACCGTGAATTAACGGTACCGCGCTGGACCTTGGACTCAAACCCGCCAAGGGCATAGAGGTCATACGGTAACGGTGCGGACTTTGGACAGGCACAAAGAGGACGCACCGTGAACTAACGGGACATGTTTGGACCTTGGACCCGAGCGAGCCGTGTGCAAAAGGGGAAATAACGGGATTCCCGCAGCCGATATAAGGGACGGCGCCGGCGCAGCTCGGGACAGTCAATGAGAAGTGCGCGGAGAGCCATACAGCCACACAGTCGATCGGGAAAAGTACGCGGAGTACACAGACATTCAATAAGAAAGTACGCGGAGTACCACACGGGCAGACAGCCGATCCGAGACAGTGCGTGGAGAGCTACACAGTGACGCTTACAAGTGAAAGTACAATTGCGTCGAAGCGAGCATCCAAAAAGGATCCCCGCAAGGAAGGACCAGCGAAGGAGAAACAAACACCAGGACCTGGCGTGGTCAGAAAGGGACGGTGGAGTCAGTGGTCGCAAAGGTGGTTCGGGGAGAAGCTCTAGCTGATCTTTCGGACGATACACCCTGCCCCATAACATCCTAAGCCCCGACCAAGCCCGCAGGTTGGTCCTTTGGCAAGGGCGACGAGTGCCTGGCTTACGCAAGAAGGGACGGTGGAGTCAGTGGACGCAAAGGTGGTACGGGGAGAAGCTCTAGCTGATCTTTCGGACGATACACCCTGCCCCATAACATCCTAAGCCCCGACCAAGCCCGCAGGTTGGTCCTTTGGCAAGGGCGACGAGTGCCTGGCTTACGCAAGAAGGGACGGTGGAGTCAGTGGACGCAAAGGTGGTTCGGGGAGAAGCTCTAGCTGATCTTTCGGACGATAGCCGTTGCATTTCGTAGCGAGCAGAAATAAGAAAATCAGTTGGTTACAGTCTATTTTCTTTTCAACCAAGCAAGTCCCAGCAAACGTCAGACGTCGTCGTCTGGCGAAAATCGCTGTCTTGTCCTTCAGGATTATGCGTCTTGTAGTTTTATTATACCCGTTACTCGTAGAGTAAAAGGGTATACTAGATTCGTTGAAAAGTATGTAACAGGCAGAAGGAAGCGCTTCCGACCATATAAAGTATATATATTTTTGATCAGGATCAATAGCCGAGTCGATTTGGCCATGTCCGTCTGTCCGTCCGTCTGTCCGTCTGTCCGTCCGTCTGTCCGTCCGTATGAACGCTGAGATCTCAGGAACTACAAAAGCTAGAAAGTTGAGATTAAGCACACAGACTCCAGAGACATAGAAGCAGCGCAAGTTTGTCGATTCATGTTGCCACGCCCACACTTTTGAAAAATGTTTTGATATTTTTTCATTTTTGTATTAGTCTTGTAAATTTCTATCAATTTGCCAAAAAACTTTTTGCCACGCCCACTCTAACGCCCACAAACCGCCCAAAGCTGCCACGCCCACACTTTTGAAAAATGTTCTGATATTTTTTCATTTTTGTATTAGTCTTGTAAATTTCTAACGATTTGCAAAAAAACTTTTTGCCACGCCCACCCTAACGCCCACAAACCGCCAAAAACTGTCAGTGTTGAAGACTCTCCTTCGCACTTCTACTAGCTGAGTAACGGGTATCAGATAGTCGGGGAACTCGACTATAGCGTTCTCTCTTGTTTTTATTCTCGCTAAATGACCATTTAATTGGTCCAAGCTGGTTAAACTTTTTGTGACTCGTTCCTGGTTTATGCAAGCATAGGCCATGTGTCCTTTTTCATCACAGTTATAACACGTTACCTTTTTCTTAACGTTCTTGGTAAAAATCGAAACTACAGTTTTGATCTTATTTAAGCGAGCAGTTCTGAGCGTATTCCAAGAGACCTCTCCACTCCTGACAAAAGGTTTAGTTGTTCCCTTCAGCGATTTTATGGTTATGATTAGCGTTAGTGGCGTCAAAAAGGGTTTGCGAAGGGTTGCTCCTTCAGAGCATAGTTCTGTGGTCGTTTCTTTTCTTGCTTTTTCCCAAATGTTGAGTATTTTGCATTCTGCCCTCCTAAACTTGCCCCTCCAAATTCCTCGTTTCGAGTGCTTCTACCACTTACACTTCTCGTCGGACGATTCGATTTGGCTGTGTGAGAAAGCCTATCTTTCATTAAATTGCGAAATGTATGAAACCTCAAGTCATCTACGTTGTACGTTATCTTTAAGATGTGCAAAAAGCAGCCCGATCTCTCTCGTATCTCTTTTTATCTAAATAATTTTTTTCCCGATGCGAAAACAAGCCGAAAAATATACGCGACAATACTATCTTGATCAATAATGTACCGCCACAAACACCAAGAGATTCGCTAATAAAAACATATTCGCTACCGCTGAGGACATGGCACTGAACAAAAAAAAGGATCCCCTTTTCAAAACTGATATAAAATGAAAAAATCTCACAACATTTTTTAAAAGTGTGGGCGTGGTAAAGCGCGGCTTGTTGCCGCAAGAGTGGGCGTTGCAAAAAGCAGCAAACTACAAAAGCTGTCCAATCTATAAAAGAGCTGAATAGCCGTCTTTCGCTGACACCATCAGAAACAAGTACGTTTTATTGAAAGCAACAAGTTTGGCTCCCTGGACTATACCCAGCACTAGCAAGATAACAATTGCAAACGTTTTAAAATCAGGCTATCTGAGCAGTTAAAAAAAACACTGAAGCTATGATGCAACCTTACAACAGAGCATGATGGAGCTTATGACATTTATGAGTGCAAAAAAAACCTTTAAATAGACATGCTTGTGTCCCAACAATCAAAATAAATAATGGCTCCCTTACGCATAGCTACGTAAAACGCCAATGGAGTTTTACGGCGCACACTGTAGCTGGCTCAACAAGATAGCACGAGAAGCATAGCGACGTAATGGAATAAAAAGGTATTTAAAACTGTATAATTTCGCACATAGAGGCAAAACTCATCACTGAATCTAATATAGAGAGCTGCATAGGTACACTGTACAGCAGCTCGAACAGCAACTCCAAAAATCACAAACGTTTTAATTAATCCGAATAAGACTAACGTACAAATCGAACAACTCGTCGACGAAAAACGATGCTTACGTAGGGAATGACACCCAAATCTCCATCCGCAAAATAAAAGCTAAAACAAGAACGCTATAGTCGAGTTCTCCGAATATCTTATACCCGTTACTAAGTGAAAGTGCGAAAGAGAGTCTTCAACGCTGACAGTTTTTGGCGGTTTGTGGGCGTTAAAGTGGGCGTGGCAAAAAGTTATTTTGCAAATCGATAGAAATTTACAAGACTGATACAAAAGTGGGCGTGGAAGCATGATTAGACAAACTTGCGCTGCGTCTATGTCCCGAAAGTCTGTATGCTTAATCTCAACTTTCTAGCTGAGATCTCGACATTCATACGGACAGACAGACGGATAGTCGGACATGGCCAAATCGACTCGGCTATTGATCCTGATCAAGAATATATATATATGTACTTTATATGGTCGGAAACGCTTCCTTCTGCCTGTTACATACTTTTCAACAAATCTAGTATACCCTTTTACTCTACGAGTAACGGGTATAAATAGCCACACGCAAACTGGCCAACGCTATGAAACAAGAGAAGGAATACGCTGGCATTTAAAGCATAAGTCAACACGAGGATGTGCCATAGAACTTAAATTTTAATACTTAATCAATGATTAATATCATGAACAAAAATAAACCACAAAAACTTTTTAAAGTAGAGAGTACTAAATAGAGCTGCAGCTCTTACTACATCGTAGAATCACAGTAGAAGAGCCGCATAAACGCAACCAACCGGTGCAGTGTACTTACTGCCAAAAATACGGAATCGAACCATAAATTTCTGCGAACTGTACAAAAAACAAGGAAGATAGCTCAGTCAAGTCGTGCAGCAATTGCGGCTCAAGCCATACAGCGAACGGGCGTGGTTGTATTGTCTTCAAAGAGCTGAAACGCATGTACGAAGGCTTCCCTTAAACCCACGTCTCTGTGCAATCCACAGATAGGACGACCTTTTCTCAAATGCCTCCTTTGCCTACTCATAATACTGTTCCTAGCATCTCCTTTGCAAAAGCGCTTAAGTCAGGCCTCAAAAGCCCAACTCAAGCGGGTGAAACCTCTCGGATCTTAAATCTTGCAACCAAAGTACCAAACGCTCAGCAACACCAAATAAAATAAATAATAGCATCAATGTGATGATATCCTCACTCCAACAAACATAACACCATAATAGCCTCTCCAAATATAGCAGCGTGGAACGCCAATGGCGTCCTACGCAAAAACTGTAACTGACAACACAGTTCCTTAACGCTAACAGCATCGACATCATGTTGATATCTGAAACGCATCTAATAAATAAAAACAACTTATACATTCCTGGATACCAATTCTATTTTACAAACCACCCAGACGGCAAAGCCCGCTGTAGCACTGGAATACTAATAAGAGCACGCATCAAGCGTCAACCTCTGAACGTAAGAAACTTTATAATACAATAACTAAGGCAAAGAGAAATCTCAACTACGTATCCCCGGGTAGACCTACATACAGGCCAGTTGACCTTAAGAAACTCTCCGACCTCATCGACTTTGCGATAACCAAAAGTATTCCAAGTCATCTCATCACAACTGAGTCGCCGCCAGGCTTATGACAGAGAGATGAAATTCTGAAGACACGACCTTCTCAATAAAATGAAACAACTGCTGCCCCAAAATATTCACAAGCTGCTGGAAACGTACCTCTACAAACGCACCTTCGTTGTAAGATGCAACAACAGTGTTTCTCAGGACTGCAAAATCAACGTTGGTGTCACCCAAGGCAACGTGTTGGGCCCTATCCCCTACATCATGTATACATCGGATATACCCACTAGCTCTCAGCTAATAACGCCCACGTTCGCCGATGATACCGCGATAATCAGTACTTCCAAATCGCCAACTGATATGAAAACGGTATGAAAACATCCAAAGAGACTTAAATATTCCACCAGTCATCAATGCAATTACCGAACTTAAGGAAAAGTACCATAGCAAGCTTTTCTCGCACCCTAACTACACAGCTCCCGGTCTAGCAGTCGTTTCCGTATTTGACGAACAGCATAGAAATTTTTAGGACGACGCAGGACAGTTGGAAAAATAAAACAAGTGTTCATAAAAATTTGACATCGTTAAAATTTTAAAATCTATTTTCTTTTTTTATACAAGAAGATTTAATAAAAAAAGCAAGGTAAATATAAAAAAAAGTTCTTTAAAAATAGTAATTCTTAATTTTAGGACGTCATTTCATTTTCATTTGTAACACAAGGTCATTTTCGCAAAGATATATCAATATTTATACCCGTTACTCGTAGAGTAAAAGGGTATACTAGATTCGTTGAAAAGTATGTAACAGGCAGACGGAAGCGTTTCCGACCATATAAAGTATATATATTCTTGATCAGGATCAATAGCCGAGTCGATCTGGCTATGTCCGTCCGTACGTCCGGCTGTCCGTCCGTCTGTTCGTCCGTCTGTTCGTCCGTCCGTCCGTATGAACGTCGAGATCTCAGGAACTACAAAAGCTAGATTAAGCGTACAGACTCCAGAGACCTAGAAGCAGCGCAAGTTTGTCGATTCATGGTAACGCCCACAAACCGCCCGAAGCTGCCACGCCCACACTTTTGAAAAATGTTTTGATATTTTTTCATTTTTGTATTAGTCTTGTAAATTTCTATCAATTTGCCAAAAAAAAATCTAACGCCCACAAACCGCCAAAAACTGTCAGTGTTGAAGACTCTCCTTCGCACTTCCACTAGCTGAGTAACGGGTATCAGATAGTCGGGGAACTCGACTATAGCGTTCTCTCTTGTTTTTTTTTGTTTTAAATTTCAGTTTTCTTTTCGACTTCTTATACTTTTTTTATTTAAGTTTATTTTTGATTTTGCTAGGTTACGGATCTACAAAATATAGCAGATAAGTATTGAATGAACTTGAATTGCTCTTCCGTCTTCCGGAGTGCCGGAACCGACCGATCAGCTTTTGCTGGACGTGCGGCACAAGGACCGCAGAGTGCTGCCCGAGATCGGGAAACGCCACGCGACCCCAGCCTCAGAGGGGCAACCAGGGTTCGCAAGGTTCTGCCCCTCAAAATTAATGGGCAAGCTGAAGCCGGAAGAAAGGCAACTGTCCGCCACAGTGCTCATAGACGGAGTGGAAATTAAGGCCACGATGGACACCGGAGACTCAGCTAGTTTTATTAGCGAAGAGTTGGCGGACAAGTTGCGGGCGGCGGGAGAGGTCGTATCCACAAGGAGACAAGGGATTTCCTAAAGAGCCATGATGGAGTGCGTGGGACTGAACGTAACGATACACGTGAGACAGGCGAGGCCGTCAAAACCAGGCTGGTCGCCGACCCGATTCTTACATGCCCCGATTTTGCAAAGACATTCGTGTTACAGACGGACACCACTCCAAGCAAGGCGAGCGGGTCATATCCTACTCCAGCAGAGCGCTGAACGGAGCGGAAAAGAACTACTCTGCAACAGAGAAGGAATGTTTAGCAATAGTGTGGGCTGTCAGGAAATTAAAACCATACCTGGAAGGCTACCATTTCAAAGTGATAACAGATCACATGGCCTTGAAGTGGCTGAACAGCATCGACAGCCCGTCCGGAAGGATCGCGAGGTGGGCACTGAAGCTCCAACAATATGTATAGAAAGGGCCAGCTGAACGTCTTCGCGGATGCCCTGTCGAGACAGCCGCTGCAGGAAACGAGCCGCAGGATAACGGCGAAGGAAGAAGGGCACCCGGACGAGCAGCAGGGATGCAGGTGGACAGAAGAGATGCGGAGGAAAGTGAAGCATGATTCCCAAAAATTCCTTGACTACCTAGAGGAGGCCGGCCAGTTGCCCGCACCGGGCAGGGAATGAGGATGTGGTGTCATGGAAGCTGTGTGTACTGACCAGGGAAAGGCAGCGCGTCATGGCCGAGAACCACGACATGCCGACGGCAGGACACCTGGGAAGTCGAAAGACGATCGCGAGGGTGGCAGCCAGGTACCATTAGCAAGGAATGCACCGGAACGTAAGGAAATATGTGCGGAACTGCGAGAGCTGTATGAAGTACAAGCCTAACCAGCTGCAGGCAGCCGGAAAAATGCTGACACAGGTGCCGGAAGAAGCATGGGCCACCGTATGTGCGGACTTTGTGGGACCCTTGCCGAGGTCAAAGCACGGCAATTCGATGCTGCTGGTCCTGGTGGACAGGTTCTCCAAGTGGACCGAGATCGTTCCCATGCGTAGGGCGACCACCGAGACGCTACGAAAGGCCGTGCGAGAGCGGATAGTGGCCAGGTACGGAGTGCCAAAAGTCATGATCACAGACAACGGAGTCCAGTTCACGAGCAGGGCGTTCAAGAGGTTTTTGGAGGAGCTGGGTGTAAAACACCAGCTCACGGCTCCATATACTCCACAGGAAAACCCGACAGAAAGGGCCAACAGGACCGTGAAGACAATGATCGCGCAGTTCACAAGGGCCGATCAGAGGACATGGGACGAGAACTGGCCAGAGCTGCAGTTGGCTGTAAACACGAGCGTGGCAGAAACCACCGGATACTCGCCGGCATTTATAACGCAGGGAAGAGACCCGAGGCTGCCGAATGCGTTGTTCGACGAACAGACGGCCGGAACGGGCAGATGTCCACAGACGCCGGCGGAAAACGCGGGAAAACTCAAGGAGATCTTCGAACTGGTGCGGAGAAACATGGAAAAGGCAGCGCAGGATCAGGCGCGCCACTATAATCTCCGGAGGCCGTGGAAACCCAAGGTGGGCGAAACTGTATGGGCCAAAGAGCACCACCTTTCAAAAGCAGCCGAGGGCTTCGCGGCAAAGCTGGCACCAAGGTTCGACGGGCCTTTCAAAATAAAGAAATTCACGTCGCCGGTAATTTGTATTTTGGAACACGCAACAACGAGGAAGACAAAAACGGCTCATATTAGCGATTTGAAGCCGGGAAGCGCGGGCGCCGGCGGGCCAGAGGATAACGAGAGCGACACACAACGATAAAACCTTTCGCGAAGAAGGGGGGAAGACGATACAGGGTATCGAAAAGTCGGAAGTCTCAGATAAACACTCACACACATACACACACACACAAAAGGCCCGTTGGAGCGCGAGAGCGGGACAGGGAGGGTACACAGCCAGAAAACCGTTAACGGCTAACGCACACAGTTGCGAAGTCTGTGGGAGGCAGGTGCACGGAGTAGAATCCCGTTACCGGTACAGGCCCCGCGGAATAACGGCGGAAAGGAGCAGATCGAAAACCGAGGTTTCGTCGCGGCGGAAGAAGCGAAAGGCGGTCTTTCAAAATCAAGTCGCCAGGATGACCACACGTAGCGAGCAGAACAACCGGGGGGTGAAGGAGACCGGCACTGGGGAACAGCCCGGAGCGACATGGAGGGCGGACGTTGAGTCCTATCTCCAGCTTCTGGCGTCACCCCTGGTGTCGCGATCCCCATCCCCGGTTCCGGAGGACACGGAGGAGGTGCCCGACACGGAGCTGTCGGAAGAGGAGGCGATGGCCGAGGGGCCAGTGGCATACGTGTCCCTGTCTTCAGAGAGCGAGGAGGACGACGGGGGTGAGACCGTCACTCCGGTGGTGTCCTCGGAAGAGGACGAAGGAGGCCGGAGCGCGAGGGCAAGGATGGCCTACCGCAGCGTGCGGCGGGCGACGCAGGGCCACGGGCGGATCCGGCTAGGAGACGCGATGCCGTCGGAGGACCTGCGGGAGATGCGCGAGTTCGCGGACGCGCGGAACGCCACGCTGCGACGTTTCGAGCGGATGGTGGTGGAGCGGAAGGCAGCCGCCGCCAAGGCCGCATGGCAAAAACGCATGTCGGAGTGGCAGGAGGAGGAGGAGGCGCTGTGGGTACCGCAGCCACCGACGCCGCAGCCACAGCTGCCGCTGCCGCCACCGGCGCAGTCGCAGCAACCGTTGCCACCGTCACCACCGCCGCCATCGCAGCCACCGCCACCACCGCCGCGGCAGCAGAAGGAGCAGCCGCAGCCGTCGACGCCGGAGCCACAGCACCCAGAGATGCCGCAGCCACCGACGCCGCAGCCACAGCCGCCGCCACCGCCGCCGTCGCAGCCACCGCCACCCCCGACGCAGCAGCAGGAGCAGCCGCAATCGCCGGAGCCGCAGCACCGGGAGATGCCGCAGCCGCAGCCACCGACGCCGCAGCCGCAACCGCCGTTGCCGCCGACGCCGCCACCGGCGCAGCCGCAGCCACCACCACCACCGACGCCGCCGCCACCGCGCACGCCGACGCCGCCACCCCAGGATGAGGAGGGGCCCCGGTGCGAGCGGCAGCAGTCCTGGGAAATGGACGCTGCGCACAATCGGCCTGGGCGGCCGCCGGTGGCACCAGCAAACGGTGACGTGGACATGGCCCGCACCGCCGGAGGACATGCCGGAGGCCCGCGTATTGGTCGGGTGGAGGCCGATGGAGAAGCGAGCGCGCGACCCGCGAGTTCGCGCACGGATGGAGGACGGAGGCGCAGAAGAGAACCCGGAGAAGGGTCCGTGGGTGTGGCTCGCACCACCACCACCGAAGCTCGCGCGGCAGGAGTCATGCCCCGAGGCAAGACAGCCACCGCAGCGACCCTGCCTCCGCAGGCAGCAGTCGCTGTGTGAGAAGCCGTGGCTAGAAGTCGAGCGCGCGGAGTGGCCACCTAAGGTGGTCGAGGAGGCCGAGGCCCAGGCGGGCAGACGGCACAAGAACCGCTGGGCCAAACTGTTCGTGCTGGACGGCCAGCGGTTCCGCCTGAAGGTGCGACGCGGCGGCGAGATCAGGGTTTACGTACCCCAATACGTACCCCGCAGCAGCCAAGGCCAGGCACGCGGGCCGGCAGACGGTCACGAGGCCAGGCACGCGGGCCAGCAAACGGACGCGGGGCCAGGCACGCGGGCCGGCAAGTCGACGCGGGGCTGCGGCAGGCGCGGAAACGAAGACGGCAAGTTGGCCTCCAAGGCGCTTGGGTCCAGGGGCAGCCGCCCGGAGCATGGAGGGGCGTTCGTCTGGGATCCCTGCAGAAGGGCCTCCAGGGCGCCTGTGTCCAGGGCCAGCAACCCTGGAGCATCAAGGGGCATCATATCGTATTTGAGGAGCTAAAAACAAAGAGAGGATGAGTAAAGATGGCGGTTTTTACGCAAAAATCCGTAACTTACCTCCATTGAGCTGCAACTTCGAAATCCACGTGCATAGTGAAAATCGGGATGGGGGCGCTACGATAATAGCGGTCGATCGATAGTGAGATCGATAGGGAACAAAAAATACTGGATTTGATATTGATTTTCAACACGCTGTCACACTATTGGCAGCAATCGGCACGACATCAGAATATCGGAACAGGAAGTGGCAACGCCGGTCGCCAATATCGATAACTCGATCGCGCACTCAGCGATGGGACAACATCGGTAGGAATCGGAAGCGGCAACGCCGGTCGCCAGCATCGATAACTCGATCATGGTGAGGATCGGTGGAGTTGCCAGAGATGGAAAGCGCTCATCGGCGGGAAATTTAAATGCGGAGCTGGCGACCAGAGGCAGACGGCAACAAATACAGGAAGCTGGAGAAGGGCGCGAGGATCAAGATGCCGAGTCAAGATGTCGAACGACAGGGTCTACTAGGCTGAGGCTACCGGGCTGAGATCAAGGATGCGCAGGTCGACGTGAGGAGTAAGGAACGATGAGGATCAAGATGCCACGTCGAGATGCTCGAATAGGCTGAGACGTAAGGCTGCGATCAGGAAGGCGCAAGGATGTTCAAGACGCCAAGTCAAGACGCTGAACGACGGGGTCTAATAAGCTGCGACTGCCAGGCTGAGAACGAAGGGCGCAGGGTCGACGAGTGGAGATCGAGGAAGTTGCCTATGCAAGGAGGAGCCAAAGCAGAGGAACGCCGGAAGCAACATCCTTTTCAAAAGCTTCCGAAGAAAGGGGGAGATGTGAGGAGTCTTAAAACTCCCAACAAATCCGGGTGCAGGAGATCGGCGTAGCAACAGCGAAGACGGCTGAAATGCGAGAGGAGTCAAGGGCGGTCAGGTTAAACGGGAAATAATGGACCTTGGACCCCGGCAAAGCGGAGAGACCGTGAATTAACGGTACCGCGCTGGACCTTGGACTCAAACCCGCCAAGGGCATAGAGGTCATACGGTAACCGTGAACTAACGGGACATGTTTGGACCTTGGACCCGAGCGAGCCGTGTGCAAAAGGGGAAATAACGGGATTCCCGCAGCCGATATAAGGGACGGCGCCGGCGCAGCTCGGGACAGTCAATGAGAAGTGCGCGGAGAGCCATACAGCCACACAGTCGATCGGGAAAAGTACGCGGAGTACACAGACATTCAATAAGAAAGTACGCGGAGTACCACACGGGCAGACAGCCGATCCGAGACAGTGCGTGGAGAGCTACACAGTGACGCTTACAAGTGAAAGTACAATTGCGTCGAAGCGAGCATCCAAAAAGGATCCCCGCAAGGAATGACCAGCGAAGGAGAAGCAAACACCAGGACCTGGCGTGGTCAGAAAGGGACGGTGGAGTCAGTGGTCGCAAAGGTGGTTCGGGGAGAAGCTCTAGCTGATCTTTCGGACGATACACCCTGCCCCATAACATCCTAAGCCCCGGCCAAGCCCGCAGGTTGGTCCTTTGGCAAGGGCGACGGGCAATCACACAAATCATAAATTTGGTGGGACGAACAAACAAACTCTCTGAGCTAGCCGTTGCATTTCGTAGCGAGCAGAAATAAGAAAATCAGTTCGTTACAGTCTATTTTCTTTTCAACCAAGCAAGTCCCAGCAAACGTCAGACGTCGTCGTCTGGCGAAAATCGCTGTCTTGTCCTTCAGGATTATGCGTCTTGTAGTTTTATTATACCCGTTACTCGTAGAGTAAAAGGGTATACTAGATTCGTTGAAAAGTATGTAACAGGCAGAAGGAAGCGCTTCCGACCATATAAAGTATATATATTCTTGATCAGGATCAATAGCCGAGTCGATTTGGCCCTGTCCGTCTGTCCGTCTGTCCGTCCGTCTGTCCGTCCGTATGAACGCTGAGATCTCAGGAACTACAAAAGCTAGAAAGTTGAGATTAAGCACGCAGACTCCAGAGACATAGAAGCAGCGCAAGTTTGTCGATTCATGTTGCCATGCCCACACTTTTGAAAAATGTTTTCATATTTTTTCATTTTTGTATTAGTCTTGTAAATTTCTATCAATTTGCCAAAAAACGTTTTGCCACGCCCACTCTAACGCCCACAAACCGCCCAAAGCTGCCACGCCCACACTTTTGAAAAATGTTCTGATATTTTTTCATTTTTGTATTAGTCTTGTAAATTTCTAACGATTTGCAAAAAAACTTTTTGCCACGCCCACCCTAACGCCCACAAACCGCCAAAAACTGTCAGTGTTGAAGACTCTCCTTCGCACTTCTACTAGCTGAGTAACGGGTATCAGATAGTCGGGGAACTCGACTATAGCGTTCTCTCTTGTTTTTATTCTCGCTAAATTACCATTTAATTGGTCCAAGCTGGTTAAACTTTTTGTGACTCGTTCCTGGCTTATGCAAGCATAGGCCATGTGTCCTTTTTCATCACAGTTATAACACGTTACCTTTTTCTTAACGTTCTTGGTAAAAATCGAAACTACAGTTTTGATCTTATTTAAGCGAGCAGTTCTGAGCGTATTCCAAGAGACCTCTCCACTCCTGACAAAAGTTTTAGTTGTTCCATTCAGCGATTTTATGCTTATGATTAACGTTAGTGGCGTCAAAAAGGGTTTGCGAAGGGTTGCTCCTTCAGAGCATAGTTCTGTGGTCGTTTCTTTTCTTGCTTTTTCCCAAAATGTTGAGTATTTTGCATTCTGCCCTCCTAAACTTGCCCCTCCAAATTCCTCGTTTCGAGTGCTTCTACCACTTACACTTCTCGTCGGACGATTCGATTTGGCTGTGTGAGAGAGCCTATCTTTCATTAAATTGCGAAATGTATGAAACCTCAAGTCATCTACGTTGTACGTTATCTTTAAGATGTGCAAAAAGCAGCCCGATCTCTCTCGTATCTCTTTTTATCTAAATAATTTTTTTCCCGATGCGAAAACAAGCCGAAAAATATACGCGGCAATACTATCTTGATCAATAATGTACCGCCACAAACACCAAGAGATTCGCTAATAAAAACATATTCGCTACCGCTGAGGACGTGGCACTGAACAAAAAAAAGGATCCCCTTTTCAAAACTGATATAAAATGAAAAAATCTCACAACATTTTTTAAAAGTGTGGGCGTGGTAAAGCGCGGCTTGTTGCCGCAAGAGTGGGCGTTGCAAAAAGCAGCAAACTACAAAAGCTGTCCAATCTACAAAGAGCTGAATAGCCGTCTTTCGCTGACACCATCAGAAACAAGTACGTTTTATTGAAAGCAACAAGTTTGGCTCCCTGGACTATACCCAGCACTATCAAGATAACAATTGCAAACGTTTTAAAATCAGGCTATCTGAGCAGTTAAAAAAAACACTGAAGCTATGATGCAAACCTTACAACAGAGCATGATGGAGCTTATGACATTTATGAGTGCAAAAAAAACCTTTAAATAGACATGCTTGTGTCCCAACAATCAAAATAAATAATGGCTCCCTTACGCATAGCTACGTAAAACGCCAATGGAGTTTTACGGCGCACACTGTAGCTGGCTCAACAAGATAGCACGAGAAGCATAGCGACGTAATGGAATAAAAAGGTATTTAAAACTGTATAAGTTCGCACATAGAGGCAAAACTCATCACTGAATCTGATATAGAGAGCTGCATAGGTACACTGTACAGCAGCTCGAACAGCAACTCCAAAAATCACAAACGTTTTAATTAATCCGAATAAGACTAACGTACAAATCGAACAACTCGTCGACGAAAAACGATGCTTACGTAGGGAATGACACCCAAATCTCCATCCGCAAAATAAAAGCTAAAACAAGAACGCTATAGTCGAGTTCTCCGAATATCTTATACCCGTTACTAAGTGAAAGTGCGAAAGAGAGTCTTCAACACTGACAGTTTTTGGCTGTTTGTGGGCGTTAAAGTGGGCGTGGCAAAAAGATTTTTTGCAAATCGATAGAAATTTACAAGACTGATACAAAAGTGGGCGTGGAAGCATGATTAGACAAACTTGCGCTGCGTCTATGTCCCGAAAGTCTGTATGCTTAGTCTCAACTTTCTAGCTGAGATCTCGACATTCATACGGACAGACAGACGGATAGTCGGACATGGCCAAATCGACGTGGCTATTGATCCTGATCAAGAATATATATATATATGTACTTTATATGGTCGGAAACGCTTCCTTCTGCCTGTTACATACTTTTCAACAAATCTAGTATACCCTTTTACTCTACGAGTAACGGGTATAAATAGCCACACGCAAACTGGCCAACGCTATGAAACAAGAGAAGGAATACGCTGGCATTTAAAGCAAATTTTAATACTTAATCAATGATTAATATCATGAACAAAAATAAACCACAAAAACTTTTTAAAGTAGAGAGTACTAAATAGAGCTGCAGCTCTTACTACATCGTAGAATCACAGTAGAAGAGCCGCATAAACGCAACCAACCGGTGCAGTGTACTTACTGCCAAAAATACGGAATCGAACCATAAATTTCTGCGAACTGTACAAAAAACAAGGAAGATAGCTCAGTCAAGTCGTGCAGCAATTGCGGCTCAAGCCATACAGCGAACGGGCGTGGTTATATTGTCTTCAAAGAGCTGAAACGCATGTACGAAGGCTTCCCTTAAACCCACGTCTCTGTGCAAATAAAAGCAAGTTAAATATAAAAAAAAATTCTTTAAAAATAGTAATTCTTAATTTTGGGACGTCATTTCATTTTCATTTGTAACACATGGTCATTTTCGCAAAGATATATCAATATTTATACCCGTTACTCGTAGAGTAAAAGGGTATACTAGATTCGTTGAAAAGTATGTAACAGGCAGACGGAAGCGTTTCCGACCATATAAAGTATATATATTCTTGATCAGGATCAATAGCCGAGTCGATCTGGCTATGTCCGTCCGTACGTCCGTCTGTCCGTCCGTCCGTCCGTATGAACGACGAGATCTCAGGAACTACAAAAGCTAGAAAGTTGAGATTAAGCGTACAGACTCCAGAGACCTAGAAGCAGCGCAAGTTTGTCGATTCATGTTGCCACGCCCACTCTAACGCCCACAAACCGCCCGAAGCTGCCACGCCCACACTTTTGAAAAATTTATTTTTTCATTTTTGTATTAGTCTTGTAAATTTCTATCAATTTGCCAAATAAAAAATCTAACGCCCACAAACCGCCAAAAACTGTCAGTGTTGAAGACTTTCCTTCGCACTTCCACTAGCTGAGTAACGGGTATCAGATAGTCGGGGAACTCGACTATAGCGTTCTCTCTTGTTTTTTTTTGTTTTAAATTTCAGTTTTCTTTTCGACTTCTTTTACTTTTTCCGGGTTGAGCCACCAAATGGGATTTTTAGTTTATTTATTTAAGTTTATTTTTGATTTTGCTAGGTTACGGATCTACAAAATATAGCAGATAAGTATTGAATGAACTTGAATTGCTCTTCCGTCTTCCGGAGTGCCGGAACCGACCGATCAGCTTTTGCTGGACGTGCGGCACAAGGACCGCAGAGTGCTGCCCGAGATCGGGAAACGCCACGCGACCCCAGCCTCAGAGGGGCAACCAGGGTTCGCAAGGTTCTGCCCCTCAAAATTAATGGGCAAGCTGAAGCCGGAAGAAAGGCAACTGTCCGCCACAGTGCTCATAGACGGAGTGGAAATTAAGGCCACGATGGACACCGGAGACTCAGCTAGTTTTATTAGCGAAGAGTTGGCGGACAAGTTGCGGGCGGCGGGAGAGGTCGTATCCACAAGGAGACAAGGGATTTCCTAAAGAGCCATGATGGAGTGCGTGGGACTGAACGTAACGATACACGTGAGACAGGCGAGGCCGTCAAAACCAGGCTGGTCGCCGACCCGATTCTTAAATGCCCCGATTTTGCAAAGACATTCGTGTTACAGACGGACACCACTCCAAGCAAGGCGAGCGGGTCATATCCTACTCCAGCAGAGCGAACCGCAGGATAACGGCGAAGGAAGAAGGGCACCCGGACGAGCAGCAGGGATGCAGGTGGACAGAAGAGATGCGGAGGAAAGTGAAGCACGATTCCCAAAAATTCCTTGACTACCTAGAGGAGGCCGGCCAGTTGTACAGGCACATTCCGCACCGGGCAGGGAATGAGGATGTGGTGTCATGGAAGCTGTGTGTACTGACCAGGGAAAGGCAGCGCGTCATGGCCGAGAACCACGACATGCCGACGGCAGGACACCTGGGAAGTCGAAAGACGATCGCGAGGGTGGCAGCCAGGTACCATTAGCAAGGAATGCACCGGAACGTAAGGAAATATGTGCGGAACTGCGAGAGCTGTATGAAGTACAAGCCTAACCAGCTGCAGGCAGCCGGAAAAATGCTGACCCAGGTGCCGGAACAACCATGGGCCACCGTGTGTGCGGATTTTGTGGGCCCCTTGCCGGGGTCGAAGCACGGAAATTCGATGCTGCTGGTCCTGGTGGACAGGTTCTCCAAGTGGACCGAGATCGTCCCGATGCGTAGGGCACCCACCGAGACGCTACGAAAAGCTGTGCGGTAGCGAGTAGTGGCCAGATACGGAGTGCCAAAAGTCATGATCACGGACAACGGAGTCCAGCTTACGAGCATTCAAGAGGTTTTTGGAGGAGCTGGGTGTGCGACACCAGCTCACGGCTCCATGTACTCCACAAGAAAACCCGACAAAAAGGGCCATCAGGACCGTGAAAACAAAAATCGCGCAGTTCACAGGGGCCGATCAGAGGACATGGAACGAGAACTGGCCGGAGCTGTAGCTGTCAGTAAACACGAGTGTGGCGGAGACCACCGGATACTCGCCGGCATTTATCACGCAGGGAAGGGAACACGAACAGACGGCCGGAACGGGCAGGTGTACACAGACGCCGGCAGAAAAGGCGGTAAAACTGAAGGAGATCTTCGAACTGGTGCGGAAGAATATGGAAAAGGCAGCGCAGGATCAGGCGCGCCAATATAATCTCCGAAGGAGACCGTGGAAACCCAAGGTGGGAGAAACAGTATGTGCCAAAGAGCACCACCTGTCGAAAGCAGCCGAGGGCTTCGCGGCGAAACTGGCACCAAGGTTCGACGGGCCGTTCAGAATAAAGAAATTTACGTCACCATTAATTTGTGTATTAGAGCACGCGACAAATAAGAAGACGAAAACGGCTCATATTACCGACTTGAAGCCGGGGAGCGCTGGCGCCGGCGGGCCAGAAGACAATAATAATACCCTTTAGTGAAGAAGGGAGGAAGACGATAGGGGTATCGAAAAGTCGGAAGTCACCAAAATCACTCGAACACAAACACACACACACACAAACGCGTATACAGCTGGAAAACCGTTAACGGCTAACGCACACAGTTGCGAATCACGTGGGAGGCAGGTACACGGAGGAGAATCTCGTTACCGGTACAGGCCGCGCGGAATAACGGCTGAGAGGAACAGAAAGAAAACCGAGGTTTCGTCGCGGCGAGAAAAGCGGCGATACACCCTGCCCCATAACATCCTAAGTCCCGGTCGAGCCCGCAGGTGGTCCTTTGGCAAGGGCGACAAGTGTCTGGCTTACACAAGAAGGGACGGTGGAGTCTGTGGTCGGCAAAGGTGGTTCGGGGAGAAGCTCTAGCTTATCTCACGGACGATACACCCTGTCCCCATAACATCCTAAGCCCCAGTCGAGCCGGCACGGATACGACGTCGAGAGCGACGCGGGACCAGCGTCACTGAATAAAGGTGGTTTGAATCAGAAACTCTGTCTTCTTTTTGGTCGGGCAATCACACAAATCATAAATTTGGTGGAACGAACAAACAAACTCTCTGAGCTAGCCGTTGCAATCCGTAGCGACCGGAAACAAGAAATCAGTTCGTTACAAAGTGGTGTCCTCATTCTTGTGCATACGAACCGTATTAGGCCGTGCAGGAAAGCAACTGTAGAGAGGTGTTTGATGAGCTCCAAAGCAAATGAAAACACACATGTAACATATTACAGGAGCGCGCCTCAGTCTCAGAAAAAGGGTCCACAGAAGTGACAGTGACTTTAAACGCATATGATCCAACTAGACGCTCTTTTGGTAAATCCGCAATTATGTGCTTAATTGAACGAGGTTTTGTTTGAAAACACCTGATACACTTGTCTACTGCCTTGTTGTTGTCGTTTCCCTCAATAGGCCCATATTGGGATCGAATTATGCTAAGAAGGGCGCGCGGACCGGTATGTACACAGGTGGCGCTCATGAGCGTGATCTCTAATGGCCACAGTCACTGGGTGCACCTTTGGTAGGATTGGCCAACTTGGTCAATGAAGGGTGACAGCGAGGCCAGTGAACTATACGGCTTTACTATTCTTTTGGTCAGCAAGCACCTAATGTCATTCCACAAATGAGCCCGCTGACGGGCAGTAACAGAGAATTTCCACTTTGAATGACAGTGACAATATGCCCAGGATGTCAAATTCGGTTACAAAACTTATGGATGTATGCAAAGGAGCTCGCATATTTGGAACAAGCAAGACTCTTCGACGAAGTTCCAGTGTTGGCTTCTCTGTTAATACTGTTTGTGGGGCTACTCAGAAAGGGTGGCCCATGGGCCTTGAGAAAGAATATTTTTCTAGATTTAAAGCAGTGAGAATGTAGCGCCATTTCATTGTACCCGTCAATTCCTGAATTGCAGCTACTTAGCTTGAAACAACCTTGTTGGCTCCTACCGGATCCAAAAACAGTTGTGTCGCACCAACAGTAGAATTTTCCTTCAAATATTTTCAATTTACATACTTCCGTTATCAGTTGAGCTTGAAGCTCAGCTCCGCAAAGCTCAAGTTTTGGCACTGTAAGGGTTTTCAAAGGACCCACTCGAGACTTTGAACTAACTAAGTGCCTGCTGCGCGATTGTCCCCTAGAAACAACATATACACAGGCTCCCTAAGCTTCAATGCTGGCATCGCATAAGCCATGAATCTCTAAATCAGAGGCCTACCGTTTTTGTAAAATCACCTTCATCGTCCAACTTTAAGAAGGACTTTTTATCATCTGCAGAAAATCCTTCCAAAACGTCTGGTTCATTTGAACACCATTTCCTTATTTTAAAATTGCCTCTGGACAAGAGCGTGGACGTCTGCTGCATTATGTTAATGGATTCTTCTTTGGAGCTGGCGTCAGTTATCTATCAACCATCGATATCAAAATTAGGTAGGAAACAGACTTCGTGCCATACGTAACGGTAACTAAAGTGTTTTTTACTTTTATTTGAAAGAAGACCCCATTATGTATTGAATATGACATATTTTAAATGACTGCCATGGCTCCTGTTGGTGGCGCGCACATAAAAGGTCGAATTTTCGATAAGTCTGGCGCACAAGTCGTGATGTATTTGTGGGGGGAAATTATGGCTGCTCCTCCGCGTGCTCTGGCAGATGAATAACCGCTGATGTTAAAGTGGAATCTGGGACAAAAATGGTATTACGATACCAGTAGAACGTCGATGTTGTCAGTTTTTATGAGATGCTCAAATTCGGCTTTGCTTCTCTGCGTTCCAAATGACATTATTAAGTTTTATTAAACTTACTGTTGAGGATGAAAGCTACAAGTAGCGTCATCTGCGAGGTCATCTATCATTCCTTCCATACTGGAAGCCAATCTGTTTGGGTTGTGAGGCTTCCGGTGAGGTTTAACGGGTTGCTGTGGATTCTTTGACTATGTTGGTTAGTTTTTTTTTAGTGCGTCCCTGAAGCTCATAAATTTTGTGATACGTAGCGAAATTTAAGAAAGCAATAGCCCTCTATGGTGAGCCGCTTCGGTGTTGTTGCTCTCTGGTTCGATTTTTATTTTGTTTTTTAGCGCGAATCTTACGGCCACACCTCCCGCCCAACCGACCGAGAGAGCGCTGCCGTATATCGTACGGCTCCATTCGCGAGAATATATACGAGATAAAAAAAACGATTACAGAAACGAGGAAATGTATAAATAGGATTCGTGCAACTCATAGTTAGATCTACTATAATTTAGGATTAGGGGTACTCGGAACAGAGAAGTTTAGCCGACTAACCAAGTCGCAACGAATAAGCTTACAAATAAAGACTGTTCCAAGCATCTTTTTTCTGTTAGCTAGGGAGGGTAAATTTATTAACATTAGTCTACTGAAATAGGGAGATAGGTTTGCATCCTAATTTAGGCGCAATAAGGTGATCCATAAGCAACGGACGGATCAGAAATATTAATAAGGTTTTTGTCACGTAAGGAACATGAAATACCTTTGATCGCCTTTTTATGAAACCGAGCACACCCCTGGCCTTATTGAATATAGAAGAAATATTGTCTGAAAATTTTAGGTTGGGGTCTAGAAGACCACCAAGATCATTACCCCCTGTTATTCTGTCCAAAAAGCACCCATTTAGAGTTTAAGTCGAGTGTCTTGGGTTGACACAATTGAAGGTCATAACATTACAATTCGAGCCATTTAAGTATAGTACCTTATTACGACACCGTATTTGAAAGCTATCTAGATCGAATCGGAATGACAATAAATGTCCTTATACTGGAGACATAACTTCCAATCGTCTGTGTACATGAGTACAGTCGAATGTTTTATTACTAAGGGAAGATCGTCAAATGCTGTGAATATTGTTTTTAAAGCCCTGTATTACCAGGGAAGTTAGCTCCAAAAGATTAGTGGTTGTTGATCAAAGTGGTTTTTGTTTCTTAAGACCATGGTGATATAATTGACCTAAAAAGGTGGTGCATATAAAAAGCTGAGCTATAGCCGAAAATTTAAAGATTACTCTTTAATTGCTTGAATCCAATTTGTTACCTTTTTTATGGAGAGGGATGACAAAGGATCACGAGTAACGGGTATAATTACTTAATTGCTAAATAAAAACAAGAGAGAACGCTATAGTCGAGTTCCCCGACTATCTGATACCCGTTACTCAGCTAGAGGAAGTTCGAAGGAGAGTCTTCCCCACTGATAGTTTTTGGCGGTTTGTAGGCGTTAGTGTGGACGTGACAAAATTTTTTTGGTAAATCGATAGAAATTAACAAGATTAATACAAAAATGAAAAAATATCAAAACATTTTTCAAAAGTGTGGGCGTTACAGTTTTGGGCGGTTTGTGGGCCTTAGAGTGGGCGTGGCAACATGAATCGATAAACTTACCCAATCTCAACTTTCTAGCTTTTGTAGTTCCTGAGATCTTAGCGTTCATACGGACGGACAGACAGACGGACAGACAGACGGACAGACAGACGGACATGGCCAGATCGACTCGGCTATTGATCCTGATTAAGAATATATATACTTTATATGGTCGGAAACGCTTCCTTCTGCCTGTTACATACTTTTTAACGAATCTAGTATACTCTTTTACTCGACGATACTCGACTCTTTTACTTACGATAGCATCCGCGATTTTGTTTGCAGGATTAAAGATCGGTACCGATATCGATTGTCACCTCGAAAGTAGGATGATATGGATAGTTATAGGTATATTAAAAACATTCTATTTGTAAAGAATTGGATAGCGGATTTATATATTCTAAGTATTCAAAAGACGGCGGGATCTCAGAACACGTAATATAAACAGAGCTATCGGTATATGATAGCTTTACACATATAAATTGAACGTTACAGGAGACGTCAAAGAGTACCTTTTCTGACGTAAGGGCAGTCCCTCCCGTCTGGAGGGACGCTCATGCCTGTATATTGTGTACAAGAAAGATCCCCAATGGTTCTGTGGATTTCCTCTCAACTGGATTGTGCAAATTGTGCGGTCACAGTGTGGTCGTGTTTGTGTTTCTGTCTGGTCCGTTGTGTGCTCTCTCGTCCTTTGGTTGGAAAGTGCGGTCAAGCTCCTCTCCTTGAATTTTACTTGATCTCGCCATGCTCCGTGTGGGAAGACCTTAAGCTCCACTTCTTTGCTACTTGTTTTGCAATGCTTGACATCTATACTTTAGATTAGAGTCGAAAAACAAAAAAAAACTTTGTGGAATTTACACATCCGAACGAAACGAATGCTGACACAATGATGAGACACAAAATACCGACATTAACTAGAATCTTTTGTCGAAAATGCTGACATATTTCCCATATGCAAGTACTCCTTAATGAAAGCCTTTTGTTGGCTCTTGATAGGAGGCTCTTATAAAGGAGTAAGTAATCGGAGGCTCGAGATCGCGATCTTGGGAGCCCGACTCTAGTACAGCTTTCACTAACACGGTGGCAGTTGCTAGGAGTACCGCATAATTTTCTAAATCGTGCGCAATAAAAGCTAAAAATGGGCCATGTAATGCAAAGGGCTCTGTCGCATGATTACATGAATCTGAGGCCACCGTTTCAGTAAGCTGAGATCTTTCCAGTGAAAAAGACGAGGCTTAGTATTCCAAGTGAGGCAGAGTGTGGTGTTTAGATCCGCAGGCAAGGCAATTGCCGGAGTTGCACTGCCTCAATTGATGACCACTTTTGCTTTTTGAAATCTGTTTGCGGATTTATCCGACAGGATATCACGAAGCATTGCAAACGGAACCACTTTGCTAACAAACCATACCCCGATAAGCAAATCTGTTTTGTAACAACTCCAAAGCCAAATCATAGTTTCCTTCCGAAATTTTCAGCAAGCTAAAGAAATTCAATGCAAGGACCCGCAGAAAAGAAGCTAAATGCTGTAGCTTCTCTATATTTCTGTCCGGATGGCTGTCTATTGTTGTAAAAAACATTGAATAAAAATCTAGCCAATAAGCATAGCTTCCAGCGAATCTCGGGAGCAGAGTCGGAAATGTGAGCGTTACCAGAACATAATTTTTGCTCACTAAGATTACTTTCAATTTCGTCTAGATCAAGTTCCTAGAGCTCGCTGAGAATTTGTCTGAATGGTTTTCTGAATCGTCAACTGAATTAAGTGCACAGTTTATGAAGGAGTCCGCTAAGCGTTCCACTCGATTAAAAATTGCAGCAGCCTTGCGCTGTAAAAATGTCACCCTGTTTGTGGAAGCAGTAATGTTTCAAGAATTTTAGACAGCCTTGTCACCAAAAACAAGAGATAACGCTATAGTCGAGTTCCCCGACTATCTGATACTCGTTACTCATCTAGTAGAAGTGCGAAGGAGAGACTTAAACACTGACAGCCTTTGGCAGTTTGTAGGCGTGTCTAAAAGATGTTTGCCAAATCGAAGGAAATTTACAAGACTAATAAAAATGTGAAAAAATATCACTTTTTTTAAAAGTGTGGGCGTGGCAGTTAGAGGCGGTTTGTGGGCGTTAGGGTGGACGTGGCAACATGGGTCAACAACCATGCACTGCGCCTGTGTCTCTGGAGTCTGAATGCTCAGCTTTCCACTTCTTTTAGTTCCTGAGATCTAGACGTTCATACGTAGACAAACGGACGTGGCCAGACCGACTTGGCAATTGATCTTGATCAAGAATATATATACTTTATATGGTCGGAAACGCTTTGTGCCTGTTACAAACTTTTCAACGAATCTAGTAACGGGTATAAAAACGGCACAAACAATGACTTAAAAGTCGGTTCAAGCGGGAAGATGAGCGCAAAGAAGAATAAGCGGCAGCTTCCGTTATTTGGTTATATACGCGGACAATAATAAAATTAATTTCCGTTTAATTAAAAACTCAGAAACTTTAACTTGAGATTTAATTAAAATTTAAATTGTGACTGATAAGAAAAGATTTAGGAATACCCTAAGCTAGCTGTGGGTGCTTGGAAGCGACGCGGCAGATCTCTGCAGATCTGGTTTGAACTGACCATTATCTGCAATGTCAACAATTTGTCGCCAAGGGCCGAAAGTGCGCACGCAAGACAAACTGCGGAGGCTGCTGACATTTGCGACGTGTTGAGCGGATGTTTTAGATTATTGAACTGAAAAATGTATTACGATGTTGCAGTTCTAGTTGGAAAGGAGGATGTTTAGTTAATTGAACTGAACGATGCTGCAATTCTTGTTGAATGTTGTGACATTTATTATTTAGCCAATTTTTGTGAAGTGTTGTTTTGGATTTATTGTTATTTTTTAAATTTTATTATACTCTACGAGTGTAGAGTAAAAGGGTATACTAGATTAGTAACAGGCAAAGGAAAGCGTTTCCGACCATATAAAGTATATATATTCTCGATCATGATCAATGGCCGAGTCGATCTGGCCATTACAGTCTGTCCGTCCGTATGAACGTCGAGATTTTAGGAACTACAAAAGCTAGAAAGTTGAGATTAAGCATACAGACTCCAAGAACATAGACGCAACGCAAGTTTGTAGACCCATGTTGCCACGCCAACTCTAACGCCCAGAAACCGCCAAAAATTTCAGTGTTTAAGAGCCTCCATCGTACTTCCACTAGCTGAGTAACGGGTATCAGATAGTGGGGGAGCTTTAGCGCTCTCTCTTGTTATCTGTTTGTATTGTTTTATATAATAAATACATTTAGAGCTTTAAACAGTTTTGGGTGATTGCACTATCCATTGTTTATGAACCTACCACGTCAGGGTCTCCAATGGTGAGCTAATATGAGCTAATTCCATAGCGCAAATCAGAATGCAAAGCCAAAGGTGCAGACAAGGAAGTACAAGAGAAATCGCGGGAGAGGATAGAGCTGACCGCACTGACTAATTGTGTCTCCAATGTTAACAATAAACGAGACATAGATTTTGATACTGCTACCGATTTCTGGCTGCAAGATTCGACAAATGCTTTCCCATCCACATGGACAAAGAGACAACACATAAATAAAGAAATTAAATGAAGCTTCTTTACCGTTCCAGTATTTATAAAATAATAAAAAAAAATGATTTATTTTCTAATATTTTCAATAATTATTCAGATTCTTCATAATGCAGCAATATAATGTAGTTTAATTTTAATTAAAAACTGGTTTATTAATTATTTTAACACTTTATGATTGAAAACAAGTTTGCGTAGCAAACGACCAATAGCATCTGATTTAAATACCCTCGGTGTGGGTAACAGTTACCTATACACAGGTGATGGGAACCTGAACCAAGGTCTCCACAAATATCGCTTAAGCTCATTTTTATAATTTCATAGCCATAATCCTAAATGTAAGCCTCGTAAACAAGTTCAGGACACGAAGTCCAACACCTAATGCAGTCAATAAATCTAATTTTTCATAATTTCATAGTTACAATCTTAGAGCGGTGCGGTCGTGAGGAATTGGACTTAATTTTATGTATTTTTATAAGTATCATCGCTAGGAAGTTGATATGTGCGATCTCTAGCCTGAGAATTGGCTAATCATTCTTCTTGTTACCCGTGAAGTGAATAAATGAAAAGTTGAAAATTCTTCTTCTTCTTTACTGGAAAAGCCGATCTGCCCCATTTCGACAGCGCCCTGCCCCAAAATTTGGTCCTTTGAGCTGGATTTCCACAATATAGTTTGCATCGGCGCTATACCAGATAAGTTCCAAGTCGACTGTGTGTACATATATACGTGTGTTGTAACAAATTGATTTGCTTGGTCTGCTCGCTACGGAATACGTGCGGCTAGCTCAGTAGATTTTGTGCGTTCGTCCCACCAAATTTATAGTATAACGTGATCACCCGGTTACCAGTAATAACACTTGCAGTTTTCGTTCTGGTGTCTTTATTCGTGCTTAAACTTACAATGGAATCTGATTATCTAGCCGTAGTGCTGGATGAATTGTCCAACGGCCTCATTCCACTGTCTCGCCGCTCTCATAGTCCTGAGTGGCGCGGACCTTCGTTGTCGGGCGCTCGTCACTCGGGCTGAGAATTGCTGTCCTACGCAGACTCACGGCAGCTAACGGTTGTGATCCCCGAGGCAAACGCCTGTGGAACAGCAGCACGCCAACCCCACGTCTGGTTTGGACTGGTGGCGCCGGTACCACGCCTGCTTTGATCGCACGGACACACCTAGGCTATCGCCTGGTTCAAGTACGCGTTCTCCTACAGAGTCCAGTGGGTCTACACCACAATCCCAGCCGCTTTTCCTGTGCCCTTCTTGGTTTTGCGTCGCCTGTTGGATGCCTCTGGGCTACTCGTGCTTCGTCGTACTGGACCTAAGCTACCTGCGTCTCAATTCGGAGACTTTCTCGTCCCGAACGTCTTGACGTAGCGATCTTGCTCCTTATTGACTACCACGGCTGTAGCTGCTCTGCTGACTTCGTTCTTACGTTGTTGACTGGTATACTTGTTCTCGTTGACTGTCCCGCTTCCAGCGTCTGGCGTGCTTATATAGGCCTTCTCTAACGTTTCATCCCTTTGGTCTCCAGTCTCCGGATCCAAAGTCCACGATTTTACCGTTGGCCCGGTCCAAAGTTCGACTTGTCCCGTTAATCGCCTTTAACCCTTCTGACTCTCAAAACTCTCTTTTCTATATGTATGTATATGAATATTGTTATGATTTATTAAGTTTATTATGGAAGTAATTTTTTAGGGGGCGTGTTGTAATAGCCCTATTCTAGTATACAAAAATAACTTAGACTAAAATACTGAAATGTGTTATTACTGTAATAAGATACGATCACACTCGTTTTGTTTTCTCTCTCCTTTTTTTTTGATCTGCCTAATGTGCATGTGGTTTGGTGTTGCGGTGTAAAATAAAATATCATATAAAAGTATAAATATCAATTGACTATTTAATTAAACACTAATTTACAACAGGTTATGGGACCAGTCCATGCCCAATAAATAATTAGTTCAAAACTGAGTTTGATAGTGTAGTGGCATAATTTTCATTTTATGGTGAAATTAATTTTTGCATTACATACATACATACATAAGTTGTCCGCTTGCGTCTGTGTGCGTGAGGGAATGGAAAAGGCAAAGAGAAATATAAAGCCGTTCAGTGGCGTCAAATATTCCGAATTAAAGCTTTATTGTCGGAATTAGACGTACTAAAGGTGATTAATGATGAAGTGCCTGCTGAGGTGGATGACGCTTGGAAGAAGGCAGAGCATTGTGCCAAGAGTAAGATCATAGAGTACCTTGGTGACTCATTTCTTAGTTTCGCGACCAGCGACGTTACGGCGCGTCAAATTTTGAAGAATTTGGACGCCGTTTATGAACGAAAAAGCCTGGCTTCACAGTTAGCTTTGCGAAAACGTTTGTTGTGCCTTAAATTGCCAAGTGAGATGCCACTATTGCAACATTTTATTATTGTTGATGATATGTTGAGTGAGTTGTTAGCTGCAGGAGCAAAGTTAGATGAGATGGATAAGGTCTCTCACTTGTTAATAACATTGCTTTCATCGTACGATGGCATTGTTACTGCAATAGAGACTTTATCGGACGAAAATTAAACATTAGCTTTTGTTAAAACCAGATTACTAGATCAGGAAGTCAAAATTAAAAATGAGAATAATGATACTAGTAAAAAAAAGTAATGAGCGTGATTGCTCAAAAGAAAAACAATGTTTTTAAAAATCGTTCTTTTAAAAAGAGATTGAATAATCAGCAGAATACTTTCAAAGGAAAGGAAAATAATAGGATTAAATGTCACCACTGTGGCAAAGAAGGTCAAATAAAGAAGGATTGTTATAGTTATCACTAAATAATAATTATAACAAAGAAAACAATAATCAAGCTCAAACCGCAACATCAGCCGGCATTGCATTTATGGTAAGAGACGTCAAAGATACGTCGTGTGGTTTTGTTTTGGATTCCGGTGCAAGTGACCATTTGATAAACGATGAGTCGCTATACGCGACTTAGTAATGTCAAATTGTTGGAAATAAAGAGAAAGAATCTGTTTAGTGATAATAGTCTTTTAGATAATCTAGAGCTATCAGGAGAAATTTGCGAAACCTAGATTACCCTTCAAACAATTTAAAGATAAGACTCATATTAAAAGACCACTATTTATTATACACTCGGATGTCTGTGGACCAATTACTCCAGTAAGCCTAAATGACAAGAACTATGTAATTTTTGTTGATCAGTTCACACATTATGGAACACAACAACACAACAACACTAATGAAACACAAGTCCGATGTATTCAATATTTTTCAAGATTTTGTAGCAAAAAGTGAAGCTCTTTTTAATTTAAAGATTGTTAATTTGTACATTGACAATGGTAGAGAATATCTTTCAAATGAGATGCGTCAGTTCTGTGTTCTGAAAGGGATTTCTTATCATTTAACAGTGCCACATACACCTCAATTAAATGGTGTATCAGAGAGAATGATAAGAACAATTACAGAGAAAGCTCGTGCTATGGTTAGCGGTGCAAATCTCGATAAAAGCTTTTGGGGTGAGGCAGTATTAACTGCAACTTATTTACTTAATAGGACTCCAAGCAAAGCACTTGGTAAAATCTCAAAGACCCCATATGAAATGTGGCATAATAAAAAGCCCATTTTAAAACATTTAAAAGTATTTGGTGCAACTGTATATGTGCAAATTAATATAAGTGTGGGGTGCTGCAGAGGGGATCCCTCGCCGCAGTCACTGGGTCACTGGTAGTCAAGGTAAGTGTGAAGAGCCGTAGAGGTGATCTCTCGCCGCTGTCACTGGTATGTTGTCGGTTAGCTGATTATCTTCAGGTGCTCCTCATACGGGAGTAGGAGGTAGTAAGTTCACTTGAAGAGTTACGCTGATTATGTTGGGAAGATGACTGTCTTCCTTTTGGCTTCTGGCCTAGGGACTCAGATAGCTATGGTAATTTATAATGATAACGACAGTGGCCGGAGTAAGTTTTATGAGCGATTGCTCTTTATTCTTTGAATGACAAAAACGAACTGAATATAAGCTAACAAAGGGAAAAACATCATAGCGGCCTCTGCCAATGCGCAGAGCTTCTGCCGGCTATGCACGAGCTTCCGGCCAAATGCTTGGTCAGCAATTTGACCGGTGCTGGTGTGCGGACGATCAGTCCGGTTAACTTAGTTAACTATTCCCTCCTCAAGATTAAGGCCGCCCTCGGCTGACCCTATTTGGGCGAGAACTTCCTTCAGTTGGGCTGTAGATTTCTTGGCCCTAGTGGTTCGCTGCCAGGTTAAACCGATGCAGATAAGAGCGCAGAAAATTGCTCCTGCAACTAGCGCTATCTGACTTAGTCGGTATCCGTCGACGTCTTTCTCGAAGTTCCTGATTTGCTCCAAGTTCTTTTCACTTAAACGGTGAAGGTATGGGAGGCTCAGGATCTCGTGTTTCATCGAGATATTAAGGACTGGGGAATTAGCCACCCCCGGCGCCCTATTCTGGACCATGTCATGATTAAAGAAGACGGTCTCGTTGACCATGGCACTCTCAATGAATGTTATGAGGTGCGTGCCTCTAATGTGGATGGCCGTTCCATTGTCCACACGCACGAGTGCTGGTCTGTCATTGATGACGATTATTCCTTCGTCGACGTAGGTGATCGGATGTAGATCACTCTGCTGTGTGTCGCAATGTGCTACGACCCCAGCGTGGAGCTCCTGGGCACACGAGCTCACTGAAGATAACTGGCAAAATGTTGCCCCTGGTGTTATGGAGCAATTCTTTACTGTGCGTATTTCTCTGTTGCACTCTGCTACCACATTATCTTTCAGCCTTAACACCGTATCGTGGTGTACCACTGGAAGGATAGTGACTTTGTTGCACGCCATGATAATCTTGGGGAATTTAATAATAAAGTGTAAGATGTTAAGGGATTGTAGGACTTTTACAGACGCAACGGACAAAATCTCCCTTATGGGGGTGTTGGTGGGCTCCTCGCCCCAAACACTCTCCAGATCTGCGTGGTCCAAGAAGATTGGACTCACTACGTTAATTTTAGCGAGGGTTATAGTGAGCATTAAGTTTTGCAATTCCATTACAATGATTCTGTTGCGAGTAGAAAGTGTTTCATACAGGTGACCTGTATCAATCTGAGCGCTTTTGGAAATTTTCAAAAGTTTATTTATGGTATCAGTGAGTTCGTTAATTCGAATTTGTGTTTTGGTGTTTATTTCGATTTGGCTATTGTGTGCATCAACAAGCCGCGCTTCAGTGAACTTGACTTTCTCGAAGTCTTCCGCGTCAGGTGTCCCTGCGACAACTTTTAACGCAGTTCCCAAGAAGTCTAGGCTCCTTGCCACTCTGTGATGGATGCTCAAAGAATCAAGCATGTCACGGAGGTGAGCGATATCAACGCTCAGGAGCTTCTTCATATGGGACTGGGGGAACATACCGAGCATGCTGTCGGTTTCGTCAATTACCCGCCTATACTCGGAGAGGTTAGCCGAGTGTCTGACGTAGGCGTATTCCTCCCAGACTAAGACTTTACCGTCAATGACGGGAATGTAATTCGCTCGGGAATAGTCAGTAATGTGGGCCGACGTCGTGGCCAGGAAACAAAGAAGGAGCGTTGGGAGCGACCTGTAACGTGTGTGATAAATTACTACTTGTTCGGAATGGAGTTGCCCACCACCAATAATAGCGAAAATATATAAAAAATATGCCAAGTGGCTAAAAATAAAAAACTTATGCCAAGCGGCTATAAAAACAATGAAAAAACTTATGCCGAGTGGCTACAAATTGGAAGAATAAAAGTGTGCCTCCGAGGGAGCCGCAGCTAGGCTCTGCTTGGGTCACTTGAGGTTGTCTTTATGGACCACCCTCCCTTTAATAAGGACTGTGGTCCCCAAGTCTGCCTCGATGGTCTTCTCCTCACATAAAGGAGTAAGTTTGTTGCCTAATCGTCTGTTTGACTTTACTAGGACTTTGTCGCCGACCTGGAACACTCTGTTCTGCCGAGAAGCGTTCTCTCGTTTTCTTGTCAAAATCTGGGCGTTTTTGATTTTTTCTTGGACATCGGTATGTGGATCGTCTGGATCTGCCCGCATGACTTCGGCCGGTTTTTTATTGATGACAGAGTGGATGGACTTGTTATATCTGGCTGTGGCCAGCAAGACCAATTCCACTGTGTCACTTATGCCTTTGTCGATTTTTAGGCATCTGGCGAGCTCAATTAACGTACTGTGGAATCGTTCCACCTGTCCGTTTGAGACGCTATGTAGGGGCGGTGCATTCGAAATGCTGACGCCAAAATGGTTTTCCAGCATAGCCACTATTGTCTGCGATTTCAATGATGGTTCATTGTCGCAGTAGATGGTTTTGGCTTTGGGGAAAACATTCATAAGTTGTAAAAGGGGTGCTTTCAAATCCTCTATGGTTCTAGACAGAATCGGCTGTACCATGGCGAATTTAGAAAACTTGTCAACGCAGGTGAGAAAGTATTTTTTATCCGTTGAGAAAATATCGATGTGCAATATTTCTCCTACATGGGTCGGGACTGGTGTCTCACCGAGCTCCTGCTTCTTCGGATGTCTGTCATACTTCGCCTTTGCGCAAGTTTTGCAATTGGCTGCTATTTCGCTTGCCAATTTGGTCATTTTCGGGAAGTAGTACTCGGAGAGTACTTGTTTCACGTTTTCTTGGGCCGACCTGTGAGCTCTGTTGTGCTCGACGGTGAGGATTTCTTTTCTCTCCTGCATCGCGAAGATGTCGGTGACCCTATTCTTACAATGCCAGAATTTCGTGGCTGGAAATTGTCGAACTACGTCGTCCTGGATTAGCGCCAGCGTGTGAAGATCACAGTGGAAGGCGTTTACACCATTAGGGATAATGATGTTGGCGAGTTCCTCCAGCAAAGCTTGTTTGCACGAGAAATTGATCGAGTGCCGCCTCTTATTCCCAAATAATATAAAAGTGCGTTTCCAATGGGAGCGCGCCTCTTCCAAAATTATCTGGTTCTGGAAGCAATTCACGGGTTTGTCCGTGGACTCGATCGTGTGCGTAAGCGAAAGTTCGCTGTGAATCGTGGCCGCGCACGACTCCGGTTCTTGCTCTTCAACAACGTTGAGTTGTTGTCTCGAGAGGGCATCTGCAACGAGGTTGTTTTTCCCAGGCTTGTAAAAAATTCGTGCGCCGGACTCATCGATGCGTGCTTTCCATCTCTTAATTTTGGCGTTCGGATTGGACTCCGATACCGCGAATGTCAGAGGTTGGTGATCGGTAAAGATGTTTATCTCTTTAACCGCATACAGGTAGTGCCGCAACTTAGCCAGTGCCCAGACTATGGCTAACAGCTCCCTTTCGTTGGTAGCATAGTTAACCTCTCTGTCAGACAATGTCCTTGAGATCATTGTAATGGGACGTCCCTCTTGGGACAGCACTGCGCCAATGCCGTAGGCCGAAGCGTCTGTCGTTAGATCAAACGCTTTTTTTAATCAGGGTATCTCAGGATGACGTCCTCAGACGCCAGGATATTGCGTAGCTTTTCGAAGGCACGTTGTTGCGCTTCGGAAAATTCTACCTGGATACTCCTGGACCTGTGTCGGCTAACACTACCGTTCTCGCCCTTCAATATGTCTGAAATGGGCCTAGCTATTGATGCGAAGTCTTTGATAAAGCAACGATAATAGCTGGCTAAGCCCAAGAATGACCTTACCTCAAATACGTTTTTGGGTTCCGGAAATTCCTTTATGGCCTTAACCTTTTCTGGGTCAGTCGCCGCCCCATTGTTGGTGACGATGAACCCCAGGAAGCTCACGCTTTTCTTAAAAAAACGTGACTTTTCTGCCGATATTCTCATGTTAGCATCGTACAGGCTCTTCAGAACCCAATCTACATGCTTGACATGGGCGTTTTCATCTTCCGAAAAGATGATGACGTCATCGACGTAAACGTAGCAGAACTTTCCGATCTGCTCTCGCAGAATATCGTCAATTGTTCTTTGGAAGATGCTTGCAGCATTCCTGAGTCCGAATGGCAGCCTTCGGAACTCATACTTCCCTCCGTTCACTGAGAACGATGTCTTTTCACGGTCGCGTTCTGCGAGCGTGATTTGGTGGTAGCCAGACTTCAGATCGAGGGTCGTGAAGTATTTGGCCTTGCCGAGATTCCCCAATATCATAGAGATATTTGGCATGGGGTATCTGTCTGGTACCGTCCTTTCGTTAAGTTTTCGAAAGTCCAGTACCAAGCGCATTTTTTTATTGCCCGCATCGTCAGTGCCCTTTTTGTCTACGACCCATATTGGGTTATTGTAGGGGGACTTTGACTTTTGGATTATGCCATTTTTAAGCAGTTCCTGAATTTCGCCGTTGACGAAGTCAGCTGCTCCCATGGGATATGGGTATAACTTGGCATAAATGGGCTCCTCATCAACCGTCCGGATGGTGGCTACCACCGACGTATTGTAAGGAAGAGCCTCATTAGGATCAGCAAAAGCTTTTTTCCTATTCCCGAGCATTTTTAAAAAAGCACCCTTAATTGAGGGCGGTGCGTCCGAGCAATCTACTTTGGTGAAATTGACATCGGGGCAAGTATGAAAGTCAATTTGCTCTGCTCCGGAGCCCCATTTGAGCTTGCCGGAAGCTAGGCAAAGCGACGCGCCAGCCTGTTTTAACAGGTCTAGGCCAACGATCGCGTCAAAGGAGGTCAAGTCTGGTAATAAAAAAAAGGTAGCTTTAAGATTAAAAATGGACACAAAACATTTCTTAGTTATTGTAGTCACACCATGAATCGAATGGATTGTAAATGGGGACTGCACCGGGCGGACGCCTTTCAACCCCTTAAATGGTCGGATAAAATTTTTTGCCGCGCCCGTATCAATTAGTAGTTTCATGTCGATCCCCGCTACTCTTCGTCTGATGACGGGTAGCAGGGACTTTCCCCTAAAAAATTAATGGTATCCGAGTCATACTCTAGGATGGAATCGTCGTCGACTTTAGCTGCTGCACTGGAGGCTGCGGTGTTATAAACCATGTCCGAACCATCAGAGGCCTGGGCAACATGGTTGACCCCTTGCCTTTTTGGTGGGACCGAACGGCCAGACGCGGCCGGCTTCGATTTCGGGTAAGCCGGGGCGTAAAATGGCTGCATCCTGGACAACGACGGGTCAACGTCCATGGGTTCTGGCGTGTTCCCTCGGGCCATTCGGTCGCTACGTGGAGCGGAGTGCACCTGTGCTCTATGCTGCTTAGTAAAGTGTGGGTTCTTCCCAGCACTTCCCTGCGAGCCGGCTTGTGGGGGGGCCTGTTGGCGCTCCTGCACTTTGGGATATTGCTTGTGGTCCCTATCCTCTTGTCTTCGTGCAAATGAAGTTGCAAAAGTGTACCGCTCATGATTGGACTCTACTTCTTGCGCCAGGGCGAGCGCTGACGGCATGTCGGCACGTCTGTGAGGTTGCGCCTGAGCCCCGAGACAAAAACTCTCAAAGCATCATCTCGGAACTTCTCACACAGCACCGTTGCTGCCGACGCTTCATAAGACATAGTCGCCTTATTGGTGAGTAAGGTGAGTTTTTTCTCGACCTCATCATAATACTGGAGGAGCGTCAGGCTTCCCTGTCTGAGGGTGCCTAGCTCCTGCTCGATAACGTGTATCGGGCGTTTGTCACTATACGTGAAATCGAGGCGACTTATGATCGCATCGAAGTTCAGTATAGTCCCAAAGGACGACAGAACTGCATCAGCAGGGCCTTTAACTTTGCTCCTGATGATGACCACAGCTTGATAGTGCCGCGAACTATCCTCATATTTCCTGAACATATGGTAAGCGGCATTTGCCGCTTGCCGCCAGGAGACGTATGTCTCCTGTGTCCCCATAAAGTCTGGAAGACATTTAACGGCATCCAATGTTTCCCCACAAGGGACCAGTCCGGTGATTTCTACTGGTCTGTAAACTTTGATTGGGGGAGCTTCTGCCTGGGCAGGGGCAATCTGTATGGCCGCGACCTGGCCGGCCAGATCTTGAATTGTTTTACGCAAGTCAGCCTCCCTGCGTTGACTCTCTAAGGCTTGCTCTTGTAATGCCCTTAGGAGAGCTTTAATTTGTTCCGTTTCGAGAGACATTTTATATGCAGTGAATGCGTTAGTTGGGGTGTTTTTACGTACAGAGTTTTCTGTCGAATCGTCGCTTTCGGACTCTGAGTCGCTAGCGCACTTTTTAGAATTCCTATATTGTCGGAATGACTCGCTCATGGGTAGCTGTGTATGTGAATACTCAGGCCGTTGTGCCCGTGGGGCCAAACAGTACGGCAAGGGGGTCGCGGGGGCTGAGTCGCCGTTTTGAAGGCATTGGATGAAGACTCAACGAGCAGAGCCACTGCCTAGCTAAGTAACGATAAGGTGAAGGGCCTGCGGGGAGCGGGTCTCCAATAAGGCAAACAAATATACAAAGACAAAAATTGCCACAGTAAAGACAAAGAGATAAATAAAAGGCACAAAATTGTCACAGCAATGCATGCGCCAGTATCGGGTAGCGAAGTGGAGTGGGTCAAAAACAACAAAGCTTGGGAGGGCTGCGGAGCCAATGTAGTGAGCTTGAGTTTAACTGAAACGACAGTGTCCCGCTGATGTACAAAAATGGAACGAAATGCGCACAAAGTGGAGTGGGCAACAACAACAAAGCTTGAAAGGGCTGTGAAGCCAATGTAGCGAATTAAATTTCGAATGAAACGACAGTGTCCCGCGGATGTGCGAAGGCGGAATGAAATGCACACAATATGAATTGCAAAGTCAACCACAAATCAAAATTCGATATTTAAACTTCATAACAGTAACATAATTTTAATTCGCAACACCTATAAACGTTAATTGTAGTGGAAATGCCGATTTTCTTAATTTATTTATGTAACTCGCACAAATATTTTAAATATTTTAAAATTCTAGACGCAGTTTGGAGTAGTGTTTAAGTTGAGAATCCCACTTACATGATTCAGGGTGGTGGTGTGGGTTCCTGGAGTTGGGTGCCAATTAATATAAGTGTGGGGTGCTGCAGAGGGGATCCCTCGCCGCAGTCACTGGGTCACTGGTAGTCAAGGTAAGTGTGAAGAGCCGTAGAGGTGATCTCTCGCCGCTGTCACTGGTATGTTGTCGGTTAGCTGATTATCTTCAGGTGCTCCTCATACGGGAGTAGGAGGTAGTAAGTTCACTTGAAGAGTTACGCTGATTATGTTGGGAAGATGACTGTCTTCCTTTTGGCTTCTGGCCTAGGGACTCAGATAGCTATGGTAATTTATAATGATAACGACAGTGGCCGGAGTAAGTTTTATGAGCGATTGCTCTTTATTCTTTGAATGACAAAAACGAACTGAATATAAGCTAACAAAGGGAAAAACATCATAGCGGCCTCTGCCAATGCGCAGAGCTTCTGCCGGCTATGCACGAGCTTCCGGCCAAATGCTTGGTCAGCAATTTGACCGGTGCTGGTGTGCGGACGATCAGTCCGGTTAACTTAGTTAACTTGCACAATAAAAACAAGAAAGGAAAATTTGACGATAAGTGATATAAAAGTATTCTTGTGGGCTATGAGCCAAATGGTTTTAGATTGTGGGATGCTGTTATGGAAAAGTTTATTGTTGCAAGGTATGTTGTTGTCGATGAAACCAATATGGTTAATTCAAGATCTGTTAAATCTGAAACAGTATTCCTGAAGGACAGTAAGGAAATAAAAGACACTGAGTTCCCGAATGAAAGTAAGCAATATGACAACACCCAATTCCCGAATGATAGTAAGGACACTAATGAAAGTAAGGAATCGAGCAACCCGAATGATAGTAGGGAAAATGAAACAGCAGAACAATCAAATGAAACTGGCACTGATAAGAATCTAGTTAGAACTGACGGCATTGAAATGAGAAGAAGTGAAAGACTAAAAGGCAAGGCCCAAATATCTTGTGATGAAGATGATAGTAGCTTAAACCAATTTATACTAAATGCTCATACTATTTTTAACGATGTCCCAAATACATTTGAAGAAATTAAATATCGGAATGATAAATCTTTTTGAGAGGAAGCTATTAATACAGAGTTAAGTGCTCATGAAATAAATAATATCTGGACACTGACAAAGATGCCTGAGAATAAAAATATTGTAGATAGCAGATGGGTATTTTCTGTTAAACATGATGAATTGGGAAATCCGATTAGATATAAAGCTGAATTAGTAGCAAGAGGATTTACCCAAAGATACCAAATTGATTATGAAGAAACATTTGCCCCTGTAGCTAGAATTTCAAGTTTCAGATTTATACTATCTTTGGCAGTACAAAATAACTTGAAAATCCATCAAATGGATGTTAAAACAGCTTTCTTAAATGGTACGTTAAAAGAGGAGATATACATGAGACTTCCTCAAGGTATACCATGCAATGGTAATAACGTATGTAAATTGAACAAGGCAATTTACGGACTCAAACAAGCCGCTAGATGCTGGTTTGAGGTATTTGAGCAAGCATTAAAAGATTGTGAGTTTGTGAACTCTCCTGTAGATCGCTGTATTTATATTATTATACAGAGGACATGACTAAAATGACTGACCTAAAAGAAATAAAACATTTTATTGGCATAAGAATCGAAAGGTACGACGATAACATTTATTTGAGCCAAGCTGCATATATTAAGAGAATTTTGAATAAGTTTAACATGACTGATTGCAAAGCAGTTAGTACACCCTTACCGAGTAAATTGAATTATGAGTTACTTAATTCAGATGAAAACTGCAATGCTCCATGTCGTAATCTCATAGGACGTTAAATGTACATAATGCTATGTACACGTCCGGATTTAACCAATGCAGTAAATATCTTGAGCAGATACAGAATAATGCAAGAATAACTCCGAGTTATGGCAGTACTTGAAAAGAATACTTAGATATTTGCAGGGTAGTATTGATATGAAACTGAATTTTAAAAGGAATGCAGCATTTAATAATAAATTAATTGGTTATGTAGATTCTGATTGGGGTGGTAATGAGATTGATAGAAAAAGTACCACAGGATACTTATTCAAAATGTTCGACTCAAATTTAATTAGTTGGAACACAAAGAGGCAGAACTCAGTAGCAGCGTCCTCAGCTGAAGCTGAGTATATGGCCCTCTTTGAAGCCGTGAGAGAAGCTCTATGGCTGAAATCACTTATGAATAGTGTTAATATAAAACTAGAAGACCCCATTAAGATTTACGAAGATAACCAAGGCTGTATTAGTATTGCAAATAACCCCTCCTGTCATAAACGATCAAAACATATTGATATTAAATATCATTTTGCCAGAGCAAGTAGAAAATAATGTAATTTTTATTGAGTATATTCCGACAGAGAACCAGCTTGCTGATATATTTACAAAACCATTGGCAACAACAAAATTTGTGGAACTGCGAGACCAATTGGGACTGCTGTAAGATGACGAAGCTGTTTATTGAATTTCTATACATATATATTTTTTGATCTCTTAAATTAAAAGTTAATCGTTTGTAAAAGATTTGTAGAAGTTATCTGATCAGGTTTTTCTGGGTTTTCCCTGATCCGTGTAGCAAATGCTAGATAATGTATAAGCTTCCCAGAATGCACACCAGCCACATTAGAATAAGTATATGTATGTATATGAATATTGTTATGATTTATTAAGTTTATTATGGAAGTAATTTTTTAGGGGGCGTGTTGTAATAGCCCTATTCTAGTATACAAAAATAACTTAGACTAAAATACTGAAATGTATTATTACTGTAATAAGATACGATCACACTCGTTTTGTTTTCTCTCTCCTTTTTTTTTGATCTGCCTAATGTGCATGTGGTTTGGTGTTGCGTTGTAAAATAAAATATCACATAAAAGTATAAATATCAATTAACTATTTAATTAAACACTAATTTACAACAAGATTGAAGTTAAAATTCTCGCCTTTTAGCATTGTAGCGATCTGATTTCTTGGTTTCTGCTCGCTACGGATTGCAACGGCTAGCTCAGAGAGTTTGTTTGTTCGTCCCACCAAATTTATGATTTGTGTGATTGACCGACCAAAGAGAAGACAGTTTCTGGTAAGAATTATTTAGTACCACTTCGAGTTCCTGCGATCCTCGCCTTCGGATGCGCGTCGTCGCCCCTTCGTCGTCCCTTGGTCCCGTGTCGCTCTCGACAGCGTATTTGTGCCGGCTGGACTGGGGCTTAGGATGTTAGGGGACCCTTACTTGTCTCGTTCTGCGTACTTTAACTGTTCACTATTCCACGCACTTTTCCTGATTCTGTCCTTTTCTTGAACGACTGTGTTATTTGGTTCTGTTTGGTTCTCCGCGATCTGTCGATCTCCACGTACTTGCACTGATCGACTGTGTCCGCACCTTCTGCTCCGGCCGCACTCCCGTGTCCTGACTGCGCAACTCGCGCCCGCACTCTGCGCTTGCTCGTATGACCTACGCGTGTTCAATTGACTGACTGCCCCGAGCTGCACCTCCGCCGCCTTTTTGCGACCTCTGTGCCCTTGGCCGGTTCGAGTCCAAGGTCCAGCGCGGTACCGTTAGTTCACGGTCTCTCCGCTTTGCCGGGGTCCAAGGTCCATTATTGCATTCCAGCCGTCTTAGCTGTTGCTAAGCCGATCTCCTGAACCCGGATTTGTGGGGAGTTTTAAGACTCCTCACAGTATCCTTACCAGAAAAAGATTTATGCTACGTACCTGTACAGCTCCTCAACAACTCAACCACGCATTCCTCAGTAAAAATCCTTGGAACTTAATAGAATCCGTGGTCGCGAGCCACTGCACTGCAATGACCCAATTCCTCAAACATAGAAAACGCACTTGAGAGCGATAGTCGAGAACTTCCCATTGCTTAAATAATGTCAAGTACCTCAATATATTGCCAAAAAGATAAACCGTAAGGGTTTGCGGTCGCATCCATGCACCTTGTGGTTGTCTACACTAGGGTTGCAATTGGAGACAGTTTTCAAATGTCTCTCGCCGACAAATATCGTATTCAATAACAATCAAGCACCATTTGCTAAACGGTTTTAGAGATTGTTCCACTCCTGGAACACCTACGACTGCAACAGAACAGCTGAAATATTGAATGACTTTCCGCATTGCTGCTGGAAGCTGATCCTGCAGATTGCGCCAGTTGATAGCTTTATCTTTCCACGTTTTTGAAGCAATTATTTTGGTGAAACGTTCCGTCATAGCTGGCTAAACCGATCTACGATTAAACACCGTCAACAATTAAGTTCAAAGTATCATCTAATCTTTATGTGAAGACAGAAGAACGAGAAAGACTGCATACCGATGCCGGTAAGACTGCATACTTTCCTCATTATTCCAGTGGAATAAGTCAATTTTATTTTATCGCTTTTGCTATCGATTTAATTTTATGTATAAGTATATATATTATAAGTATCATCGCTAGGAAGTTGATATGTGCGATATCTAGCCTGAGAATTGGCTAATCATTCTTCTTGTTACCCGTGAAGTGAATAAATGAAAAGTTGAAAATTCTTCTTCTTCTTTACTGGAAAAGCCGATCTGCCCCATTTCGACAGCACCCTGCCCCAAAATTTGGTCCTTCGAGCTGGATTTCCACAATATAGTTAGCATCGGCGCTATACCAGATAAGTTCCAAGTCGACTGTGTGTACATATATACGTGTGTTGTAACAAACAGATTTGCTTGGTCTGCTCGCT
This sequence comes from Drosophila santomea, assembly GCF_016746245.2. NCBI lineage: Eukaryota > Metazoa > Arthropoda > Insecta > Diptera > Drosophilidae > Drosophila > Drosophila santomea. The sequence goes on along the minus strand of NC_053016.2, from coordinate 25,972,230 downwards.
ACGGAATACGTGCGGCTAGCTCAGTAGATTTTGTGCGTTCGTCCCACCAAATTTATAGTATAACGTGATCACCCGGTTACCAGTAATTACACTTGCAGTTTTCGTTCTGGTGTCTTTATTCGTGCTTAAACTAACAATGGAATCTGATTATCTAGCCGTAGTGCTGGATGAATTGTCCAACGGCCTCGTTACACTATCTCGCAGCTCTCATAGTCCTGAGTGCAAATGCTAGATAATGTATAAGCTTCCCAGAATGCACACCAGCCACATTAGAATAAGTATATGTATGTATATGAATATTGTTATGATTTATTAAGTTTATTATGGAAGTAATTTTTTAGGGGGCGTGTTGTAATAGCCCTATTCTAGTATACAAAAATAACTTAGACTAAAATACTGAAATGTATTATTACTGTAATAAGATACGATCACACTCGTTTTGTTTTCTCTCTCCTTTTTTTTTGATCTGCCTAATGTGCATGTGGTTTGGTGTTGCGGTGTAAAATAAAATATCACATAAAAGTATAAATATCAATTAACTATTTAATTAAACACTAATTTACAACAAGATTGAAGTTAAAATTCTCGCCTTTTAGCATTGTAGCGATCTGATTTCTTGGTTTCTGCTCGCTACGGATTGCAACGGCTAGCTCAGAGAGTTTGTTTGTTCGTCCCACCAAATTTATGATTTGTGTGATTGACCGATCAAAGAGAAGACAGAGTTTCTGGTAAGAATTATTTAGTACCACTTCGAGTTCCTGCGATCCTCGCCTTCGGATGCGCGTCGTCGCCCCTTCGTCGTCCCTTGGTCCCGTGTCGCTCTCGACAGCGTATTTGTGCCGGCTGGACTGGGGCTTAGGATGTTAGGGGACCCTTACTTGTCTCGTTCTGCGTACTTTAACTGTTCACTATTCCACGCACTTTTCCTGATTCTGTCCTTTTCTTGAACGACTGTGTTATTTGGTTCTGTTTGGTTCTCCGCGATCTGTCGATCTCCACGTACTTGCACTGATCGACTGTGTCCGCACCTTCTGAGTCTGTTCCGACTGCTCCGGCCGCACTCCCGTGTCCTGACTGCGCAACTCGCGCCCGCACTCTGCGCTTGCTCGTATGACCTACGCGTGTTCAATTGACTGACTGCCCCGAGCTGCACCTCCGCCGCCTTTTTGCGACCTCTGTGCCCTTGGCCGGTTCGAGTCCAAGGTCCAGCGCGGTACCGTTAGTTCACGGTCTCTCCGCTTTGCCGGGGTCCAAGGTCCATTATTGCATTCCAGCCGTCTTAGCTGTTGCTAAGCCGATCTCCTGAACCCGGATTTGTGGGGAGTTTTAAGACTCCTCACAGTATCCTTACCAGAAAAAGATTTATGCTACGTACCTGTACAGCTCCTCAACAACTCAACCACGCATTCCTCAGTAAAAATCCTTGGAACTTAATAGAATCCGTGGTCGCGAGCCACTGCACTGCAATGACCCAATTCCTCAAACATAGAAAACGCACTTGAGAGCGATAGTCGAGAACTTCCCATTGCTTAAATAATGTCAAGTACCTCAATATATTGCCAAAAAGATAAACCGTAAGGGTTTGCGGTCGCATCCATGCACCTTGTGGTTGTCTACACTAGGGTTGCAATTGGAGACAGTTTTCAAATGTCTCTCGCCGACAAATATCGTATTCAATAACAATCAAGCACCATTTGCTAAACGGTTTTAGAGATTGTTCCACTCCTGGAACACCTACGACTGCAACAGAACAGCAATATTGAATGACTTTCCGCATTGCTGCTGGAAGCTGATCCTGCAGATTGCGCCAGTTGATAGCTTTATCTTTCCACGTTTTTGAAGCAATTATTTTGGTGAAACGTTCCGTCATAGCTGGCTAAACCGATCTACGATTAAACACCGTCAACAATTAAGTTCAAAGTATCATCTAATCTTTATGTGAAGACAGAAGAACGAGAAAGACTGCATACCGATGCCGGTAAGACTGCATACTTTCCTCATTATTCCAGTGGAATAAGTCTATTTTATTTTATCGCTTTTGCTATCGATTTAATTTTATGTATAAGTATATATATTATAAGTATCATCGCTAGGAAGTTGATATGTGCGATATCTAGCCTGAGAATTGGCTAATCATTCTTCTTGTTACCCGTGAAGTGAATAAATGAAAAGTTGAAAATTCTTCTTCTTCTTTACTGGAAAAGCCGATCTGCCCCATTTCGACAGCGCCCTGCCCCAAAATTTGGTCCTTCGAGCTGGATTTCCACAATATAGTTAGCATCGGCGCTATACCAGATAAGTTCCAAGTCGACTGTGTGTACATATATACGTGTGTTGTAACAAACAGATTTGCTTGGTCTGCTCGCTACGGAATACGTGCGGCTAGCTCAGTAGATTTTGTGCGTTCGTCCCACCAAATTTATAGTATAACGTGATCACCCGGTTACCAGTAATTACACTTGCAGTTTTCGTTCTGGTGTCTTTATTCGTGCTTAAACTAACAATGGAATCTGATTATCTAGCCGTAGTGCTGGATGAATTGTCCAACGGCCTCGTTCCACTATCTCGCAGCTCTCATAGTCCTGAGTGCAAATGCTAGATAATGTATAAGCTTCCCAGAATGCACACCAGCCACATTAGAATAAGTATATGTATGTATATGAATATTGTTATGATTTATTAAGTTTATTATGGAAGTAATTTTTTAGGGGGCGTGTTGTAATAGCCCTATTCTAGTATACAAAAATAACTTAGACTAAAATACTGAAATGTATTATTACTGTAATAAGATACGATCACACTCGTTTTGTTTTCTCTCTCCTTTTTTTTTGATCTGCCTAATGTGCATGTGGTTTGGTGTTGCGGTGTAAAATAAAATATCACATAAAAGTATAAATATCAATTAACTATTTAATTAAACACTAATTTACAACAAGATTGAAGTTAAAATTCTCGCCTTTTAGCATTGTAGCGATCTGATTTCTTGGTTTCTGCTCGCTACGGATTGCAACGGCTAGCTCAGAGAGTTTGTTTGTTCGTCCCACCAAATTTATGATTTGTGTGATTGACCGACCAAAGAGAAGACAGAGTTTCTGGTAAGAATTATTTAGTACCACTTCGAGTTCCTGCGATCCTCGCCTTCGGATGCGCGTCGTCGCCCATTCGTCGTCCCTTGGTCCCGTGTCGCTCTCGACAGCGTATTTGTGCCGGCTGGACTGGGGCTTAGGATGTTAGGGGACCCTTACTTGTCTCGTTCTGCGTACTTTAACTGTTCACTATTCCACGCACTTTTCCTGATTCTGTCCTTTTCTTGAACGACTGTGTTATTTGGTTCTGTTTGGTTCTCCGCGATCTGTCGATCTCCACGTACTTGCACTGATCGACTGTGTCCGCACCTTCTGAGTCTGTTCCGACTGCTCCGGCCGCACTCCCGTGTCCTGACTGCGCAACTCGCGCCCGCACTCTGCGCTTGCTCGTATGACCTACGCGTGTTCAATTGACTGACTGCCCCGAGCTGCACCTCCGCCGCCTTTTTGCGACCTCTGTGCCCTTGGCCGGTTCGAGTCCAAGGTCCAGCGCGGTACCGTTAGTTCACGGTCTCTCCGCTTTGCCGGGGTCCAAGGTCCATTATTGCATTCCAGCCGTCTTAGCTGTTGCTAAGCCGATCTCCTGAACCCGGATTTGTGGGGAGTTTTAAGACTCCTCACAGTATCCTTACCAGAAAAAGATTTATGCTACGTACCTGTACAGCTCCTCAACAACTCAACCACGCATTCCTCAGTAAAAATCCTTGGAACTTAATAGAATCCGTGGTCGCGAGCCACTGCACTGCAATGACCCAATTCCTCAAACATAGAAAACGCACTTGAGAGCGATAGTCGAGAACTTCCCATTGCTTAAATAATGTCAAGTACCTCAATATATTGCCAAAAAGATAAACCGTAAGGGTTTGCGGTCGCATCCATGCACCTTGTGGTTGTCTACACTAGGGTTGCAATTGGAGACAGTTTTCAAATGTCTCTCGCCGACAAATATCGTATTCAATAACAATCAAGCACCATTTGCTAAACGGTTTTAGAGATTGTTCCACTCCTGGAACACCTACGACTGCAACAGAACAGCTGAAATATTGAATGACTTTCCGCATTGCTGCTGGAAGCTGATCCTGCAGATTGCGCCAGTTGATAGCTTTATCTTTCCACGTTTTTGAAGCAATTATTTTGGTGAAACGTTCCGTCATAGCTGGCTAAACCGATCTACGATTAAACACCGTCAACAATTAAGTTCAAAGTATCATCTAATCTTTATGTGAAGACAGAAGAACGAGAAAGACTGCATACCGATGCCGGTAAGACTGCATACTTTCCTCATTATTCCAGTGGAATAAGTCAATTTTATTTTATCGCTTTTGCTATCGATTTAATTTTATGTATAAGTATATATATTATAAGTATCATCGCTAGGAAGTTGATATGTGCGATATCTAGCCTGAGAATTGGCTAATCATTCTTCTTGTTACCCGTGAAGTGAATAAATGAAAAGTTGAAAATTCTTCTTCTTCTTTACTGGAAAAGCCGATCTGCCCCATTTCGACAGCGCCCTGCCCCAAAATTTGGTCCTTCGAGCTGGATTTCCACAATATAGTTAGCATCGGCGCTATACCAGATAAGTTCCAAGTCGACTGTGTGTACATATATACGTGTGTTGTAACAAACAGATTTGCTTGGTCTGCTCGCTACGGAATACGTGCGGCTAGCTCAGTAGATTTTGTGCGTTCGTCCCACCAAATTTATAGTATAACGTGATCACCCGGTTACCAGTAATTACACTTGCAGTTTTCGTTCTGGTGTCTTTATTCGTGCTTAAACTAACAATGGAATCTGATTATCTAGCCGTAGTGCTGGATGAATTGTCCAACGGCCTCGTTCCACTATCTCGCAGCTCTCATAGTCCTGAGTGGCGCGGACCTTCGTTGTTGGGCGCTCGTCACTCGGGCTGAGAATTGCTGTCCTACGCAGACTCACGGCAACTAACGGTTGTGATCCCCGAGGCAAACGCCTGTGGAACAGCAGCACGCCAACCCCACGTCTGGTTTGGACTGGTGGCGCCGGTACCACGCCTGCTTTGATCGCACGGACACACCTAGGCTATCGCCTGGTTCAAGTACGCGTTCTCCTACAGAGTCCAGTGGGTCTACACCACAATCCCTGCCGCTTTTCCTGTGCCCTTCTTGGTTTTGCGTCGCCTGTTGGATGCCTCTGGGCTACTCGTGCTTCGTCGTACTGGACCTCAGCTACCTGCGTCTCAATTCGGAGACTTTCTCGTCCCGAACGTCTTAACGTAGCGATCTTGCTCCTTATTGACTACCACGGCTGTAGCTGCTCTGCTGACTTCGTTCTTACGTTGTTGACTGGTATACTTGTTCTCGTTGACTGTACCGCTTCCAGCGTCTGGCGTGCTTATATAGGCCTTCTCTAACGTTTCATCCCTTTGGTCTCCAGTCTCCCGATCCAAAGTCCACGATTTTACCGTTGGCCCGGTCCAAAGTTCGACTTGTCCCGTTATTCGCCTTTAACCCTTCTGACTCTTAAAACTCTCTTTTCTATAAGTTCAGAGTCTCCACACTCTCTTTCTCCGCTTCCAGAGTCTCCAAATTCCCTTCTCTCAAAGTCTCCAAACTCTCTTTCTTCAGCTCAGAGTCTCCAAACTCTCTTTCTCCAGGTTTCGCACTGACGCTACTTCTCGTTGACTTGTTGCGTAAGTGGCAACGGCAGGCCCTCCTCATGCGATCACCATCAGCATTTGTGCGGAGTTTCAACTCCTTACAGTGTGCATTTAATTTGCGTGTTTGCCGGCTCCGTTTCGTAATAGGAGCGAGACTGCCCGTAGCCTCCGGATTGGTAATCCTCCCAGTAGCTTCTACGCCCAGCCAGAGGATTAGTCCCTCCCCTGAAGGTTCTGCGGCCACCGGTAACAGTAGCTCCGACCACCGCTGCGAATACCCAGGGCATTCCCTATTTCCGTTCCTCTTCCTCTCTCGTTCTTTTAGGCCCGCCACGGCCCGTCTCGGCGCCTAAGGTCTTTGCGTATTGCTGCCGAAACCCACCCTTATTTTTGCCTTAGCCAAGACATGCCCCTAGACCCAGTCGCGAAGCAGTGCGATCCGGTCACCTTCGACACTGCTTAGCCGAGACACGCCTTTACCGACCGAACTGTAATACCGATCGGCAGACAGCGCAAGGTGTCTCTGTTAAGTCCGAACTGTAATACCGATCGGCAGACAGGGCAAGGTGTCTCTGTTAAGTTCGAACTGTAATACCGATCGCCGAACACGAGGTGTCTTAGCAAAGGGTGCTCCGTAATACGAATCGTTACAAACGGAGCAAGGTGTTCCTGCTAAGCTTGAACTTACAGATCGGTGGTCGAACAGAAGTGGTACGACCCGTTGCCGTCAGAGGGCGTGATTTAGCTCTCGTGGCCATCACTCATTCCCTCCATCGGCCCTTCATCTCTCACTATACAAATTCCTAACTACAGATTCCACCCTCTTATACAAATTTCCTTGGCCGGGACTGAGAACTTCTTGGCCAGAGAACTGCGTTACAAATTAACCTTAAATATTTCGTTTTAACGCGAAAACAGGTAAACGGATTTTTAAATACGTGGGCACATGTTCAAAATTGGCCCCGAAACATCTAAATTCCAACTTTTAGTTCCTATATCCTTCCGAGCCCTTGGTGTAAGAGTTTAATTTTTTAGCAGTTTCGGAATTTGTGCATCATAGTCTTCCTTCTTCCTGTTACATACTTTTTAAAGAAAGTACTTTTACTCGAAGTATACTCGTTGTACTACAGCAGTAGCTAAATATACAGGAGCAACGTCTTATTTCTGTGAACTTTCGTAACCCGTTTTGCAGTATGTTTTAAAGACTCTGGGAAAATAGAAAAAATTTCTACACTATCCTTTTCAATTTTCATTTTCTTAAGTATGCCTAAGCTTGCACCATTCTGCAAGCTACGGTTATTACGGGCCACTTAAGTCATCAGATATTAGTGCCCGCACTTTGAGCGAAGAGAAGCTAGTCTTTGATTCTCCAATTCGGAGAAATAGCAGAAGATTGATTAAGAAGCGACTCTTAAAATATAGAGGTGACCGAAAGGTCAAGAAAGGTTGTTTTTAAAATTTGTATATGTATACCATTTGTATAATTACTCTCGCAGTGATAGGGTATTCTAAATTCGATGAAATGAATGTTACAGATAGATGGATGTGGTTCTGACCCTATAAAGTATCTATATAGTGCGATCAGCAAAACTAGCAAATAGGCCAAGACTACTTGTGCAAGTATGTTTTGAAAGATAGATACGCCCACTCCTACAAAAATAATACGTAGGTTGAATAGTTAGACCATTCGCACGGTGTTATTCAAATAGATTTGGTCAAGTGGTTGATTCGTAATTTTTATACGTTTCATATCCCATCTTACCCACTCACCTTTAATCATGTATATTTTTATAAGATGACTCGCGAGCCTTCATAGTAATTTTCTATGCCAGTTACAGCTTTCAATGCTGACATCGCGGTCTCTTTAAGTTCAATTGCCAATAAATATTTGCATACCACACTGGCGTTTTATTTATAAACATTTATTATATATATATTTGTTGAGCCTTTGAGGTTGGAAACTAACTAATTCATTTGATTTTGGACACTTGAATTTAATTGTGGGTTTGTAAATGTTGTTCTATATACTCCTGTATCGTATAGAATGATTCCTTATTCTCCGTCGCTATACGAAGTGTGATTTAACAGCGGGTGTTTTTAAACAGGCAAATGTCCGCGCGACAATAGCAGCGATTTTATGACGCTTCGTGCTACTATATAGCCTGACATCAGAACCTTTGCAAGTTGGACGTCACTGATTAAGTTATTCGTAGGTTTCGGGCGCATGACAGCGAATAATTAGATCCCAGACCAACTTTAATACCGTTTACCAAATAGATACTCAACAAGTCTGGGCTTAGTGTGCTGCACTCCGAGAAAAAGGGAGTGACTATCGGCCAATTCTTAAAATTTCTTAGTAACTTGTCTACTTTAGCGCACGCTGATGCTTCGCTAAGGCGAAATAAGCTGGAATGCACATCGTCCTAGATCTTGCAGTTATAATTATATTTATGTATCTAGCACGGACAACGGCGATCACCTTACAACTTCAGAATTCAGATATTTAAACACGCGTAGCCCTGTTGAAACATAACGGCATACAGGATGCTCCTGAATAAAATCTCACATTACACTGACTTCAGAATAACTTGTCCAGGAGATATTCAATCGCGCGAACGAATCTTCTTTCTTGGTCTTGCAGCCAACAGCACTGAGCTCTTAATTCTCACCAAACTCATGAATTTGCTTCCTTTATTGTGAGCTCGCTCACCCAATCAATTGACACTTCTTCTTCCTTTTGGAGATCCCGGAATCACGCTGGGATCAATAGATCTCATCGTTGGATCGGAACAAATCTGGTATTTTTACACAAACGTATTTTGGTTCAGTGATTACGTGCTCGTGCACTGCTTGTGATGTTCACCCAGTTTAGGTGGATCTTGTATCATTTATGGAAATGGACATAACTCAGCGAAGCCCGCCAGTGCGCCCGCAGAGCAACATTTCGCGGACACAAATAGGCGCTCAGAGGACAGTGCCACGTCCAGTACCCCTACAAGAATGGGGCGTCTTGATTGAGACAACTTTACCGCAGGCCATTTCCCGATTGGTCTCATTATAACGGAAACTTCGTAAATCTCCGGATGTCAAGCAGCAGTATGAGATTATTTTGGATGACTACCAAAAACATGCTCATATGAAAACCTCAGACCTGAGGTACTCGTTACCCACACCACGGTGCTTAACTTTTGCTACTAAACCGAGCTCATTGGACTCTTGAAAAGATTTGTTGGAATAGCCCTATTCTAGTATACAAAAATAACTTAGACTAAAATACTGAAATGTATTATTACTGTAATAAGATACGATCACACTCGTTTTGTTTTCTCTCTCCTTTTTTTTTGATCTGCCTAATGTGCATGTGGTTTGGTGTTGCGGTGTAAAATAAAATATCATATAAAAGTATAAATATCAATTGATTATTTAATTAAACACTAATTTACAAAAGGTTATGGGCCCAGTCCATGCCCAATAAATAATTAGTTCAAAACTGAGTTTGATAGTGTAGTGGCATAATTTTCATTTTATGGTGAAATTAATTTTTGCATTACATACATACATACATAAGTTGTCCGCTTGCGTCTGTGTGCGTGAGGGAATGGAAAAGGCAAAGAGAAATATAAAGCCGTTCAGTGGCGTCAAATATTCCGAATTAAAGCTTTATTGTCGGAATTAGACGTACTAAAGGTGATTAATGATGAAGTGCCTGCTGAGGTGGATGACGCTTGGAAGAAGGCAGAGCATTGTGCCAAGAGTAAGATCATAGAGTACCTTGGTGACTTATTTCTTAGTTTCGCGACCAGCGACGTTACGGTGAGATGGATAAGGTCTCTCACTTGTTAATAACATTGCTTTCATCGTACGATGGCATTGTTACTGCAATAGAGACTTTATCGGACGAAAATTAAACATTAGCTTTTGTTAAAACCAGATTACTAGATCAGGAAGTCAAAATTAAAAATGAGAATAATGATACTAGTAAAAAAAAGTAATGAGCGTGATTGCTCAAAAGAAAAACAATGTTTTTAAAAATCGTTCTTTTAAAAAGAGATTGAATAATCAGCAGAATACTTTCAAAGGAAAGGAAAATAATAGGATTAAATGTCACCACTGTGGCAAAGAAGGTCAAATAAAGCAGGATTGTTATAGTTATCACTAAATAATAATTATAACAAAGAAAACAATAATCAAGCTCAAACCGCAACATCAGCCGGCATTGCATTTATGGTAAGAGACGTCAAAGATACGTCGTGTGGTTTTGTTTTGGATTCCGGTGCAAGTGACCATTTGATAAACGATGAGTCGCTATACGCGACTTAGTAATGTCAAATTGTTGGAAATAAAGAGAAAGAATCTGTTTAGTGATAATAGTCTTTTAGATAATCTAGAGCTATCAGGAGAAATTTGCGAAACCTAGATTACCCTTCAAACAATTTAAAGATAAGACTCATATTAAAAGACCACTATTTATTATACACTCGGATGTCTGTGGACCAATTACTCCAGTAAGCCTAAATGACAAGAACTATGTAATTTTTGTTGATCAGTTCACAGATTATGGTGTCACTTACTTAATGAAACCCAAGTCCGATGTATTCAATATGTTTCAAGATTTTGTAGCAAAAAGTGAAGCTCTTTTTAATTTAAAGATTGTTAATTTGTACATTGACAATGGTAGAGAATATCTTTCAAATGAGATGCGTTAGTTCTGTGTTCTGAAAGGGATTTCTTATCATTTAACAGTGCCACATACACCTCAATTAAATGGTGTATCAGAGAGAATGATAAGAACAATTACAGAGAAAGCTCGTGCTATGGTTAGCGGTGCAAATCTCGATAAAAGCTTTTGGGGTGAGGCAGTATTAACTGCAACTTATTTACTTAATTACAGTGCCACATACACCTCAATTAAATGGTGTATCAGAGAGAATGATAAGAACAATTACAGAGAAAGCTCGTGCTATGGTTAGCGGTGCAAATCTCGATAAAAGCTTTTGGGGTGAGCCAGTATTAACTGCAACTTATTTACTTAATAGGACTCCAAGCAAAGCACTTGGTAATATCTCAAAGACCCCATATGAAATGTGGCATAATAAAAAGCCCATTTTAAAACATTTAAAAGTATTTGGTGCAACTGTATATGTGCACAATAAAAACAAGAAAGGAAAATTTGACGATAAGTGATATAAAAGTATTCTTGTGGGCTATGAGCCAAATGGTTTTAGATTGTGGGATGCTGTTATGGATAAGTTTATTGTTGCAAGGGATGTTGTTGTCGATGAAACCAATATGGTTAATTCAAGATCTGTTAAATCTGAAACAGTATTCCTGAAGGACAGTAAGGAAATAAAAGACACTGAGTTCCCGAATGAAAGTAAGCAATATGACAACACCCAATTCCCGAATGATAGTAAGGACACTAATTTTCTGAATGAAAGTAAGGAATCGAGCAACCCGAATGATAGTAGGGAAAATGAAACAGCAGAACAATCAAATGAAACTGGCACTGATAAGAATCTAGTTAGAACTGACGGCATTGAAATGAGAAGAAGTGAAAGACTAAAAGGCAAGGCCCAAATATCTTGTGATGAAGATGATAGTAGCTTAAACCAATTTATACTAAATGCTCATACTATTTTTAACGATGTCCCAAATACATTTGAAGAAATTAAATATCGGAATGATAAATCTTTTTGAGAGGAAGCTATTAATACAGAGTTAAGTGCTCATGAAATAAATAATATCTGGACACTGACAAAGATGCCTGAGAATAAAAATATTGTAGATAGCAGATGGGTATTTTCTGTTAAACATGATGAATTGGGAAATCCGATTAGATATAAAGCTGAATTAGTAGCAAGAGGATTTACCCAAAGATACCAAATTGATTATGAAGAAACATTTGCCCCTGTAGCTAGAATTTCAAGTTTCAGATTTATACTATCTTTGGCAGTACAAAATAACTTGAAAATCCATCAAATGGATGTTAAAACAGCTTTCTTAAATGGTACGTTAAAAGAGGAGATATACATGAGACTTCCTCAAGGTATACCATGCAATGGTAATAACGTATGTAAATTGAACAAGGCAATTTACGGACTCAAACAAGCCGCTAGATGCTGGTTTGAGGTATTTGAGCAAGCATTAAAAGATTGTGAGTTTGTGAACTCTCCTGTAGATCGCTGTATTTATATTCTTGATAAGGGTGATATTAAAACATATATGTATTGTTATATGTTGATGACGTTGTAATAGCTACAGAGGACATGACTAAAATGACTGACCTAAAAGAAATAAAACATTTTATTGGCATAAGAATCGAAAGGTTCGACGATAACATTTATTTGAGCCAAGCTGCATATATTAAGAGAATTTTGAATAAGTTTAACATGACTGATTGCAAAGCAGTTAGTACACCCTTACCGAGTAAATTGAATTATGAGTTACTTAATTCAGATGAAAACTGCAATGCTCCATGTCGTAATCTCATAGGACGTTAAATGTACATAATGCTATGTACACGTCCGGATTTAACCAATGCAGTAAATATCTTGAGCAGATACAGAATAATGCAAGAATAACTCCGAGTTATGGCAGTACTTGAAAAGAATACTTAGATATTTGCAGGGTAGTATTGATATGAAACTGAATTTTAAAAGGAATGCAGCATTTAATAATAAATTAATTGGTTATGTAGATTCTGATTGGGGTGGTAATGAGATTGATAGAAAAAGTACCACAGGATACTTATTCAAAATGTTCGACTCAAATTTAATTAGTTGGAACACAAAGAGGCAGAACTCAGTAGCAGCGTCCTCAGCTGAAGCTGAGTATATGGCCCTCTTTGAAGCCGTGAGAGAAGCTCTATGGCTGAAATCACTTATGAATAGTGTTAATATAAAACTAGAAGACCCCATTAAGATTTACGAAGATAACCAAGGCTGTATTAGTATTGCAAATAACCCCTCCTGTCATAAACGATCAAAACATATTGATATTAAATATCATTTTGCCAGAGCAAGTAGAAAATAATGTAATTTTTATTGAGTATATTCCGACAGAGAACCAGCTTGCTGATATATTTACAAAACCATTGGCAACAACAAAATTTGTGGAACTGCGAGTCCAATTGGGACTGCTGTAAGATGACGAAGCTGTTTATTGAATTTCTATACATATATATTTTTTGATATCTTAAATTAAAAGTTAATCGTTTGTAAACGATTTGTAGAAGTTATCTGATCAGGTTTTTCTGGGTTTTCCCTGATCCGTGTAGCAAATGCTAGATAATGTATAAGCTTCCCAGAATGCACACCAGCCACATTAGAATAAGTATATGTATGTAAGTTAACAACTAAGAGTACCAACACTTTTGTCACCAATACACAAACACTAGTACTTCATATAAACAATGCTGACGCGCCCCAACCGAGTTCAGCGCTCCGCGCTTCGAACGGTCAGCAACAGCAAACGGACACCCCTTATCCGGGGTTCCGAGCTATGTTGCATAAATGCTGAGTCGGCTTGCCGACCATGGGTTTATGGCGTGATGCATTGGAGCCAGAGTAGATCCACACTTTCATATTCTTTTGTATTCAGTCTTAAGCCAGAGCTTTAATAAAGAGCAGCTATTCACTCCGGCACGCAGCCGTAAAATATCATTTTATTATTTGAATACTCTCGCTGAGCCAAAAGGCCAGCGATCGACAAAGAGGGCAAAGTCACGCCCTCCAACCTAAACTTCGTAAGAAGATATAAATCCCTGGTGGCAGCATCGTACCGGATCCCACGGGAAGGAATATCCGCACGTCAGGAAGCCATAGCACCAACCACGACGTAGGAACATATTAATTGGCGCCCAACGTACATTTAGTACCCGCACCTAATAATATCTTAACATAACAACGTAGTTAAGAGTACAGGCCATGTAAGTTTGATTAGTGAAGTCACTCGGCATTAATAAGGAATAAATATTTCTTCTGTGCAGACCTTTTCTTTGTCGTTTTTAGGGGAAACACCTTTTTCCCTTTGTGTCGCCTTATATTTCTCGCGCGTGCAAATATCACGCCTCGCATTGCCGATCGACCGTGCTCGGAAAGAATTAATTTGCGTGGTGTCAACCAATGGTAAATGAGTTGGACGGCATATAGAAACATAAAAGTCGAAGACTTTAGTGACGACGAGTTTAGTTCAGAGCCAGTAGGTTTTTGTCCGAATACTACAAGTAGCACTGCAGACATGGACGCCGCACAGCTACAAGCTATTATAGCTGGTGCTGTTAGCCAGGCTTTGGCTGAACAAGAACACAGACTAAAGCAGGACTTCCAGGCACAATTAAATGAGGTTAAACAGCAGATGCAAAACTTGCGTGTAGAAGCACCACAGGTAGAGGCATACAAAAAAATAATCCCAAACCCTGACGTACGGTGCGAGGTCAAGCTTGACATTGTGAAGACCTTGCCAGACTTTTCGGGGGAACAGGACGACTATGTGTCATGGCGGCAGTCAGCCGTAGACGCATACGAAATCTTCAAACGGTATGACGGTAGCGAGGCACATTACCAAGCTGTCTCGATTATCAGGAACAAAGTTAGGGAGCCAGCGAGAGGGCTACTAGTTGCCCATAACACAGTCCTAAATTTCGATGCCATTATTGCTCGACTGGATTGTACCTACGCGGACAAAACGTCGCTGCGCGTGCTTAGGCAGGGACTCGAAACAGTTAGGCAAGGAGAGCTTAGCCTAATGGAATATTACGACGATGTAGAGAAACGATTGACGTTAATAACAAACAAGATCGTTATCACTCACGAACCGGACAGTGCGATTCTGTTTAATAATGAAGTTAGAGAGGATGCTCTCCACGCATTTATTGCCTGTCTTAGGAAACCCTTGAGGGCCATAGTCTTGCCGGCGCAGCCCAAGGATTTGCCCTCAGCTTTAGCTTTGGCTAGGGAGTCCGAGGCTACCATAGAACGCACAAACTTTGCCAATACATATGCAAAGGTTTTAGAGGACAAGGCAACCACCTATGAGCACCGAAAGGATCGAAACCGCTCAAAGGAGCCGCATGGAAAATATAGCAGGGCTGAGGACGGCCTAGGGAAAAACCCTCATTTTTACAAGAAGCAGGGTAAACAAAATAATTTTGCCCAGAATAATAACAGCTATCAGAATCAAGCACCTGAGCCTATGGAGTTAGGCTCCACTGTAACCCAACATAGGCAACCGACCTCCTTTGGAAACGGTCAGCCTACAAACGCCAAGGCCGAGAGTACTCGAGGCCAGAAAAGATTCGGCTCCGCTCGCATGACCGGGCAGAGGCGTCAGAAATTGCAGAACACTATGCAACAGGCTGAAGAGAATAATGACGGCGAGTATGATGGTGCGGCCGCAGCGGCCGTTACCGAGGTAGATGACGAATCTGATGAAAATGATCAGATCAATTTTTTAGGGAGCGCTCCCGACTGCCGTTCATTGAACGACAGCTCCAAGGGAGACTACTAAAAATACTAATTGACACAGGGGCGGCGAAAAACTACATCAAGCCCGTAAAGGAGCTTAAACATGTAGTGCCCGTCGATTCCCCTTTCACGGTTAGTTCCATTCATGGTTCTAACAGGGTTCACCAAAAATGTTTAATGAATATTTTTGGAAAAACATCTGCGTTTTTTCTTTTGGACGCACTGACACCATTCGATGGTATAATTGGATTTGATCTCCTAGCTCAAGTAGGAGCAAAACTCGACGTAGAGAAAGGTACGATAAATTATGGTTCTGTTTCTGAGAAGCTTCAGCATCATAATTGCGATAATGTTAATTTTACTAACGTAAATGACATCGCCGTACCAGAGCCTGTAAAAGCGCAATTTCGAGGTATGATCGAAAACAGATCTAAGGCATTTTCAGCATCTAACGAGGCACTGCCGTTTAACACCTCTGTTGTCGCCAGAATTCGCACAAGCGATGATAAGCCGGTATACTCCAAGCTATACCCGCATCCAATGGGTGTATCTGAGTTTGTTAAGCGAGAAATCGCAGACTTACTTCAGAAAGGCATCATTAGAACCTCTAAATCGCCTTACATCAATCCAACATGGGTTGTAGACAAAAAAGGCCAGGATGAATTGGGGAACAAAAATAAGCGTTTGGTTATAGACTTTAGGAAACTTAATGAAAAAACCATCGCTGATAAATACCCAATGCCAAACATCTCCATGATACTGGCGAACCTAGGAAAAGCTAAGTACTTTACGACGTTAGATCTAAAGTCTGGCTACCACCAAATATACTTGGCCGAACAGGACCGCGAAAAGACCTCTTTTTCGGTAAACGGCGGAAAGTATGAGTTTTGTCGGTTACCGTTCGGGTTGAAGAATGCGGGAAGCATCTTCCAAAGAGCGATCGACGACGTCTTACGAGACCAAATTGGCAAGTCATGCTATGTTTACGTAGATGACGTCATTATTTTTTTTGAAAACGAAAATGACCACGTCAAGCATATAGATTGGGTTTTAAAAAGCCTGTGCAATGCTAATATGAAGGTATCCAGCGAAAAGACACACTTCTTTAAGCAGAGTGTTGAATATCTGGGATTTATTGTTACCAATGGAGGTGCAAAAACCGACCCAGAAAAAGTAAAGGCCATAAAGGAATATCAAGAGCCTACAAATTTGTATAAGCTAAGGTCATTATTGAGTCTGGCCAGTTATTACCGTTGCTTCGTGAAGGACTTTGCGGCGATCGCGAGGCCCTTGACAGACTTGCTGAAAGGAGTAAACGGCTCTATCAGCAAACACATGTCCAAGAAAACACCTATTGAATTTAGTGATTTGCAGAGAGATGCATTTGAGAGGCTGAGAAACATCTTGGCTTCTGAAGATGTAATGCTCAGATACCCCGATTTCAAGAAGCCATTCGATCTGACGACGGATGCCTCTGCGAACGGTATTGGTGCGGTTTTATCGCAAGATAAAAGACCCATCACTATGATCTCTAGGACCCTGAAAGAAAGCGAGTCACACTACGCCACAAATGAAAGAGAATTGTTGGCCATAGTGTGGGCCTTGGGCAAGTTACAACACTACCTCTACGGCACTCGCGATATAAATATTTATACGGACCATCAGCCGCTGACATTCGCGGTGTCCGATCGGAATCCAAATCCGAAGATAAAAAGATGGAAAGCGTATATCGATGATCATAACGCAAAAATCCACTACAAACCAGGTAAAGATAACCATGTGGCTGACGCTCTTTCTAGGCAGAACATTAATGCCCTACAAAATGACCCTCAGTCAGACGCTGCGACTATCCACAGCGAACTGTCATTGACCTACACGGTCGAAACGACAGACCAACCGGTGAACTGCTTCAGAAATCAGATTGTTATAGAAGAAGCACGTTTCCGACTAAAACGACGCTTGGTGTTGTTTCGTGGTAAAACTCGCCACCTTATCAATTTCGCCGACAAAAGCACCATTTTGGAAATGCTGAAGGAGGTCGTAAACCCCGAAGTCGTGAATGCGATACACTGCGATCTGCCCACCCTGGCAAGTTTTCAACATGATTTAATTTCTCATTTCCCAGCTACGCAGTTCCGATACTGTAAGAATATGGTTATAGACGTTACGAATAGAAATGAGCAGTTGGAAATTGTCACGACAGAACATAATCGTGCACACAGGGCGGCTCAGGAGAATACCAATCGAATAGAATACCTTATCGGACGAAAATTAAACATTAGCTTTTGTTAAAACCAGATTACTAGATCAGGAAGTCAAAATTAAAAATGAGAATAATGATACTAGTAAAAAAAAGTAATGAGCGTGATTGCTCAAAAGAAAAACAATGTTTTTAAAAATGGTTCTTTTAAAAAGAGATTGAATAATCAGCAGAATACTTTCAAAGGAAAGGAAAATAATAGGATTAAATGTCACCACTGTGGCAAAGAAGGTCAAATAAAGCAGGATTGTTATAGTTATCACTAAATAATAATAATAACAAAGAAAACAATAATCAAGCTCAAACCGCAACATCAGCCGGCATTGCATTTATGGTAAGAGACGTCAAAGATACGTCGTGTGGTTTTGTTTTGGATTCCGGTGCAAGTGACCATTTGATAAACGATGAGTCGCTATACGCGACTTAGTAATGTCAAATTGTTGGAAATAAAGAGAAAGAATCTGTTTAGTGATAATAGTCTTTTAGATAATCTAGAGCTATCAGGAGAAATTTGCGAAACCTAGATTACCCTTCAAACAATTTAAAGATAAGACTCATATTAAAAGACCACTATTTATTATACACTCGGATGTCTGTGGACCAATTACTCCAGTAAGCCTAAATGACAAGAACTATGTAATTTTTGTTGATCAGTTCACAGATTATGGTGTCACTTACCTAATGAAACACAAGTCCGATGTATTCAATATGTTTCAAGATTTTGTAGCAAAAAGTGAAGCTCTTTTTAATTTAAAGATTGTTAATTTGTACATTGACAATGGTAGAGAATATCTTTCAAATGAGATGCGTTAGTTCTGTGTTCTGAAAGGGATTTCTTATCATTTAACAGTGCCACATACACCTCAATTAAATGGTGTATCAGAGAGAATGATAAGAACAATTACAGAGAAAGCTCGTGCTATGGTTAGCGGTGCAAATCTCGATAAAAGCTTTTGGGGTGAGGCAGTATTAACTGCAACTTATTTACTTAATAGGACTCCAAGCAAAGCACTTGGTAATATCTCAAAGACCCCATATGAAATGTGGCATAATAAAAAGCCCATTTTAAAACATTTAAAAGTATTTGGTGCAACTGTATATGTGCACAATAAAAACAAGAAAGGAAAATTTGACGATAAGTGATATAAAAGTATTCTTGTGGGCTATGAGCCAAATGGTTTTAGATTGTGGGATGCTGTTATGGATAAGTTTATTGTTGCAAGGGATGTTGTTGTCGATGAAACCAATATGGTTAATTCAAGATCTGTTAAATCTGAAACAGTATTCCTGAAGGACAGTAAGGAAATAAAAGACACTGAGTTCCCGAATGAAAGTAAGCAATATGACAACACCCAATTCCCGAATGATAGTAAGGACACTAATTTTCTGAATGAAAGTAAGGAATCGAGCAACCCGAATGATAGTAGGGAAAATGAAACAGCAGAACAATCAAATGAAACTGGCACTGATAAGAATCTAGTTAGAACTGACGGCATTGAAATGAGAAGAAGTGAAAGACTAAAAGGCAAGGCCCAAATATCTTGTGATGAAGATGATAGTAGCTTAAACAAATTTATACTAAATGCTCATACTATTTTTAACGATGTCCCAAATACATTTGAAGAAATTAAATATCGGAATGATAAATCTTTTTGAGAGGAAGCTATTAATACAGAGTTAAGTGCTCATGAAATAAATAATACCTGGACACTGACAAAGATGCCTGAGAATAAAACTATTGTAGATAGCAGATGGGTATTTTCTGTTAAACATGATGAATTGGGAAATCCGATTAGATATAAAGCTGAATTAGTAGCAAGAGGATTTACCCAAAGATACCAAATTGATTATGAAGAAACATTTGCCCCTGTAGCTAGAATTTCAAGTTTCAGATTTATACTATCTTTGGCAGTACAAAATAACATGAAAATCCATCAAATGGATGTTAAAACAGCTTTCTTAAATGGTACGTTAAAAGAGGAGATATACATGAGACTTCCTCAAGGTATACCATGCAATGGTAATAACGTATGTAAATTGAACAAGGCAATTTACGGACTCAAACAAGCCGCTAGATGCTGGTTTGAGGTATTTGAGCAAGCATTAAAAGATTGTGAGTTTGTGAACTCTCCTGTAGATCGCTGTATTTATATTCTTGATAAGGGTGATATTAAAACATATATGTATTGTTATATGTTGATGACGTTGTAATAGCTACAGAGGACATGACTAAAATGACTGACCTAAAAGAAATAAAACATTTTATTGGCATAAGAATCGAAAGGTTCGACGATAACATTTATTTGAGCCAAGCTGCATATATTAAGAGAATTTTGAATAAGTTTAACATGACTGATTGCAAAGCAGTTAGTACACCCTTACCGAGTAAATTGAATTATGAGTTACTTAATTCAGATGAAAACTGCAATGCTCCATGTCGTAATCTCATAGGACGTTAAATGTACATAATGCTATGTACACGTCCGGATTTAACCAATGCAGTAAATATCTTGAGCAGATACAGAATAATGCAAGAATAACTCCGAGTTATGGCAGTACTTGAAAAGAATACTTAGATATTTGCAGGGTAGTATTGATATGAAACTGAATTTTAAAAGGAATGCAGCATTTAATAATAAATTAATTGGTTATGTAGATTCTGATTGGGGTGGTAATGAGATTGATAGAAAAAGTACCACAGGATACTTATTCAAAATGTTCGACTCAAATTTAATTAGTTGGAACACAAAGAGGCAGAACTCAGTAGCAGCGTCCTCAGCTGAAGCTGAGTATATGGCCCTCTTTGAAGCCGTGAGAGAAGCTCTATGGCTGAAATCACTTATGAATAGTGTTAATATAAAACTAGAAGACCCCATTAAGATTTACGAAGATAACCAAGGCTGTATTAGTATTGCAAATAACCCCTCCTGTCATAAACGATCAAAAAATATTGATATTAAATATTATTTTGCCAGAGCAAGTAGAAAATAATGTAATTTTTATTGAGTATATTCCGACAGAGAACCAGCTTGCTGATATATTTACAAAACCATTGGCAACAACAAAATTTGTGGAACTGCGAGACCAATTGGGACTGCTGTAAGATGACGAAGCTGTTTATTGAATTTCTATACATATATATTTTTTGATCTCTTAAATTAAAAGTTAATCGTTTGTAAAAGATTTGTAGAAGTTATCTGATCAGGTTTTTCTGGGTTTTCCCTGATCCGTGTAGCAAATGCTAGATAATGTATAAGCTTCCCAGAATGCACACCAGCCACATTAGAATAAGTATATGTATGTAAGTTAACAACTAAGAGTACCAACACTTTTGTCACCAATACACAAACACTAGTACTTCATATAAACAATGCTGACGCGCCCCAACCGAGTTCAGCGCTCCGCGCTTCGAACGGTCAGCAACAGCAAACGGACACCCCTTATCCGGGGTTCCGAGCTATGTTGCATAAATGCTGAGTCGGCTTGCCGACCATGGGTTTATGGCGTGATGCATTGGAGCCAGAGTAGATCCACACTTTCATATTCTTTTGTATTCAGTCTTAAGCCAGAGCTTTAATAAAGAGCAGCTATTCACTCCGGCACGCAGCCGTAAAATATCATTTTATTATTTGAATACTCTCGCTGAGCCAAAAGGCCAGCGATCGACAAAGAGGGCAAAGTCACGCCCTCCAACCTAAACTTCGTAAGAAGATATAAATCCCTGGTGGCAGCATCGTACCGGATCCCACGGGAAGGAATATCCGCACGTCAGGAGGCCATAGGACCAACCACGACGGAGGAACATATTA
This sequence comes from Drosophila santomea, assembly GCF_016746245.2. NCBI lineage: Eukaryota > Metazoa > Arthropoda > Insecta > Diptera > Drosophilidae > Drosophila > Drosophila santomea. Next base: position 25,950,973 of record NC_053016.2, on the reverse strand, counting down.
ATTTGTATATGAATATTGTTATGATTTATTAAGTTTATTATGGAAGTAATTTTTAAGGGGGCGTGTTGTAATAGCCCTATTCTAGTATACAAAAATAACTTAGACTAAAATACTGAAATGTATTATTTATGTTATAAGATACGATCACACTCGTTTAGTTTTCTCTCTCCTTTTTTTTTTGATCTGCCTAATGTGCATGTGGTTTGGTGTTGCGGTGTAAAATAAAATATCACATAAAAGTATAAATATCAATTAACTATTTAATTAAACACTAATTTACAACAAGATTGAAGTTAAAATTCTCGCCTTTTAGCATTGTAACGATCTGATTTCTTGGTTTCTGCTCGCTTCGGATTGCAACGGCTAGCTCAGAGAGTTTGTTTGTTCGTCCCACCAAATTTATGATTTGTGTGATTGACCGACCAAAGAGAAGACAGAGTTTCTGGTAAGAATTATTTAGTACCACTTCGAGTTCCTGCGATCCTCGCCTTCGTATGCGCGTCGTCGCCCCTTCGTCGTCCCTTGGTCCCGTGTCGCTCTCGACAGCGTATTTGTGCCGGCTGGACTGGGACTTAGGATGTTATGGGACCCTTACTTGTCTCGTTCTGCGTACTTTAACTGTTCACTATTCCACGCACTTTTCCTGATTCTGTCCTTTTCTTGAACGACTGTGTTATTTGGTTCTGTTTGGTTCTCCGCGATCTGTCGATCTCCACGTACTTGCACTGATCGACTGTGTCCGCACCTTCTGAGTCTGTTCCGACTGCTCCGGCCGCACTCCCGTGTCCTGACTGCGCAACTCGCGCCCGCACTCTGCGCTTGCTCGTATGACCTACGCGTGTTCAATTGACTGACTGCCCCGAGCTGCACCTCCGCCGCCTTTTTGCGACCTCTGTGCCCTTGGCCGGTTCGAGTCCAAGGTCCAGCGCGGTACCGTTAGTTCACAGTCTCTCCGCTTTGCCGGGGTCCAAGGTCCATTATTGCATTCCAGCCGTCTTAGCTGTTGCTAAGCCGATCTCCTGAACCCGGATTTTTGGGGAGTTTTAAGACTCCTCACAGTATCCTTACCAGAAAAAGATTTATGCTACGTACCTGTACAGCTCCTCAACAACTCAACCACGCATTCCTCAGTAAAAATCCTTGGAACTTAATAGAATCCGTGGTCGCGAGCAACAGCACTGCAATGACCCAATTCCTCAAACATAGAAAACGCACTTGAGAGCGATAGTCGAGAACTTCCCATTGCTTAAATAATGTCAAGTACCTCAATATATTGCCAAAAAGATAAACCGTAAGGGTTTGCGGTCGCATCCATGCACCTTGTGGTTGTCTACACTAGGGTTGCAATTGGAGACAGTTTTCAAATGTCTCTCGCCGACAAATATCGTATTCAATAACAATCAAGCACCATTTGCTAAACGGTTTTAGAGATTGTTCCACTCCTGGAACACCTACGACTGCAACAGAACAGCTGAAATATTGAATGACTTTCCGCATTGCTGCTGGAAGCTGATCCTGCAGATTGCGCCAGTTGATAGCTTTATCTTTCCACGTTTTTGAAGCATTCATTTTGGTGAAACGTTCCGTCATAGCTGGCTAAACCGATCTACGATTAAACACCGTCAACAATTAAGTTCAAAGTATCATCTAATCTTTATGTGAAGACAGAAGAACGAGAAAGACTGCATACCGATGCCGGTAAGACTGCATACTTTCCTCATTATTCCAGTGGAATAAGTCTATTTTATTTTATCGCTTTTGCTATCGATTTAATTTTATGTATAAGTATATATATTATAAGTATCATCGCTAGGAAGTTGATATGTGCGATATCTAGCCTGAGAATTGGCTAATCATTCTTCTTGTTACCCGTGAAGTGAATAAATGAAAAGTTGAAAATTCTTCTTCTTCTTTACTGGAAAAGCCGATCTGCCCCATTTCGACAGCGCCCTGCCCCAAAATTTGGTCCTTCGAGCTGGATTTCCACAATATAGTTTGCATCGGCGCTATACCAGATAAGTTCCAAGTCGACTGTGTGTACATATATACGTGTGTTGTAACAAACAGATTTGCTTGGTCTGCTCGCTACGGAATACGTGCGGCTAGCTCAGTAGATTTTGTGCGTTCGTCCCACCAAATTTATAGTATAACGTGATCACCCGGTTACCAGTAATAACACTTGCAGTTTTCGTTCTGGTGTCTTTATTCGTGCTTAAACTAACAATGGAATCTGATTATCTAGAATTGTCCAACGGCCTCGTTCCACTATCTCGCAGCTCTCATAGTCCTGAGTGGCGCGGACCTTCGTTGTTGGGCGCTCGTCACTCGGGCTGAGAATTGCTGTCCTACGCAGACTCACGGCAGCTAACGGTTGTGATCCCCGAGGCAAACGCCTGTGGAACAGCAGCACGCCAACCCCACGTCTGGTTTGGACTGGTGGCGCCGGTACCACGCCTGCTTTGATCGCACGGACACACCTAGGCTATCGCCTGGTTCAAGTACGCGTTCTCCTACAGAGTCCAGTGGGTCTACACCACAATCCCTGCCGCTTTTCCTGTGCCCTTCTTGGTTTTGCGTCGCCTGTTGGATGCCTCTGGGCTACTCGTGCTTCGTCGTACTGGGCCTCAGCTACCTGCGTCTCAATTCGGAGACTTTCTCGTCCCGAACGTCTTGACGTAGCGATCTTGCTCCTTATTGACTACCACGGCTGTAGCTGCTCTGCTGACTTCGTTCTTACGTTGTTGACTGGTATACTTGTTCTCGTTGACTGTCCCGCTTCCAGCGTCTGGCGTGCTTATATAGGCCTTCTCTAACGTTTCATCCCTTTGGTCTCCAGTCTTCGGATCCAAAGTCCACGATTTTACCGTTGGCCCGGTCCAAAGTTCGACTTGTCCCGTTATTCGCCTTTAACCCTTCTGACTCTCAAAACTCTCTTTTCTATAAGTTCAGAGTCTCCACACTCTCTTTCGCCGCTTCCAGAGTCTCCAAATTCCCTTCTCTCAAAGTCTCCAAACTCTCTTTCTTCAGCTCAGAGTCTCCAAACTCTCTTTCTCCAGGTTTCGCACTGACGCTACTTCTCGTTGACTTGTTGCGTAAGTGGCAACGGCAGGCCCTCCTCATGCGATCACCATCCGCATTTGTGCGGAGTTTCAACTCCTTACAGTGTGCATATAATTTGCGTGTTTGCCGGCTCCGTTTCGTTTTCCCGCCAAAAGGGCTCGAAATCATCAGCACAACCCGGCAACCATCGTTTAAATACATAGTATATAAATACACTCCAGCTCCTATCCCAGCAGCCTACATATATTCGTACACATCCATACAAATATATATGTTTATGTGAGAGCTTCTGAAAGCGAGTGCGGATGTGCCAGGAGAGCCGACGCTAAGCAGTGATAAGCAGTGACAGGCTCGTTGGCGTGCCTGTACAGCTGCTATCTACCACCACGCCATTCCCTTCAGGAATTTTTCGAAGTCATAGACGTGCTGGCAAACGACGCAAGAGGCGGGCGGGACGTGGTCAACGCTGGGGATTTCAACGCCTGGGCAGAGGAGTGGGGCTCAGTCGACACGAACGCAAGAGGGCGAACCCTTCAGGAATCCTTCGGGTCTATGGACGTCGCTCTCCTGAATACGGGGACGGACACAACTTCAGTCGAGCTGGAGCAGGGTCGGCAGTAGACCTCACCTTCTGCAGTTGCTCGCTTTTCCAGCGCGCACAATGGTCCGTCAGCGACGTATACACGTCAAGCGCCCGCAAGGCGATTATCTGCGACATCACCAGCAGAGGATCTTCCACAGCCCCACCAGCGAAGAGGCACTTCAACCCAAAGACGCTCCAGCGGGTAGCGTTCCTGAGGGAACGCTTGGGAGTCCCGACATCGGTGAGAGCCCCTGACGAGAGTAGTTGAGAAGGCATGTACAGCTAGCATGAGGCTGTCGAGAAGCCACCACCGCCACCGGGAACCAGTCTATTGGTGGACCGACGAAATCGCGGAGGCTCGCAGAACTTGCCTTCGGGACAGACGGCTTCAGCAAAAGAAGCACGGCCACCCCTATAATGAGATTCTGAGGCAAGAATACGCTGGCAATCGAAGGGCATTAAAGAGATGCTTCGGCTGCTTGAGATTCAGCCGAGCAGGACCCTTGAGGATCAGCTTATAAAATAGTGGTAAAAATGTTAAGCCAGGCGAAACCACTGAAAACAGACGACGCGGTCACGATGGCATCGATTGTGGAACATGTGTTTCCAATAGTGCCCTCGGATCCGCAACCTGCGCACGCGGCTCCAGGAGACTTGTCGCAGATAGCGTTCCGACCGGATGAAATTCGTAAGGTCGCAAAGGGCATGCCGTCGGGAAAAGCGCCAGGGCCGAATGGAATTCCAGACATCGCCGTCAAGCTAGGAATGAACGAGCACCCGGAAGCATTCGCTACCGTCTTGAACCAGTGCCTCACGGAAGGCTTCTTTTCAGAGCGCTGGAAGAGATAGAAGCTGGTGCTGCTCCCCAACCCTAACAAGCCTCCCGAGAGCCCATCCTCATACAGACCGATATGCCTGATTGACCACATGAGCAAGGCATTCGAGCGCTGTATCAGCCTCAGACTGCACGAAGCCATCTCCGCTGCAGGGGACCTCTCGGAAATGCAGTTTGGCGTTAGGAAGGCGATATCGACCGTGAATGCTATAGCAACTGTCAAGGAGATCGCCTCGAAGGCAATTGAAGGCAAAAGATGGCACGGAGGCAGCAAGAAGTACTGCTTGGTGGTGACCCTGGACATTAGAAATGCGTTCAACTCGGCAAGATGGGGCGTCATCATTAAAGCCTTACACCTCCTAGGGGTACCGGACGCTCTGGTGGGCATAGTTAAGTCCTATTTCAGCGACAGAGTGCTACTGTACGACACAGACGGAGGCACACTTGAGCACAGGGTAATCTGCGGGGTCCCCCAAGGCTCTCTACTCGGGCCGCTGCTTTGGAACGCAATGTACGATGGGGTGCTACGGCCACTATCACGGAGAACCAAGGTGATTGGCGATATTGCCGTGGTAATCGTGGCAAAAACCGTTCAAGAAGCTGAGAGTCTTGCGAATGCATCAATCGGCATCAAAATGGAGTGGCTCTTAGCGGTCGGCTTGGACATTGCACACCACAAAACGTAGGCAAACAGGTACATTCAGCCACCATCCGAGTCGGAGGCACCACGGTCACGTCGGCGCGAGCGACACGATACCTAGGGGTTTTCTTAGACACTATGCTATCGTTAAAAGAGCATCTGGCGGAAGCGAGCAGGAAGGCGTCAAGCGTCGCTAGGGCCTTAGCGCGAATAATGCTCAACTGCATGGGCCCAAGGCAGGGACGAAGACTCCTCCTGCAGTCTGTCTGCAGGGCAAAAGCACTATACGCAGCCCCAATATGGGCGGAAGCTTCAGAGAAGAGGTCCTACATAAGGAGCCTGGAATCTACGCACAGGCTGTGTGCCCTAAGGGTGTGCTCCGGCTTTCGGACAATTTCCGACGACGCAGCCCAAGTTATAGCTGGAACTCTGCCTTTAGACTTGCTGGCCTTGGAGGCGAAGGAGATATATCACGAGGTTAAGAAGATTGTAGCACTGTAGGCGAAGCCAACGCCAGAGCTAACAGCTCTGAAGGGGTAAAGGATCTTTAGGATCATCCCGGATGTGGTCACATAGACGCGAAGTATGCCTCTGGAGTCTGCCTTCTAGATCTCAACATTCTAGCTTTTATAGTTCCTGAGATCTCGACGTTCATACGGACAGAAGGACGGACAGTGCCAGATCGGATCCATTGATCCTAATCAAGAATATATATACTTTATATGGTCGGAAACGCTTCCTTCTACCACTTACATACTTTTCAACGAAACCAGTGTACCTTTTTACTCTACGTGTAACGGGTATAAATACACAAAGGACAACATCTAGATTAAGAATATTGAACCATATATTTTTAAGCATTTACAATTTCATGTACATTAAATTCTTTTCGGCACTGCAAGATCTACATAGCGTACATACCATCAACAAATCAACGCCTGACAACTGGTAGCCTTCCCTACCAAAAAAAATAGTGTCCCAGCTGTGAAATTGAAAATTATTTATCTATTGGCAATACAACGGCCTGCCAAGAAATGGCTAGAAGAAAATGGCTTACTCGTAGAGGTGACGCGTGCGTGTGATTATGGGCACTTCAATTATTTTTAATTAAACAACTTTCATGTATTAGAAATCTAAAAACGAAAACGAAAGAATGTGCTGACGCGAAATGTGAAGAAGGTCAATAACTATCACTAACCTTTTGACGGACTATCTATGACAAGGTGATGACCATTTGGCACAAGTCCTCTTCTAAGACAAGGTAACTTTTATACCTACATAACATGACATTCGAGCCTCACCACCTTCTAAATGTATTGAGACTGTCGGGCCTCTCGCCCACATCAAAATATAAAGCTTTACTGGATGCAGTTTCTCTTTCTCGTTTCTTCCGCAAGTATCCATGGATCATTTTCAACCGTCACCAGAGCTTTCAAAACCGGCACGTTGGCACTATCTACCGTTCTACGACGCTTGAAGAACCCCACAATACGTTGGCAGCCCGGGTTTTCCTTAAAATTCACATATCGAAACTCTGATCTTTAGGTAAATAAAACAGTGGAAAACGTAAACGCAGAGCCAGCGCAATGATACAACGTAGAAGCATGTCGCACCCCAGGCAGGTGAGTAGTGTGACGTATAGAATATACGCACATAACATATCATGTAGAATTAATGGAAATAAAGAAAATAATGGAAATAGGAAAAGCAAATTGAAAGATGAAATGAAAGTTAAGATAAGAAAGAGGGAATCCTGCACCTTTTCAGTAGCACCTACCTGGGAGTCGCCTGCAGTATCATTTTGGTGCACCGAGTCCATTTTCACTTGAGGTAACTATACTATACTACTTCTCATTAACAAGAAAACTTTGAAGCCTCTAAAACTTTTTGTTGAATTAGAGGCTTTCGAACCTCTTAAACTTCTTGTAGTATTGGAGACTTTCGGTCCTCACACGTCGCTTAGAAGTATTGGAGACTTTTCAGTCTCACAAACTTATCGTAAGTTTCCCTTTAAGCACAACCACACTCTTGAAAAATGTTTTGATATTTTTTCAGTTATATATTTGTCTTGTAAATTCCTATCGGTGTGCTAACAATTTGTTTGCCACATCCACTTTTTTTTTTGCTTTTTTATTATTTATTGAATCTTCCCTTTGTGTTAAGAGACTAACAATAAGTGTTCAAATCTTAATCTAACTTAATTAACTTTCACTTAGTGATAGTTTTTTCATTAATGCCCTAATAAGTTTATTGCTGGGCTGGGAGGTCGTTGCGGTGCAGCCGGCTTTGACTGCATACTCGGATTAGTTTTCTTGCGAGGGGATTTGTATGGGTGGTCAGCTTTTCGTTATACTTCGTTTTTTCTCAGCTATTACTTCGATTACTAATTTGATTTTTAGGTCTCTGTGTATGTTTTCGTTCCGAAGGTACCACGGCGCTCCAGTGATAATTCTCAGAATTCTTGACTGTGCTCGCTGAATAATGTCTATGTTACTTCTGGATGCGTTGCCCCACAGCTCGGAGCCATAAGTCCAGATAGGTTTTAAGACGGAGTTGTATAGAAGAGCTTTGAACTCCAGACTAAGTGGAGAGCGAGCATTTATGAGCCAGTGGAGGTTCCTTGCTTTAAGTTTAAGATGTATCGATTTGGCTTCTATATGTTTGCGCCAAGTGAGCCGCCTGTCCAGATGAACACCCAGATATGTTACCTCGTCGGCTTGTGGAATGCATATGTTATTCAAGACCAGTGGTGGGCATGTTTGTTTGTTTAAGGTAAAGGTAACCTGCTTGCATTTTTGAACATTTATTGAAATTCTCCAGTCGGCAAGCCATCGTTCTACAGATGTTAAGTGTCGGGATAGGAGTGCCGTGGCTTTTATTGGGCATTTGGAGCGACTGAGTATCGCGGTATCATCAGCGAACGTGGAGGTTGTTAGATTGTAGTCTATGGGGAAATCCGCCGTATACAGGGTGTATAAGATTGGACCCAGTACACTGCCTTGCGGCACTCCAGCTTCGATTGCGCAATCGCGTGAAGTGCTTGTATCGCATCTTATTGCAAACACTCTGTTATATAGGTATGACTTCAGTAGCTTATGTGTGTTTTGGGGCAACAGCTTGATTATTTTAAACAAAAGTCCATCGAGCCACACTCTGTCAAATGCCTGCGCGACGTCTAGAAAAATGGCTGTGCAGTATTCTCGATGTTCAAAAGCAGTACGAATTTCTGACGTGATTCGATTGACCTGTTCGATGGTTCCATGTTTTTCTCTAAAGCCAAATTGATGCGTTGGAAGTGTGTTCTTTATTCTAAGATGAGGGCTAATCCGAAGGAGTAGCATTTTTTCAAACAGCTTTGAAAGACATGTTAGTAAGCTTATCGGTCTATATGATGATGGCTGCGTTTTATCTTTTCCTGGCTTTGGAATCATTACTATGATCGACTTTTTCCATTTTTGAGGGAAGTATCCAAGCTTGGCGATTGCGTTGAACAACAGGCAGATGTGAAGAATAGCACACTTTGGGAGTTCAATGAGCATTCTTGGAGTTATTAGGTCGTAGCCAGGCGATTTTTTGGGTTCAGTTGCTCTTTGATAACCTTTGCTAGTTCACATGGTCGGAATTCAAAGGGTTCTTGAGGATCTAGATTGGCTGCTATTAAAGGAGGGAGAATAAATGTGTTGGTAGAGGGATTTGGTCGGAATACATTTTGTAAATGGTCAGCGAAAGCACTGGCTCTTTCTTCATCACTTCGAAACCAGGTGCCAGAGGGACTTCGTAGTGGCATAATTGGCGCTATTGGAGTCTTTAGGTTTCTGTGAGCTCTCCAAAGAGGGTACTTAGTGCTGGTGGGAGAGAGTTGCTCGATATATGAACGTTGGCTGTTTTTTTCCTCTTGTTTGAGAGCATTGGTAAGCCTGCGTGTGGCTATCTTAAGCATGTGCTTTGTAATTGGTGATCTATTAGACTGCCAATCCCTTCGTAGGCGTAGTTTGGTTTTGCATACGTCACTGGCGGGGTTGAAGCCTTTGCAGCCGAAACTAAAATGTTTCCAAGAGTTTCCGTTGACTTGTCTATATCCTCCTTTGTAGATAATGCCGTCGTTAGTTCTATGTGTGAACAGACATACTTTTGATACCTTGGCCAGTTTGTTCTAAAATTTGTGAGTCTATACGGTGGGTCGACGATGTGGGGGCGAGTTAGCATATTTAGAAAAACAGGTGAGTGATCTGATGATAAATCTGCTAGTGCTTCGGCGGTGACCATGTTGCGGGGGACATGTTTAGTAATTGCAAAATCGATCAGGTCTGGGATTTTTCTTGGGTCTGCTGGCCAGTATGTAGGCTTACCCGGGGATACATAGTCTAGCTTGTTTTCTGGCTTCGTAAGCGCATTGTACAATTGCTTACCCTTTGGCGTCACAAGTCGAGATCCCCAATGGGTGTGCTTGGCGTTATAGTCACCCGCTGCGATGAACCTGTCACCTAGTGTGTTAAAGAATTCCATGAATTGATCCTCAGAGATTGGAAAGCGCGGTGGGCAGTAGACTGCGGCTAGAGTCGTTGAACCATTGTTGAGTTGTAAGGCTATGGACGTAGATTGTAAGTAGTTTTTGTCAAAATTGTTTAAGTGGTGGTGTTTTATGCGATTTCTGATGAGTATTCCAGTGCCTCCATGAGCTTTACCATCTGGATGATTTGTACCATAGAACAAGTATCCTGGTATATGAAAATTGTTTTTATTTGTGAGGTGCGTTTCTGATAGTAGCATTACGTCGATGTTTTTTTCGTAAATGAACTGTGTGAGCTCTTGTGTATGCCGTGAAACGCCATTTGCGTTCCACAGAGATATCCGTAGGGAAGCCATTATGGGGATTTTGAAGATACAAGAAGTTGAATCAGGATATTTTGGTTTTTCATGAGCTCTTGCAAAGTATTTTGCATGAACGTCATAAAGTCTTTCATGCTTTGCTGTAGGGATAGCATCATAGCTTCGATGCCACTTTGTTGTGTTTGTTGGATGTTTGTCGGTGTATGTTCGGAATGAGCAGTTCTTGTCGGTGGGGCGGGCACTTCTAGTCCGGATTTTAGGGCGCTAGCGAAAGAAATTGTTGGAGTAGTGCTTGGGAAAGTTAGGGGTGGTTGAAAAATCGGTTGCGGAGAGTAGAAATTGACTTTGTTGTATGTATGTGCTGTGGCAATACGTTTGTTTAGGCGGCTCTTCAATTCTTTGTACACCACACAGCCTCTGTAGTTTGCAGTATGTTTTTCCCCGCAGTTACTGCATTTCTTCACAGACTTATCGTCCTTGTTTTTGGGGCAGTTTGCGGTAGTATGAGGTTCGCTACAGACAACACATACGGACTTAAGGGTGCAGTATGCCTTGGTGTGGCCGTATTCTTGGCAATTAGTACATTGAACTGGATTGATACGTTTGTGCGGCTCCTCCACGGTGATCCTCCGATGTAGCAAGTACTGTAAATTGTATATTGGGTGCACTTCGTTTTTCTTTAGTGCCTGGAGCTCTGGTTCGAGTTCTATTTTGAATAGTGGCTGCGGAACTTTGTCTTTGTTTAAAATATTAATAGCTGTCTTTGCAGAAAAGTTTTTGGCCTTCAGAGCCTCAATTATCTCAGCTGGTGTCACTGTTGCTTCAATGCCCTTAAGTACTACCTGTAGCCCTTTGCAACTTTTTAATTGGTATGTGTAGTAGTTTTTACCAGCATCATTTAGGTATTTAGTCACTATACGGTGGTCTGCTTCTGTTTGGATCTGTAGTTTTATTTCATGAATATTTCCTTTTTTAAGTGGGATAATGTGGAATTTGCTGTCACCAATCAAAGCAACGAGTTTATTTACAAGTGCATTTGTACTTTGTTCTCGTATGAAAATTGGTGGAGGCCTGGTCTTTTTTGGTTCCCCTACCGTTTTTTCGTTGGGTTGTTCGGTCGCAGAATCTGCCAAGATAGCATATCGGTTTGAATTATTTACTGCAGAGTTTTCATTGCCGTTGCTGGTTCGATTGATTTTGGGTTGATTACCTGCCTTATTGTTTTGAGGGCTGAGCTTTCTCTTGATTTGGATGTAGCGATCCATGCCAGTCTGCACAGTCGAAATCGACTTCTGCTTTTGTTTTGATTCTTCTTTGCGTGCATTATTGTTGTTGCAAACGGTCAGTGCTGCTGAATTATTTACAGCTGGCACAGCGATAATTAGTTGGGCCGCTGACGAAGTTGTTGTTGTGGTAGCAGTGACAGTTGCCAGTGAGGTCACTGCACTCGTTATTGCAGTGTTACAGTTACCCGGGACGGTCGTTTGGCGCTGCGAGAGGAGCGGGGTAGGAGAGGCGGTCTCTTCGCTCCACGACTTGTGAGCCGAAGCAGGCAGAGAGGGAGAGCAAGAACGCGGTCTGTCGTTCTCTGAGGGCAAAAGTTTCGAGTTAGTTGAAGGTGAGGGTGCTCGATCACCGATTTGCGGTGAGACGAAAGAAAAGTATGCATTGTTGCGTTGTAAAGAGAGCCGGCGCTCGTCTTGTTCACATTGTCGCTGAGAACGTATGTCGTTTTGATTCATTGTTCTAAGTCCACATATAACAATTACCAGAACAATATGGAATAATTATTTATTTTAGTAAATAATTACTATAGTCAATAATTGTTAGTTGTGCAAACTGCACTTTACACTTTGTGTTTAACTTTCACTATACTGTTGTAGTTTTTAGAACTTGCTATTCGTAGCTTGAAAGAAACACGTCTGCACTCGCCGACGTTCGATTCCTGACCCCATTTTCCATTTAATACTTTTATTTTTATCAATGTGCCTGATAAATGTAAAAATTTCTTGCTTGGGTCTCTACCAGCTGAGTAACGGGTATCTGAGAGTCGGGGCACTAGAGTAAATATGAATACTAGATTCGTTGAATTCGTTTGTTACAGGCAGAAGGAAGCAATTTCGACCATATAAAGTATATATTTTCTTGATCATGATCAATAGCCAAGTCCATCTGGCCATGTTCGTCTGTCCGTCCGTATGAACGTCGAGCACTAAGGAACTATAAAAACTGGAAGGTTCAGATTAAGTATACAGACTCCAGAGGCATAGACGTAGTCCAAGGCTGTTACCCCATGTTGCCACGCCCACAAGCCGTCCGAAACGGCCACTTTTGAATAATGTATTGATATTTTTTCAATTGTTTATAAGTCTTGTAAATTTCTATTTGCAAAAAAACTTGTTGCCACGCCCACTTCAACGCCCACACACTGCCAAAAACTGTCAGTGTGGAAGTCTCTCCTTCGCACTTCCAATAGGTGAGTAACGGGTATCAGATAGTCGGGGAACGCGACTATAGCGTTCTCTCTTGTTTTTACTTTACAGATTGTCAAAATTACTACATTTAGTACTTGTTAAATTCTATTTCACAATGAAAAGTTGATGTGTTTATCGGAACGTACTTAATTACGTTAAAAAACATTATTGTGTTTGACAACACAAAATAGCTGAACTGATTATACACACAAGCATCCTTAATGATGGTTGATGAGCCGTAGATATATATTATTCTTAAAGAACACGAAATTAAATTTTAAAACAATTCAGGCTATTAGGCGTGTCTTATTGTCAACTAAATCATAAATAATATTTTTTCGAGTAGTGCAATAGTGCCGTCCAAAAACAACGAAACTAAATGTATAAAATAAACAGGAATAAAAAGATTCAGGTCGAAAAGGAATTTCATTGCATCCACTTCCAATTGCCCAATGTAGCTCTAATTTTGACTTAAAATAGTATACTGCCTTAACAATTAAACTTACCCTGAATATATAAGCAAATCGAACTCTCTTTGAATGGTACCCCATATTCAAGGCAATATTCCTTAAAGCGACTTTTTCAATGTCGTCTTTTCCTTTATTCTCTGTAACAAGAATTACGCACAACCGTTTTCTTTGTCGGTTCCATTCAGTCGGGCATACACCTATAAAACAATGTAAAAACAATTTACTTAAAAACAAAATGTAATAATTTTAAAGACTTGATCTGACTGTATCTGTATGTATCTTTGATAGAACTATATAGAATGCTATAGTCGTGTTCCTCGACTATCAGATGATAAAATCAAATAAAATTTCAAAAGTGTGGACGTGGGGTTTATGTGCGTTAGCGTGGGCGTGGCAATCATATTCAGCATGTAAGCGTGGCGACATGGGTCAACAAACTTGCGCTGCATCTATGTCTTTGGGATCTGCATGCTTTATCTCGACGTAAATTAAAAGTATAAACTAGATTTGTTGAAAAGTATGTAACAGGCAGAAGGAAGCGTTCCCAACCATATAAAGTATATATATGCTTGATCAGGATCAATAGCCGAGTCTATTTGGCCATGTCCGTCTGCTGGTCCGTATGAACGTCGATATCTCAGGAACTACAAAAGCTAGAAAGTTGAGATTTGGCATACAGACTCCAGGGACTTAGACGCAGCGCAAGTTTGTCGAATCATGCTGCCACGCCCACAAACCGCCCAAAGCTGCCACGCCCACACTTATGAAAAATGTTTTGATATTTTTTCAAAGTTTTGTTAGTCTTGTAAATTCCTCTCGATTTGCCAAAAATCTTATTGCCACGCCCACAAACCAAAAACCAAAAACGGTCAGTGTTGAATTTTCACCTTCTCACTTCCACTAGCTGAGAAACGGGAATCAGATAGTCGGGAAATTCGACTAAAGCGTTGTCTCTTGTTATACCCCTTACTCGTAGAGTAAAAGGGTATACTAGATTCGTTGAAAAGTATGTAACAGGCAGAAGGTAGCGTTTCCGACCATATAAAGTATATATATGCTTGATCAGGATCAATAGCCGAGTCTATTTGGCCATGTCCGTCTGCCCGTCCGTATGAACGTCGAGATCTCAGGAACTACAAAAGCTAGAAAGTTGAGATTTGGCATACAGACTCCAGGGACTTAGACGCAGCGCAAGTTTGTCGAATCATGCTGCCACGCCCACAAACCGCCCAAAGCTGCCACGCCCACACTTATGAAAAATGTTTTGATATTTTTTCATTTTTGTATTGGTGTTGTAAATTTCTATCGATTTGCCAAAAAACCTTTCGCCACGCCCACTCTAACGCCCACAAACCGCCAAAAACTGTCAGTGTTGAAGACCTCCTTCGCACTTCCACTAGCTGAGTTACGGGTATCAGATAGTCGGGGAACTCGACTATAGCGTTCTCTCTGGTTTTATATAGGCCTCGAGCCAGCAAACTAGTTAGAAGAAAAAGGATTCCGATTTGTCGATCCGTATGAACGTCGGAGATCTCAGTAATTATAAAAGCTAACAAGTCCATCTAAATCATTCAATCCCAAAACTTTTTTTTTCACATTTGTATTAGTCCTACAGCTTTCTCTTCATATGCCAAAAGCATTTTGCCTACGCCAAGTATTAAATTCTCTGACAATCTTGAGTTTTGTCTAAGTTTCTGATCTACATGTGTAATCATAACTGTCTAGCTCGCATAGTTACCGAGAACTTTAAGCTGATACGGTCAGACAGACAGGCGGACGTGATCGAATCAACTCGGATAGTGATACTAATAAAGAGTATATATGTATACTTTATTGAGTCAAAAAAGCTTCCTTCTATCCTTCACAACAACGAATCCGGTAAACTACTTCTTTGTTAAACTAATGAATAGAATAAACGCGATTATTCTTCTAAAACGAACTTGCGCTGCGCACGCTTCACTAAAATATGCATGCTTAATGAGATCACAGCGGGCGGACGAACCGATATAGACACATAGACAGAACGACTCGGCTGATCAAGAATAGGGTCGTAATTGCTACCACACTAATTGCCACACTTTACTTATATATCTGTTACTTGCAATATTGCGTACTGCTGTCGCTAATCCTCTTTGCGCTCATTTTCCCTCTTCAACCGAATTACCATGGCTGCTAAAAATTCTAATATTGTTACCGCTGCTGCAAACAAGGTTACATTTTTAATTGCTGCAATTTATAATAGAGTAGAACGTTTAGCGGACTTTGTCAAGCTCTTCACTAACTTCGTTTGACGATTTCGTTTTGCATATGAGGTTGGAACTGATCGATGATCTACAACAAACTTTATGGAAAATTATTTATTTAAAAGTAAGATGATGTTCTCGTAATGTTCTTAGTTCCTCGCTTACGCACTCCCTCTTTAACCTTTGCTGACCGCTTTTCTACGTGTGATTGTGGCCATCAGCATCGTCCACTCCGAAATGGGGTACCGACCGATAGAGAAGCTACAGCCTGTAGCATCATGTCTGCGAGACAACTGAACTCTTCTTGAATTCAACGATCATATTCGCGCTTTAAATGGGTTGGGTACAACAGAGCAAATCGCTGGACGCATCTTCGTTGTCCGGCGAGTCAGGCCAATTGCCTCTGACTCATACCATTCCGTAGAACCATCTGCATTTCCTGTAACGTTTGCTGCTCTTCCGGCACAGGATCTTATTAAAGATGTTCTATAAAATCCTGATTCGCAATTTAGCTTCAACTTAAGAAGACACTGCTGTTATGGCCTCCAATATTACCAAAAGTCAGCCCTGCTTAAACATTGATATGTGCAGCTGGGACATACCCCAAAATCTTAGGTTCGCGGATCCAGATTTGAATCGTTCTGAACGCATACATTTTTTGATTGGCGCAAGACTTTTCTACGAAGTGCTGTGCGTCGGCCAAGTCAAGCTACTCCCGGGATTGTTTGAATTATTTCTGGAGGTTGTGGGAGCAAGATGAGCGCGGGCTCTCATCGATCAAAGTCATCGTATATTTTAAAGTATGCTGAATTAAATTGATTCGTTGCTAGCCACGTATAATATATGTTCTATATCTTCTCCGGCCTGATTACCATCATCATAACGGTATGAAGTGGGTAGTTTAAAATCAACATTGAAAGCAAATCAATGGTAGATGATAAATAGAGTCATGCAGACTAGTTTAAACCGCTAATTGCGGAAAAGTGTCTGACAATAGAACAAAATATTTAAATTATAATCGAAAAACCACGAGCTCCATGACCATTCGGAAAAATATCTCAAACGCATTGGTTAACATAGGTAATCAAAAGGGATTTCTGACTGCAAACGAAAATGGAAGATCACTTTTATGTTATGCTCCCCGAGTTAATCAGTTAATCGATTTTGTGTGTTGTAATCTAATATCTGCATTAACACTATTGGACTTGTTATCATATCACTCTTCAGAGCTCTTAACTCATCTGCAAATCTCGGAGATAATCGAGCACACTAAAAAGTTAACGTCCCAAATAAACTGGCTTATGTGAAAAAAGTATGTAAGTTCCCTACAACATAAGGTAGATTTATCGTCACAGTTATGAAGGAAAAAAGCACAACGACAGTACAATATATCTTAAAAATGTATTCCATCCAAACTGTACAGCTAAATTATTCTGGGTACCAAGGCCGAATCCGAGACGTAGTGAAAAAATAATAAAAAAGCAATTAAAAGTCAAAATGCCTCCAGGCGTCACAGTCTAAATAAGTCTAATTGAGCTAACAAGTTTAAGTAATATCATCACTTAGCTCTTTAACGGGATAAACCGACTTGATTATTTCCCAAGAAGTGGGAAACATCGATAATACTAATGATACCGAAGCCAGGGAAAGATTGTACAATTCGTTTGCACAGACCAATAATCGTACTCTCATGCTTGTCTAAATCTGAGCAGAATGTTATAAGGGCACATTAATTTGGATTTTAAGAAAATTATAGAACTATAGAGTAAGCCAACAGATGCGATGCCTAAAATCAGACTGATTCAGCCGGAAAACACTCACAAGTTACTTGAATTGTACCTTTATACCCCTTTGAGCAAATTAAACTTGCAGACGATACGGCGATCCCAAGTTGATTCAGATGTCATCTTCTTGTATTAAATACTATTGCATAATAATATATGAGCAAAAAAAAGTATGACAAAAAATCCCTGAGTTAAATTCCCTAAGCCAAGGAAAATCCCTGGACTCTTTTCCGTGAAAGATAAAATATCGAAACAAAAAGCGATCTTATACACCAAACTAGTTATACCCGTTACTCGTAGAGTAAAAGGGTATACTAGATTCGTTGAAAAGTATGTAACAGGCAGAAGGAACCGTTTCCGACCATGTAAAGTATATATATTCTTGATCAGGATCAATAGCTGAGTCGATTTGGCCATGTCCGTCTGTCCGTCCGTATGAACGTCGAGATCTCAGGAACTACAAAAGCTAGAAAGTTGAGATTTGGCATACAGACTCCAGGGACTTGGACGCAACGCAAGTTTGTCGAATCATGCTGCCACGCCCACTCTAACGCCCACAAACCGCACAAAACTGCCACGCCCACACTTTTGAAAAATGATTAAATATTTTTTCATTTCTGTATTGGTCTTGTAAATTTCTATTGATTTGTTAAAAAACTTTTTGCCACGCCCACTCTAACGCCCACAAACCGCCCAAAAACTGTCAATGTTGAAGACCTCCTTCGCACTTCCACTAGCTGAATAACGGGTATCAGATAGTCGGGGAACTCGACTATAGCGTTCTCTCTTGTTTTTATCTGATAATCAGATCTAATAAATAAAACCAAGTTTGTGACCCGTACCGCGCACATTAAATACAATTAACGGAAAAGCAATATAGACCATAAAATTAATAAACATTTAATAAACGTATATGCAGTATTTTAAACTCGAACGAAGAGTCACACTGGATCGAGCAGGATGGCCACACTGACACACTGGCAAATGCCACGCAGGCGACGGGCACACTAGTCTTAGCCGGCGCCTATATAAAGCGGGCGGCAGGGTATGATTCACTTAGCAGTCGACAGCAATCGGATGAGGTAAGCTAACCTAGTAGCACGCATCCAGTAGTCAGCTTCTTTGATAACGCATGATCAGTAGATCTGGTAATACATCGGATTCGGACCACCGATACGTCTCTCTCTTGTGGCCAACCTAACAGTCCCCAAGGTATCTATCTCACGCTCTTGCAACTGCAAAATACTGCAACTCCTCTTTTATGTTTGCAAACAGCTCACGTCCATACCTTTAAAATAAGTTAATATTTTCTTTTTAATTCGTCCTATTATTTTTTTAGCGATAAGGCAGCACATTTTAACCACTCCCACTCTTAAAACCAGAAACTAAAATTATAATTACAACAAAGGAGTTTTTTCTTTTGACAACATAACACGCGTAGGCAATTACACATCTCTGAGATGTAATTGTATATTTTAGGAACGGGTTTCTCGGTTAATGGCAAATCATTTGGTTAATGGTTTTGGTATTCGTTTTATCATTTGTCTTCTAGCTTCAAAGCGAACGGTCGTGTTTTTTTTTGGCGCTCCGAATTTATTTTTGTTTTGCCAAATCCAGCGGTGGATATTAATAAATTCTTGAATAATTCAATTTCGTAATCAGTACTGGTTAAAGTTCCGTTCGCTTCGCGAGTGAATCTTTTGTGATTTATGCATTATTTTAATAAATACATTTAATCTGTTCTCTTTCTATCTTTTCGTTTTGTTTACTCTCTCTTTCGTGCGTTCTCCGTAGTGCTGTTTGGTGCTCTTTTTGTACTTAACTGCAAGGTGTACCCGCTCTCCCGCTCTCCCGCTCTCTTGCTCTCCCACACAAAATCCTAAAGTGCAGATTGCGCTCTTTCTGTACATTTTTTGATTTTGTCTTTTGGTGAACCCAATTAAATATGGAAACCAATGTTGTCTGCTTCCATAACAAATGCCGTCAGGTAATAAAGCCTGAGCAGTCAAAAATGACCTGTTGGCTATGTGATAGAATGGTGCACACAAAGTGCGCTGGCTTCAACTGCCGAACAAGTGATGACCTAACAAAAGGCCCCAATCTAAAATACTGTTGTGATACTTGCCAAGGAGTTGCGATTGAAATGAAACTCTTTATGCGCCAAACTAAAGGTGGCTTAAAAGGACTGATCTTCCTTCCGCGCTAGATTCACAATTTAATAGCCTCAAGCTATTAGAAGAATCTCCAAAGCGCAAGAAAGCCGCTGGTGGTAGGCTGCTTAAGGGGAATGCCCCGCAACCTTCGGAAAGCGATCAACAGGACTCCACAGCTGATCAGTTGACGATCGCAGCAAAACCCTCCAGTGTTGCTTAGATCGGCAGCTAAAATAGATTCGGAGCAATCCGATCAATCCGTTGTGGAGGGAGTCCAGCCTGGGATTGCTACAGATTTCGTTTTGTCTGCACTGGTTTCTCAACCGGTGATTCCACCCGTCCCGAATAGTTTACCACTACAATGGAATATTGAGTCCGGACTACCGGCACAAGTTGGCACTTCAGAAATACACCTGCAGTGCCAAAACCCCTCTCGGTGGTTCCACTTAAGAAACAAATTTTCGTTTCTCGGCTTATATTTTGGACATTTTTGGCCGGATAGTATGGTTGTGAAAGAGTTTTTTTTTTTTTTTTAAACGCGCGAGTCCCACGGCCACGCCTCCCGCCCAACCGACCGAGGGGCGCTGCCGTGTATCGTACGGCTCGAATCGCGGGAAGATAGACGCAATATAGAAGACAGTAAAGGACGAGGAAATATATGTATGCTAGTAGTAATATCTAAGAATTCGTTAAGTACGTTAGTATTGATCGCTTTAAAAACGGCAGAGAGTCAGAATTAGAGATAATAGGATAGAATCTATTATAGTCAGAACATAATACTCTTTAGGGATCATGCAACTCATAGTTAGATCTACAATGATTTAAAATTAGAGGTACGTAATTTCTAGTAAATCTGCTTGGAACAGTGAAGTTTAGCCGACTAACCAAGTCGGGACTATCCACTTCACCACGAATTAGGTTAAAAATAAAGACTGTTCCAAGCATCGTTCTACGGTTAGCTAAGGAGGGTAAGTTAATTAACATTAATCTATTCGAATAAGGAGGTAATCTACGGTTTGCATCCCCATTAAGGCGCCGTAAGGCAAAATGTAAGAAGTTCTTTTGAACCGATTCAATGCGGTCCGAGTAAACTTCATATTGTGGACTCCAAACAGGTGATCCATACTCGAGGATCGGACGGACTAGAGAAATAAATAATGTTTTGGTCAAGTAAGGATCATCAAATTCCTTTAACCACCGTTTTATAAAACCACCCCTGGCCTTATTGACAATAGACGAAATATGGTCTGAAAATTTAAGTTTAGGGTCCAGAAGAACACCAAGATCATCAACATGTGTGATTCTGTCCAAAGAGCAGCCACTTAAAGTGTAAGTTGCGTGCATTGAGTTGGCACGACAAAAGGTCATAACTTTACACTTAGAGCCATTTAAGTTTAATACGTTATCACGGCACCAGGTTTGAAAGCAATCTAGATCGGATTGTAAGTCCAAATGGCGAGAAATGTCCTTATATTGCAAGCATAATTTTACATCATCAGCGTACATTAGTACACGCGAATGATTTATTATTAAGGGAATGTCGTTAATAAATAAGGTAAAAAGGAGCGGACCTAGGTGGCTCCTTGTGGGACGCCGGATGTGACTCGGAGAATACAAGAAAGAGAATTTTTAAAGAGGAAGAGGAGAATTTTTCGAAGCGACGAATTCATTGTTTTCGCAAGGCAAACATTCTGAGGCTCAATAAGTTTCTATTTGGCTTTAATCGGTCCGATCTTCACTGCTGCAACTAATATGCAGATTTTTTAGGTTTTCCTGTTCTTCTTCTTAAATGGATTTTAAGTTATCTGAATGGCAGGACCCAACGGCACAAGGGAGGCACCTTAGTCCGCTCCTTTTTACCTTATTATTAACGACCTTCCCTTAGTAATAAAACATTTGGGTATACTTATGTACAAAGACGATATGAAGTTATGTGGTTCGAAGTGTAGCTATGACCTGCTCTCGTGTCAACCCAAGAAACGCGAATGGCTAAACTTCTCCGTTTGAAGCAGATACACTAGAAACTACGTATCCCTAATCCTAAATCATTGTAGACCTAATTATGAGTTGCATGACCCCTATTATCTCTAGTCTTGATTCTCTGCCGTTCTTAAAGCAAAATTTATCTGTCTATTTTTTCTATCTATCCTTTTAAACACATAATTAGATCTTACTAATAAAATCACTAATATTTATATATTTATACTATTCTAACACCTACCACAATCGTGGCTAGAGTCCCGTATTGTCTTCATTCCCAAAGCTGGGAAATGGGAACCCCAAGGACTTCAGAGCAATAAGTCATCCTTCCTACTAAATACCTTTGAAAGAATCATCGGCCTGCATCTGAGATCAACTCTCAACTAGTCTTATCACAGACACGCAACACGCCTACAAGAAAGGGAAATCGACACAGACAGCACTACACTCTCTCGTCTCCAAGATAGAAAAATCAATGTCCCAAAAGGAATATGCACTGGTAGCTTTCCTGAACATAGAAGGAGCTTTTAACAACGTCATCCCAACGGCGATTACCGGAGCCCTGACAGACCTTAGGGTGGACCGCCACTTGGTGGGACTCATAAACCAACTGCTCACCAGCTGTCTTCACTAGGCGCGTCAACCCTCACTAGGCACGTCAGCAGAGGCACTCCGCAAGGAGGCATCCTCTCCCCACTTCTATGGAACATAGCAGTCAACTCGATATTAAGCGACATGAAAGGGGGGGCTGCCGAATAATAGCCTATGCGGATGACGTTGCTATCATCTTCACAGGCAAATACCCCGAAACGCTATGCGATCTCATGAGCGAAAAACTCAGTGTTTTGTCCAGCTGGACCAAAAATAACGGATTAGGAATTAACCCCTCAAAGACCGAGCTGGTTCTCTTCACTAAGAAGTATAATATACCAGACTTAGTCCCACCTATCCTCAACAATCAAAGACTTTCCTTCAGTAGCAGCGCAAGGTACCTGGGCGTAATACTTGACAGGAAACTAAACTGGAACTTGAATCTCACAGACAGATACAAAAAAGCTTCAATAGCACTATTCACGTGCAAGAACCCTATATAGTAAACTGGATATATACGGCTATCGTCAGACCAATGCTACTGTACGTGGTCGTGGTATGGTAGCAGGCTCTGAAAAAGAAATCCAGCATAAAAATGCTAGCAAAAATGCAAAGAGCTGCGGCACTCTGCATCAGCAGTGCTTTACGCACCACCCCAAACGAAGCCCTAAATGCCATACTCAACCTCCCAAGCCCAGTACTAGCTGGCATGGAACAGGCTACAGTAGCGGCAATCAGGCTTAGAGATACCAAATAGTGGAACCCACAAGAAGCGGGTCACTCATGTATCCTAAAAAACATTTAAATAGTCCCTTCCAGGACAGACTACTGCACTCCTACGGAGTACATACAAACACCTTTCAACACAATCATCCCAGAGAGGGACGATTGGATCTCACGAACACCTGGCCCCCAGAATGCTATATGCTTATATACGGACGGGTCAAAGCTACAGAACAGAGTAGGAGGAGGAGTTTACTCCGAACAGCTAGGCCTACGCATCTCGTTCAGACTCCCCGATCATTGCACCGTCTTCCAAGCTGAAGTAGCACCAATAAGGGAGGCCCTAAAACACTTAAAATCACTAAAACCGAAAAGCTCACATGTAAACATTTTCAGTGACAGCCAAGCAGCTATCAAATCGATTGGACGAAGAAATGGAAGAAACGGTAGAGCATCTGCCACTGTCCAGCACAGCAAGCGAAAAGACTTGCTCAATTAGGAAGCAGATTCCTGATAGACACGTCCGAGCTGTCCGACACCGATCCACATCGGATACAAAAATTCACCAGCGCCTCTGGCTGGGGAAACTGCTTACTTCACACGAGCCTCGACGGGCAAAAGGGGAAAACATACACGGTATCACAATGGACCACTAATGGTCTAAGTGCTACGAATAACCGACGGCCGGTAAAACCTAACCTAACCTATACTATATTCTATATTCTCGCGAATCGAGCCATTCGATACAAGGCAGCGCCTCTCGGTCGGTTGGTCGGTAAGTGTAGATCCGTTGTAACAGCCAGAACGAAGCGTATCCGAAAAAAAATGTTTAAAGTGCCCCTGGAACTAATATGCCTAAGATTCAGTAAACTTTGGCCGAGAATTGCATACTTTGTTCCGGCGCAAAGAAAAGCCGAGTTTAGAGTCTTAAATGAATTAATCTGTTACTTTACATATGCCGCAAGAGCAACATTATCACTTATGCCAAGTCGGCATTCCGCTCAAATTATTCTAGCTTTAAATTCTGTGCAGTTTGCCGCTTGTCTGAGGTTTTAGATTTAGTTTTGTATGATGTATGAAGCATAAGTCGTATGAATAAATATATCGTTCCGACACTTGTTATTAAATACGTACGTTTTATTGTTTTTTCTCATTGTTGACCGAGACTAGCATCAGAAGGTGAGGTATCCTTCGCAGAATACTCTTGTATTTATTCCGCGCGGAAAGCAAAATCAGTAACAAGGATTGACGCTATCCACTCTATGACTGTTGCTGGGGAAGTATAGATATACAACTATGACATCAATAAGTTAAACTTATACTCAAGTCGAGTCGAGTCGAGATCTTGGGAATTATAATAGCTAGAACGCTTACATTAAAATTGCATATTCAAACCGTCCAAAACTGTGACACATTTTATTATTGGTCACTTAATTTTTGTTCGTTTTTTTTTGATTTCCCAGTCAGCCAGTTCTCCAAAACCATTTACAGACAAAAGAGTTGAGTTTTTGCTTGTACAAGGCATTTCCACAGAATAGTGATCAAATAACAGAAACGTTAGAGATTCGGCATTAATGAAGTTTCAAGGGACCACTTTACGTTTATACAAGTAGGTGTGGCCTGCAAGTAGTTGTTTGCAGTCGCACTATGGTAGTACTCTATGCAGAGTATGCATTATAGTTTCAATACTGCTTTGTAGTTGATTCGATAATGGGGAATTCGGTGTCGGATTAAAGTTGATACTGTAAGTCCCGATTTTAGGAAGTTTGAAAAAGGGCTCCAATTCATCAGCAAAACCCGGCAACCATCGTTTTAAATACATAGTATATACATACACTCCAACAATGTATGACATACATATGTATTCATATGTATGTATGGTGAAAAGGAACGATCGTAGGCTGCTGGGATATCACATCCATACATACACACACATTTATATACATACCCACACCCATGAAACATATATAAATGCACCCACATATCTAAATATTCGTACACACCATATACACCATTATATATATACACACATACATATATTAACACTCATCCATACATAAAGACATATATGTATATATATTATTTTTGTACTTTTTTTTTTCGTCCTCATCATTGGTCGCTCCTAAGGGAGTTTTAGTAAAAAACAAGAGAGAACGCTATAGTCGAGTTCCCCGACTATCTGATACCCGTTAATCAGCTAGTGGGAGAAGGAGAGTCTTAAACACAATTTTTGGCGGTTTGTAGGCGTTATAGTGGGCGTGGCAGAAAGTTTTTTGGCAAATCGATAGAAATTACAAGACCAATATAAAAATAAAAAATATCAAAACATTTTCAAAAGTGTGGCGTAGCAGCTTTGGCCGGTTGAGGGCGTTAGAGTGGGCGGGGCAAAAAGTTTTTTGGTAAATCGATAGAAAATTACAAGACTAATACAAAAATGAAAAAATTTCAAAACATTTTTCAAAAGTGTGGGCGTGGCAGTTTTGGGCGGTTTGTGGGCGTTAGAGTGGGCGTGGCAACATGAATCGACAAACTTGCGCTGCTTCTATGTCTCTGGAGTCTGTATGCTTAATCTCAACTTTCTAGCTTTTGTAGTTCCTGAGATCTCGACGTTCATACGGACGGACAGACGGACAGACGGACGGACAGACGGACGGACAGACGGACATGGCCAGATCGACTCGGCTATTGATCCTGATCAAAAATATATATACTTTATATGGTCGGAAACGCTTCCTTCTGCCTGTTACATACTTTTCAACGAATCTAGTATACCCTTTTACTCTAGGAGTAACGGGTATAAACAGACAAATGCAAGCCAAGGTTGTCGTTACCCTCAGCGAAGACTTTCGGTAGAATCAGACCGAATAGCGAATCATCTGCATCTTCACCGAGCATATTAATTCAGCGACCTAGTCTTCATTAGTCGTCCTCCATTTAAGGCGCAAAGAATTCACGTTCTCACTACTCTCTGACAAGTCCGTTGTCTCGTCAGTCAATACTCCAGTTACCACCAGATCAGCCACCAAAATTGCCCAATACAGAGCCAATGCAGCCCTCTCAAAATTTATTAATGTCAGCGATCGTGTCAGCCAATTTGAGGCGTGATTTAACACGCCGAGCGGAAGCGCTGGTGCTGTTCCCCCTTCGCGACAGACTAGCAAGATTCGTCTTGATCAATTTCGGGCTCTTTCGAAAAAGGTTGAGCAGGAATACGAGTCCTGTTCCTCCGTCCTTACTGGAAAAGGGACAGACGAGGCAATGACAGCCATGCAATCCAAATGTGAATATTGTTATTCTGTCTATGAAAGGTGTGCACCTCATCTTAGAGAGCAAATCGATGCTACAACTCCCAGAGCACAGCAGGCAGCTACTACTGTAGCTTCCAGTGGGTGCCCACTGCCCCCTTGCGACACTGAAATTCTCAGTGGCGACTATTTGCGCTGGCCCTCCTTCCGAGACACAGCCATTTATATAAACAATCCAAGGCTGACTGATGAGAAACTGTTCCATCTCAACTCCAACTCATGACATCGTCTCCAAGTCCCCACTCACAAATGATGGCTTCGTTTCGGACTGGTCCAATTTGACACAACGTTTTGAAAATAATCGTTTGTTAGTCAATAGCCAACTGAAAGTCCTTTTCGACCTTCCAAAAATCTCGCATGAGTCTCAGCGATCAAACATCTTCAGCGCACTGTCCAGGGTTGCTTAACCGCACTGGAAATCTATAAGGTTAAAACTGAGAATTGGGATTGTCTTTTGGTGTTTCTGTACTCTTCCAAACTTACTTTGTCCCTATGGGAGCAATAGCTTCACGGGAAAACAGACATCGTTTCCTGGGTTGATTTGAACTCCTTCCTTCAAGAGAGGTATAGAACTCTCGAGGCGTTTATGCCCGCAGTTCCTACAAATGTCCGTCCAAGATCGCTGCACAGACATCAAAGAGACAAAGCTGTGTGTAAACTGTTTTGCACGCCAACATCAAGTTGTTCATTGTACAAGCCTCCATAATAGTTTCACATGCAAAGGACGCCATAACACCCTGCTTCACCGTGGCGTCGATCCGCAAACTCCAGCGGCTCCTTCCAGTTCGGCACCCCCTGCCATTCCAACAGACTCGCATAATCCAATACAGTCCACTAATTCCTCAAATGTTTAGAACTATTTCGTCTCCATCCTGCAGCGAGTAATATCTGTCATCGTGAAACATGCTTTAAGGCTCGTGCTTTGTTTGACTCCGGATCTGAGGCGACCTTTATTTCAGAACGCATGTTCAACATTGTGAAACCCATTTTACAAAATGTCCATGCTTAAGTAGCAGGCCAAAATCAAGCCTTAGCTGCAAGGCCTGAGAAGTTATGTCACTTCGATATTGGCTCTTCATCTAAACCTCACATCAAGATCGAAGCTTCAGCCTTCGTCTTGCCTCAGCGGGCTGGCAATCTTCCATCGTATCCGATGCCTCCCAACTTCGTAATCAAATTCTGATTTTTCCTTTTACTGGAGTTCGCAGATCGACGTGCTTATTGGCGCAGACATCCTCCCTGCTATTCTCCTAGGCGGCTCCAGATCCAATATTTGTGGGTCACTTCTCTGTCCGAAGACTATTTTCGGGTAAGACCATTTCAGGTCCTGTGAAAGATCCAGCCAATTGCAGGGTGATTTCGGCGTTTACCAGACGCATCTCGATCAGCCAAACCCAAAAACTCGAAAACCTTTTAACAACTTTTTGGGAACTGGAAGATATACCATCGAAGATGGTAAACAAGCCAGATTCCGACTGCGAGTGCAACTTTGTTCGCACCACTACCAGGAATAATAAGGGGAGGGTAGGTTGTGACTCTCCCATTCTAGACTCCTGACAGCATAAGCTTGGGACATTTAAGATCCATAGCTCTGTCTCAATTTCTTTGAAACGAGAATAGGTTCAAAAAGAACCCCGAATTGAAACAGGAGTAAAAGGACCTAGGCCACATGCAAGAGGTTCTTCATAGTAATGATAGCGACAACTTTTAATTGCCATATCACGAAGTGTTTAAACCTGGTAGTACAACCAGGAAGCTACGCGTTGTATTTTACGCCTCCAGTCCATCATCCAATGGACAAAGTCTCAACGACTTCCTTCACCCAGGACCAGTCCTCCAATCTGACCTCACGATTCAGATTATTAAATGGCGTTTTTTCCGCTATGTATTCAACGCCCATATAACCAAGATGTATAGGCAGACCCTTGTTCATCCGCAACGCACTCGCTTTTTTTTCGCAACAAAGAAGAAAGGATCTGTGACTATGAGTTGCAAACGGTCACGTTTGACACATTGTGCCTCTTTCTTAGCCATCCGGGTCTTGCAACTTCTGGATAAGTTCTGCTTCGTTTCATACGAACTAGATTCCAAGCCTTCCCTTTCTAAACGCAAGGTTCCATCGCAAATTGCCAAACTGTTTGACCCAGCATGATGGCTTGCTGCTTACGTGAGCGCTAATATTTTCATGCAGCAAATCTGGCTGCAAGAGCTTTCCTGGGACCAACCTCTAGCCAGCAGTCTCGAGAGGAAACGGCGCGATTTCCATGAAGATCGTGATCTTCTCCGCGACATTCGTATCCGTAGATGTGTACATTTCCATCCTAAGGCGCTTATTCAGTATCACGGCTTTTGTGATACCTCCCAGAGCGCATATGGAATGCAATGATATGGTATCCACTCATCTTTTCGCTGCAAAGACACGAGTTGCAACCACCAAGACAACATCTTTACCACGTTTCGAACTGTGCGGTGCCGTCCAGCTTGTAGAACTATGCGAAGCGCTCCTTCCTTCCCTTACAGAAGGCTCCCATTTTTCATTTTGGACTGATTCTACGATTGTTTTGGCATGGCTAAAAAAGCCTCCTTGTTCCTGGACGACTTTCGTGGAAAATCGGGTTGCGAAAATTGCCCAGAGCCCAGTTAAAGAAACGTGGCACCATGTCAAGTCCGAACAAAACCCTGCCGATCTGGCAAGCCGGGGTGTCAGCTCAGGACTTACGGAATAGTAAGCTGTGGTGGCAAGGGCCCCAATGGCTGATTTATTGGAGGCAACAAGATCTACGGTGGTCACCCATTATGGGCACCAAAAGATAACGTGGCGGTTCAACCCCCCCGGAGCTCCACATATGGAGGTCTCTGGGAAGCGGGGGACAAGAGGTTAAAAACTCTTTCCTATAAGGCAACTTCCTCCTACAAATACACCTTTGAGGAGCTTTCAGCCTCCTGTGTAAAATAGAAGCCTTTCTGAACTCCAGACCACTTTCTCCTTTTTCCGAAGATCTGATTGATCTATTGGCCCTTACTCCAGGCCATTTTCTTATTGGTGGGCCCCTCCTCGCAGCAACTGAGCCCGAAATCCAGTTTGATGCGGCGTCCATCATTAATCGATGGCAACGGCTTAAGGCTCAAAGCCAGCAGTTCTGTTTGCGATGGAAGCATGAATATCTTCAGGAACTGCACAAACGTAACAAATCGGCGCTCATCCAGGCCCAGACGACAACGTCCGGGGAGTCGACCTTTTCACAAGCCGAGGAACAGTCAGGAGACCTATAGCGAAACTTTTTTTCCGACCCAGCTGTGATTCCGGATTACTCCTCCTTCTACGTGTTTGTCGTGTTGCGTCCCTCCAGTGTTCCATAGAATAATTTTCAAAATTCTCTATAATCCATACAAGCAATCTACAAAGATGACTACACGACCACGAAACAACAACAACTCCCATCCTGAAGTCGAGAGAGTCTTCCGGTGCCGCATCTGCCGATGCACCACGGAAGTGCAATCCCTTTCTCAACTTAAGCGCAGAGAAGCGACTCCACTATTTTCCAAATTTTCCGGTCCATCAGCACTCCGGAAGATCCTTCCGGTCAACGGATACTTGTCGTGTGTGCCAGGGGGACCATTACACGCTCCTCCACTTGGATGCCGCCGATGGACCTCGCCGTCCGAAAGGTACTAGAGTTGAGAGGACCCCACGGCAACGGTTAACAGCTAGACAACTAAGGACCGCCACTTCTGCCGCTCCTGGGATCACCCTCGCATCTCTCATCCAAATGAAAAGAGTCAGCGTCCTGCCGACGGCGACTGTCTTAGTGGACATCGGGACCAAGACCTTCAACACATTAGCCCATGCTCACCTCTCAACCGCATCAACGCCTCAATGGCAACGTCGTTGGACCTAACGGTTATACGCTTTCCGATGACGGAAGTCACCAAGCTCGACGTGATCCTCAAGACGGAAACCCAGATTCAACTCCGTACGCCATTAGGCCCCATTAGCGCAGAACACCATCTTCGGCTGGGTTCTTTAGTATTTTTATACGTACCATCGCTAGGAAGTATTTGTATATGTACGATCACTAGCGGAAAGAATTGTCTCATCATCATTATTACAAGTGAAGTGAATAAACGAAAAGTTGAAAAGTAAAAATTCTTCTTCTTCGTTCTCATCTATGGTAAAAATATTTAAATGTGAACAGACAACAAGCCACTAGTAAACCTAATCTCCTGAAAAAATATCCTTCACAGAAACTATTTAGACTTAGATTAAATCCAGAAGAATATAACTTTATAATAGAACATATTAGAGGACTCGAAAACTATACTGCCGACGTGGTTTCAAGAACCGATTCTAGCACAAGGCATTATTCGATTATCTAGGAGAAACGTTAAATTTGACTGAGATACAAATTGACACAGTTGGAAATTTATGAGTATTTAAAAGAACACCTTTCAAGCCTGGGCAATTCTTTAAAATCCCAATTTTGAAAAACGATTTGCATAATCACAGATGCAAGTTAAGTTACAGTACTTAGTCTAGAACATGACTGAAAGCAATTCCCGATTTCGTACGTCCTATTACAGCAATTTATTGGACAGGTCAACATTTTAGGCAATATAGTGGCTCACAGCTTATTTCGACCAGCGTCTATGTAAAACTTCAAGGGTCTGTAAAAGCTGAACTAAAAATTTTATCAACAAAATTTAAACGCAACATATTTCTTGTATGTTTCAAAATATTATTCATTAACTTATTTTAGTTTTAATTATTTTGGTAATATTTTTTAAAGAATTAATAATGAAAATGCAACCCAAAACAAAGCAACAGCTTATTTCAACTAGTTTGTTACTAATAAAATAATTTCTTATGCTTAAAACTATTAAATTTTTTTTTAATATTTTGTGTGACCTCCCATGTTGTCAACAACCATTTTAAGCCTTTTCGGCATCGAATTCACTAATTTTTAGGTTAGTTCGGGGGTGATTTCAGCCCATTCCTCTACTAAAGCTACTTTTTGCTACAAAATTGCCCACACATTCTCTATGACATTTATGTCTGGCGACTGTGCTGGGAGTTGCACTACATGGGGACAACTCCACACTAGCCAGGTTTGTACAATGCCCGACTTATGTGGGTCATAGTCTTGATAAAATCGAAAATTCTCCCCTATGCCCAGTTTTTCCGCACCATCCAATAAATTCGAGCTTCCCAACTCCAGCTGCCGACTTACAGGCCCAAACATGACGCTGCTAACGCCGTGCTTAACTTTAGCTTTTAAATTGTTGGCTTGCAGCTCTGTATTTGGCTTTCTCCACACATATGATGCTCCATCTGAGCCAAAAATATTGAACTTGGACTCATCAGTGAATACGACTGTGTTCCAAAAAGCTGAATCCATTTTTTAATGCTTTTTTGCAAACTTTTAACGTGCCTTAATGCTTTGAGCACTTATAAATGCTTTCTTCCGTGCAATTTTACCATTTAAATCATGCTCACGGAGCACACGCCGAATTGTTTCCTGGTGGCAAGACTTTCCTTCTATTTCGTTGGCAATTTTTGGAGCCGATTATCTGGGTTTTCCCGTATTTTCCGGACTATATGGCGCTCGTCCGTCTGATTAAAAATGTTGTTGGGAGCATTCATTCCCTTGTCGTGCGTTCTATTTTTTCGGACGAAACGTTAAATGACTGTAGAAACTTGGGACTGTAGAAACCATTTCTGCAATTTTCCTGCGTGAATGTAAATTTTTAAAATGCTTCCGCTGTTCTAAAGTTGTACGTGGACCCATATTGCCAAACGATTTTCTTGGGCAGAGAACTGTCCAAAATCAATATTGACTGCATAGAAAATAATAGGGCAAGGGCATGGACCAAAAAAAAATCGCTACTTTGCGAAGTATCGAAAAATTCTAGAGCTTTGAAGCAGCTGGTTGAAATAAGCTAAGGCATTGTTTTGAGGTGCATTTTCATTATTAATTCTTTAAAAAATACTATTAAAATAATTAAAAATAAAATAAGTTGGTAAATAATATCTTGAAACATACAAGAAATATGTTGCGTTTAAATTTGGTTGATACAATTTTTAGTTCAGCTTTTACAGACCCTTGAAGTTTTACATAGACGCTGGTCGAAATAATCTGTGAGCCACTGTATATAGTATATGGTACGAAAATTTTAATTAGAACAGATCACAAGCCACTAGTGTACGCAATCTCCTCAAAAAAATCTTTCATGAAAACTATTTAGAATTAAATTATATCCAGAAGAATATAACTTTATAATAGAACATATTAGAGGACATTACAACTATGCTGCCGACGCGCGTTTTAGAATGAACTCAAAAGATATACGAAATTTAGCTAATAATAAACATGGTGTTCAGACGAACATGAATATATATAAAAGGATTTTCATAAGAAAGAACAGCTAGTGAAACGCTGCAGCAATGTCTTATTTAAAAATAAACAACGCCTTAGCGTTAGGATATAGATATCTGGGATAAACAATGAACTCCTGCGGTGCAAGCGGTCACGTAGCATTTCCTTGAAGATAAGGAATATCGTGCAGTGGAAAATTCCTGCACTTAAGACAGTTTTCCACATCTGGGGAACAGATGGCCACTGCGTTGGTCTAGTTAGACATAAGATTAGAATATGTAAATTTCATGTTAGCTACCTAAGCTAGGACTTAGAAAATAAAGATTCAGTTTGAAATAATCAACTCACAAGTAAAGTCTTCCCATTTGGATCCTTTACAATTGGTCGATCGAGCCTTAGAAGAAAATTAACTTCGTAAAACTCTGCAGTTTCCCCCTATATGGTAAGGGACTCAGAGAAAGGCCAGCTCCTTTAAGCATTGCTATGTTTATCTTGCAGCTAAAGGTAGCGAAAATAATTAACTCTTGTTTCCCCCTATATGGTAAGGGACAGAGTATAAAAAAAAAAGCAAAAAGATACAAAAGAATCTTTTATGTTTTAAATTAAAACAAACACCTTATAGTGTTTTAATAACTAAAGGTTGTTGTGTTTACCAAAATAATTTGTGGTAAGCCGTGTGTTGGGTCATGCAGCCGCCCAAACTTTGCAGTAGACTAATTTTATACTCTTAATATTGTAAGCCGAAATAGTCATTAATAGTAGTTGCGATGCCCATAGTGCATCGCACTCTCTCTCTCTTTGTTATCTACTCTCTCTTTGTTATCTGCCTACATTAAGCTCGGGCGCTGCATTTCGGCTGTCTGTCCCGCCAATTGTCACTTCTTCGTTTTTCGGCAAAGACTTATCCTGTGAATTTGATATAGCTCTTGGTCGGCCCTAGCTGCCAGTATAATAAACAAAACAAACAGTATCGCAAAATATTCGGCTATTTATTATTCGCAACAGCTATTGAAAAAGCTCAGTAGCCTAAACATGAGGCCATACATCAGCAACTGTGAAAATAAAAAGTGCATAAAAATAAAAAGTGCCAAATAAATGCCATAGAGCATTATAAATGAACAGCTCATTAATTGAGTGCAGTGTAAATGCCATTAAAGCATTAATGGAGAAAAAGAGTGCTAAATAAATGCCTCTTCTGACTGGACTACAAAAATAAAAAGTGCCAAAAACAAAGAAAATCATTGATAAACATCGACGTCGAGATAAAAAGAGAAAGAAGACCCGGAGCCTGTGAGAAGATCATCGCGAACAACAGCAGCATGTAAAACGACAGCGGCGACGTCAGTAGCAGCAACAAGAACAGAATCACCAACAACAGAGCAACGCACCAACATTAAAAAGGACGCAAAAAGATAGCTGATTTTATTTTAATTTTATTACTCCTAAGAATTTTTTTTCTTATTAAAAAAAAACAACAAACAGAGAATTATTACAATTTAGAACTAGTAAAATCAAGCTGATTAAAAAACAATTCTTATACCTACCATTAAAAAAAAAATCTTTATAAAAATTCCTAATGATTTCGGAAAAAAGCATACAATTTTTAAAGAAGCAGTCCGAAATTATTTTGGAAATTAGGAAGTTGGAAGCAAAACCAACATTGTCATATTCCGATTTAGTAAGCTTAGAGCAGCTTCAAAAATGCTTTATTGCTGCTAATCATAGCAATTTGATAAAGATCGGCGTTGTCGATCATGAATATTTTAATTCAAAGCAGTATGACCTAATAATGATGATCTTAGCACAAATTAAAATTAAAACTGAAAAAAGTAAAAAAAGTAGTAGTTCCGTAGAGCACCCAGTCACCATTTCAATCCCGGAGAAGAAGGGTATTCAAAGAACAGAGGGTATGGCACAAGAGCCAAGTGAAAACACTTTAAAAATAGAGCAGGCGTTCCGTACTAATGTTGGTCAATTTAGGGTATACCTAGAAGATACGTCAAAAATGATAGACAGTAGTCCGGATTTCCTTCAAATAAGGAAAAACAAAATAGAGTTCCTTTGGAACAAAATATATAACCTGATAGAACAGGTTAATACTTATTTTGAAAGGTCGCTATTTGATGAAGAAATTAGCGAACTTTAATTTGACAGGCAGAATATTTTAGCAGCCATAAATAGTCGACTCAGTGGAGCAGACAACAAAGCTGAAATGTCGACGGTTGTAAAGGCAGAGGAGTTACCAACCCTGCCTAAAATCCAGATACCCAATTTTGTTGGTGATTCCAAAGAATGGGAATACGAGGGAGGATCTTAGTCCTTTACTCAAATTTAATTATATGAAGTCAGCATTAAAAGGAGAAGCCAGGAATATGGTGACTCATTTATTGCTTGGCTCTGGAGAGAATTACGAAGCCACTTGGGAGTTTTTGACCAAGCGGTTTAAAAATAAAAGAAACATTTTCTCAGAGCATATGAATAGGCTAATCGATATGCCAAGTTTAAATTTGGAATAGAATAAGCAAATTAAGACATTTATTGACACAATTAACGAGTCAATTTACATTGTCAAATTAAAGGCACAGTTGCCAGAAGAAGTGGATGCAATTTTTGCTCACATAATTCTTCGAAAATTTAACAAAGAGTCGCTCAGTTTATTTGAAAGCCATGCCAAAAAAACTAAAGAAATCCAGCCACTTTCTGATGTCATGGACTTTTTAGAGCAAAGGCTTAATTCTATTTTGTCATTTCACAGGAAGTTACCCCTGTAAAGAAAATTAGTAATACTAGCATGCATAAAAATTATAATTGTTCATATTGCAGACTACCAGGGCATTATTTAATTCAATGCCATAAATAAATAATGAATCCAGCAGAACGGTCTGACTGGGTAAGAAAAAATCGGTTTTGCCTAAGATGTCTAAGGCATCCTTTAAATAAAAAATGTACAAGCGATCAGCTTTATTTCGACTTGTCAAAGACCTCACCACACGTTGCTTTACTTTGCAGGTCAAAATCCAGAAAAAGTGAATACGTGTAGAACAGCAGGTCAAGCCTTGTTATCCAAGGCTTTGGTTCAAGTGAAGTCAAGGAATAGAGGTTTTGAAAAACTAAGAGCTTTGATTAATAGTGGTTCTCAAAGCACAATCATTTCAGAAGAATCTACTCAGATTCTAAAATTGAAAAAATTTCGTTCACAGACAGAAATAAGTGGAGTATCTTCCACAGGAACGTGAATTTCCAGGCACAAGGCAATTATTTCGATCAAAAATTCTCAAAAAAATTTAGAAAATGAAGCACTTGTTCTTCCAAAGCTAATGAAAGCACTTCCAGTCAACACAATTAATTTTGATCAGAAAAAATGGAAGAGCTTTAAATTAGCCGACCTCGAATTTAATAAACCAGGTCGTATTGATCTAATCATTGGAGCAGACGTATATACTCACATTTTGCAAAATGGAGTTAAAAAAATAGACGGGCTTCTTGGACAAAAAACTGATTTCGGGTGGATAGTTTCTGGATGTAAAAAATCCAAAGGAAAAGAAACCATTGTAGCCACAACAATAGAATTAAAAGATTTAGATCGCTACTGGGAAGTTGAAGAAGAGGAAAAAATTATATCGAGTCTGAAATCTTTGAAAATAAATTTATTAAAACTACAAGGAAATGAAAAACTTAAGGTTGACTACATAGTTGAGGTGAATAATGAAGGCAAATATTTCTTGCCGCACCAGGCTGTGATTAGAGATTCAAGCCTCACGACCAAATTAAGAGTAGTTTTTGATGCTTCAGCAAAAACCACTAAAAAAAATGTACCGACAAATAAAAATAAATAATAATGACCAAAAATATCAATATATTTTATGGAGAAATTCTCCGGAAGAAAAAATTAAGAACTATAAGTTAACCACCGTCACTTATGGAACTGCATCTGCACCATATTTGGCTACCAGAGTTCTGGTGGATATTGCAGATAGATGTGAAAACAAATTTGTAAGTGAAATAATTAGGAATGATTTCTATATGGATGACCTAATGACTGGAGCTGATTCGGTAGAAGAAGCTAATAAATTAATAACGTTAATTTCACAAGAACTGCAGAAAGTTGGATTTAAATTAAGGAAATGGATTTCCAACAAGGTCAAATATTAACAACTGTGGAGGACACGGGGGATAATAAGGTTCTCAATATTACAGAAAATGAATGTATTAAAACGTTAGGACTGATATGGAAACCTCAAAACGATTTATTTAAATTTAACGTAAATTGTACTGAATCGAAACATACGAACAAGCGCCTTGTGTTATCAACGCTGGCAAAAATATATGATCCGTTAGAATGGTTGGCACCAGTTACTATTTTAGGAAAACTTTTTATTCAAAAACTTTGGATAAATAAAACTGAATGGGATCAAGAACTACCCATAGATGACAAAACTTATTGTGAAAAATATAAAGAAAATATTCGAATCCCAAGATGGATTAATACAAACAGTTCTTTAGACATAAAGAGATTCACGGATTTGCTGACGCCGAAAAAGCATTTGCTGCAGTAGTCTATGCTAACGTAGGACATAATGTTAATATAATAGCTAGCAAAAGTAGAGTCAAACCTATAAAAAATAGAAAGACAATTCCCAAACTGGAGCTGTGTGCAGCTCATTTGCTTAGTGAGTTAATCCAAAGATTAAAAGGGTCAATTGATAATGTAATAGAGATATACGCTTGGAGTGATTCCACGATTACGTTAGCATCCATTAACAGTGGTCAAAGTAAAATCAAATTTATAAGAAGAAGAACGGATGACATTCGGAAATTAACGAATACTGAATGGAATCATGTGAAGTCAGAGGATAATCCAGCAGATTTAGCATCTAGGGGAGTGGATTCTAGCCAGTTGACTAACTGTGCTCTTTGGTGGAAAGGTCCGAAATGGCTAGCTGACCCAAAAGAATTTTGGCCTCGGCAGCAGTCTGTAGAAGAACCTGTCTTGATAAATACGGTATTAAATAACGAAATAGATGATCCAGTTTACGAATTAATAATAAAGTATTCCAGTGTAGAAGAGCTTATATATTAGTAGCATACATAAATAGATTCGTACAGATAAAAACATCCATCTATTCTTTCAGTAAAGGAGCTAAAAATAGCTGAAAGAGTTGTTATTAGGAAACAACAAGAATATCAATTCAGGCAAGAGATTAAGTGTCTGAAAAGCAATAAGGAAATTAAGACAAATAATAAAATATTGTCATTGAATCCATTTTTGGACAAGGGTGGGATTCTGAGAGTGGGAGGAAGACTGCCAAACTCAAATGAAGAGTTTGAAGTTAAGCATCCGATTATTTTAGAAAAAGGTTACTTAACAACATTATTAATACAAAATGCTCATAGTGAAACATTGCATGGTGGGATAAACCTAATGCGAAATTACATCCAAAGAATATATTGGATTTTTGGTTTAAAAAATTCACTGAAAAAATATTTAAGAGAATGTGTGAAGTGCGCAAGGTACAGGCAAAACACAATCAAATAATGGGTAAGGATTAGATTATGAAGGTCCTTATTATGTTAGGTGTTCAAAAAATCGCGGACAAAAAACATTTAAAGTGTAAAATCTTTATTTTCTTTTATTTTCTGCCCGTACTTCTTCGATCGTGCACCGTAGATTAAAATATATCGAGTGCCCTTCTTATCGATAGTTACAGTGTTACCTTATTTTTAACTTATAATATTTACATTATTTACATTATTTACATTCGGCCGACCTGACTACAGATCGACCACGATCTTTATAAACAAAGGGCAACAAGTTCGTTAACATTACTTTTCCAAGGCTTAAGTCTAGCAGGTTCTAACACGCCTCTAAATGGCAGTTGAGTTAACTGGCAATCATCAATATCAACTACTTCGTATCGATCATTATCAAACACACGGTACTATAAGGCCCACGGTACTTAGGGGCAAACTTCTTATTAATTCCTGCAGTAGTATCAACATTTCTGATGGCGACATAATCACCTACTTGATATTCACGAGGAGCTTTATGTTTTCTACTGTATGACTCTTCCTTTCTTATCTGTGAATTCTGGATATTAACAGATGCGTTCTCACGGATGCTTACAAGATCTCTAGGTTCATCATTGAATTTATTCTCTAAATACTCAGAAAGCTCATCAACTACAGGTCCCTTTTGTACTACTCCAAACAATAAAACACTAGGCGCTACTTGAGTGCTACTATGTTACTGCTACTGCGTTATTGATGGCATATTCCACTTTATTAAGTAATTTGTACCAATCGGACTGACTAAGAGGTTCTGCTAATTTCCCTAGCATTGGCGTTAACACCCGGTTTACACGCTCCACCTGGCCATTAGCCTGAGGCGCTCCTGTGGCCACTTTTATGTGCTCAATGTCTCGCTCTTGGCAAAAGGTGGTGAACTTAAGTGACGTAAAACAAGTACCGCCATCCGATATAATCCTATGGGGTCGACTATAAAAATCAAAGTATTTACTCAACGCATCTCTTGCTTCTCTTGTACTAGTCGTATTAACGGGAAAAAGTTTGACAAACTTGGTAAAAGCATCAATAACAACCAGGAGATGCTTTCCCTTTGAAATGATACTCGGTAAGGGACCTAAATGGTCTATATGGAGTGTATGAAACGGAATACAAGGTTTAGGGATACTATGCAAGGTTCTGTTATGAATAGATCTCGGCACCGAATGCAAAATGCACGAAAGGCAACTTCTAATAAAATGCTCAACTTTAGTTCTCATTTCTGGAAACCAATAGGTCCTTCTTAAATCCTTAACACACTTATCTGCTGCCAAGTGACCTAGTTTTTCGTGAGATTTTCTAATTAGCTGTTCTTCCATACAAGCCGGTACATACAAACAATAAGAATCGTCCACGTTCTTTCGACATACTAGTCCATAACTCAAAGTTACGCACGTTTCCTCTCTCTAGTTTCTCTCTCAAATGAACTATATTTTTATCCCTCATTTGCTCCGTTTGTAGAAATAGGTCTACGTCATCAGGTGTTGCTCTTACAACTCCAACTAACGGTATTGATTTTAGAAAAGCGTCCTCACGAAACTCCAATTTATCATCTCCCCTGGCCTTTTTACTACCGTTCATGTAGTTACTGGCCGCTTTCTCACAATTTATTCCACCATTCTCTTCCTCTTCTTCTTCACGAAGGTTTTCTTCCAAAATAACACGAAGTCTCTCTAAGGGATCTTCACAAAGGTCATCAAGTGGCACCCTGTCAACAAGGTTGTCTCTACGGATTTCTAAAAGGCTTTGAATTATGCTATCTCTACTGTTGTCTCTAAGGTTGGTCTCTACGGATGTCTCTACGGTCTCAACAAGTTGGTCTCTACGGTTCTCTAGAAGTTGGTCTCTACGGCTGTCTCTACGGGTTTCCTCAAGGTTTTCTAACAAGTCTTCATTATCGCCGAACTCACTATCTTTTAACAACTTGACAACTTCTATCTGTCTGCTTAAAGCGTCCACATGGGCCATACCATATTTACACCCGGTCTATGCATAATCGAATAATCGTAATTCTCTAACTCAAGGGACCATCTGGCAATCCTAGGATTAATAGCTTTTCTACTAAGAGTTTGCACTAACAAATTACAATACGTAATTATCTTAAACGGTCTATGCTCAAGGTATACTCTAAACCGACGCAACGCATTTATTATCGCTAGTGTTTCCAGCTCAAAACTATGGTACCGGGATTCTGCCGCAGTGGTTTTACCGGAATAAAACGAAATAGGATGCATTTTTCCATCATCTTGTCGCTGCAATAGTATAGCTCCAAATCCATGGGCACTGGCATCCGTATGGAGCTCGGTTTCTCGACCAGGACTGAAAATGGCTAAAACTGGGGGATTAGCTAAAGCGTTCTTTAAATCTTTAAACGCTTTTAATTGCTCATCATTCAGTGGAAAAGGACCCCCTTTCTTCAACAACTCTGTCAAGGGTTTAGCTATACGCGCAAATGACAGGACGAAACGTCTAAAATACGAAAAGAATCCTAAACAGGAGTGAAGACTATGAACATTCTGCGGCACAGGGAAATTTCTCAAGGCATCCAAACTTCACTAGGCTTTATCCCGTATTTACTGACACTGTATCCCAGGAATTCGCATTCCTTCTTTAAAAATACTCATTTCTTCTTGTTTATCTCCAAATTATATTCGCTAATACGATTCAAAAGTTTTCCCAAAATCTCTCTCATCTACTGTCTTAGTCGCAATAACAATATCGTCCATATAAATTACTAGGCTCTTCTTTCTTTTAAAATCTGAAAACGTTTCTGAAATAAATCGTTGAAACACTGCCGGGCCATTTTTCAATCCAAAAGGCATCCTCAAATACTCATATTGTCCTTGAGGGGTAACAAATGCTGCATACGGCACGGATTTTTCTGCGACCTCTATTTGATGAAACTCGCTCTTAAAGTCAATCACAGAAAAACAACATTTCCTTTCCAAATACTCTAGGCAATCTTCAATAAGGGGCAAAGGAAAATTATCTTTAACGATACGCTTGTTCAAACCACATTCGAATTTCACCAGACTTTTTTTTCACAAGGACCAAAGGTGACGCATAAGGTGACGCATAAGGTGAGGCGCTAGGACGTATTACTTTTTTCTTAAGCAAATCATCAATGATTTCCGCTACTTTCTCCCTCTCAAAATAAGACAAACGTCTCGGAGAACAGTAAAACGGAGTGGTATCGGTTAATCTAATAGACATCCGATATCTAGGTGCAGTGTTATAATCGTATTGGATACTAGAATAATGAGATTGAATAATTTTTTCACACCTATTTGCAATTTCCAACCCAAACTCAAAGCCTATCTCAAATGAATCCTCTAATAATGGCTCAATGTCAGCCAAAAATCTCTGCGCATCACTGTCAGTACCCAAAATTTCTACAGAATTTTCATTATCTAAACCAGAGTTGTGATTATGACTTAAATTTATGGGATTATGAATAGCTGTACTTAAATTATTTGTATTGTTCATTTTAGCGGTGAAAAGGGAAGAGTCTTTAGATTTATAAGTATCATTATTGATTTTTTTATGAACTAATTGAACGTTCATTACCTTCAGTGCGTCTCGACCAATTAATACAGGGAGTGGTAATATTTTGTCATCAACTATATTTAAGAGGATAGAATATGTTTTCGCATAAAACTTAACAGAGGCTTTCAAAATGCCCCAAATCAAAATTTTAGGTCCCCCTAAACCAGAGTACTTCGATTTCTTTGAACTTAAAACAATATTTTTCGGAATTAATGACTTACGAATTAAGCTAACCGGGCTGCCGGTATCAAATAGACTTAAGATAGAAATATATTTTCCCTTTTCACCTCGCAAACCTCAGATCTCGATTTTTTGAATCGCTGCCAAGATCTCTGATCCAGACTTCTCCTCATCCTGCAGCACTGCCGGCCTGGTTGACACCCTCCACGCTAAAGCACTTGAAACAGGCCCCCTCCGGCCTCTTCGGTTGTTTGCACTCTCTAGCCAATTGTCCCATTTGCCTACAATTGTAGCAACGAATGTTATCCGGCATGTTATAATATTTACATTATTTACAAAAGGATACGTTGCCGTATTTCTTTGTATGGCAACTAAAGCCATACACTTAGAAATGGTAAGCGATCTAATTTCTGACGCATTTTTAGTTGCTCTCAGAAGGTTCATTGCAAGCCGAGGGAAATGTGCCAATATCTATTCAGATAACGGAACAAATTTTGTAGGAGCTGCCAGAAAATTAGATCAAGAATTATTTTATGCAATTCAAGAAAATTTAATAATTGCTGCGCAGCTGGAGAAGGATAGAATTGACTGGCATTTTATTCCCCCGGCAGGACCTTACTTCGGAGGTATTTGGGAAGCTGGGGTTAAGTCAATGAAATACCATTTAAAGCGTATAATTGTTTTGACATACGAGGAAATGTCAACTCTTTTATGTCAAATAGAAACTTACTGTTTCTATTTAAACTGTTTAAACTCAAGACCATTATACAGTAAAGTCAATGAGATTGACCGACAAGAGGTTTTAACACCAGGTCATTTTTTGGAAGACCCCCCTTAGAAATATTAGAACCAATGGAAGATGAAAGAATCGGAAATTAGGATAGGTGAAGACATATCCAAAACATGAGGAAAGATTTCTGGGTAAAATGGAAGAATAAATATTTGCATACGCTCCAGCAAAGGAATAAATGGAAAAGAGAAATTCCTTATATAGAAGAAGGGCAAATAGTTTTGTTAAAGGATGAGAATTGTCATCCAGCAAGATGGCCTTTAGGAATGGTGGAAAAAGTCCATAAGGGGAAGGATGATAAGGTCCGAGTGGCTAAAGTAAAAATGCAGGAGGGATTTATCACCAGACCCATTACAATAATTTATCTTTTAGAAGGTATAAGTTCTGTTAAAAAAAAATGAGGGTGACCCTGAGCCAAAAAGACGGACTAGAGCGACATCAGGAATGTCCAAGATTGGGAATATCACGGCAATGTTGTTGTTTATATTAAGCTGTCAATTTTCTAGCGCATTACCTAAAAATATAACACCAAAATATTCAATAGAGAATATAAATAAGACCTCAGCAATATATTTAGATCCTCTAGGAGATGTTGAGATTGTCAGTACTTGGAATTTAGTGATCTATTATAAAATGGATCCATATTTTGGAATGATTACAAAAAGTAATGCGCTTATAAGAGGAATGAGAAAAGTTTGTGAAAGCCTTCATAGCTTTGAAGAACAATGTAGTCAAGTTTTAGATAATATGCAAGATTAGTTATCGGAACTTGAAGAAAACAATAAATTGTTTATGATGCAGTCTAGATCCAGAAGCAAGCGTGCCCCGTTCGAATTTATGGGATCTTTGTATCATATTTTATTTGGAAGAGAACATGAATAATTTATTAGATAATCAGAACAACCTTGATAAACTAATAAAAAAACAAACATCCGTGGTTGATTCAACTACCAATTTATTATTTTAGGAGTATGCAAATAAGAATTGAGAACATGACCGAAGTTCTTAAAGAAAATTATTATGTTTATAACGAGTCGATAAAATTCTTTATGGGTACGAAACCGCTGCACTCATTGATAGAAGAAGGCGAAAAAGTTCAAGCAGGTATTATAAGCCTTTTGATTGATATTAATCACGGTAGGCTAAATACAAATATTCTTAGGCCAAATCAGCTCAAAAAGGAAATTGCCAAAATTCAACAGAGTCTTTCGGACAATTTAGTAATTCCAGGAAAACGGTCAGGTACGGAACTTAAGGAGGTGTATGCGTTGTTAACAGCCAGAGGTTTATTTATCGACGACAAATTATTAATTAGTGCAAAGGTGCCTCTGTTTAGTAGACATCCATCTAAATTGTTTAGACTCATTCCAGTGCCAATACGTAATGAAGATCAGATAATAATAGTGCATACAACTGCCGAATATTTAATTTATAATTTTGAAATAGATTCCTATCACATAATGACGGAAGCCACTCTAAATCAATGTCAGAAATGGCAACTAAATAAGAAAATATACAAAGGAAGTTGGCCCTGGAATTCTGCGAATGATAATGCATATGAGATCCAGCCTCTAAAGCCAAATAGAGCGGCGAACTGTATCTATAAAACAGCAGTCAGTCGACTCTAAAAGTTACTGGGTAGAGTTGGAGAAAAAAAGCAGTTGGTTCCAAAGTTCGCTTGCAATGTACAGGCTCTCCAATTGAATTGTTTGATTTGCCTCAGCAAGGAGTTCTAAGCATTGCGCCATATTGTACGGCTAGAACCGACGATAAAATTCTAGTTGCCCACCATAATATTCAATCGTCCGAAAGCGAAGAATCGCTATTAATGCCTTATATAGGGGAGGTTAGTGAAGTACCGAAGATTATTTG
This sequence comes from Drosophila santomea, assembly GCF_016746245.2. NCBI lineage: Eukaryota > Metazoa > Arthropoda > Insecta > Diptera > Drosophilidae > Drosophila > Drosophila santomea. The sequence goes on along the minus strand of NC_053016.2, from coordinate 25,906,978 downwards.
GGATCCGCTAAAATTATCATTATTAAATCATACTGCAGAATTTGAACGATTAAATAATGAAATTAAATATATGAAGGAGCAACATCAGAAATTAAAGGACTTCGATTTCCATCATATTTCCGGACATGCTGGATTATAATACTGGATTATATGCTGGAAGATAATAAGCCAAGTAACTCGAGCCTTTACGAAAATATTGGTTGCAAAATAAAATAAATACAGTCCACTATTTTTATAATGCAACTAATTTAAATATACATCTACTTTTGCTGGCCCTTGGCAGAATGTTCAGACGAACATGAATATATATAAAAGGACGCTGCAGCAATGCCTTATTTAAAAATAAACAACGCCTTAGCGTTAGGATATAAATATCTGGGATAAACAATGAACTCCTCCTTAAATAAAGATGCAAGCGGTCACGTAGCATTTCCTTGAAGATAAGGAATATAAAAATCAAAGTATTTACTCAACGCATCTCTTGCTTCTCTTGTACTAGTCGTATTAACGGGAAAAAGTTTGACAAACTTGGTAAAAGCATCAATAACAACCAGGAGATGCTTTCTCTTTGAAATGATACTCGGTAAGGGACCTAAATGGTCTATATGGAGTGTATGAAACGGAATACAAGGTTTAGGGATACTATGCAAGGTTCTGTTATGAATAGATCTCGGCACCGAATGCAAAATGCACGAAAGGCAACTTCTAATAAAATGCTCAACTTTAGTTCTCATTTCTGGAAACCAATAGGTCCTTCTTAAATCCTTAACACACTTATCTGCTGCCAAGTGACCTAGTTTTTCGTGAGATTTTCTAATTAGCTGTTCTTCCATACAAGCCGGTGCATACAAACAATAAGAATCGTCCACGTTCTTTCGACATACTAGTCCATAACTCAAAGTTACGCACGTTTCCTCTCTCTAGTTTCTCTCTCAAATGAACTATATTTTTATCCCTCATTTGCTCCGTTTGTAGAAATAGGTCTACGTTATCAGGTGTTGCTCTTACAACTCCAACTAACGGTATTGATTTTAGAAAAGCGTCCTCACGAAACTCCAATTTATCATCTCCCCTGGCCTTTTTACTACCGTTCATGTAGTTACTGGCCGCTTTCTCACAATTTATTCCACCATTCTCTTCCTCTTCTTCTTCACGAAGGTTTTCTTCCAAAATAACACGAAGTCTCTCTAAGGGATCTTCACAAAGGTCATCAAGTGGCACCCTGTCAACAAGGTTGTCTCTACGGATTTCTAAAAGGCTTTGAATTATGCTATCTCTACTGTTGTCTCTAAGGTTGGTCTCTACGGATGTCTCTACGGTCTCAACAAGTTGGTCTCTACGGTTCTCTAGAAGTTGGTCTCTACGGCTGTCTCTACGGGTTTCCTCAAGGTTTTCTAACAAGTCTTCATTATCGCCGAACTCACTATCTTTTAACAACTTGACAACTTCTATCTGTCTGCTTAAAGCGTCCACATGGGCCATACCATATTTACACCCGGTCTATGCATAATCGAATAATCGTAATTCTCTAACTCAAGGGACCATCTGGCAATCCTAGGATTAATAGCTTTTCTACTAAGAGTTTGCACTAACAAATTACAATACGTAATTATCTTAAACGGTCTATGCTCAAGGTATACTCTAAACCGACGCAACGCATTTATTATCGCTAGTGTTTCCAGCTCAAAACTATGGTACCGGGATTCTGCCGCAGTGGTTTTACCGGAATAAAACGAAATAGGATGCATTTTTCCATCATCTTGTCGCTGCAATAGTATAGCTCCAAATCCATGGGCACTGGCATCCGTATGGAGCTCGGTTTCTCGACCAGGACTGAAAATGGCTAAAACTGGGGGATTAGCTAAAGCGTTCTTTAAATCTTTAAACGCTTTTAATTGCTCATCATTCAGTGGAAAAGGACCCCCTTTCTTCAACAACTCTGTCAAGGGTTTAGCTATACGCGCAAATGACAGGACGAAACGTCTAAAATACGAAAAGAATCCTAAACAGGAGTGAAGACTATGAACATTCTGCGGCACAGGGACATGCTGGATTATAATACTGGATTATATGCTGGAAGATAATAAGCCAAGTAACTCGAGCCTTTACGAAAATATTGGTTGCAAAATAAAATAAATACAGTCCACTATTTTTATAATGCAACTAATTTAAATATACATCTACTTTTGCTGGCCCTTGGCAGAATGTTCAGACGAACATGAATATATATAAAAGGACGCTGCAGCAATGCCTTATTTAAAAATAAACAACGCCTTAGCGTTAGGATATAAATATCTGGGATAAACAATGAACTCCTCCTTAAATAAAGATGCAAGCGGTCACGTAGCATTTCCTTGAAGATAAGGAATATCGTGCAGGGGAAAATTCCTGCACTTAAGACAGTTTTCCCGCGCGTTGCCCGGTCTGCAAAAGGAAAATACAGAAGTAATACAGAAGTAATGTTTGTCTGGCTGCATTCCGCCGCGTTCAAGCATTGGACGGGAAATCGCAGCACTGGTTGGCGCATTACGTAGCATCGAGGTTGCCCAAGGAGCCTGACAACGCACCATCAAGAAAGCGGTAACTCCGTTCCTACGTATAAGGATTTAGAATCATTTTTGAATGATCGGCTGGTCATAATGGATGCGATTGAAAAGCAAAGTTCGTCGTACGACTCCAATTATGGACCAGGATCTCCCGACCCGAGCAAACGAGTGCGAGTGCATAATGCACAGGAGCGCTCATGACGCCCTATCCGCCTGTTAACAGCGGCAGCGGCGACCATGTTTTGCGTCGATGCGCAACCGTTCTAGCCTTGGATTGTTACAGGAGGAAGGATAAAGAGAGCAGGGCGAAACTACGCATTAATTGCACCAGCAATAAGAGCTGCCAAGTTTGTGGGCAGCGCAATCACACGCTGTTGCATTTCCCAGTAGTGGCTCATAATCAATCGTCGAGTCGCACACAGCCGCATCTGATCCGGCCTTCAGCGCCGCCTCTTAGTGCACCTGCACAAATGGAGGACGTATTTAAGCAAAGTCTGCAGGCGACGGAGGACCCAAACTCGCACGCATCTTATAGATGCCATTCGGTAACTTCATCGAATGTCCCTTCGAGAAATGTGCTTCTCGCCACTGCTCGTATCGCCGTACGAAATCCGGTCAACGACCGGATTGCTCGCATCGAGGCAACCATAGTATCGGAACACGTCGTTCAGTCTCTGCACCTGAAGCGGTCAGCCACCAGAGGTCTGCATGAATACAGTCAAAGCAGCATTTGGTACTCTCACTCAAAGTTCTGACTGACTGAGTGAGACATTAAGTAAAACGGATTTGGCAAATGTGGTAAAGGCATGAGTAAAAAATTTACTATATTCGAACGGCGAAGAAATACACAAATGAGTACTTGCGACCGAGTACTCGGAATAACCGAGACGGCTAACTGTGCGCCGCATTGGTGACGTCAAATTTATGCGTATTTGTTTTTTCGTTTTTGTCTTGCTTTTTAATACAAGATATAGAAAAATAGAAAGACGTGGATTAATCAATTACTGAATGCAGAAACAACATTTTGTTTATAGTATCAGAATTGTTAAATTAATTGTGTATTATTAATGTGTTATTCTATTTACACATATATTATGTTGTACATATGTACGCAATTTACTAAGAACTTACGCTTTCGTTCGAGCTCTGCATTCTCATAATTGAATATGCAATTCATGAACGATGAAATTGCCAAAATTTTATCCGAGTACTTTAAACATTTACTCTGCATTCACTCATTCTATCCATTCCGCTTTGGATTGAATTTTACTCATTCCGCATATAACGAAAACAACGCTAACCAATGCGTAATTCAGTCATTTGAAACCGTTTCGGCATGCCGAATTGCGAGTTAGGCTTGTGAGTACTCAAATAACCTAAAATTTTAAGTGCACTCGTGCAGACCTCTATCAGCCACCCGAGTGTACACAGTACACAGTTTTGAAATCTGTAGTTTTAGTCACGCCACAACATTGGGATCATACTCGAGTGCTCTCATGGGCTCCTCATTACGCGCGGTCAAAGCGAGTAGATCTCATTATAGGAGCGCACATGTTGGCGCAAATAATGTTGCCTGATACCAAGATCGGTTTGCAAGGCGAGCCCATAGCTCAGAATACGCACTTCGGATGGATCCTCTCTAGACGTGCTGAAGGAGTGGGGGAATCAACCCAGTTACGCTGTCATCGAGTGCATTTGGACACCGAGGCATTGCTGAAGCGTTTCTGTGAGGTCGAGTCGGTTCCAGACCGCCCTACAGCAACAGACGAGGACAATTGGTGCGAGTCCTTTTTCCAGAAGACTTTTGTGCGTCGATCGGATGGCCGCTACGTAGTGCGGTTGCCCTTTAAAACCTATCAAGATCCATGGTTCTGGGAAGATCTCATCAAATGGCACTTAATCGGTTCCTGCAGTTGGAGAGACGTCTGTCTAGCAGCCCAGATGGATCCGCTCGCATGGAGTTGCGTAAATGGTTCCGATGGACCATCAGTGCACAGTGGACAGTATCAAGGCACTGAGAATGTATTGACTCCCAAATTATGGCTGCTTTAAGTTTCAGGTCAATTTTGAGATACCAGCTAGTTACACCAAAAGTACGATCCTGTCGAGCATAGCGAGGTTGTTCAACCCGCTGGGTCTCATTGCGCCAGTCATCATCTCAGGAAAGTTAATTTTAAAGGAGCATGACCATGCTGACGGCCATAGTTCAGCGGACTGTGCGACAAGACAAGAGGGCTGGCCCGGAGTGACTTACACGCAGTCAAGGTGACTGCCCTTCATCGGAGATCGGACAGGTCGACATTAATGATGCCGCGCTAGAGGCAAAGGCGGACAAAGTTCGCGTTCACCACGCAGTCCCAAGGTTAGCGCTTCTGGAACGTTTTTCGAGTTTTAGCCAGGTGGTACGAGTCATAGCATATATATTTCGGTTTAAAACCAATGCTATCAGGAAAGGAGAAAGGTGGACTGGTCCTCTAAGTATTCAGGAGCTGGACATTGCTCTGTTCGCTATCGTACTCATCGTTCAAAGAGAGTCATTCTCATCCGAGCTGACCGTGCTTAAAAGTGATAAAAGACTGCCTCCCAGAAGTGATACGGTACGGTTCCCTAGTGATACGGTATTTGCACGTTTTGACTCTGCACGGAGGTGCACAGCTGACTTTGGCACGCAGTCACCAGCGGTTCTGGATACTGACAGGAAGACGAGCAGAAGAGAGACCAAACAGTTGTACGGAAATGTGTAAGGTGCTTTCGGACGAGGCCAATCGCTTCGACACAGCTCATGGGAGATTTGCCGCTTCATCGAGTGAACCACCCTAGCAGACCGTTCCTGGCGACTGGAGTTGACTATACAGGCGCTATAGAGCTGAAGGCAGCACGTTTGCGAGGGTCAAGCTTTTATTAGGCCGTTTTAATTTGTCTTGCAATAAAGGCGGTGTACTTAGAAGCTGTGAAAGGCCTCAGGACCGAGTATTTTATTCTGGCTCTGGACAGATTGTTCAGCATCTCTACAGTGGCAACGGAACCAACTTTGTGGGCGCGGACAATTTAATGAAGACGTTCTGCAGCAGGCTCAAGGATGATTACGAGATACTCATAGCCCCAAGCTTGCTTCACAGCGGACCACATGGCACTTCAATCCCCCTCAGTAGCCCAATTTTGGCGGGCTGTAGGAGGATAATGTGAAGTCGGTGAAAAATCATCTGAAGAGGGTCATTGCAGTTCGGCGTCTGACCTACGAGGAGTTGTCAACGGTGCTCATAAGCATAGAAGTATGCCTCAACTTACGGCCGCTTTGTCCTCTCACAGCTGATGCAGACGACTTAGAGGTGCTCACGCTGGCTCATTTTTTAATTAGGGACTCCACGTTGGCGCCTCCGGAATATCGACCACAATCCAAGTCCTTCGTGGTGCAGTTTCTCATTCATCAAACAATACTACACTTTTGAAAGGCCAGGAGTCGATACTGACTAGCTCGAAATCAGCGCCGTCGGCGAACTTTGGCCAGTAGTAATAATTCGGTACAGGTGAACCGACTTCCAATAGGAGGGTCATTCAGTTATTGCTATCTCCTTCAGCAATAAAGGATAAAAAAATATAAATTTATCAATTCGACACAAAACTTCTCGTGTCGAACAGAAGTAAAAACCCAACATTCAACAGGAACCGTGAAGAGTTTATTGAAATATGCGCTTTAACCAAACAGCAACATGCTAGAAGCAACTAACTGGAGAGTGGGCTAACTGGAGTAACTAACGGTCCACTCCAGGATATAATTTAACATTGGCTAGAAAGACCCTAAAGCCGGGGAACTTTGAGAACCCAAAACAAACATTTTCGACCAAATTATTTAAGAAAGTCCGTCGGAATCATTTCTCATTCATTCGAGTTTTTACTGAAAAGTACTTACGGAGTCTTCATATTTTTCAATGCACAGAGACACGACGTCTTCCCTTAAGAGTCTAACAGCAGCATAGAGAGGATGTTTTGTTTTGGTTTTAAGCATTTCAGTGGAGTCCTGTTGATCACCTGCCAGGGGTTGCGGTGCGCGGTGGCGCTTTTCCACAACTTAGTTTATTGAGTTATTACCAACACCATTTAGGGGAACACGGTGAAGCGGATACTCGCCTACGGGATCCGACTAACTCAGGAATGTCTTCTAAGGTGTCGGTTACCCGCTAATCAGCATCACCGCTTTTGTAAGCAGAGTAAGGAAGGCTTGGGACAGATTACAGTCAGTCTTATGTAATAGTTTAATGTTGAAAATACAAAAGTCACACTTATGCAAATCTGTGTGAATGCGATAGTGATGGGAGATCTTGGAGAGAACGCGCTCTATTATTGCTCTCTTTGTTCTCTCTCGTTGTTGCCTCTTACATGCTTATTATAAAGTTATCGTTCTATTCGCTTTCAGACTACTAATGAGTGCGGTTCGGTGGCTTAATAAAGGAAGTATCAAACAAGAATAAAATAATTGTGTTTTCACTGATTGACTGAAGGGCTGGATTATAATAAACATAAACGTGAACTATAATCATAACTTTAATAGGTTATGGGCCCAGTCACACTTTCGGCCTAACAGTGAAATTAATTAATTGTGAAAATAAAAACGAACAACGAATAAAATCGAAAACCAATGCATACGAATTCTACGAAATACATACATGTGTATGTATGACGATATGAAGAAACGGTGAACAATTCTGGTTAAGTATTAAAAGCGGTGCAGCATCGAAAAAGTGATTCTAAGAAGCGCAAAGCAATCAGAAAATAGAAAAGAAAAAAAAAAGAGGAGGAACAGTTAGTTTTAGTCAAGAAAAGGAAAGGAAAGACATGGATAAAGGAAAAAGGAACATAAAACCGTTCAATGGTGAAAAATATTCTATATGGAAGTTCCGAATAAGGGCACTGTTAGAGGAAAACGATTTGCTAGATGTAATAGATAAAGAACAAACAGAAATAAGCGAGGAAGTAAAATGGGCAGAAAGAAACGCAAAGGGGATCATAATAGAATATCTGAGTGACTCTTTTTTAAAATTTGCCAACAACGACAATACGGCAAAGCAGATTTTTGAAAAATTGGATTCTATTTATGAGCGTAAAAGCTTGGCATCTCAACTGTCACTACGCAAGCAATTATTCTCTTTAAAATTAAAGGGTGATACTCAGTTAGTGAACCATTTTCATTTATTTGATGATTTAATAACGGAGTTAGTTGCGGCCGGAGCAAAGTTGGACGAAATGGACAAAGTTGCTCATCTGCCTAATACCCTTTCGACCAACTATGAAGGGGTAATAACAGCTATAGAAACTCTTACTGAAAGCAATTTAACATTAGACTTCGTAAAGACACGCCTGCTCGATCATGAAATAAAATTAAGAGGAATTAACAAAGACACAAGTGCTAAAGTGCTGCAAGCTACAGGCAATCGAGAGCATAGGGAAAATACATTCAAAAATAAAGCTATGAAATTTATAAAGAAACCTTTTAAGAATAAGCCCAAACTAAAATGTTTTCATTGCAAGAAATTGGGACACATAAAAAAAGATTGTTTTCTATTGAAAAGGCAGGCAGGAAACCAGAATATTCCCGATGGAAATAGTGTTAGAGAGAGACAGGCTCAGATGGCGGCAGAAACACGCACACAGCCAGAACGTGCGTTTGCTTTTCTGATGAATTCAGGAGTTAGAGAGAAACAGAAGCAGCGAAAATGCGCAGTTGCATTAATGGTGAAATTAGCAAATTACATGGAAAAGCCATATGAAGTCAATTTTATATTAGATTCGGGGGCATCAGACCACCTAGTGAATGATATTAATTTATTTTCGGAGTATGAGAATTTAAATGTAAACGTGGCTATTGAGATTGCAAAGCGTGGAGAATTTGTATATGCTACTGCGAAAGGACAAGTTAAACTTAACAATTCTGGAAGCAACATTACATTACACAACGTGCTGTATTGTAAGGAAATCCCGCACAATTTGCTATCCGTAAAAAAGATGATAGATGCTGGAATGTCTGTTGAGTTTAATACGGATGGTATTAAAGTAATCAAAAACGGTAACTTGGTATTCAAAGGAATATGTGAGTATAATGTACCGACTGTTAAATTTAATTTAAATAGTAAATTATACACATCTGTAATATCAAATGATGTAGAGTATCGCTTGTGGCATGAAAGATTGGGACAAATAAGTGTAGGAAAATTCTTAGAAATTAAGCGAGATGGCTTGTTTGAAGATAGTGAACTTATAAAAAACGTAAAAGTAAATAGTAGTAAATTATGTGAGGCGTGTATTAACGGAAAGCAATCAAGACAAAAATTTGAAAAATGCAAAAATAAAGAAAATATTCAACGCCCACTATTTGTAATTCATTCGGATGTATGTGGCCCGATTACGCCCTCAACTATTGACAATAAAAATTACTATGTAGTATTTATTGATCAATATACACATTATACTGTGACGTATTTAATAACTTATAAATTGGACGTGTTTTTTGTATTTAAAGATTTCGTAGCGAAGAGTGAGGCTCATTTCAATCTAAAAATGGTTAACCTATATATTGATAATGGAAGGGAATATCTCTCTAATGAAATGCGTGAATTTTGTGTAGAAAAAGGTATCAGCTATCATTTGACGGTTCCTCATACCCCACAACTAAATGGTGTTGCAGAGCGGATGATTAGAACAATCACTGAAAAAGCTCGTTCTATGATTAACTGTACTAAACTAAATAAAAGTTTTTGGGGTGAAGCTGTTTTGACAGCAACATATTTAATTAACAGGTCCCCAAGTAGAGCTTTAGAAAATATGAGAAAAACACCATTTGAGATGTGGCATAAAAAGAAGCAGGAAAATTGTGAATCTAGGGATTCGAAGTCAAATGAAAATGACTCTGTGAAAGAACATGATTGTGATTCTCCAATTGAGGAGAATGAAGAGTTGAATTTTCCATTGCAGGAAAATTGTGAATCTACGGATTCGAAGTCTGTTGAAAATCTAAACGAAAATTCCACTTGTCTCGAGAATACCGATCCAGTGGCTGAAACTGGTGATGAAATAAAAGAAAATATAAATCAAGAAGAAATTAGACGCAGTGAGAGAATTAAAGGCAAACCAAAGTTATCATATAGATTTTTAGAAAAGTGTCTGATGAATACTCAAATGTGTTCAAATGATATTCCAAATACATATGAAGAGATTAAAACTCGTGATGACAGAATCTTGTGGGAGGATGCCATTAAAGATGAATTGAATTCTCATTTTGCAAATAATACATGGAGCTTAGTGCAAATGCCTAAGGAGAAAAATATAGTAGATTGCAAATGCGTATTTAGTATAAAACAAGATGGAAATGGTAATTTACTTAAATATAAGGCAAGATTGGTAGCCAGGGGATTCACTCAAGAATATATGATGGATTATGATGAAACTTTTGCACCAGTTGCACGAATTTCTAGTTTTAGATATCTTTTAGCTTTTTCAAATCAATATAATTTACTGATCCATCAGATGGATGTCAAAACAGCTTTTTTAAATGGAACACTGAAAGATGAAATTTATATGAAGATTCCAAAAGGTTTAAACCAGTATGATGGAAATAAAGTATGTAAACTTAATAAAGCCATTTATGGTCTAAAACAAGCTGCCAGATGCTGGTTTGAGATATTTGAAAGTGCATTAAAAAGTTTTGGATTTCGGAGCCTAGAAGTAGACAGATGTATATATATTTTAGATGAAGGAGATATACATAAAAATATATATGTACTCTTATATGTTGACGATATAATAATTTCTACAAGTGATTCTGAAAGAATGTCTAAATTTAAAACATATCTTTTAAATAAGTTTCAAATGACTGATCTAAATGAAATACGATATTTTATTGGCATAAAAATTGAAAGAGAGAGTGATCAAATTTGTCTTAGTCAATCTGCATATATTAAAAATGTTTTAAAGAAATTCAATATGGAAGATTGTAATCCAGTTGGAACTCCTCTTCCAAGCAAAATAAATTATGAGGCTTTGCAAGTGGAGGAGTCTTATGATGCACCATGTAGGAATCTGATTGGTTGTTTCATGTACATAATGTTATGTACACGACCGGATTTAAGTACATCGATAAGCATCTTAAGTCGATATACGAACTACAATAATAGAGAATTATGGCAATGCCTTAAAAGAATTTTAAGATACCTAAAGGGAACTGTAAATTTAAAGTTATCATTTAAAAGGAATTTAAATGTAAATAAAATTCTTATTGGGTATGTTGATTCTGATTGGGCCGGGGATGAGACTGATAGAAGAAGTACTACAGGGTATATATTTAAAATGTTTGAAAATTGTTCAATTTGCTGGAGTACTATGAAACAAAAATCTGTTGCTGCGTCATCTACCGAAGCTGAATATATGGCCTTATTCGAAGGAGTAAGGGAAGCATTATGGTTAAAATCATTAACAAATGAAATAAAATTAGAATTAAATAGTCCAATAGTTATTTTCGAGGATAACCAAGGTTGTATAAGCATAGCCAATAATCCTACTTGCCACAAGAGAACTAAGCACATAGATATCAAATACCATTTTATTCGAGAACAAATTGAAAACAAACTAATTTTCGTTGAGTATCTTTCCACAGATTCCCAATTGGCTGATATTCTGACAAAGCCACTACCAACTGCCAGATTCACTGCACTGCGAGACCAACTGGGGTTAACTGAATGATGAAATTAATCAGAATGAGAAAAATGTATTTTTTTATGAAGTTTGAATATATTATTTATTTTATATATGTATATATATATATTTTATAACCATAATCAAATCAAAACAATTACTAGTCTAATCATTACTTCTTGAATGATAAAAATAATCTGAAGGAGCAAAATTATTTTTTTTATGAAGTTTAAGTTTTTTATATATATGTATATATTCATAACCAAACCAAAACTATTGTTAGACTAACTATTACTATGTTTATTTAATTGAAACTTGTAAGATTTGAAAAGTGTAAATTATTTGATTGAACTGATTGGGTTTTACTGGGTTTCCCCAATTCTTTGCAGCAAATGCTGGTTCAATAAAAGTAGCCCCAGAGAAAAAAGAAAAGAATAAGAATACAGCCATTAGAAACGCACTCGTCTGAAAGTAATTTTTTATTTCATTTAATTTTAAATCAGTTTGTATCAGTGTGATTTTTGAGGTGGCGTGTTGAAAATACAAAAGTCACACTTATGCAAATCTGTGTGAATGCGATAGTGATGGGAGATCTTGGAGAGAACGCGCTCTATTATTGCTCTCTTTGTTCTCTCTCGTTGTTGCCTCTTACATGCTTATTATAAAGTTATCGTTCTATTCGCTTGCAGACTACTAATGAGTGCGGTTCGGTGGCTTAATAAAGGAAGTATCAAACAAGAATAAAATAATTGTGTTTTCACTGATTGGCTGAAGGGCTGGATTATAATAAGCATAAACGTGAACTATAATCATAACTTTAATATTTAATAATAAGACGAAAAAAATACGCGGTCGGGTCTCGCAGTAGCCAGTGGTTCCTAAATGATAACTTTTTATTCATTGTCAACATTGATAAAACAATTTCCATTCTCCAAAAATTTTAAAATTTTTCTTCGGAAAAAAATGATGGCAATTCATTCAAATTTAAAAACACTTTCGAAAAGATAATGATGATAAACCGGAAATAGCTCGCATCTAATACAAGTAGTAAAGATTTTAAAACAGTTAGTTGATTGGTGTTACAGTTAGTAAAGATTTTAAAACAGTTAGGAAAGATAGCAAAACAGTTAGTCAAATTGGTAAAAGAGTCAGTAAACTTAAGGCAATCTAGCCAGTAAAGGCAATTTTCGCAAGAAACAGTGGACCAGGGATAAGATGAAACTGAATTGACTTTCAGGGATATGTTTAACATCAACTATGTAGACGACAAGCAAACTCATTATACATGAGGTACAAAAGTTAGTGAAAATTTAAATCGTCGGCCAAGGCAATCATAGAATACAATTATATAATAGCGGTAAAACCAAAAGTACCAGCTACTAAATGCAAAGTTAAGTTAGGTTTCGAAACGTGAAACAGTTTATTTGTGCCCCTAGGCGGCTTGCTTATTCCCAAAAAGGAAAATCTGCTGAGATGACTACTTAAGAAATGGAATTATGCAACCTAGTAAATCTGAATATGCTTCACCTATAGTATTAGTTAGAAATATAATATAAACCGGAGACATAACAAGATTAAGGAGAACTACCCCATTCCACTCATTGATGACCTGTTAGATAGATTGGTTAAGAAAAAAGTCTGTAAAAGTCTTAAGACTTCCAAATTTTTGTTAACATGGAATCAGTTAAGTACACTTCTTTTGTAACCCCGTTGGGTCAATTCAAGTTTCTTAGAATGTTTTAGAGATTTGTAAACGAAATTTTTAATGATCTTATAGAGACAACAAAGTAATTGTGTACGTGGACGATATCATGATCGCCAGCGAATTTTAAAAGATGTGCTGTTTAGATTAGCTCAAAACAAGCTAGAACTCCGAATGGATAAATGCAAATTCCTCCAAACAAATATAAAATATCTAGGATTTATTAAAAACGAATTGGGCATCAGAGAAGACGACAACGGAATAGAAGTGATAAAAAAGAGGTACACAGAGAAAATAACAAGATCAACACGTAGACGCTCTTAGCAGATGTAAATGAACATAAATTGTTTTAGATGAGATGACCCTACGAAACATAATATGAAAAAACATATTCTTTATAAATACCACAATGAGATTGGCCATATAGGCAGAGACATGATGATAGATGTTATTTTGAAAAGCTATTGGCTTCCCAAAGACAAATGCTTAGGACATATAGAAATTTTTTTAAAATGCGTTGCATTTTCCCCTCATTGGTCGATTCGGGTGGATTGTAGAATCATATTTTTGTGGTAGTCGACAGCTTACAAAATTCGTAAGTTTATATACAACAAAAACCACAAATACACCGAAAGTTGTGGACGCTTTAAAAGATTACTGTAGAGCACTGTTACAGAAAAATGTTACAGCAAACCAAAAAGCATATTTAACAAGAGAGAACGCTATAGTCGAGTTCCCCGACTATCTGATACCCGTTACTCAGCTAGTGTAAGTGCGAAGGACAGTTTTTGGCGGTTTGTGGGCGTTAGAGTGGGCGTGGCAACCTGAATCGACAAACTTGCGCTGCGTCTATGTCCCTGGAGTCTGTATACTCAATCTCAACTTTCTAGCTTTTGTAGTTCCTGAGATCTCGAAGTTCATACGGACAGACGGACAGACAGGCGGACGGACAGACGGACATGACGAGATCGACTCGGCTACTGATCCTGATCAAGAATATATATACTTTATATGGTCGGAAACGCTTCCTTCTCTACGAGTAACGGGTATAAAAACAGGGAACGTTTTTTCCGTCTAACGTTAGGCATATTAGAATTGCCTCTGGATCAGAAAGAAATAATAGAAGTCTTGGACCTATGATAGCTAAACTGATCGAACTAGGAAAAGGATTCGATAGCGAGCTCTCGAAGGGAACATATGAAATAAAGTTATATCAAAGCAAGAGTGTGTAATAATCTATTTCATTAACTAGCCCCCTCTGTGGGCCCATTGACCATACTTTCCGAATTTTTTTTTTTTTTTTCCTTCTTTTTCTTATTTATTGAATCTTCCCTTTTACTTAAGAGACTAACAATAAGTTTTCAAATCTTATTCTAAGCTAGCTAATTATCATTTTATGAGATGATTTGTGCTATGTGGCCTAACAAATTTAACGCTGGGCTGGTTAATCGTTGCGGTGCAGTCGACTTTGGCTGCATACTCGAAGAAGTTTCCTTGCAAGGGGATTTGGATGTGAGCCTAGTTTTTCCTTGTATTTAACTTTTCTCTCTGTTATTGTCTCAATGACAAGTTTTATTTTTAGGTCTTTGTGTATATTCTCGTTCCGAAGATACCATGGAGCTCCGGTTATGATTCTCAGAATCCTAGACTGTGCTCGCTGAATGATGTCGATGTTGCTTCTCGATGCATTGCCCCATAGCTCGGAGCCATAGGTCCATATGGGTTTAAGAACGGAGTTATACAAAAGGACTTTGTACTCCAGGCTCAGGGGAGACCGAACGTTTATAAGCCAGTGTAGATCCTTTGCTTTTAGTCTCAGGTGCGTCGTCTTGGCCTCTATGTGTTTCCGCCAGGTGAGCCGCTTGTCCAGATGAATACCTAAGTATGTTACGTCATCGGCTTGTGGGATGCGCGTGTGGTTCATAACCAAGGGCGGGCAGCTTTGTTTGTTAAGGGTAAACGTAACTTGTTTGCATTTTTGTTCGTTTACTCGTATGCGCCAATTTGCAAGCCAATTCTCTACACATGTTAAATAGCGTGCTAGTTGCATCGTAGCTTTTACTGGGCATCTGGATCGACTCAGTATTGCAGTGTCATCAGCGAATGTGGATATTGTTAGCTGGTAGTCTGTTGGGATGTCCGCTGTGTATAGGGTGTATAGAATTGGACCTAATACACTTCCTTGGGGCACTCCAGCTTCTATAGTACAATCGCTTGAAGTGCTTGAACTACATCTAACCGCGAACACTCTTTTGTATAAGTAAGACTTTAGAAGCTTATGTAAGTTTTGAGGCAGCAGTTTGGTTATTTTAAACATAAGTCCATCCAACCATACTCTATCGAATGCTTGTGCAACGTCTAAGGATAAAGCTGTACAATATTCACGATGCTCAAAAGCAGTGCGAATTTCCGTTGTGATGCGGTTAACCTGCTCAACAGTTCCATGTTTTGCCCGAAAACCAAATTGGTGCGATGGGAGTGTGTCGTGTGTTTTAAGGTGGGGACTGATTCGTAGCAGCAGTACTTTTTCAAATAACTTGGAGAGACAAGTAAGTAGGCTTATTGGCCTGTATGATGATGGCTGTGTTTTGTCTTTCCCAGGCTTAGGGATCATAACTATAACTGATTTCTTCCACTTTTGAGGAAAGTATCCAATTTTGGTAATAGCGTTGAAGAGTAGGCAGATTTGTAGAACTGCACACATTGGAAGCTCGATGATCATTTTCGGTGTTATTAAATCGAAGCCAGGCGATTTTCCAGTCTTCAGTTGGTCTTTAATGACTTTCGTTATTTCGCTTGGCCGAAATTCTATGGGATCTTGTGGTGCTAATTCAGATGCAGTTAAGGGTGGGAGAGTAAATGAGTTAGTGGCTGGATTGGGTTGAAATACCTTTTTGAGATGATCAGCGAAGACTCTTGCTCTGTCCATGTCACTACGAGACCAGTTTCCGGTAGAGTTACGGAGGGGTACGACAGTTTCTGCTGGTGCCTGCAGATTCCTGTGGGCTTTCCACAATGAGTTTTTTGTGCTGGTGGGCGTGAGGTTCTCGATGTAACGCAGTTGTGCGTCCGCTTCTTTTTTCTTAAGCGCTTTAGTAAGTCTGCGAGAAGCTGCTTTTAGTCTACTCTTTGCGCCAGGTGATCTGTGCTCCTGCCACTCCCTTCGAAGTCGTCGTTTTTCAAGCACAAGGAGTTCGGTATCTCGACTTGTCATGTTGAACTTTTTACTGCATCCGTTGGTATCTTGTGGAGTTGACGCTTTTGCTGCTGCGACTAGTGTTGATTCTAGGCTACCAGCAAACTGATCGATGTCTTGCTCGGTTTCCAATGAGCTAGAGAAGTCGGTATGTGAACAAACATATTTTTTGTACCTCTCCCAGTTGGTCCTGTTGCTTGTGAGTCTATACGGCCGCTCGATGTGTTGCAGTTGGTACAAAAGATTAAAGAGCACCGGGCAGTGATCAGATGAAAGTTCTGAAAGTGCCTCAGCTGTAATCATTGATTGGGATATCCTTTTGGTGATGGCAAAGTCAATCAAGTCTGGAAGCTTTTTAGGATCTGCTGGCCAGTATGTAGGCGTACCCGGAGAAACATAATTAAGCTTGTTTTGCGGTTTAATAATTGCGTTGTATAGCTGTTTTCCTTTAGGGGTCGCTATCCGAGATCCCCAGTACATGTGCTTGGCATTCCAATCACCAGCTGCAACAAACCTTTCACCGAGCGAGTCGAAGAGTGTTGTGAATTTGTCCTCTGATAGTGTGAAGCGGGGTGGGCAATAGACAGCAGCCAGAGTGAGAGCACCGTTATAGCCTTGGAGGCTTATAGAGGTAGATTGTAGGCAATCTTCTTGCCAATTACTAACAAAGTGGTGTTTGATTCGCGATCGTATTAGTATGCCAGTGCCTCCATGGGCCTTGCCATCCGGGTGATTCGTAAAGTAAAATTTGTATCCTGGTATTTGAAAATTGTACTTTTCAGTGAGGTGAGTCTCTGAGAGTAGCATAACATCAATGTTTCTGTCGGCTAAGAACTGAGCAAGTTCTAGCTTGTGCCGCGAAACGCCATTAGCGTTCCAGGTTGCTATTATTAGGGGAGTCATTATACTGTTTTAGAGGAAACGAGCATTTGAATAAGGATGTTTTGGTTCCTCATAAGCTCTTGCATAGTTGTTTGCATGAAGGCCATAAAGTCTTTCATGCTTTGCTGCATCGAAAGCATAACCGCTTCAACGCCAATTGGCTGCTGTTGCATGTTATCGTGAGTGTTTGTTTGATGAATGGGGGTGTCCGCTGCTGGTGTTTGGATCCCTGATTTTAGTGCACTTGCAAAGGAAATATTTGGCGCTGTTCGGTAGCTGGTAGACAGAGGGATGTTAGTTGTACTCGGTTCCATTGCTTTGTGAATTGCTGGTGTGGTACGATCACGAACTGAAGTCACTCGTTTGTTTAGGCGACACTTAAGTTCCTTGTAAACAATGCATCCTCGCCAGTTGGCAGTGTGGTTTTCGCCACAGTTGCTGCATAATTTAATTGAGCTGTCGTCCTTGTTCTTGGGACAGTTTGCGGTACTGTGAGCATCGCTGCAAACAACGCAGATAGATTTTAGGGTGCAGTACGCTTTGGTGTGGCCATATTCTTGGCAGTTAGTGCACTGCACAGGCTGCTTGCGCTTGTGTGGCTCTTCGACGGTTATTCTCCGGTGCAGTAGAAACTGGAGTTTATAAATAGGATGTACTTCATTTTTGCTGATTTTTTGACTCGATGGCTCCAGTTCGACTTTGAAGAGTGGCTGCGGCGCTTTCTTCCTGTTAAGAATGTTGATCACCGTTTTTGCCTTAAAGTTTTTCTCCTTTAGTGCCTCGATAATTTCGGATGGGGTCACTGATGATTCAATTCCTTTAATGACGACCTGCAATCCTTTGGCACTTTTAAGCTGGTAGGTATAGTAACTCTTTCCAGCTTCATCCAGGTACTTGGTCACTGATCGATGGCTAGACTCATCCGGAGTCTGCACTTTCGTTTCATGTATGTTTCCCTTGGTAAGAGGTATAACGTGGAACCTGTTTTCTCCGATGATCGTAGCTAGTTTGTTAACCAGTGCGCTTGAGGTTTTCTCTCGTATAAATATTGGAGGCGGCTTAGTCTTCTTCTGCTCCTGTTCTTTCATTGGATGCACTTCGCAGTCATCCAGTAGTGCAAACCTATTTGAAGTTGAGTTGTCAACGTTGGTGCGATTTATTTTCGGCTGATTGCCAGCCTGTTTGTGTTGTGGGCTTAGCTTTCGCTTTATTTGAATGTAGCGATCCAGCCCTGTTTGAAACAGTTTTGTGTTTTGTTTTGGTTCTTGTCCGCTTTTGTTTTCTAGAGTCGGAGAGAGTGCACTTGCTTTGGTTGTTGTTGTTTCAGCAGAAATGTACACAACTCTCGGTACTGAGCATAGTGTTGATGTTGTTGTTGTTGCTATAGGTGCAGTTGCAGTAGATATCGAAGTTACTGTGCTGGTAGCTACAGAGCTTGGCACCGTTTGCAATGAGGAGAGCGCGAGAGAGACGCTCTCAATGCGTTCGGGTTCACATTGTGCAGTCATAAGCATTGGTGAGCAGGACCGCGATCGTTTGCTTTCTGCAGGTGGTAGGTCATTGACTCGATGGGTTGTTTGGCACTCACGGGCGTCAGACACGAAGGTGAAGTAGGCATTGTTTCGTTGGAGAGAGAGCCGGCGCTCGTCTTGCTCTTTTTGCCGCTGAGCGCGCAATTCGCGTTGGCTCATTTTGGAACTGTCGATTTGTTTGTTGTCTATTTAAATTAGCTTTTGTTTTAATTTAATGTTTCCACACACAACAAATATTATAGATTTGCAATTTAACATTGCTAATAGCGTCTTTTCGCTGATATTTGTAATTTATTTTGTTTTATTTATTCACTTCACTTAAATAAGTTTATTTTGTACAGAGCTCGATGAAAATACGTCTTACCCCGACGCGAATCGAATCGAGCTTTCCGAATAGCTCCACCAACAGTTGTAACAGGCTCTCGAGATTCTGGGCTTATTGTCACTGACATTCAAACTGGGACTTCTCTGTTGCTGCCTCTGCTTCAGCGGGCTCATTAATAGAAGGACAGGAAAGCTTTGCAGACCAAAGGAATAGCCGTCTAGATCACTTGCCTCTCTTTCACCTTTCATTAACCAAATTAGACATCTTTGTTGGATTTCAATGGCCGCAACCCAATCATCCTATCCTAGGATTCCCCAGATCTTATGGCCCAGTTCGCTTATGAACCTTCATACTGGTCCTCGCCCTCTTCTAAGCATAATCCGATCCCCATATTGGTAATATTAAAGGCAGTAAACAAGTGCGACAGGTGTTCTCGAACGAAACCTCTCTTAATTGAGCACGAAATGGCGAATTTACCAAAGGAGCGTCTTGATGGATGTGCGTTTGAAGTCATTGAATGGTGACAAGCTTAAACATAACTGCTTTGATAGCTAGTATCGCATCGCCTACGCGTAGCAGATAGATGACATGGTCCTGGTTAAGGATTAAAACTTGACACCCATGAAATGGCCATGACGATTCGTTGGGTTGGTAAACGGAAGGGATGTAGTCGCCCGAATTTCTCTACTGAGGACAGCAAGAGCATTGACGAATGGATTAAGGATGTTATGGAATGCCACGCTGGCAACGGGGAGAGTATGTTGAGTATCGCAGCAGTTCCTTTATTTTGGATTTTTATTCGTTCTCAAAATTGGAAAAACAATTAGTCCATACGTCACCTCAGCTGTGAGAGTCTTTCGAAATCTATGCAGAGAGACTACGTGAGCATCTAAGCTCGTACCTCTCGCGCTCTCTCTTTCTCTCTTATACTTACGCGCCTGCACTTTTGTCTTAGCGCTCAGCAATTATGTCGCTCGTATTTACTCACTTTCGTTACCCATGCATACGCACATCGATGTCAAATTTCGGTGCAACAAACAAATTAAATCTATTCGTTTGAAATCGCTAAATATAAATAGTCTTTTCATTTTATTAAAAAAGAACTCATAAATAAGGTTATTACCTCAACATTCCCTTTCGTGAAGAAATATGGCGTTGATTCTCTTTAACGTGGCCCTCCCAGTCTGTAAAAACAATAAATATTCGTTACCATTTCAGTGAGCATGTTGCTCAGGATAAACATCTTATCGGACGTTAAACTCAAAAGAACTCAAGATTAAAGAATCTCGAAAATCATTATATCTCCGTTGCAACAGCAACAAAATATTTTTAATCTTCTCTACGCCAATGCTTTATTTTAATATATAAATGAACATATGTATATAACAGGCACTATTTTGTATTCTGGCCAGAAACTAGAACATCAAATTTTTCTAAAAGGGCCTTCAGAAAATTTTAGTTTACAAGTAGTCCTTTATTAAGTTTAAATTTAAACTTAAAATACAATTTCCCAAATCAATATTCTATGCAGGTTTCAACCGTCCGATGTAACAGCATAAAAATATTTTTAAATTACTTTACGCTAACAGACTTTAAACATAAATAGTTAACAGTTAATTCAACTATTCAGAGGGATTGATATATTCATATTTTTTCTATATGTGCATTAAGTTGAAGTAATCACTGGCCTGAAGAATTGTGTGTTATGATTATTTAATGTGCGTGGCAAATGTAAACAAATTTTTTTTAAATTTCTTGTAACTGAAACCTATAACTACCCTTAAACAACATGTTTTACGGACGAAAACATGTAAGTTCAAAAAAGCTGAAAAGGGTGCCAAATAGCCTTCGCTTTTAAAATGAATTGTTCCTTTCGGGTGTTGTCTTCAAGTTAATGCCGGCCACGCTTCACCTATACTATCGCCGCAGTCCCAACTTCGTTGCTAAACGTAAACTTTTGCGTTTGCTTAGTCAGATATCCGCGGAATCTCAAATGAACTAGCTATCTTGACTGAACCCTTCGAAAACATTAGAAGATTTTGTAATCACCTATAATTCTTTTTCATGAGTTAGCATATGCTGACCAAAGACTGGACGATCGATTAAAGAATATAATTTCTCAAAGCGTATTAAATCCTTCTTATATAGGAAAACAACAACGTAGTGTCATTAGCCTTAACCAGTACCTCCGGAGTTATATAAAGCCGTTGAAATGGTTTCTCATCGGTTTTTCGATATTTTTATACTTCATTACGAGCTTTATAGACCAATACCATTTTTCTCAAGTCGTTCCAAGCATACTTAGCCGATTTAAATGGTCGATTTAGCAAATAAACCATTGTAACTTGATGGCCCAAGAGGCATAGAGGCAGAGATCCGTCTGATAAAGGGCTGAATGATCAGTGACGACCCAAAATGTATGGCCCCCTACATATATTTTAAGCAAGAAAGCAGATTCCGTCAAAGCCGGCTGGCAGCATCAGCGTTTCGTGGCGGGAACGCGAGGTAATTCTTCTGGCGACCTGTTGGCTGAGGCACTTTAGGTACTTTAAGGTACTTTCGAAGCGAATGCCGAGATACATAAACACCTGAGCGACACCCTGCAAACGTATGTAACGTGCGACCCAAGAGCAACAAATGGCCGATAAATATGCATAAAAATAATATGCTATGTTGAACACATGCTGCATAGAAACATTTACCATAAAGAATAAAAAATATTACTAGCCCAAACCATTATTAATTCGAACAGCATTATTTTCGCAAGTTTCGCAACCTGCCACATGCCGAATGCTGACTGGCCAAGTATATTGGAAGGCTAGAGCGCATCTGAATTATTCAGCTGTGCAGAAGTTTAGACGAGGCGGATCGGACTTAATTATATTTGGACATCCTCAACGTTAATCAGTAAGGATCACCTCATATCATCTTATCGCAGTGCAGCATAGCTGCCAGCGACCTCCTAAGGCCTTATCGCTTCAGTGCTGCAGTTGTGTTTCGTTGTTTTCTTTTGATTATGGATTTTCTTTTGTATTTAAATTATTATGAACTTTTGGCATTGAATACGAATGAATAGGAATTTTAATTAGGATCTCTTAAAATTTGACCTACAGCTCGACAATGTCAACGTAAACTTGGGCCCATCTTTAAGCGCATCATGGAGCGGATATTCAAGGTCGTGAGTACCACAAAACAACAACGATAAATACATCATAATGAAATACCTATATTAAATACCTATATTAGTTTGTAAACGAGAATTAAATTTCATTAATTAATCGATAGTCCAGCGTTTAATATTGTTTTTTAATAAGACGCACTTATTAATTGTAGTATCGTTTCGTACTATCCCAAGCCAAAGAAACCCCAACCTACGGCCAGCTAAACTCGAGCATAGCAAGAGTGCGCATCCCTAGCGAAGGAAGTACAAGGTCCTCTTTAGTAGCAATTACCACCCACTATTAAAAGACCTGTTAGTTAAAATCTTTCGAACTACGTACACTACAACTATATTCGTTGAAAAGAAGGCAGGAGGAATCTTTTCCGACCATATATAGTGGCCATGTCCGGCTGTCCGTCTAGAAAGTTCAAATTAAGCACACAGACTCCAGAGACATAGACGCAGCGAAAGCTGGTCGATTCATGTTGCCACGCCCACTCTAACGCCCACAAACCGCCCCAAAACTACCACGCCCACACTTTTGAAAAATCGATCCAAACTGCCACGCCCACATTTTTAAAAAATGTTTTGATATTTTCTCACATTTTTGTTAGTCTTGTAAATTTCTCTCGATTTGCCAAAAAACTTTTTGCCACGCCCACAAACCGCGAAAAACGGTCAGTGTTGAAGTCGTACTTTCAATAGCTGAGTAACGGGTATCAGATAGTCGGAAAACTCGACTATAGCGTTCTCTTTTGTTTTCGATATATTTTTAGAAAAACATTTTTTCTACCTATTTTGCCACGCCTCTTCTAACGCACACAAACCGCCCAAAACTGCTACGCCCAATTTTTGAAAACATTTTGATATATTTTTAATTTTTTTATTTTTATTTTTTCACCAATTTCTACCGATAGTCCAGAAATTGAAAATAAGTAAGGGTAGACGAAAATAAGGAACGGGTTTCTGCTAGTCGGGGAACTCGACTATAGAGTTCTTTCATGTTTTTAATTAAAACGGGAATCATTTAATATTGAAGTTGCAATATTACTTACTTTCCATCATGTTCTGTGATGATATTCGTGGTAATACCAAGAATTGATTAGTAGATACTAAATTTACCAATGTTTGAGTTGGAATTTCTTGCATACTAATACTTGCTGTATAGCTCGTCGTATCCTCATTAAATAAAATTAGTGTATCCAGGCTTGTATTGACTTTAAACCGAGATATTATATTAACCGATTTCCTATTTATCGTATTCACAAACCTGTAATAATCAAAAAATATTGTGGTTTATTTAAGTAAATAGTTTGTTTGAAGGGTTTCTAACTTTTATGATTTTAAATGGTTTTTGTTGAGCTATTAAGCTTTTTTATTAGCTATTTTTCAGAATTGAAAAGACGTTTTCTTTGTATAGTTTGAACGATAATATTTTATTTGATTCAGCGAAATTTAGCATCGCTGCGTGCATGTAGAAGTTATGAAATGAGTGACTTAAATGGAGCGCGCACAACAGAATGCTTAGCCAAAGGTGTAAGTGCGAGAGTACATAAGAGAGCGTGTGAGAGGGAAGAGCTTAGATGCTCACGCACGAAAGCTGAGGGGCAGTAGAGACTTATTGTACCTCCAATATTGCTATAATAAGAAATAATAAAGTTAGGAACTGCAAGAGGGTGCGAGACTCGACATACTTCCCCCGTTGGAAGCGTGGCTTTCAACAGCATCCGGGGGCAGCAGACGCAGCTTATTCACTGCCCGCTTGGTCTATTCTTTTGTTATGATCCTTCGATACGATGACTGCGTTTCGGTTACGGAATCCAAGAGTGATTTTAGACAGCTCATTCACTGCTCGCTTCGTCGATTCGGCTGCTGAATGATCCTTCGGTACGCTGATTGGATTTCGGTCACTGACTCCAACGCAGACTTCGCCAACTGACCATATACTCGACGAAAGCCATCCGGGTTCACAAAGGGTTAATAGATGGCCAATCAGTTATGGAGTCCTTGTCATCCGAGCGATTTTAACCTTCAGAAACAACCCGGCCTAACCGAGTCTGTTACGTTAGCGGCAATCCTGGCAGAAGCTAGACAAAGCTTGAAGCAGTTCGTAGAAGAGACTGGCGCCAATCAGCAAATCTATGCGTTGAGAACGATTAATATCTGGGTTCGCGAGCTTAAGGTTTTGTGGTATGTTCCAGCTGTAAATGTCAATGTTTAGGCACGGCTCACTTTCAATGATATTGGAGGCAATGACAGCAGTGATTTCGATCGAGGAGTTAGGCTTCATCCTCACATGCAGTATGAAATCGTCAAATGAAGTTAGCGTAGAGCTTGACAAGGAGTCCGCTAAGCGAATCACTTTATAAAAAATAGTTGTTCGACAACAACGCACTCAAAAACAACAGCGATATAATGAAATTTTGAGCTTTAAACAGTTTTGTATTATTGCACTAGGTATTGTTTATGAACCTATCAAGTCGCTGTCAGCAAATGTTGAGCTAATAAGCTATTTTATAAGCTATTTTTGAGAAACGAATATACGATTTCTTTGTATTGATTTCAAACGATTTTGTTTTTTCTGATTTAGCGAAAGTAGGCATTGATGCGCGAGTTACCGATACGGCATTACAGAGTATGCACGATTCGGTCCCACCCGCCAAGCCGCCAAGACATTCGTTGCTCCCATGAGTTCAACGGAATGTCTACTATGTTGCAAGTGCAGACACAGCACTTTGACAGGATGTCGATTGCGACAGTTCTTGCAGACGAACCCAGAACTGCCGCACCAGCATTTCCATATATACATGTTGCCAACTAGATATGAAACTCTGTGTAAACATTTAGCTAAACTTAAGTCTGAGAAATAAAAGATCAGTTCCATTTTGGATACAAAACGTACAAGTTTATTTTAATTCGCAAAGGCGTTTGGCATTGGGCATTCACATCCGCAAAGGCGTTTGACATTGGACTCAATCTTCACTACCAGAAGGAAGCTCCTGTGCATCTTCAACTGGTATCTGGCGCAGTCGATTTTTACGGACAACTACAACCCCAGAGGGATAACCCCAGGATCAGGATAAAAATACTCATAACCATAGTCTTGTAAGTAATTATTAAGTGAACAAGTGATGTAAAAGTTAAGTGAATGTTGTGTGAAGAATGAAAAAGAAAAATAGGATAAAGATTATTATCTAAATAAATATACGAAGTAAAAGTAAAGCAAAAAAAAGAATAAAATATATATATATAATGCAAAATGCAAGCAAACATGTGTATATACGTGTGCATGAGTACAGTTCAGTTCAACTTTGTATGAGGCCATACGGCTACACTTCGCTAAAAGCTTGCTGCTACCAAACAACAGGTTCGATGTGGCCTTCTGGTCGCAACAACGTGTTTGGTGTAGCATACGAACAGCGATGACGTCAGCGGTTGTCACACAATCTCTGTAACGGTTGCATCGACATGCTGGACGCGAATCGGTTTGCTGTTCGGTTCGTATCAAGCGATGTTTCGACACGCTAGACCCAACACGATCGGTTCGAAGAAGTCACTGTTCTGACGGTTGTCTCAACCAGTTGGTCGAACATGTACTATTACCAGCCACGTCATATGACACAAAATAGTGCATCGAGCACAGAGCCAATAAGGCAATCGAATAAAAATATTCATACAAGATATAAAAGCAACAACAAAAAGTTAAAAAAAAAAAAAAAAATTTATAAAAAAATATAAATATAAATAAATATATATATATATATATACAATAATAAATGTATAAATATATTTCAAATATAAAACCGACGGCAAATATGAATCACATCTAGCGCTGGACGCTAGAATAGGCCACTGAAACTAGCCAAGTTATACTTGTACATGCTGGACGCAATGAGAACTGATTCGAATAGGTCACTGAAGTGCAATTTGGATGTAGGATCATAACCAACAAAGCTGAACAATAAATAACAAAAACAAATATACAAACAAAACAAGAGAGAACGCTATAGTCGAGTTCCCCGACTATCTGATACCCGTTACTCAGCTAGTGGAAGGGAGGAGAGTCTTAAACACAGTTTTTGGCGGTTTGTAGGCGTTATAGTGGGCTTATGCTTAATCTCAACTTTCTAGCTTTTGTAGTTCCTGAGATCTCAGCGTTCATACGGACGGACAGACAGACGGACGGACGGACGGACGGACAGACGGATATGGCCAGATCGACTCGGCTATTGATCCTGATCAAGAATATATATACTTTATATGGTCGGAAACGCTTCCTTCTGCCTGTTACATACTTTTCAACGAATCTAGTGTACCCTTTTACTCTACGAGTAACGGGTATAATAACAAAAACAAATATTCAAACGAAACATATATGCGAGCCCTATCTTTTTACGTTTTTCCAAATTTTTTCATTCTTTGCAACAACTGAAACACAACTACTAAATTCAAAAGAAACAATAATATTGTCACAACCAATTACAGATCTATATATATATATATATATATATATATATATTATATATATATTTGATACACTACACATATAAATTCTATACACATATATACTGTTAATTCTAACACAACACATATGTAGTTTATACACTTCTTACTTCTGCAACAGCGTTAAATTTTAAAGTCAGTACTTGATTAAACAATAATTTTTTTTTTTTACTAAGACCGTTTCGTTCTTTTTCTCAAGTAGTTTCAGGTAGTAGTTATTTTGTCAACTTCAGACAGTAATAAATTTACCCTAGCCATCTTCAATGAATTCGACCCAGAGTTCCTCATCTTCCAACCAAGCTATGGTACCATAGCTCATCTTCTTCTTTAAGAATTCCGGACCCAATCCGTTTCCTACCGCCTTATGACGGCAACCCCCTTAAACTTCACGACTTCATTGACAATCAGGAAAACGGATAAAACACCGTACGGACGCACCCTTTTATGGGCAATTAGGCAGAAACTCGAAGGAAAAGCCGAAGAAGCAATTCATACAACGGGAGCAAGTCTTAACTGGGATGAGATAAAAGATGCACTAATTTTGTTCTGCTCCGACAAACGAGATGAACAAACCCTTTCGTCCGAGTTATATGGCCTTGCCCATGCGCATTTCCCTTGTACAGGTCTTGTTCAAAAAGATCTGTGAGATTAGGACGGCCATTTTTAAATTAATTGACACCTTACATCTCGAACCAATTTTGGTGAGATCAAAGAAAGAATTCTTCGCAGAAACCTGCTGAAATATTTTCACTACGGGCATTAGATGCCCACTTGTCCTAGCGGTAAGGTCCATGAGACCTACCAACCTCCAGGAAGCTTTCCAATGGGCCATAAAGGAAAGAGACATTTACTCTAGAGGATATCAGGGCAATCGAAAATACAATCGAGTCAAAAGATAACGGAAGAAAGAGGGACTATAAATAATTCCCCTCGAACGAGAGAGATAATTCCCCACGTAGGAAGAGTAACGTAAAGGCAATTATGCCAAATGATCACCAAACTGATCGTTCTCAAGAACAAAAAAAATTCGAGTATTCAAGCTCCAGTAAGAACAGGGGTTTCGTTCATAACATGGAACAGACATCTGACCAGTATACTCAGAAGCCTCAGCTTCACAATATAGACGAGGAATCAAATTTTCAACAAAGCGCCTTGAGAGACACCCAGGATACTTAATTAAGGAAAAACCCGGGTCTCCCCTACCATACATTACGATCCACCTAAAATCTGGATCATCCCTAAAATTCCTAATAGATACAGGGGCGACCATGTCATTCATTAACCCGGAATTAATATCCCATACAGACAGAATTAACTTGACAGACCCAATTTCAATCAGAACAGCACTTAGCGTACATAAAGTTATTCAAAAGACAATTATTCCCGTATTCAGAGAATTTTCTGATAACACATGTTATCAATTAATCTTATTCAAATTTCACCCATTCTTCGATGGTTTGATAGGTATGGACATTTTACAAGAGTTAGAAGCAGTAGTAAATATTTCAAAAGCAATCCTAGAAACTCAACGTTTCAATACGAGACTACATTCGGAAAATAACATAACTTCAGAACTACACGTTGTCGACGAAGCTTCTAAAACCATAGTTAAGTTACCCGTTAATATTGACAACGGCGAATTCTGGTTGGAAACAACCCAAATTTCTGATAATCTTTTCATATCAGGAGGAATATACCAAGCTATAGACAATTCTAGTTTCAGACAATTAACATGTCACAGGATAAACAGAAACTGTGTCTCGATTCAAAACTACAAGTTGAGAAATATGCAGGGAACACTTTTATTGAGATAAATGCCATATGTGAGAGTAGGAATAGCACGTCCAAGGACAGAATAAATATTCTTAGCAAACTAAACACAGATCATTAAAACACTGAAGAATTTACAGCATTAAAAAATCTCTGCAAGAAGTTTCCAAAATTATTTCATCAAGAAGAAGATAACTTAACCTTCACTAACCTTGTTAAACATAAAATACAGACTACAGACGAAATTCCACTACATTCAAAGCCATTTAGACACAGTCCCATAGAAAGACAAGAAATTCAAAGACAAATTACCAACCTTTTGGAACAAGATATTATCAGACATAGCCACTTCCCATGGGGCGCACCCATTTTTCTCGTGTCAAAAAAACCCGACGCTTCTGGGAACAAAAAATGGAGATTGGTCATAGACTATAGAAAATTGTCTATACGGACAGAAAAAACCGTTAAAGACAAATACCCTATGCCTAATATAAACGATGTCCTAGACAGAATCGGTAGAGCCAAATATTTCACAGCCCTAGATTTGGCAAGCGAATATCACCAGGTGGAAATGGACCCCAAAGATATCAGCAAAACAGCCTTCTCGGTAGTTAAAGGGCATTTTGAGTTTGTGAGAATGCCTTTCGGCCTCACTACGCTCCAGCGACCTTTCAAAGGGTAATGGACAATATCTTAGCAGACCTTAACGGTAACTATTGTCTTATATATCTCGATGATATTATAGTTTTTTCTTCATCACTCCAAGAACACGTAAATGACCTAAAACAAGTATTCGACAGATTAGATAGAGCAAATCTAAAACTCAAACCAGAAAAATCTGAGTTTTTCAGAAAGGAAATTGAATACTTGGGTCACGTAGACACCGATTCGGGCATAAAACCCAACCCAAAAAAACTACTTGCAATTAAAGCCTTTCCGATGCCAAAAACTAAAAAACAAATAAAGTCTTTTCTAGGATTACTTGGTTATTATAGAATATTCATAAAAGATTTCGCAGCAATAACGAAACCATTGACACAACAGTTAAAGGGCAAAGCCACAGTCAAAATTGACGAGTCATTCATTAGGGCATTTGAAACGAGCAAAACATTGCTTTGCAACGACCCGATCCTCCAATATCCGGATTTCAATAAACCTTT
Organism: Drosophila santomea; assembly: GCF_016746245.2. Lineage (NCBI taxonomy): Eukaryota > Metazoa > Arthropoda > Insecta > Diptera > Drosophilidae > Drosophila > Drosophila santomea. The sequence goes on along the minus strand of NC_053016.2, from coordinate 25,877,520 downwards.
TATACTTACCACAGATGCTAGCAATTTTGACATCGGGGCAGTCTTGTCCCAGGGCACTCTTAATCAGGACAAACCGGTATCATTCGCAAGTAGAACACTGTCAGATACAGAAACAAATTACTCCACCGTAGAGAAGGAAATGTTAGCTATAATCTGGTCCACAAAACACTTCCGCCCTTATCTATACGGACAGAAATTTAAAATAGTCACGGACCACAGGCCACTTACTTGGCTCATGAATTTCAAAGAACCAAATTCAAAACTGGTCCGATGGAAACTCCAATTATTAGAATATGACTACGAGGTGGTTTACAAAAAAGGTTCACAAAACGTGGTGGCCGACGCTCTTATTCGAGTTACCGGGGAAATTAACACAAATTCCGTACTTTCCCCCACAAACAATGGCACTTCCAACCTAATTACCATTTCTAGTAAACCACTAAACGAGTTTAATTTACAAATTGTCTTTAAAATCACAAATAAATCAGAGAAACTGACTTCTATGCCTTTCAAAAATAAAATGAGAAGAACCATATCAGAAACACACTATGACAAACAAAGCATGGCTAATATTTTAAAACAAACGCTGAAACCCAACAAGACCACCGCTATTTTCGCACCAGACGAAATTTTTAAAATCATTGAAGAGACTCTAAAAGAATATTATTTACCTACCGACCTATATAAAGTCATAAGATGTACCACTTTAGTACAAGACATAACCGACACAAACGAACAAGAATCAGAAATACGAAAATATCACTTGGTAAACAACCACAGAGGAATAGACGAAACAGTAGCTCATCTAAAACGATCCATTTATTTCCCATTATTAAGAGCAAAGGTCACCCATATCATTAATGACTGTGACATCTGCCAAACACTTAAATACGACAGGCAACCACAAAAACTCGAATTTTCGGAAACCGAAACCCCGTCACACCCTATGCAGATTATACACTCTGACATTTATACTATTAATGTAAAGACCGTTTTAACCATTATCGACAAGTTCTCAAAGTTTGCCTCGGGCTATACAATTCCAACTAGGGATAGCCTAAACATAGTAAAATCAATGAGAAATTTCCTATCAACATTTGGAATACCAAAAAAACTCATTTGTGACCAAGGTTCAGAAATGGCAAGTAAACTCTTTAAAGATTTTTGTGCGCAATATAACATCATTCTACACTTTACGTCATTCCAACAATCATCTAGTAATTCTCCAGTAGAAAGGCTCCATTCGTCTTTAACAGAAATATACAGAATTATATTAAATAAGAGGAAAACAGAAAAACTTTCCTGCGACCACGAAGATATTTTCTTCGAAACACTAACAACTTAAAACAACTCTATTCATTCGACGACAAAGTACACTCCCTTCGAAATTTTCCACGGAACCCCTCATGTACTAACTCAGGAGATTAATCCAAATAACGAACATGATTATCTCCAAAAACTTAACGAATTTCGTTATACAATCTACCCCGACATTAACGAGAGTATGGAAAATAAAATGAAAGCCAGAATTTCAAAAAGCAACGAAGACAGAAACTCACCGATAGCTCTAGAAGTAGGTGAAACAGTATTTAGAAAAGAGAATCGGAGAAATAAACCAACACCCCGATTTACAAAGCATACTGTCAAAGAAGACAAAGGTCTTACAATCTTGTCCCACAGAAATCAAAAAATACACAAGTCTAAAATCAAGAAAAGAACAGTCTAGTAATCATAGTCATATTTTACAGATTTTGCTGCGCCACGGCGCAATTCGTGAAAATCCAAACCCTGGAAGACAATGACAAAATTGCTAAGATAAACCTGGGAGACGCAAGAATTATCCAATCTTTTAAACATCTACTCAATAAAATCAACATACAAAATCTTCTAGAGAATGTTAAGAAATTCGAAATAGCATTAAATGGTTTAGAGGAAGTAAGATTTTCAGAAGAAATTATCAGTGCCTTAAGAGCCAAGGTAGATCAAGTAAAAATAAAAATAAATTCTCTAGTACCGAAGAAAAGAGAAAAAAGAGGTCTGATAAACGGTCTTGGAAGTATAATTAAAGTAGTAACCGGAAATATGGACGCATATGGAACAAATTATACAACAAATTAATAAACAGACACTTTTTAATAAAGAAATTATTTTGAGATTTGAAAATATAGGGTGTTTTTTTTAGAGGTATAGAACTTTAAATTGCAATAAAACAACGATGGATTATTCGATTGACATGAATTTTATTGACATGAAAGATAATCTTGTGGCATTACATTTTAAATATGATTTCTGGCATATGACCGCCACGGCTGGCTCGGATGTAGTCCAATCTGGACGTCCAATTTGCAATGACTTTTTCCAATATTTGGCCGTATATCGGCAATAACACGGCGAATGTTGTCTTCCAAATGGTTTAGCGTTTGTGGCTTATCCGCATAGACCAATGACTTTACATAGCCCCACAAAAAGTAGTCTAGCGGTGTTAAATCACAAGATCTTGGAGGCTTATGAAAAATCGGGAACAACAGCAATCTCGTTTTGGGCCCATTCGACGAATCTACGCCTTGCTTGATGATCGTTTGGTTTCAATTCTTGCACGAGTTGGATTTTGTAAGCACGCATGACGAATTGCCAAACCAAACTGAGAATAAATCACTTGACAGCTGTTAAATCGGTCGCCATCTTGAACAGTAATGCCAACTTAAAGTTCTATACCTCTAAAAAAAACACCCGTTATAACACAACATATCAATAACGAACAAGAAGTAATTAATGATTTTATTAAAAATTATAATAATAATATTTTCAAAACGTTAAATTACGAGCATAATACATTACATTGCTCCAATACATTACAAGAATAAATTTCAATATAGATGTTCTACATAATCACATTAACAACATAGCAGAAAGCATTTTATTAACTAAATTTAAAATTATAGCCAAATTTATTTTGTCAGAAAAGGAAATTAAATCTGTTTAGCTATTGAGCTTTTTCAATAGCTGTTGCGAATAATAAGTAGCCGAAGAAAGTTTGTTTATTTTCCGATACTGTTTATTTTGCGAATTGTTTACGGCAGCTAGGGCCGACAAAGAGCGATATCAAATGCACAAGTTGAGTCTTTGCCGAAAAACGAAGAATTGACAATTGGCGGGACAGACAGCCGAAATGCAGCGCCCAAGCCTAACGTAGGTAGATAACAAAGAGAAAAAGGAATGAGCGACGTACAGATAAATGCGTGCGAGAAAAGCGGTAGAAACATACATTAATAATTCATACATTATATTTCACGTTAAAATAGCTATATTTATGACACAAATTTATTCATTGACACACATTGTCCCCTTACCATTTAACAAAACAAAATTTTTAATTGTACCAAGTTACATTTTACCTCGATAGAGATAACCAAATTTTATATTTAGAAGAGAAATGTCCCAAGATTCATAAGGTGTATATACATATGTGAAAATGCGTGGACACAAACCAACGCAATCAACATCCACTGCCTCGAGGGCATACTATCCAGCCAAACTGCAACATGCGACGTCACAGACGTCGGCCAACGAGAAATGATAAAAGAAGTGGAACCAAACCACATCTTTATTTTCAACACAATCAATACCAATGTCACATCCTCATGCAAAAAACCCTTCACGATCAATGGATCAGCTATATTAACTTTCAACAATTGTACGGTCAAGGTCAACGGCTTAACGTATGACGATACAGCGATGGAATTTACCCAAGAAACGGAGATCTCCGTAAAATCATTTGAGCAGATGAATATTAACAACACTTTCGAAAAAATAAACCTGCACAAACTCCACCTGCAGTCCTTAGCATGTAAACTAAGGATATCATCGTCATGTCGACCCTAGCTACAAATCACATTCTTAACCATATGCACAATTTGTACCCTGTTGCTTAAAGGAAGGAGCACCTTTATTACCCCGGTGGAAATCCCTTTAAACTACGTTCACTTCATTCCAGGAGAGAAGGAGTTACCGATACGGCATTACAGAGTATGCACGATTCGGTCCCACCCGCCAAGCCGCCAAGACATTCGTTGCTCCCATGTGTTCAACGGAATGTCTACTATGTTGCAAGTGCAGACACAGCACTTTGACAGGATGTCGATTGCGACAGTTCTTGCAGACGAACCCAGAACTGCCGCACCAGCATTTCCATATATACATGTTGCCAACTAGATATGAAACTCTTTGTAAACATTTAGCTGAACTTAAGTCTGAGAACTAAAAAGCAGATCAGTTCCATTTTGGATACAAAACGTACAAGTTTATTTTAATTCGCAAAGGCGTTTGGCATTGGGCATTCACATCCGCAAAGGCGTTTGACATTGGACTCAATCTTCACTACCAGAAGGAAGCTCCTGTGCATCTTCAACTGGTATCTCGCGCATGCAAAGGTTACGAATGCGAGTGTTAACTTAATTCCAGAGCGCACTGCACTTAATTCCAGAGGGGTGAGCCAGGATGCTCTTTGCATAGTTAACGAAAGCTGAGGTGATTTCAAAGATTTAGGCGACACCCGACATTATAACCATTATATAATTATAACCGTTATTCGTAGAGTAAAAGGGAATACTAAATTCGTTGGAAAGTATGTAACAGGCAGAATGATGCGTTTCCGACCATATACAAAATATATTTACGAATTCAGACCGAGAGTTTAATAAAAAAAGCACACGGTTGGTTTTTTATGTATTATTAAACGTTTTTATTAATTCTAATAAAGGAAGAACTAGAGCCTTTAGATTATCACTAAGTTGGACAATGGACTTCAAAGTTGGAGTGGGCTTAGCAAAGCTATCGCAATTTGCGTTTATATAGGCAGATTGGGATAGTTTAAGAGCGAAGTTTAAGAGAATTAAGTTATAAATGTTTATTCTCTCGTGAAGAGAGAAGCTCCCGAAAAATAGGAGTAATTGGAGAATCCTGAGACGATTGCCTGGGCGGAAGTTTTTGTTATTTCAGTTTGCTCGCCAAGTGATCGAATGTTTAGGGGACGGTGGCTCGTTACAGAGTCTAGACTTTGGAATATGATGCTGTGCGTAAATAACAGATACGCTTAATCGATGGGCTCTCGATCTTGGTTTACATTTCGTACTTAGACATTAATGTGTGTGTGTGATTGTACGTAGACATGTGTGTGTGTGTGAGAGTTTATAATAGTGTGTGTGGTTGGGGAGTTGTGGGTGTAGAATGGATATGTTACTTCCCCATCCTAAAGAAGAAAGCCTGTCCTCAGGCACTTAGAGTAGGGTACAATACAGGGGTATTGGGGGGTACAATATTGTCTGTTTCAGGATGTATTATATTTTGTTTTTTAAGGGTTTGATTTTTGAATTTTACAATTAGTTTTTGGGGTATAGTTTTGTATTTATAAGTTAAGTACAATAATGCAATTATAACAATTATGATTAATGTTGTAAGTGTTATTATTTGAAAGAAATTATTCGTCTGGTTGTGTTGTTCGATTATTTCTTTTGTCTGAATGTGTTCGAGTGGTTCAAGTTTTGTTACATTATTGTTTACATAAATAGTTTGAGTATAGTCTAACATTGTCTAACAATTAATATTTCTTCTAATTAAATTATTTCGGTTAGTATGTTACTCTTTTCGTCTGGGTATGGTATTATTCAAAAAATTGGTGTTTTGATTATGTCTCTTGGAATATAGGATATTATCAGAATTTCGTTGGTATCAGATTTAAGCCAAGCTGAAGTTTTGATATTAAGAAGTTTTACAGAATTGACGTGGATTAATGAATCATTCTTTAAATGTTTTGGATTAAAAATACCTAAGCGTGTCAGTTGCAAACCAAGTTCTATGTCTTCAATGTATTCAGTGAATTGTTGTAGGTTGAAAATTATTAGAGCTATCATTAGTTCTCCTTCAAAGTTATAATTTAAATGATTAGTGACTTAATGACTTCTATTACGTGGTTGAGTTCGCTTATTTGTACATTATTTTTAATGATGTCGGCTATTTGTTGTTGTCATTCTTCTTTATCCTCTTGATTTGAAAATTGTTCCAATAAAGTTAACAAGGCCGCGTTACCTAAGCGTGTCAGTTGCAAACCAAGTTCTATGTCTTCAATGTATTCAGTGAATTGTTGTAGGTTGAAAATTATTAAAGCTATCATTAGTTCTCCTTCAAAGTTATAATTTAAATGATTAGTGACTTAATGACTTCTATTACGTGGTTGAGTTCGCTTATTTGTACATTATTTTTAATGATGTCGGCTATTTGTTGTTGTCATTCTTCTTTATCCTCTTGATTTGAAAATTGTTCCAATAAAGTTAACAAGGCCGCGTTACTACGTTTTACAATTCTTATACCGTTCATCTCTCTGTTAAATTTTTCTACTAGATACTGAATTTGTGGTAAGTTATTAAAAGGTTGAGTTTGTTCGATAAGTTCTTCATAAGTATTTTGTGTTTTAGTTAAGTTAATAGATAATTAATGATATTCGTGGTTTATTGGTAAATCTATTGATCCGGTTTGAAAGATTAGATAACCGTTTTTGGCCTGGATAGGGGTTACTTCTAGGTATTGTGCTGTCATTGAGTTTGTCAATTTTGATTATTTTATTTTGTTGAGTGTCGTAGGCAGGGGTTCCTGCAAAAATGAAAATGTCAGCTGGAGTTCGACCAGTTGTGTTATTTTTTGTTTTGCGATTGTATATGTAAAGTTTTTTTTTCGAATTTTGTGAATTGATTTTCAGGTTCATTTTCGCTTGTTATTATTCTTAATTTTTCATTAACAGTTTTATGAAATCGCTAAATGTCAGAAATTCCATTTTTACTTGTTCTTATGTTTAGAGTCACCTTCTGATTCGAACCAAATTTTAAGTGCAATGCACATGAAAGCGGAGACTTTATCGGCTTTTATTTCTCTTGGATTACGCATATCGTTGAATATGCGTAAAATAGCTATTTTAGCTTCAAGCCAATCTCTACCGTTTACTTCTATCAGGAAGGCGTATTTATAATAAATGTCAATACATGATAGGAATTGTTTATTGTTTATTAAGTAAAAATCCATGACATACTTGTCTCTGGGATTGAAGGTTTCTGGGGTCGTTTCAAGGGTTAATTTTGTATTTCTATGTTCAGTTTTAGCGATGTTACAGATTTCACATTCGTTTATAATGTTTTGGATTAGTTTTTGGTAATCAGGGTAATAGTAAAGTTCTTTCTGTGTATTTTTATAAGGTTAATTTTTATGTTTTTGATATTTTTGAATGGCGTATTTGAATTTATTAATTTACTACTGTTTTTCATAGTTTAGAAACTTCGGACTTATTTGAATATGCATTTTGAAAGATTTGAAAATCGATTTCATTAGGGAAGTAAAAAACACTTTTTTTAGTGCATAAGTATTCTTTAATTAGATCTTTAGCAAGGGTATCAGTCATTTCTTTATAACTGATTTTTATTCTAATTTTATGGAAATATTTTATTATTGAACGTCGTCAAAATCGTCCTTTATGAATTCGAATTGTCTGTTGTAATAACAGTGCACTCTTCTGGTGCACTATGCACAAGAGCTGCTGTGGGAAGGGATACTGGGTCATCTTGTCCTAGGAAGTTTTCTTGAATTGGCACTCTGGATAAAGCATCAGCGACATGATTTTCTTTGCCGGGTAGATATTACAATGAATATTACAATCGTATTCATTAAGTTTTATTTTCCATCTCTGTAATTTCATATTGGGATCTTTTATGTTACTTAGCCATACAAGTGGCCTATGATCGCTTAATATGTCGAACTTTCTACCGAATAGGTAGGACCTAAAATATTTTGTTGCCCATACTATAGCTAATACTTATTTTTCTATTGCTGAATAATTGAGTTCATGTTCGTTTAAGGTTCTGCTCGCATAGCAGATGTATTATCCCAGATCTTGGGATAATACAACACCTATGGCTATATTACTCGCATCTGTTGTCAGGGAAAATTTCTTTTCAAAGTTTTAGTTTCTCGAAGCCGGACATGTAGTCATTTTTTTTTTGTGTTAATTACTGCTTATGCTTTGTATGAACAGAATGTTTAATCGTACTTGTGAAAGTCAAATTTTACTGAATATTACTGTATTCAAGCAAAACGTGGGAAAGTTGTTCCCTTTCTTCTGTATTTAGATGTTCTAATCTGATATGTAAGGAGTAGTAAGAGGGTTTTCCTCAGATTTAGAAGTCTTGGGACACTCATAGGTAGTCTTGGACTCTTCTGAATTAGATGGTTGGGAGTACTCGTTGGTAACTTTTCGATGTTCGATGATCTGGGGCACTCATTGGTAACCTTTGACTCATCTGATTTTAAGTGGGGTTTCCGCTTAATTTTTCGGAGGGTTTTCTCCTTTTTCGTGGTATGTAGAGGGGTTTCCTCTGGGTTAAATGACCTGGGGCACTCATTGGTAGCTTTGTTTGTGTTGAATAATTAATTTGAGTGTTGGTTGGTTCTAAATAATTTTTGCCGAATAGTAAGTTATATTTTTCTGAAAAATTATGAGTATAAAATGTTTGCTTGGTGAAACAAAGCTTACTTGATTGCAATGAAACGCTTTGGTTCAATATTATAACGCCATTTATAGTGTGGACTTTTACTTAGAAGGTTTGATTGGGAAATTAAAAAAATTTTGTTTCATGATATTAATAGACGAACCAGTGTTTACTAGGCATTTGAGAGTGATATTATTTATTTTAATTTTTAAGAATAGGTTTCCTCCTTCTCTGAATCGCTATCTGATTCCGAGACTGGTTGAAGAAAATTTTCGCATCCTGTATCCATTGTATATTGGGCACTAGCACTTTCTCTCTGTCATTTGACAGGAGGGTTTGGTGCACTAATACTTTGTTGTTGAAAGTTTAAATGATTCTGGACTCTACCTGTATTTAATTTTTGTGTGAGTTCTCTTGCTAACCTCGGGTTTATTTCAGCGGGTCTTAAATTAGTGTTTTGATTTGATTTATTTGTGTTATGCATAGTATTGTTCACGAAATGTTGATAATTTCCTTTATTCTTAGGAGGTTGGGGTTGGGTTGTGCTAGGGTTGTTAGGGCTAGAGTTATTATGAAGTTTTGTTCGGTCATTGAATGTTACATCGTATACACCTTCTTATTGTGCTATTTGTTTAAGTTAAGATACTGTCGTAATGTCATGTCTGACAAGGGTCATAAATAACCTATCGGGCAATTTTCTCATGATTACATCTTTAATTGTATTATTTAATGCATTTGTGTAAAGTAAGGTATTATTGATATTATTTTCTAACATAAGTTTATTCGATATTGTAAATGATTTAAAAAAAGTACTGAGCTCTTGGGTGTAAACACTGAATGTAACTATTTGCCTAATTTGACTTAGGGCTTGATTCAGATGGGATTCCGATACCAGTTGGACTTGCTCGGATGCCATGATTAATTTTGGCTTTAGCTGAGTTTTTGGTTCTTGGGTTTTTGTTTTTACACTTTTATTGACAGTATGCAGTAGGTTTGACTATTGTGTGTCAGCCACCGATTATAAGTATTTCTTTTGAGTTTTCTGGTTTTTTGTTTTTTGAGTTAACTGTATTACGATTTTATGTTCACTTTAGCGCCGATTCGCTAAACGCTTGGTCGTACAAGGATCTTTTGTCACTAGATTTATATTTGTAAACAACTCGCACAATTTTTCCTTTTTATTCTACCGACTGCGCCATTTAGGAATTCAGCCCGAGAGATTAATAAAAAAAAGAAAACGGTTGGTTTTCTATGTATTCTTAAACGTTTTTATTAATTCTAGTAAAGGAAGAACTAGAGCCTTTAGGTTATCACTATGTTGGACAATGGACTTCGAAGTTGGAGTGGGCTTAGCAAAGCTATCGCAATTTGCGTTTATATAGGCAGATTGGGATAGTTTAAGAGCGAATTTTAAGAGAATTAAGTTATAAATGTTTATTCTCTCGTGAAGAGAGAAGCTCCCGAAAAATAGGAGTAATTGGAGAATCCTGAGACGATTGCGTGGGCGGAAGTTTTTGTTATTTCAGTTTGCTCGCCAAGTGATCGAATGTTTAGGGGACGGTGGCTCGCCACAGAGTCTAGACTTTGGAATATGATGCTGTGCGTAAATAACAGATACGCTTAATCGAAGGGCTCTCGATCTTTGATTACATTTCGTACTTAGACATTAATGTGTGTGTGTGATTGTACTTAGACATTAATTTGTGTGTGTGAGTGTTTATTACATTTCGTACTTAGACATTAACGTGTATGTGTGATTGTTAAAAATAGTGTGTGTGGTTGGGGAGTTGTGGGTGTAGAATGGATATGTTACTATATATATTCTTGATCAGGATCAATAGCCGAGTCGATCTGGCCATGTCCGTCCGTATGAACGTCGAGATCTCAGGAACTACAAAAGCTAAAAAGTTTAGATAAGGCTTGCACACTCCAGAGACATAGACGCAGCGCAAGTTTGTCGATTCATGTTGCCACGCCAATTCTAACGCCCACAGACCGCCCAAAAACTACAACGCCCTCACTTTTGAAAAATGTTTTGATATTTTTCCATTTTTGTATTAGTCTTGTAAATTTCTTTCGATTTGCAAAAAAAATGTTTGCCACGCCCACAAACCGCCCAAATCTGCCACGCCCACACTTTTGTAAAGTATTTTAATATATTTTCATTTTTTTGGTAGTAATGTTACTTTCTATCGATCTTCAGAAAAACTTTTTGACACGCCCACAAACCGCCAAAAACTGTTAGTGCTGACAGTGCTGTTTTTTTTTTCTTTAGCTGAGTAACGGGTATCAAATAGTCGGGGAATTCGACTATAACGTTCTCTCTCAAATATGGGAATGCCTTGTGTTAGATTAATTTTAAATGAAAATACTTTTTGATTAAAGCGTAATATATGTTGGCGCTCATGGCCGTTGAACAGAACGACTGTTGCCGATCGAAATCATACATACTTCTTAATTAATAATACCAACAGTATTCATCGTTGGGAACTTATCGATATGGGTGTTAGCATATGTAATAGATATTGGCTTACACGTCCTTTTTTTACGACAGCAGCGAAGCTGCTTTGTTGTACTTCCCAAAACTTTCCTGCCTATACTTTTGAAAATGGTTTCAGAACGGTCACGCCCACCACATATAACTTTTTTTTCATATTCTTTCTATTATTTTCGAATTATACCGATAATTCATAAAATTGATCGTTTTTTATTCATTTGTTTTAACATTGTTTTAACATTAGTCATATTGACTTATCGACGACTTGCATATCGTTGTCGCAAATTAATCAGATTTGTAATTCTCTTGGTTGATTACTGGACCTTTGCTTTATAACAAGTCATGAAAGTATGTGTCTGTCCAGATCCAAAATATTTTAATAAGTCTTTACTCTTGCAACATTATGGTAGGTCACATACATACATATATACATATACATATGTCAATTAAATCATTCTCCAATAAAAATGTACTTCCAATAATGGAAATAATAGCCGTTTCAAGGACTACTACTTAAACAGAGGCAAAGACAATAATAATCAAGATAAAAGCAATAGCAAGAACTTTAATTATAAAGATAAGAAAAAACAATCTATATTGATTACTTCAAAAAGCTTTCAAAATGACTAGGCATTCAAGGCATGAGCCAAGAATTTAAGAAATCTAAAAGTTTAACAGCTACTGAGATACAGGCAGATAAATATTGTGACGTAAACCCTTGATGTAAGATCATGGAACTATGCCCAGCGGCCGCAATTGTGGAAACGGAAATTTTACTCCAATAATTGGCAAAGGTCATTAGTAAGGCATTGACTCCCAAAATAAGAGATATAGCGATTTATTTGAAGAAAAGTCAGTTTAGGGAGAGAGCAGTCTAGAGAGAGGGCAGTCTTAGGACGGGACAGTCTCAGGAGGAGACCTTCTAGGTAAGCGACGCTATCGACATCCTAAAGGAGTCATTCACTGGGAAAAGACAAAGTGAAAATTTGCAATTTCATAGTCAAAAAGTCCAGAGAACCCAGAGAGGAAATACATACATCTTCGCTCCAATCCTGTAAATCCTCCTAGGACATTCGAGTTTGATATACAATATAGAGAAGGCAAGCGTATGGCCCATGTTGATTTTTTTCCAGAAATCTACTTTCTCCGGAATATGCGAAATATGTTATGAGATAGTTGTTGAAAAGCGAATCGATTTAACCGAAGTATCTGAGGATTGGATATGTGCAGAGCAACAGAAAGATCAAGATATTCTAGAAATCGTTTCCAAGTTGAATAATGCTGAATGCACATTCGATTTGGCTAAGACATATGATTTGAGAGCTGGAGTTTTGTATAGAATCATACAAAGAAATGACAAGTCCCTATGTTTGCCAGTGGTGCCTTGAGGATTTAGATGGTCAGTTATTGACCAAGTACATGAATCCATAATGCATCTGGGCTGGGAAAAAACGCTTGACAAGGTTTACGATATTTATTGGTTTGAGGGCATGGCCAAATACATTCGAAGATTTGTTGAAAATTTTATAACATGCCGAGTTTCCAAATCATCTTCTGGAAAAGTACAAATGGAATTACATCCTATTCCCAAAGTAAACATTCCGTGGCATAGACATAGACACATCATCAAGCTTAGTGGTAAAAGCGTTCGTAAAGAATATGTTATCGTACAGATAGATGTATTTACCAAGTATGTTTATCTCTACCACACGTTCACATTAAGTGCAGAAAGTTGTGTAATGGCTTTGAAATCATCAATTTCGTTGTTCGGAGTCCCTATTCATATTGTGGCTGATCAGGGAAGAAGTTTCACAGGTGCTAAGTTCGTTGAATTCTGCTCTTCACAAAAGATAAAATTGCATGTAATGGCAACAGGAGCAAGCCAAGGTAATGGCCAGGTTGAGAGGGTTATGAGTACCTTAAAAAATTTATTAACAGCTGTTGAAATGAGTTCTCGATCGTGGCAAGAGGCAATGGGGGAAGTGCAATTAGCTATTAATTGTACTGCTAATAAGATAACCAAAGCGAGTCCATTAGAATTATTAATGGGAAAGGTTGCGCGACCTTTAGGCCTTGTTCCCATTAATGATTCAGAAACTGAAATAGATTTTGAGAACCCAAGCTTTAGAGAATATAGAAAAGTCAGGAAAGTACGAGAAAGAAAGATTTGATAAAGGCAGAGCTAAGATAGTAATATTTAGCGTGGGAGATTTTGGGTAGCTTAATAATAGTGAGAGAAACCAGACTAAGTTAGATGCTAAATATAGAGGACCATTGGAGATTATTGAGGTATTGGGTAACGACAGATATACTTTAAAGAGTTTGAAAAGTAATAGGTGATATAAGTATGCTCATGAGAGATTAAGAAGATTGCCAGATGGGCAGGTGCCAAGCGTCCTGGAGATCGATGTTAGCCCGCCAGGTGAAGCCGTTGAAAGAGACGGTATGAAATCTGTTGAAAGAGACAGTAGTGATGATGAAAGAGATAATATGTAAACTGTTGAAAGACACAGTATTGAAGAGAGAAGCTGTTGAAAGAGACAGTAGTGAAGCTGTTGAAAGAGATAGTAGTGGAGTTGTTGAAAGGGATTATATGTAAACTGTTGAAAGAGACAGTATTGAACAGAAGCTGCTGAAAGAGACAGTAGTGAAGCTGTTAAAAGAGACAGTAGTGAAGTTGTTGAGAGAGATGGAATGGAAGCTGTTGAAATAGACAGTAGGCGGTAGGTGTATGGAAGTACACGGCGGCGGGACCTGGCTCTGAGTGGTAAAATGATAATCTTGTTATTTGAGAAAAGAAGAAAATGAAAAAATGGGAAAATGAGAAAAAAAAATGGGAAGAAAATGGAAAAAGAGAATGAGTTAATTCGAGATACAAGAAGAAAAATTAAGAAGTTTGGATTTGAAAAGAATTTGCTTAAGATGTAGAAATAAGAAAAATGATCAAAGAAAAGTAATGAGAGAAAATTTAAGGAATAGTTTGATTTGAAATATGAAAAGTTAAATTAATTATTTAAGGAGTGACTTAAGTTGAATGAAGATAAACAAAATAGTTAAGAAAGTATTTAAAGATTAAAAAAAAAACTATTAAAATGAAAAATGAATTATGATGTTCGCAAGGATCCCAAGGAAGGTTCAGTATTTTAGAGTCAGAGCGTCTGCTCAGTTAGAGTTACTTTATTCGAATGTTTCTTACGCGCTCAACTTGGGCTGAACTGACCCGTATATATAGTACTTAATTTTATATACATATAGTTCCATATACATATACATATGTATGCAGAAGGCATGCATATGTCATGTATGATCTGACCACTTTAGCTGCAAAGTGCATGCTCAGCATTCCCATGCTCCGCGATCGGCTTATGTATAAGCGTTAGATCATATTACTTGAGCGCTGGAACACTTGTGTAATTGTTGGTGGTCTTTTGGGTACTTGAACGTTATGTTTATTATGACAATGTGTCACAATGTTTTGAAGATAAGTTGTACCCATTAATTTAGTATATTTATAGGGTAGATATGCTACACCTACCTTTTTAAAGAAATGAAGTAATACATGTAGTCATTTAGTTCTCAATATTAATATTTTTAAACATTAATTCAATTTTTTTTTTTAAATAATATTGATTTTTTCCTTTTAATTATTAGCAATGTTTTGTCTAAAAGCATTTTTGTGTAATGACAGAATAATAAAAAAAATTTATGTTGAAATACGTAATTATTTGTTTATGTTTAACTTTCTTAGAAGGAAAAATAATTTTTTTGTTTTGCTTTTTTTTGTGTTTTTTTTTTGTGGTTCATCAGACCTTTTCTTAAGTGAAATGAAACGTTTCATTAATTATATATTTTTAGTCTATCATGTACTTTTTGTTTCTTTTGCTTTGTATCTCTAATTACTATGTTATCTCTGTCTTCTATGGTTTCTACAGTATAAGGACCTAAATATACTGGATCTAACTTATGACCCGTATAGTATAACTTTATCTCCTATTTTTAATTGAAAATCTGATTTTTTTTATCTATAATAGTCTGTTTTCTCCGTCTGTCCGTCTGTCCGTATGAACGTCGAGATCTCAGGAACTACAAAAGCTAGAAAGTTGAAATTAAGTATACAGACTCCAGGGACATAGACGCAGCGCAAGTTTGTCGATTCAGGTTGCCACGCCCACTCTAACGCCCACAAACCGCCCAAAACTGCCACGCCCACATTTTGAAAAATGTTTAATATTTTTCATTTTTGTATTGGTCTTGTAAATTTCTATCGATTTGCAAAAAAACTTTTTGCCACGCCCACTCTAACGCCCACAAACCGCCCAAAGCTGCCACGCCCACACTTTTGAAAAATGTTTCGATATTTTTCATATTTGTATTAGTCTTGTAAATTTCTATCTATTTGCTAAAAAACTTTTGGCCACGCCCACTCTAACGCCCACAAACCGCCCAAAGCTGCCACGCCCACACTTTTGAAAAATGTTTTGATATTTTTTCATTTTGTATTAGTCTTGTAAATTTCTATCTATTTGCCAAAAAACTTTTGGCCACGCCCTCTCATGCATAAAGTGTTATCTATAACGACTTCGCCTTTTTCTAACATTAGTTCTAGCTCCTTTTCTAATATTATATGCTATTTCTAATCTAAATTTTATTTCCTTAGAGTAATCTTCTACATTATACAGTGGATCTATTCTGTTTTATTAAAATTTGCGAACTGCCTTGGTAATCTTCCTAAGAATAGTTCATATGAACAGTAATCATGCATGACTGATGGTGTTGTGTTAAAACAATATGTAAAATATTGTATCCAAACGTAACAATCAGTTTTATCTACAGAGATGTATGAACGAATGTATTCATTGAATGTTCTATGACTTCGTTCTATTGTCCCTAAAGTTTGGTGATGATATGAGGTAGATGTTAGGTTTTCTATCTTCATGTATTTGCACATATCTAAAATTACTTTATTTTTATACTCGGTACCCATGTCCGAAATGAACGTCTTCATTGGACCGTACTTTAGTATAAAATTTTCGAATATAGCTTTTGCGACAGTATTTGCGCTTTTGTTCGCAACCGGTATGGTTACTAGATACTTCGTTGATTCACATATAAGTGTGACGATGTATTCGTTGCCATATTCTGATTTCGGTAGTGGACCTACTGTGTCCACTATCACTATATTAAAAGCATTTGTTGGGGTTTCTGTGTGAGTCATTGGGGTCTTTGTATGTGTCGTTGTTTTCGAGATCAGGCATTTATGACATCTACGTATGTACACTTTTATATGACGAGTCATATTTTTCCAATAATAGTGTCTTTTTATTTTCGCTAGTTTTCTTCTAATGCCTGCATGACCTCCTTGAATTGGTTCGTCATGATATGTAGACAGTATTGATTGTATCTCTTTTTCAGTTTTTATAATGGTCACCGGCTGGAGTAGCGCTACTCTTACTGATTTTAATTTTATATTGCCCGTATTTTTGAAATTATCTATTGAAATGGTTTCAAAGATTTTTTCACTCGTTGCCAATTTGAGTTGGCTAATTTTTAATATACCGGCTTGCATTTCAAGCCTTCGGAAGAACTGACCTAAATCAAAAATTCCATTGGTATATAAATCGTCAACATCAATTCTTGCAATAACTTTATTTGCTCGTTTTAGTAAACAAATAGATTCAGTTATTCGCAAGGTCACTACTTTTCGTACTTCATCATTTGTTATGACTTCGTGTACGTTGGGCTTAGATACATTTTGGATACTTTGCCTAGGCAATAGTTCCTTATTTGTTACTGTACAGTTTTTATCTTGTCTACTTTGTTGCCTGGTAGTGACTTTCAGGACTTTATGTTGCATGTCTTTGAGTTCTGTTATATTTATACGCGAGAGTGCGTCTGCTACAAAATTATCTTTCCCCTTTATTCTTCAAGCTCTAACCGCATGCAAGTTAGTTTAGAACTGGGATTAGTCATAGAAAATAGGTACGTTAAAGGTCTGTGGTCCGTTTTAATGGTAAATGTTTGCCATAAATATATGGTCTAAAATGGGTAATTGTAGATTTTCTGGTTTTCCATCAAACTCAGGTATCGCTTCCTTCTAGTGTTTCAATGTCACTATCGGACTCAGCGCCGACTGATTGTACAGATTCGTCTAGTTCTTTGAACTGGTCTGGGTTGAATTCAACCAATTGATTTAGACTTTCTGGTACATCTATCAGAATATGCCTTCTTTTTCTGATATTATTTAATCTTGTGTTTAGGGATTTTATAACCCTCAAACATTTGTTATTATGTTCAGATGTGAGTCTATTTGCATATTTATTTACTAATGTAACTATATTATTATATTCTCCTACAACTATCTCTATATGATTTTTCAAAGTTTCGGATTTTATTACTGCATCTCTATTGATACATTTATAAGACTTATCAAACCTGTAGCGAAATTCGTCTATTTGTGTCGCTATTTCGCTCCATTCCATTCTTGTCGTAAAAAAAAGTTTTTATGAAGCTTTCTTCTACTATTTTTTTTTTAAATCTGGTCTAAACGATTTGCCCTATTCATATAACGTTTTTTGATGATTTTGTTATGCTTAACATAAATTGTAAGCAGAATTAGCACTATTGTATTGATCAGCAATAAGATCCTCAACGAATTTATATTGTCTGTGTGATCTATAATTTTTACGTTATTAACTACGTTGGCAGTATTGTCTTTTGCCCCACTAGAATCGCTAAACCATCAAATTTTTTAGTTTATATTCAATGAAACGTTTTTGAAGGAAAAAGTGAGATTTTCTATTTATGAGTTTTTCTCATTATTATTATATTATTTTTTTCTTCTCGAATATCAAAAGTAAAAATTTTTACGTTTAAGAATTAAAAATTGTTAAATTTTGGCATTTAAAAAAAAATTGTTTGCAGACGTGGAAATATTAGTTGTTAATAAATGTGGTTGGCTCATATATTTGTTTACAATAATACAAAAATTTTCCAACCGCATTGTTAGTAAAAAGCCTAACAGATATTAGTGTTTTTCAAGCAGCGGCTTCCCGCATCGGCTTGGAATTAGAAATTAAAACTAAGGCAAATTGTGTCATTGGCATTTATTTATGCAGCCCGTTTGCGTTGTTTCGCACCTTGCGAAAGCTTGTTTTCAATGTCTTCCAGACGCTCTTTTCGATAGTTGATTGTCACATTGAAAGTGATGGCCGTGTCGGAGAAGGGAAAGTTATTTTGAAATGGGGGCCCTATAGGTACTCAACTGCTCACGAGACTTATCGATAGTATGGCTTTTAGTCGATTGTGAGAGCCTGGTAACAACAAGATCGAGTGTGGCCCTGCTGGTAGAGTGGGCGTGCGTGTTATATCGAGAAGGAGAATAAGAAAAGCAGAATAAGAGCGGCAGTTATTAAAAAAGGAGAAACAACAGGGACTCGCTACACAATCAATAATTAAAGAAATAACTACTCTCTGTCATATATATATGTAAAAAGGCTGCAAGCTTAGCAAACGTCCGTTAAGTTGATATTTCAAACTTTATTTCTTTCAGTCCTAGCTTACGTGTTTTAATCTTATCTCTAACTAAACCAACGCAGTTGCCATATGTTCTTCAGTCATGGGAAAAGATCTTAATTTCGCGAATTTCCCACTTCAAGACATTCGTTATCTTCAAGGAAATTCTATACGGCCGCTTGCATCTTTATTTAAGGGATAAACCCACGCAAGTGAAAACTGTCTTAAACGCCAATAACATTTGAAAAGTGCCGAGAGGACTCAATCCTACAACAACCCCCAGGATAACAGGACTTAGACTGGAAGGGTCAAGGAACAGCATAAGGAATACTCTTGAAGAAAAACTATAACCCTACATAGGCCTCGAGATGGGCGGCAAGGAGTCCAAGGCGTCCGGAAGTCATCGAAAACAAAGATGAGATATTAGGTGTGCAGCATACCCTTGAGTTCATCGCCGTGATGTAAGTGTTTCTGGCACTATTGAAACTAGTAAGGATTTACAAACGATCACCCTGGAACGGATCGCATCCAGTATACCGCAACACCAATGCACAAGCGTGGGAAACGAAGTCCGCTCAACATATATGAGCAGTGTATCGAGCAAAACAATCCGTCAATGAAAACTCACTCGCTTACTACCGAACATAACATTAAAGCTGGACAAATAAATAAACAAAGAATAAGTGAACAGGTGCATTTTTTTATGAGGATATCAATAAAGACAAAATTAAAGCTGAAAGTCATTTCCCAACAAGTGCACAATTCAAGTAATCTGAGAACCGGGTAGCGGCCGAAGCGTGCCACCGAAAACACTCATACAAAAGTATATATATATATACATACAGCCGTGGACGTATAAATAGCACAAAATTAAGTTCATCTTTTTGAATAGTTTTTTTAATTAACAAATATTTCTTGGAAATAAAACAGCTTTCTTTCTTCATAGCTTAGCTTATAAACTAATAAATTAATTAATCAAAATTAATAAATGTTTAAAAGAAAAGATGTGGAAATTAAAAAACTAAAAAACAACGAAAAATGCGTGGATCAGTTTTTCGTGGCTTTGGTTTGCGTTTTTTTTGATTAGTCAAATATTCTGTGTTTTCCTTTGCTACCTTCAGTGCATTATATACCATTTTCCTCGAACATTTCATTATTTCGGCAATTTCAGCAGGTGTATTGTTACTGTACAGTTTTTATCTTGTCTACTTTGTTGCCTGGTAGTGACTTTCAGGACTTTATGTTGCATGTCTTTGAGTTCTGTTATATTTATACGCGAGAGTGCGTCTGCTACAAAATTATCTTTCCCCTTTATTCTTCAAGCTCTAACCGCATGCAAGTTAGCTTAGAACTGGGATTAGTCATAGAAAATAGGTACGTTAAAGGTCTGTGGTCCGTTTTAATGGTAAATGTTTGCCATAAATATATGGTCTAAAATGGGTAATTGTAGATTTTCTGGTTTTCCATCAAACTCTGGTATCGCTTCCTTCTAGTGTTTCAATGTCACTATCGGACTCAGCGCCGACTGATTGTACAGATTCGTCTAGTTCTTTGAACTGGTCTGGGTTGAATTCAACCAATTGATTTAGACTTTCTGGTACATCTATCAGAATATGCCTTCTTTTTCTGATATTATTTAATCTTGTGTTTAGGGATTTTATAACCCTCAAACATTTGTTATTATGTTCAGATGTGAGTCTATTTGCATATTTATTTACTAATGTAACTATATTATTATATTCTCCTACAACTATCTCTATATGATTTTTCAAAGTTTCGGATTTTATTACTGCATCTCTATTGATACATTTATAAGACTTATCAAACCTGTAGCGAAATTCGTCTATTTGTGTCGCTATTTCGCTCCATTCCATTCTTGTCGTAAAAAAAAGTTTTTATGAAGCTTTCTTCTACTATTTTTTTTTTAAATCTGGTCTAAACGATTTGCCCTATTCATATAACGTTTTTTGATGATTTTGTTATGCTTAACATAAATTGTAAGCAGAATTAGCACTATTGTAATGATCAGCAATAAGATCCTCAACGAATTTATATTGTCTGTGCGATCTATAATTTTTACGTTATTAACTACGTTGGCAGTATTGTCTTTTGCCCCACTAGAATCGCTAAACCATCAAATTTTTTAGTTTATATTCAATGAAACGTTTTTGAAGGAAAAAGTGAGATTTTCTATTTATGAGTTTTTCTCATTATTATTATATTATTTTTTTCTTCTCGAATATCAAAAGTAAAAATTTTTACGTTTAAGAATTAAAAATTGTTAAATTTTGGCATTTAAAAAAAAATTGTTTGCAGACGTGGAAATATTAGTTGTTAATAAATGTGGTTGGCTCACATATTTGTTTACAATAATACAAAAATTTTCCAACCGCATTGTTAGTAAAAAGCCTAACAGATATTAGTGTTTTTCAAGCAGCGGCTTCCCGCATCGGCTTGGAATTAGAAATTAAAACTAAGGCAAATTGTGTCATTGGCATTTATTTATGTAGCCCGTTTGCGTTGTTTCGCACCTTGCGAAAGCTTGTTTTCAATGTCTTCCAGACGCTCTTTGTAGCGTTGCCGGGACGTCTCGTCTCTGGCCAACTGGGTCATTTCCTTGACCATTCGGCGTTGTTGTAGTAGCTTCACCCTTTTTCCGGAGCGTTTGTGCTTCTTTGGTTCCTTCCTTTCCTGCCTTGCAAGGTACTCAGCTATTGTGAGTGGGCGTGGTCCATCTGCATGGTTTTGCTGCAGAGCTTCTTCAAGGTGGCAAGGCATTTGTTGTCAGGCGGAGGCGAGACTAAGTCTCATGTCCTGAGGTCCTAAAGTCCTGACGTCCTGAGGTTCTGAGGTCCTGAGGTCCTAAAGTCCTGACGTCCTGTCACGGTCGCCATATGATGTTCGCAAGGATCCCAAAGAAGGTTCAGTATTTTAGAGTCAGAGCGTCTGCTCAGTTAGAGTTACTTTATTCGAATGTTTCTTATGCGCTCAACTTGGGCTGAGCTGACCCGTATATATAGTAATTATTATTATATACATATAGTTCCATATACATATACATATGTATGCATGCATTCTGCATACATATGTCATGTATGGTCTGACCACTTGAGCTGCAAAGTGCATGCTCAGCATTCCCACGCTCCGCGATCGGCTTATGTATAAGCGTTAGATTATATTACTTGAGCGCTGGAACACTTGTGTAATTGTTGGTGGTCTTTTGGGTACTTGAACGTTATGTTTATTATGACAAAGTGTCACAATGTTTTGAAGATAAGTTGTACCCATTAATTTAGTATATTTATAGGGTAGATATGCTACAGAATGTTAAAGATTGAGTTGAAGAAAGAAAAAGTTGTTAATGAGTAAGAGCATTAAGTTGATTGTCACATTGAAAGTGATGGCCGTGTCGGAGAAGGGAAAGTTATTTTGAAATGGGGGCCCTATAGGTACTCAACTGCTCACGAGACTTATCGATAGTATGGCTTTTAGTCGATTGTGAGAGCCTGGTAACAACAAGATCGAGTGTGGCCCTGCTGGTAGAGTGGGCGTGCGTGTTATATCGAGAAGGAGAATAAGAAAAGCAGAATAAGAGCGGCAGTTATTAAAAAAGGAGAAACAACAGGGACTCGCTACACAATCAATAATTAAAGAAATAACTACTCTCTGTCATATATATATGTAAAAAGGCTGGAAGCTTAGCAAACGTTCGTTAAGTTGATATTTCAAACTTTATTTCTTTCAGTCCTAGCTTACGTGTTTTAATCTTATCTCTAACTAAACCAACGCAGTTGCCATATGTTCTTCAGTCATGGGAAAAGATCTTAATTTCGCGAATTTCCCACTTCAAGACATTCGTTATCTTCAAGGAAATTCTATACGGCCGCTTGCATCTTTATTTAAGGGATAAACCCACGCAAGTGAAAACTATCTTAAACGCCAATAACATTTGAAAAGTGCCGAGAGGACTCAATCCTACAACAACCCCCAGGATAACAGGACTTAGACTGGAAGGGTCAAGGAACAGCATAAGGAATACTCTTGAAGAAAAACTATAACCCTACATAGGTCTCGAGATGGGCGGCAAGAAGTCCAAGGCGTCCGGAAGTCATCGAAAACAAAGATGAGATATTAGGTGTGCAGCATACCCTTGAGTTCATCGCCGTGATGTAAGTGTTTCTGGCACTATTGAAACTAGTAAGGATTTACAAACGATCACCCTGGAACGGATCGCATCCAGTATACCGCAACACCAATGCACAAGCGTGGGAAACATATATGAGCAGTGTATCGAGCAAAACAATCCGTCAATGAAAACTCACTCGCTTACTACCGAACATAACATTAAAGCTGGACAAATAAATAAACAAAGAATAAGTGAACAGGTGCATTTTTTTATGAGGATATCAATAAAGACAAAATTAAAGCTGAAAGTCATTTCCCAACAAGTGCACAATTCAAGTAATCTGAGAACCGGGTAGCGGCCGAAGCGTGCCACCGAAAACACTCATACAAACGTATATATATATATACATACTGCCGTGGACGTATAAATAGCACAAAATGAAGTTCATCTTTTTGAATAGTTTTTTTAATTAACAAATATTTCTTGGAAATAAAACAGCTTTCTTTCTTCATAGCTTAGCTTATAAACTAATAAATTAATTAATCAAAATTAATAAATGTTTAAAAGAAAAGATGTGGAAATTAAAAAACTAAAAAACAACGAAAAATGCGTGGTCACAGAAATAGCACAATTTCAAAATATCTTCAATTAATCATAAAAAATAAGTTTAAAAGTAATTAATGTAAAGCAAATTTAATATTTGGTTGAGTATCCATGATTTTTGATGACTGCGTTACATCTTCGACAGGAGCGGTTTTTTTCTGCTGATGCGTCCAAAGAGGGAAACTTCATTTAGTCTTCTTGCCACTAATTTCCTCGATACATTTGTGCCACATTCTTTATTTATTTCCTCCATAATTTCGCGGGAGGACTTGAAAGGATCCGCCTTGCTCTTCCGTACTATGAGCATATCTGTACGCGGATCAGTTTTTCGTGGCTTTGGTTTGCGTTTTTTTTGATTAGTCAAATATTCTGTGTTTTCCTTTGCTACCTTCAGTGCATTATATACCATTTTCCTCGAACATTTCATTATTTCGGCAATTTCAGCAGGTGTATTGCCAGATTCAGTTAGGTTGAATATCATCCTCCTTTCTTCAACTGAACAATGCTTTCCTCGACCCATTTTTTTAACATTTGTATTAAATTATATTAATTTGTTGACGAAATTGTTCAAATCACGAAAAAAACCTACGAAAACCACTTTTTGCACGGAATTTGCTGTAAGTTCATTAAAGTGTGCTATTTCTGTGACCACGCTAAATAATCGCAATCCCGAAACAGAAGTATTAGATTTCAATAAACAAAATTATAAGATTCTAAGAGCACTTGTATCCAGAGCGAATGCACTTGAATCCAGAGAAATGCGAAGACTATTAAAGTCAGCAACTCCAAAGCTTTCTCTTCATTGATCAGAACCTAAAGTCTAAAGTCCATATTAGAAAAGCTCGAAACCAGGCTTGAACGTCAATCAAATCAGAGTAATTATCAGAGTTCAGTTTGAGACCTAATTATAATCGGTCGGTGTTCTTCTCAACTAAAAATATTGTAATCATTCAGTAAAATAAAATTATATTTTTTTACATATGATATTGCATTATTAATATATATATATATATATATTTATACATACATACATATATATACATATACATATATATATATATATATTTATACATATACATACATACATATATATACATATATATACATATACATATATATATATTTATACATATACATACATACATATATATACATATATATACATATACATATATATATATGTATATAGATAGACGACCTTTACTTAGTGTATATTCTTTTTTTTTGCTTGTGTATTTTACAGTACTGTTCAGTTTACAAATTGTTGGTGAACGAATAATGATAACCATTATAACCAAAGATGTCCGGTATAAAAGAAAATATTTTTTTGTTAGCCTCGTCCAGGCAAATCACACGATTAATCATTGCTTAATGCACATCAGCCAACGCTGATGCGTTGGCCATGATATCTGACATACCATTCAGGGTACTCATGACCGCAAATACTTGCAAAGTGGATTAATATTTTGAGAGGAGCAAAATTCGCACAAACTTTTACTTGCGAAACTTCGTCCTTGATCTGCTATAATTCGAGTGGGTCAACCGAACACGGACCCGGCTGATTTTACAGCCTTAATGCAGCTTTCAGAATCTATGTTTAGTGTGTGATAAAAGTAAACAAATTTGGTGAAGGCACCTATAAGGACGATGACGTATTCCCTCAAATCATTTTTACCACTCAATGTGCCTGTGATGTGAATATGAAGCGTATGCCACGGTATTTCTATTCTAGGAACATGATGCAGCCAATAGGATTAGGAATAGGAACATTCAGCGCCAGAGTCGAAGGAAATTGAACGAACTCTCCGCTTGAACTTCTTATTGATCCTGATAGTGGAGCTACAGTACAGATGTCAACACGTTTCTCAATTACTCGGTCGTTTCCTCGTGATCGTCCTTTTGGACAAGCGGATGCGAAGTGCCCAGGCTTGTCACATTTGAAACATTTGACTGTTTACCGGTCTTTTGATCCTTGAGTTGAACTTCCGTTGTGGCTTTTTTCGTGAATAAGTGTCCTCTGCCGAGCATGACATTCGGCATATTTATGTCCAGACTTTCCACAATAACTGCATTTCACCTGAGAGAGATACTTGGACTTTTTACGCTCCATGTCGTAGGTGCGGTTTTAGTTGTTGTTGCATGCCATTTCGAGTTTTAATATTGTTTGTTAAAACCCAACGAGACACTTTGCCATCAATTTGTGCCATGTGGGCCAGAGCTATTGAAACAGAATATTTGGTGTAATACTCTGTTGCTTAAAGTTTTCATCAGTTTGGCAGCAGACGTTTTGATGCCAACAAAGCGTTGAACGAAAAGTTCTTTAAACTGTGACCATGTGAAAGCATATTTGTGACAACCATTGTACTTCCCTATAGCGCCTTACTTAGAGTTATCATCAGGCTCCTTCGGGCATTTTATCAGCAAAAATTAGATCATCTGAGGCATCTGCACCAACTTCCTCAAGATAAAATTTTGGCAGAGTTTTATGTGTTTGCATATATTTGATAACCTCCAATAGGTTCTTGTTTTGCACTTGTAAAGCTGCCAAGCATGCATATTTGTAGGCAAAGTAGTTCCCACTTCTGATGTCGCAGAGTTGTTATTTTCTTGTGGTTGGTCTGCCATATGGACACATAAACTTTTCGAGTGAAGCGAATTCCAGCGTGTGCGATCGTCTGCATACAACTGCTCGCATTTTCTACTCACGCATCGATCTATGCTTTACACACGCTAGCTGGACTTTACTCGGCGACAACGCCGTCGGCTCACTCATAACGGTATTTAGACGACAGTCATATTCTACGTTTTATCCAAATTCTAAGAATGAATTCACAATTTACAAACTTATTGCGCAGCAGCGTCTTGCAAGTGCAGTGGTCAAACTATGTATGTTTATAATGTTAGAGACACGTACAGAGGTCAAAATACATGGCCATGTCTGTCTGTCCGTAGAAACGTCGAGATCTCAGGAACTATAAAAGCTAGAAAAGCTAGTTGAGATTAGGCATGCACACTTCAGGGACATAGACGCAGCGCAAGTTTGTCGATTCATGTTGCCACGCCCACTCTAACGCCCACAAACCGCCCAAAAATTCCACGCCCACACTTTTGTAAAATTTTTTCGTTTTTTTTTCATTTTTTTGGTAGTAATGTAAATTTCTATCTATCAGCAGAAAAACTTTTTGCCACGCCCACTCTAACGCCCACAAAACCCCAAACACTGTCAGTGCTGAAGAGTCTCTTTCGCACTTTGACCAACTGAGTATCGGGTATCAGATAGTCGGGGAACTCGACTATAGAGTTCTCTCTTGTTTTTAATTTGCTTAGTCCTAAAATTGGCCTTAAAACTTCTTGTTACTCCATCTGATTAACTATAGTATAACTTGGTCTTGAGTTTAAAAATGCCTTTGACATAAAAGAGTTGACATAAATTTATATGTCAAAATATTGTCTCCAATTATACACTTAAAATGGTATTTCATTGACTTAACCCCAGCTTCACAAGTACATGCGAAGTGAGGTTCTGCCGGGGGAATAAAATGCCAATCAATTTATCATCGCTGCGCAGCAATCGCTAAACTTTCTTGAATGGCATAATATTAGTCCTGATCTAATTTCCTGGAAGCTCCTACAAAATTATTTGAATATATTATATATGGACACATTTCCCTCGTCTAGCAATAAATCTTTTGAAGGCAACTAAAAATCCGTCAGAAGTTAGATCGCTTTCCATTTCTAAATGTATGGCTTTGGTGGCCATTTAAACAAATACGGCAACCTATCCCTTTAATGTTTTTTGTCCGATATTTTTCGAACCCTTATATTTTGGTAAATTTGTCATTTGCTGAGCTGTATTTTGCCTGTACGTTGTACACTTCACACATTCTCTTAAATATTTGTTCTTCGGATGTTATTTTGCATTAGGTTTATTCCTATATGTAATGTTTCACTATGAGTTTTTTTAATTAATAATTTTGGTATGTAACATTTTTCTAAAATAATCTGATGCTTAACTTCCAATTCTGAGTTTTGCAGTCTTCAACCTACTCTCAGAATACCATCTTTGTCTAAAATATACAATATTTTATTATTTGTCTTAATTTATCTCTTGCCTGAATTGATATTCTACTTTTTCTTAGTAACAATAGCCGAGCTATTTTTATCTCCTTTACTGAAAGAATACATGGATGGGCTTTATTTTTGGATTTTATCAGCACGAATCTTTTTTTATGCATGCTACTAATCGTATAAACTTTTCTGCACTGGAATATCATTTTATTAATTTGTAAAACGGATCATTTATTTCATTTAATAACCTATTTAATAAGACAGGTTCTTCTACAGACTGCTGCCGAGGCCAAAGTTCTTTTGGGTCAGCTAGCCATTGAGGACCTTTCCATCAAAGATCACAGTTGGTCAACTGGTTAAAATCAACTGAACTAGATGCTAAATCTGCTGGATTATCATCTGACTTCACATGATTCCGTTAAGTATTTTTTAATTTTCGAATGTCATCCGTTCTTCTAATAAATTTTATATTACTTTGCCCACTGTTAATCCATGCTAAAGTAATCGGGGAATCACTCCAAACATAAATCTCCATCACATTGTCCAATGATCCTTTTAGTCTTTCGATGAATTTACTAAGCAAATGAGCTGAACACAGCTCCAGCTTGAAAATTTTCTTTTTATACCCGTTACTCGTAGAGTAAGAGGGTGTACTAGATTCGTTGAAAAGTATGTAACAGGCATTCTTGATCAGGATCAATAGCCGAGTCGATCTAGCCATGTCCGTCCGTCCGTGTGTCCGTCTGTGTGTCCGTCCGTATGAACGTCGAGATCTCAATAATAATAATAATAATAAAAGCTAGAAAGTTGAGACTAAGCATACAGACTCCAGAGACATAGAAGCAGCGTAAGTTTGTTGCCACGCCCACTCTAACGTCCATAAACCGCCTAAAGCTGCCACGACCACACTTGAAAAATGTTTTGATATTTTTTTAATTTTTGTATTGGTCTTGTAAATTTCTATCGATTTGCCAAAAACTTTTTGCCACGCTCACTCTAATGCCCACAAACCGCAAAAGTTTGCCACGACCACACTTTTAAAAAATGTTTTGATATTTTTTCATTAAATAACGGGCTAACGTTATTTTATAAAAATATTTATTTTTACCTTATATGGTCGGAAACGCTTTCTTGTGCCTGTTATATACTTTTCAACGAATTTAGTATACCCTTATACTGTACGAGTAACGGGTATAAGTATTAGTAGTGCTTGACAAAAAGTTATAAAGTAACAAAAACTATTTATTATTTAGGTTAGTTTGAGTAGCCAATGTCGCTGGTTTTTGTGATATTTATTTACAATTATTTTGTAATAGTAGCTTCGAGAATCCGTTCATGTTGCCACGCCCACTCTAACGCCCACAAACCGCCCAAAGCCGCCACCCCACACTTTTGAAAAATGTTTTGATATTTTTTCACATTTTTTTAGTCGTATAAAAATTTCTTTTTTTTTTTTTTAATTTGCGTTTATTTATTGAATCTTTTTGTATAAAAACTAACAATAAGTTTAAAAATCTTAACTATAAAAGTTCGGAACAGTTTTTTTTTCTTCTCGGGATCTGGTAGATTACCGTTCTCTGCGTAGGTGTCGTTTTACGTGGTCGAATTGCTCGATTTTTACGTTTGTCTTATTCGAGTTAATGGTAAAGTTTGTGGTTTTTGGTGTTGCAGTAAGAGCTGTTGCAGTAAGGATGGATTGCAATGTACTCACTCGCGCAACTCTCTATATCAGATTCAGTATTGAGTTTTGGGTTTAGCTCAATGTGTGAACTTATATATTTTTTATACCTGAGCCAATTTGTTTTGTGTAAAGTCAGTTTGTATGGTGGTTTCACGTTTTCTGCGTACCGGCGGAGGTGAATTAGTACAGGCGAGTGATCAGATGACAGATCTGGCAGACATTCAGCTTTGACCAAGCTGCTTGAAATATTTTTCGTAACTGCGAAGTCGATCAGGTCAGGCAGCTTATTGAGGTCTGATGGCCAGTGTGTAGGACTCCCAGGAGAAACATGGTCAAGTTTATTAGTGGCTTTTATTATAGTCTTATAAAGCTGTTTTTCTTTTGGATTTACAAGTTTCGATCCCCAATGAGTATGTTTAGCGTTGTAGTCGCCTGCTGCAATAAAGTGTGGCCCTAGTGCTTGGAAGAAATCCAGGAATTGATCTTCCAATACTGTGAAACGGTGAGGGCAGTATACGGCCGCTAGTGTGAGGTGAGTGTTGTCCTCCAGCTGTATGTTAATAGATGTGACCTGAAGATGATTTTCAGTAAACTCTTTGTAAAAGTGGTGCTTCATACGGTTCCTTAAGAGTATAGCGGTCCCACCGTGTGCTTTTCCGTCGGGATGATTTGTACCATAAAAGTGGTAGTCTCTCATTTGAAAATTGTACTTGCTTGTGAGATGAGTTTCCGAAAGAATCATTACGTCGATGCTTTTCATGTGGGAATTGAGCTCAAGTTTGCGCTGTGAAACGCCATTGGCGTTCCACGTAGCTATGCGTAAGGTTGCCATTGTTTATTTTGATTATTGGGGGATCAAGCATTTGTATCAAAAGGTTTTGGTTACGCATCATGTCTTGAATGGTGGTCCTCATGAATGTCATAAACTCCATCATGCTCTGTTGTAAGGCTTTCATCATGGCTTCAGTTTTTGTTTCTTGCTGTTCAGTTGTGGTATAGTTTTGTTATGTGTTTTGGGTTGGAGGCGTCAAACCTGATTTTCAGCTCTTTGTAGTTTGGACAACCTCTATAGTTTGCTGTGTGATTGCCCCTACAGTTATTGCTCTTTTTCTCGCTTGCATTTTCTTTTTTGGTTTGACAGTGTGTGGAGTCATGTGGATCTCCACAGATTACGCACACCGGGCGAAGTGTGCAATACGATCTCGTGTGGCCGTATTCTTGGCAGTTTGTACATTGTACAGGAGCGTTCCGTTTATGCGGCTCTTCTTCCGTGATCCTACGGTGCAGAAGGAGCTTGAGTTTGTAAATTGGGTGAACCTCGTTTTTTTAAGATTATTGTTTTCTGGTGCAAGCTCAATCTTGAAGAGTGGTTGCGGCTGCCTGTTCCTGTTTTTGATGTTGAACACGCTTTTGGCGCAAAACCCCTTTTCCCTTAGCGCCTCAGTTATCTCTTCGGGCGTAACATCAGACTTACTGCAAGGTATTTTGTGACTTTTCTGTAGTTGTCCTCCGTTTTTGTTTGAAGTTTGATTTCTTCGATAGTACCTCTTACAAGGGAATTTATATGAAAGCTATCTTTTCCAATGAACTCGATCAAAGTATTTACCAGACCGCTAGTGCTCTTATTGGCGGAGGCTTTGTTTTCTTCGGTTCGGATCTGTCAGCAGAGCGAATCTGTTGGTATTTGCAAGGGCTACATTGATGATCAGGGTAAAATTGTCGCGTGTATTTTTCGGCTTGTTTCCTGAATCTGAATTCTCCGGGCTAAGCTTTCGCTTTATTGTAATGTTGCGGTTCATTCCAGTCTGCCAGGTCGACTTAGCTTTTTTGTTTACGTTTTCGTTTCGTTTTGCTGGTAGTGTAGCAGTACCGTTTGTTGCTTGCGGTTTTACTTTCGCTAACTCAGTAAGAGCGTGAGCGGGTGCAGCCGACGACGATATAGAGCAGGCTGTCGGTATTGCTCCAGCTGTAGTTTTTGGGGGGCTTGTGTCGGAGCTAAAAGACCGGGAGAGCAAGAGCGTGCTCTTTCTTGATTTGTTGGTAGGAGATGGTTCCTTGGGCTATGGGTTATTGAGCGCTCGATGTCTGCGTTTGCAGTTGTCGGGAAAACGTATGAGAAGTACGCGTCGTTGCGTTAAACTGAGAGCCGGCGATCGTCTTGCTCTCGCTGACGCTGTGCTAGAGTGTCGTTATGAGTCACACTTCTATTGCATCTTGCATCGCATAGAGCGTCTCTTTCGCTTTCGGATTATTTATTTAGTTTATATTATTAGTCGTTCACTTCACTCAAAACAACCGATTTGTGCGGAGCTCGATAAAAACACGTCTTCACACTTCGACCGATTGATTTATTGCTATCTCTCGATTTGCCAAAAACTTTTTTGCCACGCCCACGTCAACGCCCACAAACCGCCAAAAACTGTCAGTGTTGAAATATCTCCTTCGCACTTCCACTAGCTGAGTAACGGGTATCAGATAGTCGGGGAACTCGACTATAGCGTTCTCTCTTGTTATACCCGTTACTCGTAGAGTAAAAGGGTATACTAGATTCGTTGAAAAGTATGTAACAGGCAGAAGGAAGCGTTTCCGACCATAAAAAGTATATATATTCTTGATCAGGATCAGTAGCCGAGTCGATCTGGCCATGTCCGTCTGTCTGTCTGTCTGTCCGTCTGTCCGTCTGTCCGTCTGTCTGTCTGTCCGTATGAACGTCGAGATCTCAGGAACTACAAAAGCTAGAAAGTTGAGATTGAGTATACAGACTCCAGGGATATAGACGCAGCGCAAGTTTGTCGATTAAGGTTGCCACGCCCACTCTAACGCCCACAAACCGCCCAAAACTGCCACGCCCACATTTTTGAAAAATGTTTTAATATTTTTTAATTTTTGTATTGGTCTTGTAAATTTCTATCGATTTGCAAAAAAAACTTTTTGCCACGCCCACTCTAACGCCCACAAACCGCCAAAAACTGTCCTTCGCACTTACACTAGCTGAGTAACGGGTATCAGATAGTCGGGGAACTCGACTATAGCGTTCTCTCTTGTCTTTGTATTGGTGTTGTAAATTTCTATCGATTTGTCAAAAAACTTTTTGCCACGCCCACTCTAACGCCCACAAACCGCCCAAAGCTGCCACGCCCACACTTTTGAAAAATGTTTTGATATTTTTTCATTTTTTATTAGTCTTGTAAATTTCTATCGATTTGCCAAAAAACTTTTTGCCACGCCCACAAACCGCCAAAAACTGTCAGTGTTGAAGACCTACTTCGCACTTTCACTAGCTGAGTAACGGGTATCAGATAGTCGGGGAACTCGACTGTAGCGTTCTCTCTTGTTTTTTTTATTATATTATCCCTATCATCTACTCCTGTGACTGTAAACGGACCTACATATACATCGTCCAATTTATGGTCAGTTTCATTTTTATGTAGTACCTTATCTTCAATATTGATTTTAAAATCTACAACTTTCTTATGGTAGTATTCCTTACTTTTAACTTTATGTTTTTCTAACAACATTTCTGCTCTTTTATAATCATTATCTAATCTAAACTAATCTAAAAGTCATCGACATTATACAAAGGAGAAATTTTATCTATCGTATTAAAAGGTTCTAGCAAATTGCTTTGTTTGCTGAAAACTAATTCGAATGGACAATAATTATACGTCCCAGTTTTGTCAACTGA
Organism: Drosophila santomea; assembly: GCF_016746245.2. Classification (NCBI taxonomy): domain Eukaryota; kingdom Metazoa; phylum Arthropoda; class Insecta; order Diptera; family Drosophilidae; genus Drosophila; species Drosophila santomea. The sequence continues at coordinate 25,844,820 of NC_053016.2, read as the reverse complement.
TTTATATGAACGTATATAAGTTAGCACAGGCGGAGAGAAACTGCCGAAGAAGAACTGCTGATCGCGCATTCCAAAGGGCAATTGCCCGGAGCCCGGTCGAAGCACTCGCGGAGCGAGTGACTGACACCGGATATCGAAATGCTGACCTGGCGCTTAGGAGACTGCGCTGCAGCCAGGCAGAGGCCTCAAGCTGGGAAATGGGTAGCTCTTTAAGTTAGTCTAATTTTGTACTCCGGGGTTTAACAGTCTCGACAATTCAATTTAAACCATCGCCCTAACTGGAGAGCGGATAATAAAGATATCAAATATTAAACTACCAACCAAGTGATTTGTTAATTGGCGCCCTACCAACAAGCAGCAGCGGTAGCAGTTACGACAACAACAACAATACCAGCGGCAACAACAGTAGCAGCAGCGCCTGTACCAGCGGCAGCAACGGCAAGCGACATACAAAACAACAAAGGGGAACTGCAAGACTTCCCACACCAGAGAAAAGCAGCAACGGCAGCAGCTACGACAACAACAACAGTACCAGCGACAACGGCAGCAGCGGCGACAGCACGTGACCTATACCAACGGCAACAGCAGCAGCAACGGCAGCAGCGACGACAGCAGCAGCAGCAGCAGCAAGGGGCCGTCGACAAAACCTAGACGAAAAATCTAGACAATAAAATAGGAACATGTGAGTAGGATTTTTGTCTAAAGTTAAAGCCGTTTTTCTGGCACAACCACAGGACTTGCATTCGGCATTGGCACAGCTCAAGACGACGAATCGAGTAACGATAGAAGTGTTTTCGCGGCAAACTTTGCCCGGCATAATGAGGAAAATAATTATAAACCGCAAAATCAGCGGACGGCAGGGTGGAGAAATCCATCACAGCAAAATTCATATAACTATATTAAACTGGATCAGAACCTAGGGGCAATTAGAAAAAATCCCCATTTCATAAAAACCATAGCTCGCAAATAACTGTCAACCGTGTTTCGTTTTGCGGTCTGCACTCGAACACAACCGAAAAAGACGATGCACGTGTGCTCTCGCTCTGAACAGAACTTTTCGTTTCTCTTTGTTTTGGTTTTCGGTAAACAGTTCTCAGTCGCGTGGTTCTTGCTATGCTCACTCAACAACAACTCAGAGAGAGCGAGCCAACTGAACGCTCGCTCGATGAGGGTCAGCAGAAGAGCGAAAAAACGAAAGACTCATCGTAAACGGTATTTTGTCTTCAGTGCCTTTTAAACGAAGTTTAGCAAAAATTTTAACATATTTATTAGATGTAAACATTAGAATTATTACTTATTCAATATTAAGCTTTACAATTAGTAGCGAATTAACATTTTCTGCACTTAAAGAGCTTCGTCGCTCGCTCAAAATGTAATGAAGCGCTGAAAAGGCCCTCTCAACAGACATCTGCGTCGCCGGTGTAGCCAGTACAACGTGTGCGAGCGCATTCAGGTGTGGCGACTGCAGCCTAATATCAGTAAAGTACTGCAAAATGTTCGCATTTAGTGGAAAACGTCCATGCATAAGGTCGAAATTTTCTATTTCAGCATAGATCTGGACCAGTTTTTTAGATACAGGCTGCTAACTTCACACCGCAAACATTGCACTTAGACTTATTGTCGGCTGGAATTAATTTGAAAAAAAATGCACTTTTTTGTTATGTTCGCGACCCATTTTTTTCTATTTCAGCATAGATCTGGACCAGTTTTTTAGATACAGGCTGCTAACTTCACACCGCAAACATTGCACTTAGACTTATTGTCGGCTGGAATTAATTTGAAAAAAAAATGCACTTTTTTGTTATGTTCGCGACCCATTTTTGGCACAAAAATTAAAACGCTCCAAACGCACCGAATCCACAAGTACGTGTGACTTACAAGTTGACTGATAATTCGCATATATGTGCATACAAGTTAACTAAAGTTAACCGGGCGACGGCTACGACCAATCGTCCGAAGACTCGCTCCGGCCAAACTGCTGACACAGCGTCTGGCCGGAAGCCCGTGCATAGCCGGCAAACACTACCCGTTGGAGTGGCCGCTATGAGTTTCATATTTTGTTAGCCTTAAGTTCAGTTCGTTTTGGACATTCATAAAATAAAGAGCCATCGCTCATGAACCAACAACTCCGGCATTCTGTCGTTAATTTTATATATTGATCATAGCAATCTGAGTCCCTAGGCCAGTTGCATTAAGGAAGACAGTCATCTTCCCAACGTAATCGTCATAAATCTCCAAGTGGATTTATCACCCTCTTCCCCTGTGCCACCTGTGGACACCATCAGCCAACCGGCACATCATCGGAGACTGCAGCGAGGGATCCCCCTGTGGCCACCCGAATTCTAATTAATTGGCGCTCAACTAGCGGGAAACACGCACCCGCCCATATCATACATAATAAACAAAATAATAACAAAACATGTAAGTGGGCCCGCTGGTCAAACCCTTTACGTCTTCGATACATATTCCATAGTTCAGACCAGTATTAAAATATTAAAATAAACCAGTCTGAAGAGAGTTTTTCAAAAATCTCAATATTGAATGTGACGACTAATAGGTGTTTGGTGTTTAATTCCAATTTTTTATCCGGTGGAGGAGATTTACCCGAAACCCCATTGTTTAATAAATAAATATTATAATAGTATCACATATTTTCACTGCGAAAAAAATTTAATTAACATCATAATCCGTTGCAAATACGGCGTATAAAAAATTAATTTAATTTAATTCGCTCACAGTTTGTGTTACGGCGCATTGCTATTTCGCCGAGCAGCTAAATTTTTTCGCATTGTGCACCCAACAGACATTATATGCTGTTACACTGCAAATATTTTTGGTGAGACAATTAACATATTGCGGGGGCTAAATATCAGAGCCAAGGCTCTCACAATTTAATATACCAGATTTGAATTTTTATTTGACATTTAATTCGGTTTTGTATATCACATCGCTCGAGTAGAAATTCTTGGTATTAGCTTCGCAGTCCACCGCTGTGAACCCGATACGGCCGCGCATGCATTTGTATTTCAATTATTTATTCTTCGCTTCTTTGTTTATAGTGGCGGAAGCTCAGCTCCCGCATACCCCCTACCTTGCCGCTGCTCCGCGAGGCGACGGCTTGGTTCGAACAGCTTCATACATAGTTGTTAAGGCGGCGGCCCCGTCCCCGCGTACTTCTTGCATTGCCAGCTGCCTTCATGGGCAAAATAGCTGAGCGGGCATTGCATACCAGTGCAGTTTAACTTAAGCACATATGAGCTCCCCGTTTACACAATATAGGGAAAATAAACGGTACGCTAGCGGCTCAGATTCCGACAGTGAAGGGCCCCCGCGCACTTCCACCCCAATACGGGCACCCGCTGACCCCCCTTCAGTTAGAACCATGGACCCAGATCAGCTTAAGGTTGTGATTCAGGCCGCCGTTAATCATGCCTTGGCAGAAGCGGCCGGTGAAGCCATGCGCAGAGAAGAAGAAATGCGCCAAACTATACAACAGTTGGCTACCTAAATTGCAGCGGTGCAAATCGCACCCACACAAGCGGCAGCCCCTATAATCAAGGTATACCAACCCATTGATATCACGGGCAACGTCGAGTGCAACGAGCCTCTGGATGCCGTAAAATGCTTGCCCGAATTTACGGGAGCACAAGAGACATATGTCTCTTGGCGACAGGCGGTGGTAGCCGCATATTACATATTTAGAAATTATGTAAATAGCTCACGCCACTACCAGGCGGGCGTTATAATCAGAAGTAAAATAAGAGGCCCTGCCGATGCGGTGCTATCTTCGTTCGGCACTGTATTGAATTTCGATGCGATCATAGATCGCCTCGATTTCACATATAGTGACAAACGCGCGATTCACGTCATCGAGCAGGAGATGGGCACCCTCAGACAGGGGAGCCTGACTATATTACAATACTACGGCGAGGTCGAGAAAAAGCTCACCTTGCTTACCAATAAAGCCACCATGTCGTATGAAACGGCGGCGGCAAAAATCTTATGCGACAAGTTTCGGGATGATGCGCTCCGTATATTTATTTCGGGACTCAAGCGCAGTCTTTCCTATGTCCTCTTCTCGGCGAAGCCGAAGGACATGCCAACTGCGTTGGCATTAGCTCAGGAAGTGGAATCAAACCACGAAAGGTACACCTTCGCAACATCGTTTGCAAAAAGCCTGGAGGATAGGGATAGGAAGCAATACCCAATGGCGCAAGAACGCCAACAAACGCCCTACCAAGCGCACTCCCAAGTAAGCGGGGGAAAAAACCCACACTTTACTAAACAGGTTAAGGCTCAGGTACACTCGGCTCCGCATAACGACAGGCGTCGTGAAAACACACTAGAACCCATGGAGGTTGACCCATCTATGTCCAGGTTGAGACAACCCACTCAGGCACAGGCCTACCAAAACGGGAAGCCCGCCCACTCCGGTCGTTCACACCCTCACAAGAAACAGAGGGTTAATCACATCGCTCAGAGCGTAGATCAGGCCGAGGGCACGTACGCAACCACAGCCTCCAGCGCGGCGGACAAAGTCGACGACGACACCATTTCTGAATATGATTTAGAAGTGATTAATTTTTTAGGGGAAAATCCCTGCTGCCCGTCATCAGACGAAAAGTAGCGGGGAAAGAGATGAAGTTCCTCATCGACACGGGTGCGTCAAAAAATTTTATCCGATTTTATCCGTCGATTCCCCATTCACTCCATGGTGTTACCACGATCACGAAAAAATGCTTCGTTTCACGTTTTGATTTGAAGGCCACGTTCTTCATTTTACCTGATTTGTCTTCCTTCGACGCGATCATTGGCCTCGACCTACTTAAACAGGCAGGGGCATCGCTTTGTCTGGCCTCCGGCCACCTCAGATGGGGCAATGGAGAAGAGAAAATTGAATTACACCCATGCCCCGACGTCAATTTTACCGAAGTGGACTGCTCAGATGCGCCACCCTTAGTCAGAAACGCGTTCTTAGAAATGCTGAAGACTAGGAAGAAGGCTTTTGCAAACCCTAACGAGGCTTTGCCCTATAACACATCGGTGGTAGCTACCATCCGAACAGTTAGTGAGGAGCCCATATACGCAAAATTATACCCGTACCCAATGGGGGCGGCGGACTTCGTCGACAAAGAGATTGAAGATCTGCTCAAAAACGGGATAATTCAGAAGTCGGTATCCCCTTACAACAACCCGATATGGGTTGTAGATAAAAAAGGGACCGATGACCATGGCAACCGGAAAATGAGACTAGTTATCGACTTCCGCAAGCTAAACGAAAGAACAGTGCCCGATAAATACCCCATGCCAAATATTAACATGATATTGAGCAACCTAGGCAATGCGAAGTATTTCTCCACGCTGGACCTCAAGTCTGGCTATCACCAAATCATTCTTGCAGAACGCGACAGGGAAAAAACCTCTTTCTCTGTGAATGGGGGAAAATACGAATTTTGCAGACTACCGTTTGGCCTCAAAAATGCAGGCAGCATTTATCAGAGGACAATCGACGACATCCTACGGGAACAAATCGGCAAGTTCTGCTATGTTTACGTTGACGACGTAATTATCTACTCCGAAGACGAAAACTCTCACATCAAGCACGTAGATTGGGTTCTAAAGAGCCTGCACGATGCGAACATGAGGGTATCGGTAGAAAAGTCCAGCTTTTTTAAGAAAAGTGTGAGCTTCCTTGGGTTTATAGTCACTTGTAACGGTGCTACAACAGACCCAGAAAAGGTTAAGGCTATAAAAGAATTTCCGGAACCCAAAAGTGTTTTTGAGGTACGGTCATTTCTAGGCCTAGCCAGCTACTACAGATGTTTTATTAAGGACTTCGCGGCAATAGCAAGGCCTGTATCAGACATCCTAAAAGGGGAAAACGGAACAGTTAGTAGACACAGGTCACGAAACATTCCGGTTCAGTTCTCGGAGAGGGAACTCTTAGCCATAGTCTGGGCTTTGGCCAAGCTACGGCATTACCTGTATGCGGTTAAAGACATCAACATCTTTACCGACCACCAGCCTCTAACCTTTGCAGTATCGGAATCCAATCCGAATGCAAAGATTAAAAGGTGGAAAGCGCACATTGATGAATCAGGGGCGCGTATTTTCTACAAACCCGGCAAAGAAAACTTGGTCGCCGATGCATTGTCACGGCAACAAATTAACGTCATGGAGGAGCAAGAAGCTCAATCGTGCGTGGCCACTATTCACAGCGAGCTCTCCTTGACGCACACTATCGAAACGACGGATAAGCCCCTAAACTGATTTCAGAACCAGATAACTCTGGAGGAGGCACGCTTTCCGTTAAAGCGCAGCTTCGTCCTCTTTGGAAACAAGAGACGGCATGCGATTAACTTCCCCTGCAAAGAGTCATTGATTGATGAACTCGCAGATGTAATCGTTCCGAAGGGCGTAAACGCCACTCATTGTGACCTGCACACGCTGGCACTAATACAGGACGAATTGGTTCGGAGATTTCCAGCCATTAAATTTTGGCACTGCAAAAACCGTGTAACGGATATTTTTGCAGTCCCTGAGAGACGGGAAATTCTTACCGTAGAACACAATAGGGCCCACAGGTCGGCCCAAGAAAACGTTAAGCAGGTACTCTCCGAGTACTACTTTCCGAAGATGACCAAGTTGGCTACCGAAATCGTAGCAAACTGCAAAACATGCGCGAAAGCCAAATACGATAGGCACCCAAAAAAACATGAGCTAGGCGAGACTCCGATCCCCTCTCATGTGGGAGAACTACTGCACATCGACATTTTTTCTACGGATAAAAAGTATTTTCTCACTTGCATTGACAAGTTTTCGAAGTTCGCAATTGTGCAACATGTCCACTCTAGGACAATCGAAGACCTTAAACCGGCCATACTACAGATTATGAATTTTTTCCCTAGGGCTAGAGTAGTTTACTGCGATAATGAACCTTCATTAAATTCGCATACTATCTCGACCATGCTTGACAATCACTTTGGCGTTAGCATTGCCAATGCACCGCCACTCCATAGCGTGTCAAATGGGCAAGTGGAGCGCTTTCATAGCACCCTTTTGGAGCTTGCTCGTAGCCTAAAAATCGACAAGGGAATAACCGATACTGTGGAAATTATTTTGTTGGCAACCGCCAAATATTATAAGTCAATTCACTCTGTCGTTGACAAACGACCACTTGACATCGTGCAGGAGCACCCAGATGACCCACAGACGGAAGTCCGGAACAGAATCATTAAGGCACAAAACACGCTCAGGACCAGGGAAAACGCCTCCCGACAACACAGAGTATTCGAAGTCGGCGAGAAAGTATTGGTTAAATCCAATAGAAGGCTGGGAGAAGAGCCGTAGAAGCGGACCTGGGGACCACCTGGGGGGATGCCAGCGACTTAGAAAAAATAAGGTTTTCCGAAATGAAATTAGTCGAGTCTAGCAATAGACAGATCCAAATTAACACCAAAACCCAAAATCAAATTAATCAACTTACCTCTACCGTCAATTCAATTTTGAGATCAGCCAAAACCTCACAAATAGACACTGGACACCTATATGAAACACTGCTTGCTAGAAACCGCATGTTGATGGCGGAATTACAAAATTTAATGCTTGCAATAACCCTAGCCAGGATTAACATTGTTAGTCCGAACATTTTAGATCACGAAGACCTAAAAACAGTTTGGCTTGAGGAACCCACCGACACACCTATAGGAGATCTTTTGTCCGTCTCGTCTGTAAAGATTTTACAGCCCCGTAACATTTTACACTTTATCATTAAATTCCCCAAAATTAAATTAGCCTGCAAGAAGATCACTATTTTCCCAGTTGCCCATGGTGGAACGATGTTGCAGATCATAGACAATGTCATAGCCGAATGCAGCGGAGAAGTTTACGGCATCAAAAACTGCTCCGAATCACCGAGAGCCACATTCTGCCGCCTAGCTTCAGAGAGTTCGTGCGCCAAAGAACTGCACGCCGGTGGGGTAGCACACTGCCGAGTACAAGAAAGTGACCTGCATCCGATAACCTACGTAGATGAAGGAATCATTATCATCAACGATAGGTCTGCCAAAGTGCGAGTGGACAACGGCACAGAAATCTGGACTCATGGCACACACCTCATAACCTTTGACAAACAGGCCACTTTAAATGACACACTCTTCATCAACCACAATAACACCCAGAAGAGAGCTCCAGGGACAGCAAGCCTTCCCTTATTGAACATCACCGCCACCCAAGATGTCCTCAGCCTCCCGTATCTTCACCGTCTGAGTGAACGAAACTTGGGGTTCATCAAGGAGTTCAGGGAAGAGATTGACAACCATCGAACACGTCTCGTAGCAACTATTGCAGGAGCAATATGCTGCGCACTCATCTGCATCGGGCTCATTTTTAGGCGTTTCACTGAGGCAAGAAAATCCTCAGGCCAAATTAGGCAGATTATCGCTGAACTACAGACGGCCGAGGGCGGCCTTAATTCCGAGGGGGGAGTAGTTAACTAAAGTTAACCGGGCGACGGCTACGACCGATCGTCCGAAGACTCGCTCCGGCCAAACTGCTGACACAGCGTCTGGCCGGAAGCCCGTGCATAGCCGGCAAACACTACCCGTTGGAGTGGCCGCTATGAGTTTCATATTTTGTTAGCCTTAAGTTCAATTCGTTTTGGACATTCATAAAATAAAGAGCCATCGCTCATGAACCATCGCTCATGAACCATCGCTCATGATCATGGCAATCTGAGTCCCTAGGCCAGTTGCATTAAGGAAGACAGTCATCTTCCCAACGTAATCGTCATAAATCTGAAAGTGGATTTATCACCCTCTTCCCCTGTGCCACCTGTGGACACCATCAGCCAACCGGCACATCATCGGAGACTGCAGCGAGGGATCCCCCTGTGGCCACCCGAATTCTAATTAATTTACACAAATGCAAATGCAAAAGACTTTTATTTTCTTCGCTCGTTGCAAAACGAATGAGCAGAGCAAAAGGGAAACACGAATTTGGTTTTTGGTCGAGCACAGACCATTCGATCAAGAGACACTGGTGAACGGTTCTTGTCTGATTTTTTGCGCAAGTGGTGCGCAAAATAGAAAATAGAAAAGAAAAATAGAAAAAGGGATAAACGACACGACAGAGCTAATTCTATTAGCAACTGCCAGGTATAATAGAACCATGAATTCGGTAACGGACAAAAAACCAATAGAAACAAGAGAGAACGCTATAGTCGAGTTCCTCGACTATCTGATACCAGTTACTCAGCTAGTGGAAGGGAGAAGGAGAGTCTTAAACACAGCTTTGGGCGGTTTGTGGGCGTTAGAGTGGGCGTGGCAGAAAGTTTTTTGGCCAATCGATAGAAATTTACAAAACTAATACAAAAATTAAAAAATATCAAAACATTTTTCAAAAGTGTGGGCGTAGCAGCTTTGGGCGGTTTGTGGGCGTTAGAGTGGGCGTGGCAAAAAGTTTTTTGGCAAATCGATAGAAATTTACAAGACCAATACAAAAATGAAAAAATGTCAAAACATTTTTCAAAAGTGTGGGCGTGGCAGTTTCGGGCGGTTTGTGGGCGTTAGAGTGGGCGTGGCAACATGAATCGACAAACTTGCGCTGCGTCTATGTCTCTGGAGTCTGTATGCCTACTCTAAACTTTCTAGCTTTTGTAGTTCCTGAGATCTCAGCGTTCATACGGACGGACAGACAGACGGACAGACGGACATGGTCATATCGACTCGGCTATTGGTCCTGATCAAGAATATATATACTTTATATGGTCGGAAACGCTTCCTTCTGCCTGTTACATACTTTTCAACGAATCTAGTATACCCTTTTACTGTACGACTAACGGGTATAATAATACACTCAACACCAGTAGAATTCGAGAAAAAAATCAGCGAGAAATTTCAACAAGCACAGAATAAGAGCTTGGAAACATCCAACAAAGAGAGGACAGATAAAAATTACCAAATAGGGGATAAAGTTTTCCTAAAGTCAAACAAGCGCTTGGGAAACAAACTTTCGCCGCTTTGCTCTGAACAAACCATCAAAGCAGACCTGGGGGCCTGTAATTACAGATATTGAGAATATTTTAATGGGCTAACCCTAGCTAAGCTTAACGTTGCAAGTCAAGCGATACTGGACGACTCTGATATTGGCGAATTGAAAGACAGACAGCCTACTGACTTTAGCGTAATAGAATTATTAGAAGTATCTAGCATTATTGTTTTCCAAAATTCCGATGTTTTACATTTCCTTATTAAATTCCCTAATCCTAAGCTTAGGTGTAAAAAGATAACTGTCTTCCCAGTTCAGCGCCATAAGAAGATCTTTGACTTCGAAATAGGAAACCTGGTAGCTGAATGCCCGACACGAAACATCAACATCGGCCAATGCAGGACGACAGTCAGTGCGACCTTCTGCAGGCTCCAAAACGGCACCTGCGCTTAGCAAATAATTTCCGGAGCTATTGCGCACTGCTCCACGCTTCCGGGTCACTTGGATCCAATCACCATAGTTGACCACGGCACCCTGATCATAAACGACGGAACCTGGTTCATCAACCACCTGGGAAACTCGAAAAAGAAACCCGCTGTCTCGGCCATGGCCACGGTCAACATCACGGCCCACCAGAGTCTCCCATTTCTCCATGAGTTAAGTTTGAAGAACCTCCACCACATAGGGACCCTCAGAGAAGAACTCACTTCTGGCTCCCTCCTCAGCTACTCACTCGCCGTACTCATCGCCTTCCTACTGTGCTCTACCGTCTGGCTCGGATACCATCACCTGAAGGCCAGGAGGCGAACAAAACCGGGAACTGGCACTGATGTGGAGCTAGCAGGTCACCGGGACGGCGACCATTTGAAAAGGGGAAAAGTTAGCACAGGCGGTTCTTACTGAGAGAAACTGCCGAATTGCAGGCCACCATATGGTGGCTTGCACGCGCATTGGAAGAACTGCTGATCGCGGATTCCAAGGGCAATTGCCCGGAGCCCGGTCGGAGCACTCGCGGAGCGAGTGACTGACACCGGATATCGGAATGCTGACCTGGCGCTTCGGAGACTGCGCTGCAGCGAGGCAGAGGCCTCAAGCTGGGAAACGGGCATCTCTTTAAGTTAGTCTAATTTTGTACTCCGGGTCTTAACAGTCTCGAAAATTCAATTTAAACCCTCGCACTAACGGGATAGCGGATAATAAAGATATCAAATATTAAACTACCAACCAAGTGATTTGCTAACTTATATTCATTGAATGTTCTATGACTTCTTTCGATTGTTCCAACTGTCTGGTGGTGGGGTGCTGTAGACGTTATATTGTCTATTTTATTTGTTTATTTATATATATTAAAATAAAAACAAAAGGACTAAATCAACGTACTAAATTTTAAATGAATCAAACACAAAAAAGGAGGAACACAATTTTTATTTTATGTTACATATAGGTTTAAAAGAAAACAACAAATTACAATTTTTTTAAATAAACATGCATTTTAAAACTTCATTTGAAAATATCAACACCAAATATCGACACCAAACTCAGTATTTATAGGCTTGTGACAGATCAGCATAACGGACCCTGGCACCCCAAAACTACGCGACTGCGTTCTTGTATTTTTGTCGCATCTAAACCATGCGTCGAAGTTCATTGGAATTCAGACCCGAAACTACTCGAAGCACGGCGCCACACTTCTTACAGCCATGTCGCGCCGAGACTACGCAAAACAGTAACCACTGTTAGCTCAGGCATCGAACGGACACAAGACGAATTCTAGAAGTGTGGCCCTAGTGCTTGAAAGAAATCCAGGAATTGATCTTCCAATACTGTGAAACGGTGAGGGCAGTATACGGCCGCTAGTGTGAGGTGAGTGTTGTCCTCCAGCTGTATGTTGATAGATGTGGCCTGAAGATGATTTTCAGTAAACTCTTTGTAAAAGTGGTGCTTCATACGGTTCCTTAAGAGTATAGCGGTCCCACCGTGTGCTTTTCCGTCGGGATGATTTGTACCATAAAAGTGGTAGTCTCTCATTTGAAAATTGTACTTGCTTGTGAGATGAGTTTCCGAAAGAAGCATTACGTCGATGCTTTTCATGTAGGAATTGAGCTCAAGTTTGCGCTGTGAAACGCCATTGGCGTTCCACGTAGCTATGCGTAAGGTTGCCATTGTTTATTTTGATTATTGGGGGATCAAGCATTTGTATCAAAAGGTTTTGGTTACGCATCATGTCTTGAATGGTGGTCCTCATGAATGGCTTCAGTTTTTGTTTCTTGCTGTTCAGTTGTGCTAAATTTTTGTTGTGTGTTTTGGGTTGGAGGCGTCAAACCTGATTTTCAGCTCTTTGTAGTTTGGACAGCCTCTATAGTTTGCTGTGTGATTGCCCCCACAGTTATTGCACTTTTTCTCGCTTGCACTTTCTTTATTGGTTTGACAGTGTGTGGAGTCATGTGGATCTCCACAGATTACGCACACCGGGCGAAGTGTGCAATACGATCTCGTGTGGCCGTATTCTTGGCAGTTTGTACATTGTACAGGAGCGTTCCTTTTATGCGGCCCTTCTTCCGTGATTCTACGGTGCAGAAGGAGCTTGAGTTTGTAAATTGGGTGAACCTCGTTTTTTTAAGATTATTGTTTTCTGGTGCAAGCTCAATCTTGAAGAGTGGTTGCGGCTGCCTGTTCCTGTTTTTGATGTTGAACACGCTTTTGGCGCAAAACCCCTTTTCCCTTAGCGCCACAGTTATCTCTTCGGGCGTAACATCAGACTTAATGCCCTCCAGTACTACTTGTATGGCCTTGCTGCTTTTAAGCTGGTAGGTGTAAAAGCCTGTTTTCTGTGCGGTAAGGTATTTTGTGACTTTTCTGTAGTTGTCCTCTGTTTTTGTTTGAAGTTTGATTTCTTCGATAGTACCTCTTACAAAGGAATTTATATGAAAGCTATCTTTTCCAATGAACTCGATCAAAGTATTTACCAGACCGCTAGTGCTCTTATTGGCGGAGGCTTTGTTTTCTTCGGTTCGGATCTGTCAGCAGAGCGAATCTGTTGGTATTTGCAAGGGCTACATTGATGATCAGGGTAAAATTGTCGCGTGTATTTTTCGGCTTGTTTCCTGAATCTGAATTCTCCGGGCTAAGCTTTCGCTTTATTGTAATGTTGCGGTTCATTCCAGTCTGCCAGGTCGACTTAGCTTTTTTGTTTACGTTTTCGTTTCGTTTTGCTGGTAGTGTAGCAGTACCGTTTGTTGCTTGCGGTTTTACTTTCGCTAACTCAGTAAGAGCGTGAGCGGGTGCAGCCGACGACGATATAGAGCAGGCTGTCGGTATTGCTCCAGCTGTAGTTGTTGGGGGGCTTGTGTCGGAGCTAAAAGACCGGGAGAGCAAGAGCGTGCTCTTTCTTGATTTGTTGGTAGGAGATGGTTCCTTGGGCTATGGGTTATTGACCGCTCGATGTCTGCGTTTGCAGTTGTCGGGAAGACGTATGAGAAGTACGCGTGGTTGCGTTGAACTGAGAGCCGGCGATCGTCTTGCTCTCGCTGACGCTGAGCTAGAGTGTCGTTCTGAGACATACTTCTATTGCATCTTGCATCGCATAGAGCGTCTCTTTCGTTTTCGGATTATTTATTTAGTTTATATTATTAGTCGTTCACTTCACTCAAAACAACCGATTTGTGCGGAGCTCGATAAAAACACGTCTTCACACTTCGACCGATTGATTTATTGATATCTCTCGATTTGCCAAAAACTTTTTTGCCACGCCCACGTCAACGCCCACAAACCGCCAAAAACTGTCAGTGTCGAAATTTCTTTTTCGCACTTCTACTAGCTGAGTTACGGGTATCAGATAGTCGGGGAACTCAACAATAGCGTTCTCTTTTGTTATACCCGTTACTCGTAGAGTAAAAGGGTATACTAGATTCGTTGAAAAGTATGTAACAGGCAGAAGGAAGCGTTTCCGACCATATAAGTATATATATTTTTGATCAGGATCAATAGCCGAGTCGATCTGGCCATGTCCGTCTGTCTGTCCGTATGAACGTCGAGATCTCAGGAACTACAAAAGCTAGAAAGTTGAGATTAAGCATACAGACTCCAGGGACATAGACGCAGCGCAAGTTTGTCGATTCATGTTGCCACGCCCACTCTGACGCCCACAAACCGACCAAAACTGCCACGCCCACACTTTTGAAAAATGTTTTGATATTTTTCCATTTTTGTATTAGTCTTCTAAATTTCTATCGATTTGCCAAAAAACTTTTTGCCACGCCCACTCTAACGCCCACAAACCGCACAAAGCTGCCACGCCCACACTTTTGAAAAATGTTTTGATATTTTTTCATTTTTGTATTAGTCTTGTAAATTTCTATCGATTTGCAAAAAAAACTTTTTGCCAAGCCCACCCTAACGCCCACAAATTGCCAAAAACCCTCAGTGTTTAAGACTCTCATTCGCACTTCCACCAGCTGAGTAACGGGTATCAGATAGTCGGTGAACTCGACTATAGCGTTCTCTCTTGTTTTTATATTAATATATATAAATAAATATATTCTTCAACAAAATATTACAATGTATTAATATTTATATATACGTCTTTTTTTACATTTTTCAATTGATGACCACAGTTATTTTTATACCCGTTACTCATAGAGTAAAAGGTATACTAGATTCGTTGAAAAGTATGTAACAGGCAGATGGAAGCCTTTCCGACCATATAAAGTATATATATTTTTGATCAGGATCAATAGCCGAGTAGATCTGGCCATGTCCGTCTGTCCGTCCGTCTGTCTGTCCGTATGAACGTCGAGATCTCAGGAACTACAAAAGCTAGAAAAATGAGATTAAGCATACAGACTCCCAAGATATAGAAGCAGCGCAAGTTTGTCGATTCATGTTGCCACGCCCACTCTGACGCCCACAAACCGCAAAAAACTGCCACGCCCACACTTTTGAAAAATGTTTTGATCTTTTTTCATTTGTGTATTGGTCTTGTAAATTTCTATCGATTTGTTAAAAAACTTTTTGTCACGCCCACTCTAACGCCCTCAAACCGCCCGAAGCTGCCACGCCCACACATTTGAAAAATGTTTTGATATTTTTTCATTTTTGTATTAGTCTTGTAAATTTCTTTCAATATGCCAAAAAGTTTTTGTCACGTCCACTCTAACGCCCACAAACCGCCAAAAACTGTCAGTATTGAAGACTCTCCTTCGCACTTCCACTAGCTGAGTAACGAGTATCAGATAGTCGGGGAACTCGACAATAGCGTTCTCTCTTGTTTTATTTAGCCTTCGTTCCCAAACGGAACGAAATCTTAGCCAAATCAAAAGTTTACTTTTAAGCACAAAAAAATGGTATTTTGCTATATTTTTTTTTTATACCATGTATGGATTTGCATTTTTATACCCGTTACTCGTAGAGTAAAAGGGTATACTAGATTCGTTAAAAAGTATGTAACAGGCAGCAGGAAGCGTTTCCGACCATATAAAGTCTATATATATTCTTGATCAGGATCAATAGCAGAGTCGATTTGGCCATGTCCGTCTGTCTGTCCGTCTGTCCGTCCGTCTGTCCGTCCGTCTGTCCGTCCGTATGAACGTCGAGATCTCAGGAAATACAAAAGCTAGAAAGTTGAGATTAAGCATACAGACTCCAGAGACATAGAAGCAGCGCAAGTTTGTCGATTCATGTTGCCACGCCCACTCTAACGCCCACAAACCGTACAAAACTTCCACGCCCACACTTTTGAAAAATGTTTAAATATTTTTTCATTTCTGTATTGGTCTTGTAAATTTCTATCGATTTGTTAAAAAACTTTTTGCCAAGCCCACCCTAACGCCCACAAATTGCCAAAAACCCTCAGTGTTTAAGACTCTCATTCGCACTTCCACCAGCTGAGTAACGGGTATCAGATAGTCGGTGAACTCGACTATAGCGTTCTCTCTTGTTTTTATATTAATATATATAAATAAATATATTCTTCAACAAAATATTACAATGTATTAATATTTATATATACGTCTTTTTTTACATTTTTCAATTGATGACCACAGTTATTTTTATACCCGTTACTCATAGAGTAAAAGGGTATACTAGATTCGTTGAAAAGTATGTAACAGGCAGATGGAAGCCTTTCCGACCATATAAAGTATATATATTTTTGATCAGGATCAATAGCCGAGTAGATCTGGCCATGTCCGTCTGTCCGTCCGTCTGTCTGTCCGTATGAACGTCGAGATCTCAGGAACTACAAAAGCTAGAAAAATGAGATTAAGCATACAGACTCCCAAGATATAGAAGCAGCGCAAGTTTGTCGATTCATGTTGCCACGCCCACTCTGACGCCCACAAACCGCAAAAAACTGCCACGCCCACACTTTTGAAAAATGTTTTGATCTTTTTTCATTTGTGTATTGGTCTTGTAAATTTCTATCGATTTGTTAAAAAACTTTTTGTCACGCCCACTCTAACGCCCTCAAACCGCCCGAAGCTGCCACGCCCACACATTTGAAAAATGTTTTGATATTTTTTCATTTTTGTATTAGTCTTGTAAATTTCTTTCAATATGCCAAAAAAGTTTTTGTCACGTCCACTCTAACGCCCACAAACCGCCAAAAACTGTCAGTATTGAAGACTCTCCTTCGCACTTCCACTAGCTGAGTAACGAGTATCAGATAGTCGGGGAACTCGACAATAGCGTTCTCTCTTGTTTTATTTAGCCTTCGTTCCCAAACGGAACGAAATCTTAGCCAAATCAAAAGTTTACTTTTAAGCACAAAAAAATGGTATTTTGCTATATTTTTTTTTTATACCATGTATGGATTTGCATTTTTATACCCGTTACTCGTAGAGTAAAAGGGTATACTAGATTCGTTAAAAAGTATGTAACAGGCAGCAGGAAGCGTTTCCGACCATATAAAGTCTATATATATTCTTGATCAGGATCAATAGCAGAGTCGATTTGGCCATGTCCGTCTGTCTGTCCGTCTGTCCGTCCGTCTGTCCGTCCGTCTGTCCGTCCGTATGAACGTCGAGATCTCAGGAAATACAAAAGCTAGAAAGTTGAGATTAAGCATACAGACTCCAGAGACATAGAAGCAGCGCAAGTTTGTCGATTCATGTTGCCACGCCCACTCTAACGCCCACAAACCGTACAAAACTTCCACGCCCACACTTTTGAAAAATGTTTAAATATTTTTTTCATTTCTGTATTGGTCTTGTAAATTTCTATCGATTTGTTAAAAAACTTTTTGCCACGCCCACTCTAACGCTCACAAACCGCCCAAAGCTGCCACGCCCACACTTTTGAAAAATGTTTTGATATTTTTTCATTTTTGTATCAGTTTTGTAAATTTCTATCGACTTGCAAGAAAACTTTTTGCCACGCCCACTCTAACGCCCACAAACCGCCAAAAACTGTCAGTGTTGAAGACTCTCCTTCGCACTTTCACTAGCTGAGTAACAGGTATCAGATAGTCGAGGAACTCGACTATAGCGTTCTTTCTTGTTTCATTTTTATATTGGTCTTGTAAATTTCTATCGATTTTCCAAAAAACTTTCTGCCACGCCCACTATAACGCCTACAAATCGCCAAAAATTGTGTTTAAGACTCTCCTTCTCCCTTCCACTAGCTGAGTAACGGGTATCAGATAGTCGGGGAACTCGACTATAGCGTTCTCTCTTGTTTTTTTTATTATATTATCCCTATCATCTACTCCTGTGACTGTAAACGGACCTACATATACATCGTCCAATTTATGGCCAGTTTCATTTTTATGTAGTACCTTATCTCCAATATTGATTTTAAAATCTACAACTTTCTTATGGTAGTATTCCTTACTTTTAACTTTATGTTTTTCTAACAACATTTCTGGTCTTTTATAATCATTATCTAATCTAAACTAATCTAAAAGTCATCGACATTATACAAAGGAGAAATTTTATCTATCGTATTAAAAGGTTCTAGCAAATTGCTTTGTTTGCTGAAAACTAATTTTTTTTTTTTTTTTTCCCTTCTTTTTCTTATTTATTGAATCTTCCCTTTTACTTAAGAGACTAACAATAAGTTTTCAAATCTTATTCTAAGCTAGCTAATTATCATTTTATGAGATGATTTGTGCTATGTGGCCTAACAAATTTAACGCTGGGCTGGTTAATCGTTGCGGTGCAGTCGACTTTGGCTGCATACTCGAAGAAGTTTCCTTGCAAGGGGATTTGGATGTGAGCCTAGTTTTTCCTTGTATTTAACTTTTCTCTCTGTTATTGTCTCAATGACAAGTTTTATTTTTAGGTCTTTGTGTATATTCTCGTTCCGAAGATACCATGGAGCTCCGGTTATGATTCTCAGAATCCTAGACTGTGCTCGCTGAATGATGTCGATGTTGCTTCTCGATGCATTGCCCCATAGCTCGGAGCCATAGGTCCATATGGGTTTAAGAACGGAGTTATACAAAAGGACTTTGTACTCCAGGCTCAGGGGAGACCGAACGTTTATAAGCCAGTGTAGATCCTTTGCTTTTAGTCTCAGGTGCGTCGTCTTGGCCTCTATGTGTTTCCGCCAGGTGAGCCGCTTGTCCAGATGAATACCTAAGTATGTTACGTCATCGGCTTGTGGGATGCGCGTGTGGTTCATAACCAAGGGCGGGCAGCTTTGTTTGTTAAGGGTAAACGTAACTTGTTTGCATTTTTGTTCGTTTACTCGTATGCGCTAATTTGCAAGCCAATTCTCTACATGTTCACATGTTAAATAGCGTGCTAGTTGCATCGTAGCTTTTACTGGGCATCTGGATCGACTCACTATTGCAGTGTCATCAGCGAATGTGGATATTGTTAGCTGGTAGTCTGTTGGGATGTCCGCTGTGTATAGGGTGTATAGAATTGGACCTAATACACTTCCTTGGGGCACTCCAGCTTCTATAGTACAATCGCTTGAAGTGCTTGAACTACATCTAACCGCGAACACTCTTTTGTATAAGTAAGACTTTAGAAGCTTATGTAAGTTTTGAGGCAGCAGTTTGGTTATTTTAAACATAAGTCCATCCAACCATACTCTATCGAATGCTTGTGCAACGTCTAAGAATAGAGCTGTACAATATTCACGATGCTCAAAAGCAGTGCGAATTTCCGTTGTGATGCGGTTAACCTGCTCAACAGTTCCATGTTTTGCCCGAAAACCAAATTGGTGCGATGGGAGTGTGTCGTGTGTTTTAAGGTGGGGACTGATTCGTAGCAGCAGTACTTTTTCAAATAACTTGGAGAGACAAGTAAGTAGGCTTATTGGCCTGTATGATGATGGCTATGTTTTGTCTTTCCCAGGCTTAGGGATCATAACTATAACTGATTTCTTCCACTTTTGAGGAAAGTATCCAATTTTGAATGGACAATAATTATACGTCCCAATCAGTTTTGTCAACTGATTTATATGAACGTATATAAGTTAGCACAGGCGGAGAGAAACTGCCGAAGAAGAACTGCTGATCGCGCATTCCAAAGGGCAATTGCCCGGAGCCCGGTCGAAGCACTCGCGGAGCGAGTGACTGACACCGGATATCGAAATGCTGACCTGGCGCTTAGGAGACTGCGCTGCAGCGAGGCAGAGGCCTCAAGCTGGGAAACGGGTAGCTCTTTAAGTTAGTCTAATTTTGTACTCCGGGGTTTAACGGTCTCGACAATTCAATTTAAACCCTCGCCCTAGCGGGAGAGCGGATAATAAAGATATCAAATATTAAACTACCAACCAAGTGATTTGCTAACTTATATTCATTGAATGTTCTATGACTTCTTTCGATTGTTCCAACTGTCTGGTGGTGGGGTGCTGTAGACGTTATATTGTCTATTTTATTTGTTTATTTATATATATTAAAATAAAAACAAAAGGACTAAATCAACGTACTAAATTTTAAATGAATCAAACACAAAAAAGGAGGAACACAACTTTTATTTTATGTTACATATAGGTTTAAAAGAAAACAACAAATTACAATTTTTTTAAATAAACATGCATTTTAAAACTTCATTTGAAAATATCAACACCAAATATCGACACCAAACTCAGTATTTATAGGCTTGTGACAGATCAGCATAACGGACCCTGGCACCCCAAAACTACGCGACTGCGTTCTTGTATTTTTGTCGCGTCTAAACCATGCGTCGAAGTTCATTGGAATTCAGACCCGAAACTACTCGAAGCACGGCGCCACACTTCTTACAGCCATGTCGCGCCGAGGCTACGCAAAACAGCAACAGCTGTTAGCTCAGGCATCGAACGGACACAAGACGAATTCTAGAGAATTTTGAGAATTCTGCGAATTGCTTTACATTTCATCATTTATTTAAATTAACATTAACATGGTATAATGCTTCAGCATGTTAAATATAATATAAAGCAGCGACATATAATATAAAGGCGACACGGCCATCCTGACCAGCACACGCCCTCGTGTGTTACAAAAGTTCTTCTTTTCGCTTATATTATTTCATTTTTTAGATAGCAGATTATGTAGTAATCCCTAAAAAGCCCATTTAAAGGAATTCATAAGTATTAGTAAGGTTGTTTGACTTTATTATTATTTTAGTTCATTTGACCAACTCAATGACAGAAGTGCCGTGCATCATTTTTTTTTTTTTTACTTGAATTTGTTATACAATTTTCAGCAGCCCAAAAATTGCCATGTTGCAAAGTACTCTGACATTCACCACACGTCAGTTGGCAGACACCAATCAAGCCAACACATTAATTCGAGTGCTTGTTAGCACTGCCAACTCCTTAATGTGCACTGCCAAGGATATAGTGTCTGAACCACAAAAGTCAATAGCGTTTCGTTTATCGCCTCTTTCAACCCCTTCACTAGTTCGAATCCACGAACATGTCTGTAACGTCTCTTTCAACTGTTTTACTCTTATTGGAATACACATATGTGGTCTCATTATACATATCCAATTCTTCGGGAATCTCTTCTATCGGCATACTTCTCAAGGCTTCATACGAATGCTTATATGTTCGGTTATTAACTAAAAATTTCAAGAAATAACGATCTCCATCCAGCACATCTGCCACAAGGAAAGAGCCTTTAAATTTATTGTCTAATTTGGAGAGACATCATCTCCTCGTTTCTGAGCAAAACATCATCGCCAACTTTAAAATTATTGATTTTAGCTTTATCTATTATACTTTATTATACAATGCGTTGTTTTGCATATATTCTTTGGACATTTTTTTTACAAAATTTATATCAACTTTACTATTTTCTTCACAAATCGATAGCATGTTTAAAGGGTTGCCTCTTTTCCAATTATCAATTCCAGAGGACTAGATTTCGTTATTCGATTTACAGTACAACTTCTAGCTAGTTGAATTTCACCTATGGCATCTTGCCCAGAACGCTGACTACTTTCGACTGCAGTTAACATTTTTTAACGTTTTAAAACGCTCATAACGCGTTCTACCTGGCCATTTGCGCAACTGTCGCCTGTTGCAATTAAATGTACATATATTTTTTGCTTTGAATTCATTAAAACTTGATCCAATAAAAGATCTACCCTGATCTGCAATGATTCGCGATGGTACACCAAATATGGATATTGACGATTATAAAGAGTCTATATGTATAACTTTCGCTGTTCATATTTACTGTGTGGTACAAATAAACAAACTTAGTCAACGCGTCTGTCTGGACAATAATATACTCTTTTTGATCCCTCTTTCCGCTCAACTTGCCCGTAATATAAATACGATACATATGCCAAGGAATATCTACTTTGGGTATGGGGTGAAATTAAATTAGCAATTTTCCGGATGGAGATTTAGTCAATTTGCAAAAAAAAAAAAAACGATTTGGTTGAAAGACGTTTAACTCCAAAATAAACGATGAATTTGAATTTAAATTTTCGAGAAAAGATAATACATTTGAAAACGGTTACTATCTCGGTAATTCGAAGTCATTATCAGCGGATCTAATGCAACTCTAATCACGGCAAAGCTACAATTATAGCTTTAAGTACATGGTAGCTTTTGCACTGCACTTACTCCCTGATGGAGTTTTTTTCTCTTTTGGCGGTCGCAATGATCAGCAGTGGAGTCTGCGAAAAACGTGGGTTTGTAAAAAAAAGTCAAGTTAAAGTTCGAAAAGTGGTGTGTAACATTTTGTAAATATAGGAGGCAAATCTAGCGTCCACATTGCCACGGGCAGCTCTTACAGTGCACGTCTCTGCGGATAGGGATCCACAGTGACTTAGATCGGGGTTCTATACATCGATACTCTACATATACCAGTGCAACTGCAGAGCAACTATAATTAAAGAATTTATCAAAAATGCAACATCCATAAATAGTATTGCCCAATTTACATATTACAATACACATACATTCACACAGTTCTACATTATAAATTAATTAGCATTTAACAAGATAAAAAAAAAATTCTAATGCAGAAAAAAAAAGAAACCCAGAAGTAGCTTTAACATGAGCAAATGAGAACAAGAAGGAACCAAACAAATAATTAATTTAACCGGTCTTTTGATTTTCATTTCTATTCATTTCTTTTTGTTGATTATTTTTAGTTCGGAAACTGATAATTTTTTTGGCCGACTGCCACTCATTATTTTTATTATTTATTTTTTTGTGGGAGGCAAGGCATTTTATTTGGTAAAGTACCTTACATGGGTATATATAATGTATATGTGCACAAGTGTATATTTTTTAATCAATTAAATCAGGATAATTAAATCCCAACAATTCCTCTGGGCCCATAGGATGGATTTGGGTAAGTGAATTTATTATTTTCTTTTTATTTACACTTGCTTATGTGCACGTATATCTACCAATACAAACATACTTAATACCCTATAAATTGCACAATCCATACATAAAGGAAATTAAAGAATTGACAGGAGAAAATTAAAAGTGAAAGACAAGAAAATTAATGTTACATTAAACAAAAGTTTAGTGAAATTAAATTAGAGGGACAGAATTAAAAGATAAAATTAAACAAAAATACCGAAATTTAAGAAAGAAATAAGAAGAAAAAAGACCATGAATTTGGAAAGAAAACAAATTAAATAAAGTATTAAATAAATTCAATTAAATTTAGCAACCGAAACTGGAAATAGAAATAAAATATTTAATAGTTTAAAAATTAAAGAAACAAAAAAATGGAACATATAACCTATAGTTGACGTAATTACTTAACGATAGAAAGAATAAAATAAAACTAGGTTGACTAAAATTAAATTCTACATTTTTTTGCTTTTATCAACTATAAAACATGGCCTTATATACTACATTTAAACTTATTATTAAATGAATAAAATTGCTATAATGTTTGGATAAATAAATATAGTTTTCCTTATGTGAAAAGGCGAAAAGTATGAAAGGGTAAATCATGCCAAAGGTAAATCATTGAGGGTGGGTACAGAGGCGGGTTACTATACCATCATTAAATATACAGGCATAGCTGCAGCATACACCCATAAGCTCTCAGAATTTCGTTCTTTCTATTAATTTTTTTGCATTAATTATAAATCTTACTCATCTACGTAATAGGCACAGGACTATAAATTAAATTCAATGTGGCTTTCTGATCGAGTGAGGGCTTTGTTATTTGACCAACAAGCCCCCACAATGCCCCACAATGCCACAATGGTTTATCAATGGCAAGTAAAAATTTAAAAAAAAATTTGTTCGTAGGTGAGGCACATGGCTTGAAATATAAAACACAAAATGTTTTTGGCACATCGGTAGAAATATGCAAAACAAAAAATAAAACGAAAAAAAACGATTTTGCAAAAGGAGAACGATATAGTCGAGTTCCCCGACTATTATATACCAGTTGCCCAGCTGATGGAA
This sequence comes from Drosophila santomea, assembly GCF_016746245.2. Taxonomy (NCBI): domain Eukaryota; kingdom Metazoa; phylum Arthropoda; class Insecta; order Diptera; family Drosophilidae; genus Drosophila; species Drosophila santomea. Next base: position 25,821,003 of record NC_053016.2, on the reverse strand, counting down.
GTGCTAGCAAGACATATTTCAGACATGTTGATAGAAATAGGGGAAAAAAAAGAATTGAATGAAAAACAAGAGAAAACGCTATAGTCGAGTTCCCCAACTATCTGATACCCGTTACTCAGCTAGGGTGGGCGTGGCAAAAAGTTTTGCAGATCGATAAAAATTTATAATACTAAAAAAATGAAAAATATGCGGTGGCGTAATGACATGATTGATCAGACATGTGATGATCAGAAAAAAAGAATGAATGAAAAACAAGAAAACGTATAGTCGAGTTCCCAACTATTGATACCCGTTACTCAGCTAGGGTGGGCGTGGCAAAAAGTTTGCAGATCGATAAAAATTTATAATACTAAAAAAAAATGAACAAATATCGGCGGTTTGTGGGCGTTAGAGTGGGCGTGGCAACATGAATCGACAAACATGAGCTGCGCCTGTCTCTGGAGTGTGCGTGCTTAATCTCAACTTTCGAGCTTTTATAGTTTCTGAAATCTCGACGTTCATGCGGACAGACATTCGGACAAACAGACTCACGAACATGGCCAGATCGACTCGGCTATTGATCCTAATTAAGAATATATATACTCTATATGATCGGTAACACTTACTTCTTTCTGTTTGTTTCATACTTATCAACGAATCTAGTATACAATCTTACTCTTCGAGTAACGGAGTGTGGACGTAACAGTATTGGGCCATTTGTAGGCGTTATATTGGGAAATATAACAATTGATAAGCAAATCGATCGAAATTTACAAGAATAAAAGGAAAAATAGAAAGGAAAAGTGGCTACAAGCACGGCTACAAACCGACAACCGATATACGGTGTTCCAATATAAAACTTGTTTGCCTTGGCGAGGTATTTTTTTACGCAAAAATGACTAACTGCAGATGATAGATAAATAAACTAAAAGGCCATATCGGTTAAAAATCGTTAGCAATTTGTTGGTAATCTGGTCGGGGATAAATGCTATGCCCAGGCACCGCTTCTCCGCCACCATTTCTAGTACTGGTTTCTAGTTAGATTATAATCAAGTCAGTTCGAAAGGTGTATTTATAATCTGTTTAGTTAGAGTTTTACTTGTGATCCTACATCATTCAACAATTTGTGTGTATGTTTCTGTGTTTGTCTGATCTTAAGGTAATATATTTGTTGAAATTAGCTGCAGAAATTTGCAGGCCTGTCGTGCAATGTTCCAAATAAATTATTCGTAACATTCTTACTAATATTGCTGCGTGTGCCACTGTTCAGAGAAAAGAGAGGCAATGCGATCAGATAAGTGGGCTCCCAAATGAGGCCATGGAAATAACACAAAAGATGTGAAGAGTCTTCACGGATTATTGGTTTGTACATATGCATACATTCCTGATGTCGTTAATAATTAAATTCAATGCCCTTTCCATAAATAGCCGAAGAAAGTTTGTTTATTTTCCGATACTGTTTATTTTGCGAATTGTTTACGGCAGCTAGGGCCGACAAAGAGCTATATCGAATGCACAAGTTGGGTCTTTGCCGAAAAACGAAGAAGTGACAATTGGCGGGACAGACGGCCGAAATGCAGCGCCCAAGCTTAACGTAGGTACTCGTAAATAACAAAGAGAACAAGGAATGAGCGCCGTACAGATAAATGCGTGCGAGAACAGCGGTTTGCACTATGGGCATCGCAACTGCTACCACTGACTACTTCGGCTTACAATATTAAGAGTATGAGATTAGTCTACTGCACAGTTTTGGCGGCTGCATGACCCAACACTTCTCATAAACATGCCAACAATGTCTGTTTTATTTGGTACCTGTGTCTACTAGCCAGGTAACTACTATGTTTTTATAAGCCTGTTTGACAACATTTCCTAAAGACATTGTTGTCATTAAGCCGTGATAATGACAACAGTCCATGGATGATTACAGATGTAAAGCTGGCAGGTAGCAGTGCAATAGTTCTCACCACGAGGCAGACAGATTGGTTGTCATACAGCGTTGTGCGTATTGCCCCACCATGTATTTCTAAAGAGATCAGTTGAGCGCATGGTCTTCAATGCATCTTCACGGACCAGTAACGGACGAAAATAAAACGTTAGTCTCCTTCCCTTCAAAATCTAATACTTTCGACTGTACAAAATTGTAGAAAAAAATCGCTACGTTTTGAATGCAGATAGTTAAAAGTTCACACTGATGAGTCTTTTATCAGCGAATACTTATACTTAAGGAGGTAATTATGGTCATGATAATGACTTCGGACTGGTACGGCGATAATCCTACCTTTTACTCTACCTTTTACATTACTTTTCAATCTATCTTTTACTTTTACTCTACCTTTTACTCACATTTTCAATCTAAAATAGTCATATCTGATAGTCAAGGACTATCAAAGCATATTCTCTTGCTTTAAACTGGCCACACGGCGACGGCAATAGATAAAAAATATGCACACTCAATGGAGACATGTGTCCACCACCCAAATCCCAGCTAACAGCGTCACAAGAAGCCTGTCTCCCTCAGAGCTAAAGACTTTTATTTGTGGTAGAACGGATCAGATTGCCTTGCGCGAAACCAAATATACAATGCACACTCATTATAAAAGTCCGGCTTCATCGCATCTTGACGGATTTTCTATGTTCATCTTCTACGAATTTATGTTTGCTTTCGCGGATTACGCGAGCAAAGAGGGAACGCATTCCGAGATGCGTAACGATACACGATTTTTTAGTACTCGCTCTAGAGCTGGCTCCAGGCTCTCTGGTTTTTTGTTCAAAGAGAAAGCTCTAGAGCCAGCACAACTTTTTGCGCATACAGGAACAGCCAACCACTGTATCTGCACACATGTATTCTAATGCATTATAAATTTGTCAAACTATGCCTTACAAGTTCTTACAAGTTCTTAAACTTTCAATCTATAGCCGAACGATTCTAGGTGTTTATGCACGAGCGTCGTGCCCGAATAAAAGTTAATTAAGCAATTTCACTGGTTGCATACTTTTGCATTTATTTTATAAATATGTATTTTATATATTATAATTATTAAAAATAGTATTTTGTTACTACTTGTAACTACCACTGTGAGGAGTCTTAAGACTCCTCACAAATCCGGCTACTGGACAGCGGCCTAGCAACAGCGAAGACAGCGAAGGCTGTAATGCGAGAGGAGTCAAGGGCGGTCAGGTCAAACGGTAAATAATGGACCTTGGACCCCAGCAAGCTGGAGAGACCGCGAGTCCCGCTGTCAGGACTCGGGCGGGCGGACGGACAGTCGAAGCAGATTCAGAAGGTGTGGACACAGGCAACCAGTGGAAGTACGCGGAGATCGACAGGCAACCAGTGTAAGTACGCGGAGATCGACAGTGATACAGTGAAAGTACACGGAAAGCCATTCAGAGTCATGGTCGGCAAAGGTGGTTCGGGGAGCGCTAGCTTATCTCACGGACAATACATCCTGCCCCCATAACATCGTAAGCCCCGTACTAGCCAGCAGGTGGTCCGTTTGCAGAGGCGACGAGTGCTTGGCATACACATAAGGGACGGTGAAGTTAGTCGTCGGGACAGGTAGTTCGGGGAAAAGCGCTAGCTTGACTCGCGGACGATACACCCTGCCCCCATAACATCCTAAGTCCCAGTCGAGCCGGTGCGGGTACGCCGTGGAGAGCGACGCGGGAAAAGCAACGACGCGCATCCGAAGGCTAGGACCGTAGAAGTCCCTTGGTCTAGCGTCACTGAATAAAAGCTATTCTAATCAGAAACTCTGTCTTCTCTTTGGTCGGGCAATCATACAAATCATAAATTTGGTGGGACGAACAAACAAACTCTCTGAGATGACTGTTGCCATACGTAGCGAGCAGAAACTAAGAAATTAGTTCGTTACACCACATAGAGCTCTTCGATTGCTAATATTTTTAAATCACTGAATTGGCCTCCTCAATCGATTTTTATTTTTTTTTGTGTTTGTTTTCTATTAACTATTGAATCTTTCCTTTGTTTTAATAGATAATAAGTTTATTGCTCCGCTGGGAGGTCGTTGCGGTGCAACCGGCTTTGACTGCAAACGGATTATTTTTCTGGCGAGGGGATTTGGATGGGTGGTCAGCTTTTGTTGGTATTTGATTTTCTTCTCAGTTATTACTTCGATTAATAATTTGATTTTTAGGCCTCTGTATATGTCCTTGTTCCGAAGGTACCACGGCGCTTCGGTGATAGTTCTCAGAATGTCTATGTTACTTCCGGATGCGTTGCCCCACAATTCGGAGCCATAAGTCCAGATAGGTTTTAAGAAACAGTTGTATAGAAGAGCTTTAAACTCCAGACTAAGTGGAGAGCGAGCATTTATGATCCAGTAGAGGTTCTTTGCTTTAAATCTAAGTTGTATCGGCTTCGCTTCTATATGTTTGCGCCAAGTGAGCCGCCTGTCCAGATGGACACCCAGATATGTTATCTCGTCGGTTTGTGGAATGCATATTTTATGTTATGACTGAGTATCGCCGTATCATCAGCGAACGTGGAGGTTGTTAGATGGTAGTCTGTGGGGATACAGGGTGTATAGGATTGGACCCAGAACCCTGCCTTGTGGCACTCCAGCTTCGATTACGCAATTGCGTGAGGTGCTTGTATTGCATCTTTTTGCACTCTGTTGTATAGGTACGACTTCAGTAGCTTATGTGTATATTGGGACAAAAGCTTGGTTATTTAAAAGAAAGTCCATCCAGCTACACTCTGTCAAATGCCTGCGCGACGACTAGAAAAATGGCTGTGCAATAATCTCGGTGTTCAAAAGGAGTACGAATTTCTGACGTGACTGGATTGACCTGTTCGGATGGTGTCATGTTTTTCTCTGAAGCCAAATTGATGTGTTTATTTTAAGATGAGGGAAAATTCGCAGGAGTAGCAACTTCGAAAGACAAGTTGGTAAGCTTATCGGTATCCATGCTTGGCGATTGCGTTGAACAACAAGCAGATGTCCAGAATAGAACACTTCGGGAGTTCAATGAGCATATTTTGGAGTTGTTAAGTCGAAGCCAGGCGATTTTCTTAGCTTCAATTGCTCTTTGATAAAAATAGTAAATAATTACTAAAGTCATTAATTGTTAGTTGTGCGAACTGCTCTTTGCACTTTGTGTTTAACTTTCACTATACAGTTTTAGTTTTAGAACTTGCTATTCGTAGCTAAAAAAGAAACACGTCTCATCCAGCTCAGCTGCTTGCATATTAATCGCTAAGTTAGCCACCCAAATGGTTTCAACGTTTTCTAAAATGTGTCGCTTTAATATAGTTATTGCGGGAATATCCTCCGGATTTGGGCATACATTTTGTTTTAGTGTATTTATGGAAGGCAATGACACAATGACTGTGCAAAATGACTCGAGTAAATGCTTTCAGTTAGTATGATGTTCTACCCGAACTCTTTCAAACGCTTCAATCATACAAGTATTAGTGCGAATCATTTTCTGTTGTATCCTCCAATAGTGAACGTGCAAACGCAAATCAAGTATGAGGTGATGTTAAATACTTAAATTGTGTTAACTGTTGCTGGTCGAAGGCAAATGGTTCGATTCATATACATGAATCAAACCGAAAGAATCATTGAGAGTCAAATCAGTACTCGAGTATGAACAAATATGTTTGACTCGTTGCAGCTCTCTTGTCTGCACTTGCCGACGTTCGAAGACGAGTTGTGGCAACTCGGAAAATTATGGTTTCAGCAAAGTTAAGTTTGTTCCTAAGGGGGATCTAGAAAACAGGTCCTTAAGTGGAGCTTCCCATACGAATTAAAATTCCTGGAACAGGTTAGCCATCAGTTTTTTAATATAATGGTTAATATACTACTGTGTCGTAACCTATATTCCATGATGTCGCGAGCCTACCCCGCGCTGCAGGAAAACCAATTGTTCAGAAGAACTTTAGAAGAACGAATGACAAACCATGTGAAAGCACAATGCAAGAAATTGAGGGAGTCATTGGTAGCACAAAAGAGGTATAGGAGTTCAACACCAGACACTGCCAAGTAAGTTCAGGGAATTGTAATAAATGGTCAAATCGGATGCGGAGATGAAGACAAACAAGAAAATTAAAAAACCGGAAAGGAAGGTGAAGAATCGAGGACCAAATCCGAGGTTGGTGCATATAATATAAAAGAACTACTAATCCTAGTTGACCAAACCATGTCATTCATCTTGGAAGGAATGACTGTTTGAACAGAAATCAGCAGTTGCGCACAGCTAGCCACGCATTTACTGGAGAATATTTGGGCGCCCAGAATAACTTTAAGATCAGATAACAAAGCTAACGCAAATAGAATCAAAACCAAATCAAAGTGTTCGCCTTGGTGGTAAGGAAGCTGATGAGTATTAAAAAGTACACGTAATAGGAAAAACTCGATCGGATATAGGAAAATTGCTGAATCAAAATAAAACAAGAGAGAACGCTATAGTCGAGTTCCCCGACTATCTGATACCCGTTACTCAGCTAGTGGAAGGGAGAAGGAGAGTCTTAAACACAGTTTTTGGCGGTTTGTAGGCGTTATAGTGGGCGTGGCAGAACGTTTTTTGGCAAATCGATAGAAATTTACAAGACCAATATAAAAATGAAAAAATATCAAAACATTTTTCAAAAGTGTGGGCGTATCAGCTTTGGGCGGTTTGAGGGCGTTAGAGTGGGCGTGGCAAAAAGTTTTATGGTAAATCGATAGAAAATTACAAGACTAATACAAAAATGAAAAAGTTTCAAAACATTTTTCAAAAGTGTGGGCGTGGCAGTTTTGGGCGGTTTGTGGGCGTTAGAGTGGGCGTGGCAAAAAGTTTTTTAGTACATAGATAGAAAATTACAAGACTAATACAAAAATGAAAAAATTTCAAAACATTTTTCAAAAGTGTGGGCGTGGCAGTTTTGGGCGGTTTGTGGGCGTTAGAGTGGGCGTGGCAACATGAATCGACAAACTTGCGCTGCGTCTATGTCCCTGGAGTCTGTATACTTAATCTCATTTTTCTAGCTTTTGTAGTTCCTGAGATCTCTACGTTCATACGGACAGACGGACTGACGGAGAGACAGACGGACGGACAGACGGACATGGCCAGATCGACTCGGCTACTGATCCTGATCAATAATATATATACTTTATATGGTCGGAAACGCTTCCTTCTGCCTGTTACATACTTTTCAACGAATCTAGTATACCCTTTTACTCTACGAGTAACGGGTATAAATATTTAATGGAGTATCTGGGTTTGCAACCCTGATGAAGTTATGTATATTACGCAAGAGGTGGCGGTCATAGAGGTAATAGAGAGCCATGCACAATTAGTGCAGCCGGAACAGTCAAGTCCGGAAATATACATATAAAGGAGTACTGAGCAGATAAAGCTGTCTGCTGAGGTTAGACGACAAAGGAATCTTTCCCAGTGGAAAGTCCATTTGGACTAGCAATGTCGCAGGCAACGTTTGGAACAGGTAACAATTTAAACCGTTTACATTCTCATACCTAGACGACAGGTTAGATAGGTTAGACGCTGAACAGTTAAATAAATCAGACCTAAATGCCATGCTTTCAAAAGGAACTAAAGGAACGGACACATAGTAGTCCGGACTACGGACACGTAGTAGTTCAATAGGAAACACAGCATGCACTTTTTAACTCATCTTCTATAAACTTGTATTCTTCGAATAACGGGTATATTAATATCGAATTAACACATAAAGATGAAAATAAAACTTTGTTAAATTTTACAAAAATATATCAAATATATTTCCGCTCTTGGGCATCACAGAGCAAACATATTATCTTTATCTACACAAATTATCAGGTCGCTTCTCTACTATGCAAATTTGATTTTACTTTTTGTTGTTCAACGATGGTTACAATATAAAAGTAGAGCTTTCAGAGGATTCTAGATGTCTATATTTAAAAAAGCTACAGAGACAATAGAGCAATATTTTTTTATTAACAATAATTTAACAAACACCTAGCTAGGGGTATAAATAGTTCTTCTGTAATATTAAGTTAAATGTTAAAATATCTTACCCAAATGCAACTCGGTCGTAAAATTCGAAGGCGGTTAATAGATATCGTAACCTAGTCATACTTCGAGGCTCAAAAATTAGGGCTCTTGCTCTATTGTCCATCCATCCATCCAGAAAACCATTTACATTGTCAGGTTCGATGCGTTTGAAAACTTTAGAGGGTATTTTTTTGCGTATAAATTCTGAAATAAAAAGGTAAGCCGACAACTGTGGTTATTCAGATATTGTAAATAGAATTTACAAAACGTGAAATCAATAAACTTTGGATAAAGAATTGAAACTAAATATAAAACTTAATTATATATATGTTTAGCTATTGAGCTTTTTTAATAGCTGTTGCGAGAAATAAACAGCCGAAGAAAGTTTTGTCTTTTTTCCGATACTGTTTATTTTGTTAATTATACAGGCAGCTAGGGCCGACCAAGATCTATAACGAATTCACAAGTTAAGTCTTTGCCAAAAAACGAAGAAGTGACAATTGGCGGGATAGAGAGCCGAATGCTGCGCCCAAGCCTAATGTAGGTAGATAACAAAGAAAAGAAGGAATGAACGCCGTACAGATAAATTAGTGCGAGAACAGCGGCGTGCACTATGGGCATCGCAACTGCTACTACTGACCACTTCGGCTTACAATATTAAGAGTATAAGATTAGTCTACTGCACAGTTTTGGCGACTGCATGATCCAACCTCCTCCCCCCGTTGGAAGCTTGGTTTCCAACAGAGCCCTCAAGGGGAAGCAGACACAGCTTGTTCACCGCCTATTTGCTGAATAGTTTAGGTCCGTTACATCTGGCTCGTCAAACGACGAAGGCGGACCACCATTGAGAAAATGCGCCGGAGTGTGGACGTCCAGATCGGCAAGGTTCTCTAAAATGGGAACTAAATGTCAGAAGTTAATAACTGCCGAGATCTGGCACACCAGCGTCCTCAGTTCGTCGAAGGTCAGAACCGCCGTACCCACAGCGCGGTAGAAATGATGCTTGGCCGTTTTCACCGCTGCTTCCCAAAGTCCACCGAAATGGGGCGACCGTGGAGGGATGAACCGCCAGTCAATAGTATCCGAAAGCCAAAAAATCTGAACGGAGCCTTAATGTTCGCTGCTGAGAAATAACCTTCGAAGTTCCAGAAGTTTATTCTTGGCGCCGACAAAATTGGTGTCGTTGTCCGACCAAATTTCCTTCGGCTTCCGCCGGGTGCATATGAACCTCTTGGGTCCGCACAGAAACGCAACTGTCGAGAGATCCTTGATCAGCTCCAGGTACACTGCCTTGGTTGCAAAGCATATAAATACGCAGACGTAGCATTTAACCGCAGGCTTGTTGCGAGTATCCGTCTTGTGTAAGAAGGGTCCACAGAAGTCTATAACAGCAACCTCAAAAGCGTGAGATCCCTCCAAGCGCTCCTTGGGAAGGTCCGCCATTATGTGCTCTATCAGTCGCGGCTTAATCCGAAAACATCTGATGCATCTGTTCACGGCCTTGGTAACCGTCTTCCTCCCCCCAATAGGCCAATATTGGGATCGAATATCACCCAGAAGAGCTCGAGGTCCGGCATGAAGATTGCTTTCATGGTAATGCGAAATAATTGCTAGAGTCACAGGATGGGACCTTGGAAGGATTTTCGGGTGGCGGCCATCAAAGTCCACTGCAGGAAGGGGAGGACTTCATGTTCTCCCATAACTGCGCGCGCTGCACCAAACGCATCTGAGTAACCTCTGAATGTGTGCGACGGTAAGACCAGGATGACGAATTCCATTACAAAATTTGTAAATGTATGCAAACACTCGTTGCAGTGAGGGGTAAGAATTTGCAAATTTAGAGCTAGCAATTACATCCACGTATGGCGAATTTACGATGAACACACTTCGACGAAGCTCAATCACCGGTTTGTCAGGACAAGCAGCTGTTGGCCAATCTCTTTCAGGCTCCGTAAGATAGGCGGGTCCATGCGCCCAGAGTGACGATTCGCTAAGCTCAGATGGTAGCGATCCTCTGGATAAGATGTCAGCCGGATTTAACGCTGTTGGAACATAACGCCAAGCCGTGTCATCTGTCTGCTCCTGGTACAGTTATGGTCTTCAACGGAGCTATGCGCGACTTCGAAACAACTTTGATTCCTTTTAGAAACCTCATAAACGCAGGCTCCATAGGCATCAATGCTTGCATCACAAAAACCATGCACCTCAAGACCAGACTCTGCGCCTAAACACGAACCGAGGGAAACTAACATGACTTATCATTTCAAAACTGCGACATATATCAAGCCATTTCGTGTTATGAGTTTCCGGGGGCTTTCATCCCAGGACATCTTTTCCATGCAGAGCTGCTGCAAAAAGATTTTACACCTTGTGATTACCGTACCGACCAGGCCGAGAGGATCGTAAAATTTAGCAATCGCAGACAAAACAGAGCGCCTGCAGGGTCTCAATGGCGACAGAAAGGCAGAGAGCGAAAGCAATAGCTGGTCGGAGGCGGGATCCAAAGCGAGACCTAAAGTTTTGGTAAAATCGCTACCATCTTCAAACTTTATGAATGACTCCTTGATAGCATACTTTACCGTGTCGGAGCCGGAGATAAGATCATCCACGTAAAAATCGCGCCGAAGGATTTCTGATCCAATTGGAAACGATGCCTGCTCATCGATTGACAACTGCTGCATAGCCCTTACGGACAAGAAGGAGGCTGGTTTAGTGCCGTAGGTAACTGTGTCGAGTTTGTATACTTGAAGGTCATCGATCGGGCAAGTAGCTATCTTCTTGCGAGACCCAGGTATATTTTACATATGTTTCCTGTAACGGCAACTGGGTGTGAGCGAAATCGAATTAGGATGTGAAATAGATTGGGCTGGATGACCAGTCCAGGCATTAACACATCGTTAAGCGAATAACCAGTGGAAGTGGCAGCTGATTCGTCAAAGACAACGCGAAGCTTGGTGGTAGAGCTATCCTCCTTCATGACGCAGTGATGTGGTAAAAAATATCGGCACGAGCTGACCTCGGAAGCAGGCACAGGCGACATATGTCGCAGATGACGATATTCCTTCATGAACGCCGCATATTTAACCCTCAAGCCAGGGTGCTTTGTAAGCTTCCTTTCCAGCGACCAGAATCTCCGCTCAGCCCGAGGATAGAAATCTCCTAAAAAATCCAAATGGAGTTTTAGCGGCAAACGAACCGTTGTCCCCAATGTCCACATTAAAGCTTGGCTGGCGATCCGTGATATTGGGAGCGATAACTGCTGTTATGCTCGTTGAGAAATTCGAAGTGACAGACCGCATCGCAATTCCTACCGAGAATCCATGAGTCGCGAAATTGGAGTCCCCGATTCCTGTGACGGAGCCAGACGTCCTCGACCTCTTAAGTTGCAGTTGATTTGCAAACCGAGAGGTGACCAAGTGCAGTTGAGAGCCAGAATCTAACAAGGCCCTGCAGGGAACGAACAGTCCCGACCGATTCTGCACTAGAACGGTTGCAGTGGCTAGCAGCACAAGGTCACTACCGAGATCCTGGGCAATTAGAGTAGAAGAAGTCGAAAGCGGGACAGAAGGCTCAGTGTGGGAGCTTGAAGAAACCGGAACATGTGGCTGCGAGGAAGGCGGACTATCTAGATGGAGCAGCGTATGATGCCTGATTCCACAGATGCGGCAGCGGCTCTAGCTGCATTGCCGTAGCTGATGACCTGCCTTTAGGCAATTTAGGCAAAGTGATAGTCTCTTTGCCTCGCGCAGACGATCTACTGGCGCTAAGTCTCTAAATTGCGGCCAATAATATATGGCATGCTCTGCACTATGGCAAAGCATGCAACCAAGAGAATTTTGGGTGGTAGCAACTAGCGTCGAACGATTTCTGCCCACCTGAACGCCTGGCGCATAGGTTGCCATGGCGCAATCCACGGCCTCCAAAGTCCTACATCGCTGCTCCAGGAATGCAGCCATCGATTCCCGCGACGGAATAAGGATGACAAAGACCGGATCCTCCAAGCGCTCCTCCCACTTAGCTTGGCTCGCCGCATCAATGTTTAGCTATCGAGCTTTTTCAATAGCTGTTGCGAATAATAAATAGCCGAAGAAAGTTTGTTTATTTTCCGATACTGTTTATTTTGCGAATTGTTTACGGCAGCTAGGGCCGACAAAGAGCTATATCGAATGCACAAGTTGGGTCTTTGCCGAAAAACGAAGAAGTGACAATTGGCGGGACAGACAGCCGAAATGCAGCGCCCAATCTTAACGTAGGTAGATAACAAAGAGAAGAAGGAATGAACGCCGTACAGATAAATTCGTGCGAGAACGGCGGCTTGCACTATGGGCATCGCAACTGCTACTACTGACTACTTCGGCTTACAATATTAAGAGTATAAGATTAGTCTACTGCACAGTTTTCGCATGACCCAACAATATATTATATCTTATAATCTGATATAAGAAGAGGAGTGGCCGTGACAAAAATCGTTTTGAAAAATTCGAAAGACATTTACAAGACATAAACAAATTTCAAATTTCGTAGTATTGGGCGATTTGTGAGCGTTAAGTCTCTGAAAGCTGCATGTTTAATTCAAACACGAATTACTCAACGAGTAACGGGTATAAAAAGTACATTCTAAGCCCCAATGGTGCTTACCAAACTATGTCTCTGGAGTCTGCATGCTATGTCTCAACTGTTTAGCTTTTGTAGTTCCTAAGATCTCGACGTTCATACGGACGGACAGACGAACATGGCCAGATCGACTCGGCTATTGATACTGATCCAGAATATATATACCTTATATGGTCGGAAACGCTTTCTTCCGCCTGTTATATACTTTTCAACGAATTTAGTATACCCTTTTACTGTACGAGTATCGGGTATAAATATTAGTAGTGCTTGACAAAAAGTTATAAAGTAACAAAAACTATTTATTATTTAGGTTAGAGTTGAGTAGCCAATGTCGCTGGTTTTTGTGATATTTATTTACAATTATTTTGTAATCGTAGGTTCGAGAATCCGTTCATGTTGCCACGCCCACTCTAACGTCCACAAACCGCCCAAACTGACACGCCCACACTTTTAAAAAAGGTTTTGATATTTTTTCATTTTTGTATTGGTCTTGTAAATTTCTATCGATTTGCCAAAAACTTTTTGCCACGCTCACTCTAACGCCCACAAACCGCAAAAGTTTGCCACGCCCACACTTTTAAAAAATGTTTTGATATTTTTTCATTTTTGTATTAGTCTTGTAAATTTCTATTAATTTGCCAAAAAACTTTCTGCCACGCCCACTCTAACGCCCAGAAACCGCCAAAAACTGTCAGTGTTGAAGACTCTCCGTCGCACTTCCACTAGCTGGTTAACGGGGGGTAGTCGGGGAACTCGACTACAGCGTTCTCTCTTGTTTTGTTTTCTTTTTTTTTTGTTATAGAAGACAGCAAAGAACGAGGAAATATATATATATACTAGTAAGATCTAAGAATTTGTTAAATACATTAGTATAGATCGCTTTAAGAACGGCAGAGAGTAAGCATTAAAGATAATAGGATAGAATCTATGTCAGAACATAATACTCTGTAGGGATCATGCAACTCATAGAGAGATCTACATACATTGTTTTAAATTTAACGGTACGTAATTTCTAGTAAATCTGCTTGGAACAGTGAAGTCTAGCCGACTAACCAAGTCGGGACTATCCACTTCACCACGAATAAGGTTAAAAATAAAGACTGTTCCAAGCATCGTTCTACGGTTAGCTAAGGAGGGTAAGTTAATCTACTTGAATAAGTAAAGTAAGAAGTTCTTTTGAACCGATTCGATGCGGTCCGAGTAAACTTCTTATTGTGGACTCCAAACAGGTGATCCATACTCGAGGATCGGACGGACTAGAGATGTAAATAAGGTTTTGGTCATGTAAGGATCATCAAATTCCTTTGACCACCGTTTTATAAAACCAAGCACACCTCTGGCCTTATTGACAATAGACGAAATATGGTCTGAAAATTTAAGTTTAGGGTCCAGAAGAGCACCAAGATCATCAACATGTGTTTCGTGCATTGAGTTGGCATGACAAAAGGTCATAACTTTACACTTAGAGCCATTTTAGTATAATACGTTGTCGCGGCACCAGGTTTGAAAGCTATCTAGATCGAATTGTAAGTCCATATGGCGAGGAATGTCCTTATACTGGAGACATAATTTTACATTATCAGCGTACATAAGTACACGCGAATGATTTATTATTAAGGGAAGGTCGTTAATAAATAAGGTAAGAAGGAACGGACCTAGGTGGCTCCCTTGTGGGACGCCGGATGTCACTCGGAGAATACAAGAAAGATAATTTTTAAAGGGACCCGTTGCGTCCTGCCATTCAGATAACTTAGAATCCAATTTAGGAGATCAACAGGGAAACCTAATAAATCAAGTTTTTTTATTAAAAGTGAATGATTAACAGAGTCGAATGCTTTACTAAAATCCGTATAAATGACATCTGTTAAAAGATTATTTTTGAAGCCCTGTACTACGAAGGAGGTTAGCTCCAGAAGGTTAGTAGTTGTTGATCTGCGTTTCATGAACCACAACACCCTCAGTAGTTCACGAATATTGTCCATAGTATTTGGGAGATTACCAAAAAGATTTGAACAAAATAGACAAAACAGAACCCATACATAACATGGATAATTACTATAAAGAAGTAAAGTTAGGATAGGAGCTAATAACAATATTACAAAAGAAGGATATAAAAACAAAAAACAGTTCCGTAAAGATAGGTTTAAAATGTTTAATTCTTAGAATATATTGTAAAGTTGGTCACTCATAAGAAAAACAAATTCTTTTCTTAATTTCTTTATTTTTTAATTATGAAACAATTTACACCAATTAATTTTCAATAATTATAATAATTATTATTTCGCATATTACATGTTAGATGATAGTATATTAAAATAAAAAAAAAACAATAATTAAAAACTTTTTAGAAAATAACTTTATAATATTACGGTTTTTTTAAGGAGGGAGATGTGGTAGGCACACATATCAAGCTTTTAAAATACAAACACGTTGTAGCACTCTGTTGCAGTGTGAAAATAAACAGTTCAGCCCCAGTGCAGGCTACCGTGCATAATTGCATGGTAAGCGTTGCGTGCATATAGCACTTCTCCCCCTCCAGCGCCGCCGCTTGGCGACAACTCCAACATATAAAAGATACATAATCGAGTGTGGTCTAGAAAGTTATTAAAAACCGGTGACATAGTGCTTCTCCTCACTAAGAAACATTTTCTTGATTTAGTTAAGTTGGCGAAAGGCAAGGTAAGCCACAAAATGCCAATATTTTTTTGTAGTAATTCTGACAGCATCTTTGTATCGGGACTATTAGGGAGTGTACAGAGTAGCACCCCTTCAGACGCAGTGGACAAGACGGCGGAGCGCCCTCTCTGCGCTCAACGAACTACGCGTTCCAGCAGCAGCAGAGACGTTATCGCTCGGCGGTTGCCGATTTCTTTTCTTGTGCGTCTAGGGAAGCAGCCCGGCGGCTAAGGAAGTCGCCCTAGGTCTCCGTCCAGCGGAGCATCTCTTTACAGCGGAGCACCTCCGTTCAGCCGAGCCCCTCCGACCAGCGGAGCACCGAATTTTATAAATCTGTAGCAGTCTCTAGCCAGAGAGTACCAGTAAAAAATAGTGAGAGTGTAGTCCTTTAGTATTGTCAGTGCAGCCGACCATTGCAGATTTAAGGTTCAAGCTCGTGCCCGCGCGCATTTTATTACGGTGTTAGAGTGAATATCGTGATTAACCCTGCATGTTTCCCTCGAAATAGAGACGGAAATTTATTAAATGCAAGCTACACATTATAAATAAATTTAAATTATAATTAAATTATTGACTCACTAAAAAGGAAAATAATTATGAAAGAAATGTAATTTAAACAAAACAAAAATGATTAATTTTTAAATTTTAAAGTCTTTAAAAATAATAAATTATACGAAGAAATACGTCAGCAGTTTAGTAAAAATTTTATAAATATTTAAGCGGTCATGAATTAATACGGGTTTACGTTTAAAGAATTTAAAACAAATTTTTAGCCGGCTACAAGTTGTGAACACTATTTATTTGAGAAACCCATGGCGATTTTGAGTTGCATTCTCTTACAGCCCGGGAGGTCGATCTTTCGTCGTTGGAAAATTTTCAGTGAGTGTTGTAACATACATAACAAAAATAATATGATTGGTCATTATTTTGCCAAGCCTTTCAATTAAATAAAAGTCGCCCATGGTATTAAAAGCTAAAGTAAATTAATTATTAAAAATCAAAATGAATTTATTTTTTGAACATACAAAACCAATCTATCCATAGTTAAAATAATAAATATTTCTCAATATAAAAATTAAACTAAATCTAGCTAAAGAACAATTTAATGAAATATAGCAAAAACCGGAGAACGCTTTTGTCGAGTTCCCCGACAATCTGATACCCGGTACTACCCTGATACTAGTAGAGGTGAGAAGGATACATTTCAGAATTGACGGATTTTGCGGTTTGTAGGCGATATGATGAGCGTTGGAGAAAGTATTTTAGCAAATCGAGAGCAATTAACAAGACTAACAAATAAAAAATATTATAACAAAATTCAAAAGTGCGGGCGGGGCAGTTTTGGGCGGTTTGTAAGCGTTAGTTAGGGAGTGGCAAAAAGTTTTTTTTGCAAATCGATAAAAATTTAATAAAAATAATGAAAAATATCAAAAAAATATGAGCGTAGCAGCTTTTGGGCGGTTTGTGGGCGTTAGAGTGGGAGTAGGAACATGGGCGCTGGGTCTATGTTTTTGGAGTCTGTTAAATCTCAACTTTGTAGCTTTTATAGTTCCTGAAACATTTTAAGATATACTCCATTCTTTTAGTAGAAAGCAAAAACAATTATTTGAGGCAGCAAGGTGCATTCCCACGCTGACTAATCACTAATATACATATATATGGGTGACTTGAACATATTCCCTATACACTGCTTTTCATCTATGCCAACCAAAATCATAAACTTCATTAAACGGCAATTGCTTGACCGGAGGACGACCATTTCTCCTGCGAAACTAATAATACAAAAAACCTTAAAAAAAATTAGAAAATCACATAAAATATTTCCACCCTAAACATGCCGACCATAACAAGAGCTCCGACAACGTACTAACATCGCATAGCAGAAAACGACAGTGACTGAAACAAGTGATCCGATTCTGAGTTTACCTAGAAAATAAAAAACCTCTAAGTAAGTAGAATGTGAGCAAGAAGCGGAAAAGAAAAAAAAACGTTAAAAAAAAATAATAGGGCTGATATTTTCGAGTTCACCTCCATCCGCATGATCAACGGCTACAAAACTGCAAGCAGAGTTAAATAATTTGCACAAAAAATTATAAATAACTCAAGAAAGCAAAAATGCAACTTCCTTTGTTATAAAAGTTAGTACAACAACAAAGTACTACAACATTTTCATATGAATATATGATAATATATATAAGTAAGATTGATAATATGATGAAGCGTGTCCGTATGGACGAGATTGCCAACAGAAGTTATGGATGAGGAGTACTCCCGTATGGTAGCGGGACAAGAATTGTAACATAGTGCACTCGGCTTGTCGTATAAGGCGACTAAAGGTTAAGGAAGGTGCGTCACGCTGTATCTCGACGCATAAGAAGAGGGAGACCGTTTTGGCTCACATCCTGCTCACCAATGAAAGACCTTGACTGGTAGGAGTGAGAGCGGAGGTTTTTCGTTTAGTTGGCATGACTTTACTTGAAGGTTCATAAAGCGTTCATGCCATCAAAGGACCGGAAGATTTAATTTTCTTTAAGCTGTCCAAAGTAGTCGATATTGATAGGACACAGAATCCGACAGCATTACAAAGAGTTGAGGAAACAATTTCGTCGTCAAATATTCTACATGAATTTAAGATATAATCGGTAAAAGTCTAGCATTTAGCAGCACCCCTCCTGACCGATGAGTCAGTAAAGCCTAACGAAACATTATATAGAAGCTCTATATAAAAAAAAAATTTTACAATAATTATACATTTTGCAGGAAAAGTCAATAGTTTAATCATCTTTAGAGCCAATAATAATTAAAATGGGTGTAAAAGATGATAAATAAGTGGACTCAATTGCCAACATTATTAATTAAGTAGATGTTTTAGAAACAAGTTTTATTACATTATTATTTCTTTAATTATAATAATAATATTATTACTTAACGTATTTTATGAAAGATTTACAAGATACACAGAATATGCATTGTAAAAAGGTATTGTTAAAATTAAATGTCAAGCAACAAAAAAATGTTCGAGTTCCAGGTTCAGCTTATAATTCGCCAAGAATTTCATAAATATTGTAAGTTACTCATGGCAAATTATGAAGTATAGTATATTGAAAACAAGATAGAACGCTATAGTCGAGTTCCCCGACTATCTGATACCCGTTATTCAGCAAGTCAAAGTGCGAAGGAGACTCTTCAACACAAACAGTTTTTGGCGGTTTGTGGGCGTTAGAGAGGGTGGGGCAAAAAGTTTTTTGGCAAATAGTTAAAAATTTACCATACAACATAAATCGATAAACTTGCGCTGCGTCTATGTCTCTGTAGTCTACATACTGAATCTCAACTTTCTAGCTTTTATAGTTCCGAGATCTCGACGTTCATACGGAGGGACAGACGGACGGACATGGCCAAATCGGCTCTATTGATCCTGATCAAGAATATATATACTTTATATGGTCGGAAACGCTTACTTCTGCCTGTTATATACTTTTCAACGAATCTGTAAATAGATTGGGCCTATATCAACAAATACAACGTTAAAGAATATAAAACTACTGATTTAAACGTACAACAAACTGCGTGATAGAAAATAGTTAATAATTTTCGTCATAACAACTGACACAGGCTTAAAGAAAAAATAGTATATATTGGATTTCTGGAATACATCCTCGCCCCTTCTGTTTTATAACGATGGCAAGGCAGAAAATCTTCAGAATTTCAAAAATGCCTCCATCCTGTTAATTTTATTAAAATATATGTCATCTAATGTTAACTAAGGCTCTAGCAGTAAATGCCATAAATCCATACTAAAATTTGATTTATAGAGTTACAAAGAGGCAACTGGACAGTCAAATACTGTTCTATGTTAACAAAATTAATCTCAGCACGGTCATCAGGCCTGATGACGTCGGATATTAGGTCGATTCATGCGTAATTTTTGAGATTATAAACCAATGCTCTCTACAGACTCGAAGTCCAACAATATGTACACGTTAAGTTTAAAGGCTGTAGCCTTTAATTTGATGTATAAAATCTTCGGCTTAAACTACTTCTTACTTTAAGCCGAAAGCTATAGAATTTAATTGAATATATACATACATCTTGAAACAAAACAGAGCTTAGTTCATCTGATTACATGCCGCACACACTCTTCAGGGGGTGTTGCGATCAGCACGCGGTATGCAGATTTCGTAATGATGATCCGCACGTGGACGGTGGAGTCCGTTTAGTGATCCGCACGTGGAATGCGGCGTCCTATAGATGATCCGCACGTGAAATGCGGATTCCGTTTGGTGATCCGCACGTGGAATGCGCCGTCCGCCGATGATCCGCACGTGGAATGCAGAGTTCTTAAGGCGATCCGCACAGGGTGTTTCCTAGTTTCGCTTGTTGTTCATCGGCAGGTTATGTCGTCTCGGTTCGTCAATTGATTCTCATCAACCTTCTAGGGGTAACGATTACTAAAGGTGCTCCGACTGTGGATGCGTGACGCGCTAGATACAAACGAGGACTTCGCTCGTGCCCAGTTTGTAATTTTAATGCCAGTGTCCATTGGTAACCTCAATTAGAGCTCTGATGCCCAGAAATGCACAGAATCCACATACCCAATTCAGTTTAAAATAAGTATCACCAGATTCTGTCTGAATTGGTGCTCCAGCTTAGGTGTTCACGATTTGCACGTGACTTAGATTAACACGCGGTTTTATTTAAATTCGCAAGCACTACTTTCAGATCAATATAAAAAGAGACCGAACTGACGCCGACCATAAACGCGGTAAGCTTCTAACAGCAACAGAGTTGCAATTCGGGTGATCTCACGTTAGGAAATGTTAATTACTTATGCTAAAAAAAACTTGACTATTTATTTCACACCAACAGATTTAAAGGCAGTCTGTTGACTCGAGCTTAAAACTGGAAAAAGGGTGGTTAACTTGCACGCCAAATGTCCGTGGCGTGAAAGGTGCCAAGTTCTCCTCCGTTTAGGTCCTCCAATAAGTACAGTGAATTCCCTATTCGTTTTTTACTCCTTACTCCTTTTTACGCCTTATCACCTATGGGTGCGTTGAAATGATCTGACAGTTTGCTTATCAAAAAGTTTCCGTTAATTA
Organism: Drosophila santomea; assembly: GCF_016746245.2. Taxonomy (NCBI): domain Eukaryota; kingdom Metazoa; phylum Arthropoda; class Insecta; order Diptera; family Drosophilidae; genus Drosophila; species Drosophila santomea. The sequence goes on along the minus strand of NC_053016.2, from coordinate 25,800,637 downwards.
CCAGCTGTCCTAGTTGAAAACATCGGTCGGCTGCGAAGGTCATAAACATTTTTATTCTACGCATAAGCCTTCTCCATATGGCGACGAATGTTTGAACGAATTTTGTCGAACTCATCGGGACGCCTTACTTGTGTCGTATTATCTTCCTAAGAACGGTATAATCCTTTCAATGAGTGACCATGTGTTGGCCATACACTACCATATAGGGTGACTGGTACACCGATCGATTGGTATGCTATTACGCAGGGAACAGTTTATGCTGCTTATATATTGGTCCCAGTCCCGTTGGTTAATGGATCGATTGACTCGCTCTGCGGAATTGCTTTGCGGCGAATAGACTCTAGTAATTTAGTATGAATTAGTATGAATTTCTTTACTGGCTTTAGAAAGGTAACTTTCGAGAAATGATATAAAATTATGAAGATTCCTATATTTCCTCGTTTAGATAGCGGGAAGGGTCCTTTAAAATCAACGTACAGCCTTTGAAAAGGCCAACGCAACCGCTGGAGATCCCATCGGTGGCTTTAACGTTCGCGTGGGATAATTTGAAGTCTGACACAGTTCACACTTGCATACAAAATTCAGTACGTTGACGTGGCCAGTATAAATACCTTCGGATATGTTCCAGAGTTTTGGCAATCCCGCGTTGGGCAGATACAGGTTCATTAACCACTTAAGACTGGCGTGGTCGGTGATTATTTTAAACGGGTCTCCATCGATGTACATTCGAAATTTCTTTATCGCCAAACATTCCAACTCAGTCACCGAGTAGTTTCACTGAGTTTGGTTTAGTTTTTTTCCAGTCATTCCTAAGAAACGACGTAACTGATGATTGGTTTGGGTTCTCGAAAAATCTTGTACCGCTAGCACCTTCTCTGGGTTGACTTGAAGAGTACGTTCGCCCACGATATGACCGAGGTACTCCACATTTTTCAATCCAAACTGGCTTTTTCGTATATTCATTGTTTATCCGGCTTCTCGCAGGCGCTTGGCGACTGCAATTACACGACCAGAAGGTCATCTAAATAGACAAACACGAGATTCTTCATTGCATAGGGAATTACTTGATCCATCAGGCGACACATAGTGTGTGGAGAATTACAAAGGCCAAGAGACATGCGTTGTGAGGAGTCTTAAAACTCCCCACAAATCCGGGTGTAGGAGATCGGCATAGCAACAGCGAAGACGGCTGCAATGCGAGAGGAGCCAAGGGCGGTCAGGTCGAACGGTAAATAATGGACCTTGGACCCCGGCAAAGCGGAGAGACCGTGAATTAACGGTACCGCGCTGGACCTTGGACTCGAACCCGCCAAGGGCGTAGAGGTCATACGGTAACGGTGCGGACTTTGGACAGGCACAAAGAGGACGCACCGTGAACTAACGGGACATGTTTGGACCTTGTACCCGAGCGAGCCGTGTGCAAAACGGGAAATAACGGGATTCCCGCAGCCGATATAAGGGACGGCGCCGGCGCAGCTCGGGACAGTCAAGAAGAAGTACGCGAGAGCCTTACAGCCATACGGAAAGCGAAGAAGTACGCGAAGAGTCGATACCGAGGGACAGTGAAACGACGGGAACACAAGTGCGTCAAGCGGGCATCCAGAGTGGATCGCCGCACGTGAAGATCAGCGAAGGACGAGCGAACACAAGGACCTAGCGTGGTCAGAAAGGGACAGTGGAGTCAGTGGTCGCAACGGTGGTTCGGAGGGAAGCGCTAGCTTAACTCGTGGACGATACACCCTGCCCCATAACATCCTAAGCCCCGGTCGAGCCCGCAGGTTATCCTTCGGCGAGGACCTAGCGTAGTCAGAAAGGGACAGTGGAGTCAGTGGTCGCAACGGTGGTTCGGAGGGAAGCGCTAGCTTAACTCGCGGACGATACACCCTGCCCCATAACATCCTAAGCCCCGGTCGAGCCCGCAGGCTATCCTTCGGCGAGGACCTAGCGTAGTCAGAAAGGGACAGTGGAGTCAGTGGTCGCAACGGTGGTTCGGAGGGGAGCGCTAGCTTAACTCGTGGACGATACACCCTGCCCCATAACATCCTAAGCCCCAGGCGAGCCGGTACGGATCCCCGTCGGCAGCGACGCAGGCGTACGACGGAAGGACGACGAGGGAGCAACGACGTGCATCCAGCGGCGAGGATCACCGAATCCTGGTCAACAAGTGACGATAAATAAAAGTGGTTAAATCTGAGAATCTGTCTTCTTCTTGGTCGGGCAATCACACAAATCATAAATTTGGTGGGACGAACAAACAAAATCTCTGAGCTAGCCGTTGCATTTCGTAGCGAGCCGAAATAAGAAAAACAGTTCGTTACATCTGGCGCCCAACCGTGATTGTCCTGATCAAAAAGAACAGAGGAGAAGATGGGGAAATCGTGGCTATACAGCCTGAAGAGGGATGACTTTCCCGCAATAGCAAGCGCCCTAGGCATTAAGCTCGAAGGGTTGGTCGAGGATATGCGGAGGACGCTGTCCGAATTTATCCAGCAGACCACAGACGAGCCCGAAACAGTCGCCATACTCGAGGAGCGTTGGAGAGGGAGTACGCAAGAAGACCGGCCCCGGAGATCAAAGTCACCGGTGTGGAAGGCCTGGTGGGGAGCCTCGATGTCCACAGCATGATGGAGGCCAGCGGGAGCAGACCCGAAAGGCAGGAAACCGGGAGTGAACGGCGGGAAAGCAGCCGCGAGAGAAGGGAGAGGCGGGAGCCCAGCCGCGATCGGCGAGACATCGCAAGGGTAGCCCCTCCGGATTACGCAAAGGTGGCGAAACAGGTGCGGGAGTGGAGCTTCCGGTACGACGGCCACGACAAGCCATTGGAGTTCCTGGAACAGGTGGAGTGGTCAGCAATGACGTACGGCCTGGATATCAACCAGATCCCACGAGCGATGACGGAACTGCTGAAGGGCAGGGCCCTAAAGTGGTTCATCGCCAACAACAGGTTCTGGGAGACATGGGCAGAGTTCATCCATAGCTTCCAGGAATTCTTCCTGCCCAGAGGCTTCATGACGAAGGTGGCAGACCAGGTCAGGCAGAGGAAGCAGCGGCATGGCGAATGCTTCAAAGATTACATGGTGGACATGCAGACCCTAATGCGGCCCTTGGGGATGTCCCACAAAGAGATCCTGGAGAGGATAAGGGAGAACAGCACTCCGGCTCTACGGATGTTTGTCCGCCCATACGAGTGCCGAAACCTGGATGCTCTGATGGTCCTGGCCGACGAATTCGAGGAACTGGACTCCCAGAGGGAGCGGTTCGAATCAGAGCGGACCCAAAGAGCCCGCCACCAGCGGGATTTCCAAAGAGGGGAACAGCACACGGTGTGCAGAAGGTGCCAAGAGGAGCCCACAGGACCGTCGAGGCACGAGACGAACGGGCGAGGACCAGACCCGGCGCGGCGGGGGTTTGTGCTAAACCCAGCGCAAGCCTGCCATAGGTGCGGAAGCCAGGAGCACTGGATGCGGGAGTGTCGGAACCGACCGATCACATTTTGCTGGTCGTGCGGGCGAATCGGCCGGAAGACCGCAGAATGCTGCCCAAGATCGGGAAACGCCACGCGACCCCAGCCTCAGAGGGGCAACCAGGGTTCGCAAGGTGCTGCCCCTCAAAATTAATGGGCAAGCTGAAGGCGGAAGAAAGACAACTGTCCGCCACAGTGCTCATAAACGGAATGGAAGTTAAGGCCACGATGGACACCGGAGCCACAGCAAGCTTTATTAGCGAAGAGTTGGCGGACAGGTTGCGGGCAGTGGTAGAGGTCGTAGCCACGAGAAGAGAGGTGCGGATGGCTGATGGACGGTTCGAGGAGGTCACATCGCTGCTCGAAGTAGACGTAGGACTGGGAGAGAGGACCGTAAGAATGCAACTGCTAATCCTCCACAACATCATCGACGCGCTAGTACTGGGATGGGATTTCCTAACGAAAGTTGGAGCCAGGATAGCATGCGCGGGTCTGAGCGCAACGATACCGGCGGGACAGCTGGTGCGAAGCAATGCACGCGAGAAGCTGTCAGTGGCAGTAGTGGAAAGGACGACCGACTTTGCGGAGGAAGATATAGACGGCTTCCTGAAGGCAGAGCTAGCAGATTTGGGAAGAGTCCAAGGGACGTCAACGGTGGCGGTGCACAGAATCACGATGAAAGACGATCAACCGGTCAAACAGCGCTACTACCCGAAGAACCCGAAGATGCAGGTGGAGATCAACGCCAAGGTCGACGAGTTGCTACAAAAGGGGTGCATCGAGCCGTCTAGGAGCCCGTACAGCTCTCCCATAGTGATGGTGAAAAAGAAGACGGGTCAGTGGCGCTTGTGTGTGGATTTCCGCCAAATAAACGCAGTCCGTGAAGGATGCGTACCCGATGCCAATGATCAACTACATTCTGGATCAACTAAGGGAGGCGAAATACATAAGCAGTCTGGATTTGAAGGACGGGTACTGGCAGATTCCGTTGGCAGCAGCAAGTCGGCAATATACGGCATTTACGGTGCCGGGAAAGGGCCTGTTCCAATGGAAAGTAATGCCTTTCGGACTGCACTCCGCATCGGCAACGTTCCAGCGGGCGTTGGACCAGGTGATAGGACCAGAGATGATGCCACACGCATTTGCGTACCAGGACGACATAATTGTGATCGGACGGACACTACAAGAGCACAAGCGTAACCTGAAGGAGGTGTTCCGGAGGCTGAGGGCGGCAAACCTGAAAGTTAACGCAGATAAGTGCAAGTTCTTTCGAAAGGAGCTACAATACCTGGGCCACCGGGTGACGGATCAGGGCATCGGAACGGATCCGGAGAAGGTAGCGGCAATAGCTCAGCTAAAGCCCCCGGGAAACGTTAAGGAACTGCGACAGTATCTAGGAGTGGCGTCGTGGTACAGACGTTTTGTACCGGATTTTGCAACGTTGGTACAACCACTTAACGCACTCCTAAAGAAACAAGCAAAATGGGAATGGACTGACGCCCACCAAGAAGCATTCGAGGCCGTCAAAACTAGGTTGGTCGCCGACCCGATCCTGGCATGCCCCGACTTCACACGGACGTTCGTGCTACAGACGGACGCCAGCGACTACGGGCTGGGCGCTATCCTCACACAGCACTCCGAGCAAGGCGAGCGGGTTATATCCTACTCCAGCAGATCGCTGAACGGAGCGGAGAAAAATTATTCTGCAACAGAGAAGGAATGTTTAGCAATAGTGTGGGCTGTCAGGAAATTAAGACCATACCTGGAGGGCTACCATTTCAAAGTGATAACGGATCACATGGCCCTGAAGTGGCTGAACAGCATCGAGAGTCCGTCCGGAAGGATCGCGAGATGGGCATTGGAGCTCCAACAATACGACTTCGAGATTGCGTACAGAAAGGGCCAGCTGAACATCGTCGCGGACGCCCTATCGAGGCAGCCGCTGCAGGAAACGAGTCGCAGGATAACGGAAGAAGGGCAACCGGACGAACAGCAGGAGTGCAAGTGGATAGATGGGATGCGGAGGAAGATGAAGCAGGAGCCCCAAAAGTACCCGGACTACCTGGAAGAGGCCGGCCAATTGTATAGGCACATTCCGCACCGGGCAGGACACGAGGATGTGGTGTCATGGAAGCTGTGTGTACCAACCAGGGAGAGACAGCGCGTCATGGCCGAGAACCACGACATGCCGACGGCGGGACACCTGGGAAGTCGGAAGACTATGGCGAGGGTGGCAGCCAGGTACCACTGGCCAGGAATGCACCGAGACGTCAGGAAATACGTAAGGAACTGCGAGAGCTGCATGAAATACAAGCCCAACCAACTGCAAGCAGCCGGGAAAATGCTGACACAGGTGCCGGAAGAACCGTGGGCCACCGTATGTGCGGACTTTGTGGGCCCATTGCCGAGGTCAAAGCACGGCAATTCGATGCTGCTGGTCCTGGTGGACAGGTTCTCCAAGTGGACCGAGATCGTTCCGATGCGTAGGGCGACCACCGAGACGCTGCGAAAGGCCGTGCGAGAGCGGATAGTGGCCAGGTACGGAGTGCCGAAGGTCATGATCACGGACAACGGAGTCCAGTTCACGAGCAGGGCATTCAAGAGGTTTTTGGAGGAGCTGGGTGTAAAACACCAGCTCACGGCTCCATACACTCCACAAGAAAACCCGACCGAAAGGGCCAACAGGACCGTGAAGACGATGATCGCGCAGTTCACGGGGGCCGATCAGAGGACATGGGACGAGAACTGGCCAGAGCTGCAGTTGGCGGTGAACACGAGCGTGGCAGAAACCACTGGATACTCGCCGGCATTTATAACGCAGGGAAGAGAACCGAGGCTGCCGAATGCGTTGTTCGACGAACAGACGGCCGGAACGGGCAGATGTCCACAGACGCCGGCGGAAAACGCGGGAAAACTGAAGGAGATCTTCGAACTGGTGCGGAGGAACATGGAAAAGGCAGCGCAGGATCAGGCGCGCCACTATAATCTCCGGAGGAGGCCGTGGAAACCCAAGGTGGGCGAAACTGTGTGGGCCAAGGAGCACCACCTATCAAAAGCAGCTGAGGGCTTCGCGGCAAAACTGGCACCGAAGTTCGATGGGCCGTTCAAAATAAAGAAATTCACGTCGCCGGTGATTTGTATTTTGGAACACGCCACAACGAAGAAGACAAAAACGGCTCATATTAGCGATTTGAAGCCGGGAAGCGCGGGCGCCGGCGGGCCAGAGGACAACGAGAGCGACACACCACAATAAAACCCTTTCGCGAAGAAGGGGGGAAGACGATACAGGGTATCGAGAAGTCGGAAGTCGCAGTTAATCACTCACACACACACACACACACAAAAGGCCCGTTGGAGCGCGAGAGCGGGACAGGGAGGGTACACAGCCGGAAAACCGTTAACGGCTAACGCACACGATTGCGAATTCCGTAGGAGGCAGGTGCACGGAGGAGAATCCCGTTACCGGTACAGGCCCCGCGGAATAACGGCGGAAAGGAACAATCCAAAAACCGAGGTTTCGTCGCGGCGGAAAAAGCTAGAGGCTTTCTTTTGAAATCAAGTCGGCACGAGATGAGCAGCTACGTAGAGAACAACCGGGAGGTGAGGGTGACCGGCACCGGGGAACAGCCCGGAGCGATATGGAGGGCGGACTCCGAGTCCTACCTCCAGCTTCTGGCGTCACCCTTGGTGTCGCGATCCCCATCCCCGGTCCAGGAGGACACGGAGGAGGTGCCCGACACGGAGCTGTCGGAGGACGAGGCGATGGAGGCGATCCACGAAGAACCCGTGGATTACGTGTCCCTCTCCTCAGAGAGCGAGGAGGACGACGGGGGTGAGACCGTCACCCCGGTGGTATCCTCGGAGGAGGACGAAGGAGGCCGGAGCGCGAAGGCGAGGATGGCCTACCGCAGCGTGCGGCGGGCGACACAGGGCCACGGTCGGATTCGGCTGGGAGAGGCGATGCCGTCGAAGGACCCGCGGGAGGTCCGCGAGTTCGCGGAGGCACGGATCGCCACGCTGCGGCGGTTCGAGCGGATGGTGGTGGAGCGGAAGGCAGCCGCCGCCAAGGCCGCGTGGGAAAAACGCCTGTCGGAGTGGCAAGAGGAGGAGGAGGCACTGTGGGTGCCCCACGCACCGTCGTTGCCACCACGGCAGCAGCCGTTGCCACCGACACCACCGCCGCCGTCGCAGCCGCCACCGCCACCAACAACGCAGCAGCAGCAGGAGCAGCCGCAGCCGCCGACGCCGGAGCCGCAGCACCCGAATATGACGCAGCCACCGACGCCGCAGCCACAGCCGCCACCGGCGCAGTCACAGCCACCAACGCAGCAGCAGCAGCAGCAGCAGGAGCAGCCGCAGCCGCCGACACCGGAGCCGCAGCACCCGGAGATGCCGCAGCCACCGACGCCGCAGCAGCCGCCGACACCGGAGCCGCAGCACCCGGGGATGCCGCAGCCACCGACGCCGCAACCGCAGCCGCCGTTGCCGCCGACGCCGCCACCGGCGCAGCCGCAGCCACCACCGCCACCACGCACGCCAACACCGCCGCCATCACCACCGACGCCGCCGCCGCCGCGCACGCCGACGCCGCCACCCCAGGATGAGGACCAGGCGCACGTCGCGCAAACGCTGCGCACGATCGCCCTGGGCGGCCGCCGGTGGCACCAGCAAACGGTGACCTGGACGTGGCCCGCACCGCCGGAGGACACGCCGGAGGCCCGCGTGTGGGAGGAGGTGGGCGCGGTCGGATGGAGGCCGGTGGAGAAGCGAGCGCGCGACCCGCAAGTTCACGCACGGGTAGAGGTCGAAGACGCGGGAGAGAACCCGGAGAAGGGTCCGTGGGTGTGGCCCGTACCACCACCACCGAAGCTCGCGCGGCCTCCGCAGGCAGCAGTCGCTGGGCGGGAAGCCATGGAAGGAGCTCGAGCGCGCGGAGTGGCCACCCAGAGTGGTCGAGGAGGCCGAGGCCCAGGCGAGAAGAAGCCACAAGGACCGCTGGGCCAAGCTGTTCGCGCTGGACGGCCAGCGGTTCCGGCTGAAGGTGCGTCGCGGCGGGGGCATTCAAGTATACGTGCCTGAATAAACACACAAAAAAAAAAACGAAAACGACGATTGAGAGTTGTGGGTCAGGGGAGGGTAAGGGCACTTTGTTGCTCACAGTAAAAAAATAGGTGCGAGTCATCTTCAGCAGCCAACAGGCACGCGGGCCAGCGAGCGGACGCGGGGCCAGGCACGCGGGCCAGCAATCGGACGCGGGGCCAGGCACGCGGGCCGGCAAATCGACGCGAGGCTGCCGCAGGCGCGGAGACGGAAGAGGAGGCCTCCAGGGCGCTTCAGGACCAGGGGCAGCCGCCCGGAGCATGTAGGGGCATTTCATCCGAGATCCCTGAAGAAGGGCCTCCAGGGTGCCCGTGTCCAGGGCCGGCAACCCTGGAGCATTAAGGGGCTTCATGGCATGTCCGAGGAGCTACAAAAAAGAGAGGATGTGTAAATATGGCGGTTTTCTTACAATAAATTCCGTAAACTTACCTCCATTGAGCTGCAACTCCGAAATCCACGTGTCTGGAGAAAATCGGGATGGGGGCGCTACGATAATAGCGGTCGATCGATAGTGAGATCGATAGGGAACAAAAATACTGGATTTTATATTGATTTTCAACACGCTGTCACACTATTGACAACAATCGGCACGACATCGGAACATCGGAATTACGGAACATGAAGTGGCAACGCCGGTCGCCAATATCGATAACTCGATCGCGCACTCAGCGATGGGACAACATCGGTAGGAATCGGAAGTGGCAACGCCGGTCACCAACATCGATAACTCGATCATGGTGAGTATCGGTGGAGTTGCCAGAGATGGAAAGCGCTCATCGGCGGGAAATTTAAATGCGGAGCTGGCGACCAGAGGCAGACGGCAACAAATACAGGAACCTGGAGAAGGGCGCAAGGATCAAGATGCCGAGTCAAGATGTCGAACGACAGGGTCTACTAGGCTGAGGCTGTCGGGCTGAGATCAAGGAGGCGCCAGTCGACGTGAGGAGAATGGAACGGTGAGGATCAAGATGCCACGTCGAGATGCTCGAATACGCTGAGACGTAAGGCTGCGATCAGGAAGGCGCAAGGAGGTTCAAGATGCCAAGTCAAGACGCTGAACGACGGGGTCTAATAAGCTGCGACTGCCAGGCTGAGAACAAAGGGCGCAGGGTCGACGAGAGGTGATTGAGGAAGTTGCCCATGCAAGCAGACACCGAAGCAGAGGACCGCCGGAAGCAGCATTCTTTTGAAATCTTCCGAAGAAAGGGGGAGATGTGAGGAGTCTTAAAACTCCCCACAAATCCGGGTGTAGGAGATCGGCATAGCAACAGCGAAGACGGCTGCAATGCGAGAGGAGCCAAGGGCGGTCAGGTCGAACGGTAAATAATGGACCTTGGACCCCGGCAAAGCGGAGAGACCGTGAATTAACGGTACCGCGCTGGACCTTGGACTCGAACCCGCCAAGGGCGTAGAGGTCATACGGTAACGGTGCGGACTTTGGACAGGCACAAAGAGGACGCACCGTGAACTAACGGGACATGTTTGGACCTTGTACCCGAGCGAGCCGTGTGCAAAACGGGAAATAACGGGATTCCCGCAGCCGATATAAGGGACGGCGCCGGCGCAGCTCGGGACAGTCAAGAAGAAGTACGCGAGAGCCTTACAGCCATACGGAAAGCGAAGAAGTACGCGAAGAGTCGATACCGAGTGACAGTGAAACGACGGGAACACAAGTGCGTCAAGCGGGCATCCAGAGTGGATCGCCGCACGTGAAGATCAGCGAAGGACGAGCGAACACAAGGACCTAGCGTGGTCAGAAAGGGACAGTGGAGTCAGTGGTCGCAACGGTGGTTCGGAGGGAAGCGCTAGCTTAACTCGTGGACGATACACCCTGCCCCATAACATCCTAAGCCCCGGTCGAGCCCGCAGGTTATCCTTCGGCGAGGACCTAGCGTAGTCAGAAAGGGACAGTGGAGTCAGTGGTCGCAACGGTGGTTCGGAGGGAAGCGCTAGCTTAACTCGCGGACGATACACCCTGCCCCATAACATCCTAAGCCCCGGTCGAGCCCGCAGGCTATCCTTCGGCGAGGACCTAGCGTAGTCAGAAAGGGACAGTGGAGTCAGTGGTCGCAACGGTGGTTCGGAGGGGAGCGCTAGCTTAACTCGTGGACGATACACCCTGCCCCATAACATCCTAAGCCCCAGGCGAGCCGGTACGGATCCCCGTCGGCAGCGACGCAGGCGTACGACGGAAGGACGACGAGGGAGCAACGACGTGCATCCAGCGGCGAGGATCACCGAATCCTGGTCAACAAGTGACGATAAATAAAAGTGGTTAAATCTGAGAATCTGTCTTCTTCTTGGTCGGGCAATCACACAAATCATAAATTTGGTGGGACGAACAAACAAAATCTCTGAGCTAGCCGTTGCATTTCGTAGCGAGCCGAAATAAGAAAAACAGTTCGTTACAGCGTGTTAATTGATAGAGTGGCCTATTCGGCATCGTAAATGCTGTCTTTGACTTGGACGAAGCATCGAAACAATACTAAAATGCATCCTTGAGATAGATTTTAGAGATACCATGTATTGAAGGCAATCTACTAAGCAAACCTTCTAAAATCGGCATTGGGAACGGATCCTTTTTCGTTACCTCATTCACCTATTCACTTACGTAACATTAACGTAGTCCCTCTCGCTCAAACAAATGAAATAAGTCCGTCACCGCTTGTAACTCACGTTGTTGGGCAGCTGTTGCTAAAGTTGTGTCACGTCCTAAGATTCTTCTCCGATCTCGTTGAAGGTCTTCCAAAAATCATTTCCGCAAATGACATCTTGAGTAATAGTTTCCAAAATAGGAAACGCTAACATTCCAATCATCCGAATTAGGACATCCACGTTGGAGTTTTCCGAAGTCGGTTTACAATCTGGACAACTAGGCTTGTACGTGTCCAGTTTCCCACATCCATAACAAAATACACGACGGGGTTTTAACCCGCGCACAATTTCAGCATTACCTCGTGATCGTCCTTTTGATCAGCGTTAGCGTCATCTTCATGCATTACTTCTGTAACCACACGCTTAGGGTTCTGGAGTCTCCATGATGAATTGTTGGTAACGTGCCAATAGAATTCTTCATGCTTATAGCATTCGCTACGTAAAGCAGACAAATTTGCGATTGGCACATGTAATAGTTCGTGTTTTAGCTCAGGCTTCAGATTTCTCTTAACCGCATCTACTAGGTCGGAATCCGATATTCGGATACGCAGGGTATCTGCAATCGCCAGCATTGAGTCCAAAAAATCGTCAACATTTTCATTCGGTTTCTGCTGATCATATTTTTGATGTCTTCGTGACATCATGATGTTGGTATCTTTCTCTGAGTCGGGTAAACAGAGTAATCTAATTTCTATCAGCCGAATCTTAATGAAAGCTCCAGTAGTATAATAAAGCTAGTTCTGGGAACAACAGATAGGCGAATTGGTACAAGAGGTCAAAGTCCCCATTTAAACATTGAGAACTGTTTAACTTCTCCATTCCTCTTCCACTCTATCAGACGGAGCTTGCGACGGGAAGTAAACGTTTTTTAGGGCAACCGTAATTTTTTCGGTAATCGACGCTGAGATTGTCTCTTGAAAATGAGTTAGAGATTCGCTAATAAGGTTGTGAACTCGTTGTTCAGATAAAGTTGCGGTGTTGTTCATCACACTTCCTGTGGACGCTCGTGGCGGACAAGAGACTGTCTGGGTGCGCTCAGTTGCGTTTGACGGATTTCTCCTTAAACTTCGTGCTGGGGGTTCTGATCTAGCATTGGAAGAACGCGAAGTATCGCGAATATGACTTCGGGTGTTGGGTCTAGCGCAGGCAATCGTGTCCGCGGCGCCGTTGGCATTAACCGGAATTGACGGGGTCGTGGTTAACATGTTGAGCTCGTCTAAGCTACAAGCTCTACGACAGTTGGGACAATTGTAATTCTTAAACATCCACTGCGATATACAATCGCTATGAAATCTGATTCAACAGGTGGTTTCAATGATCGGAACTTCGCTAGCTACTGCATCGTTACCAATGGTGCATTCAGGATTGCTGACAGCAAGGTTGTCGCTACTTCTTGTAATAGGCATAATGGTACAACAGAATCTTTTTGAAATAACTATATAAAAAAAACGTGATAAGGGTTTGGCCTGCCTCGTATACGGTTTACAACAATTTCAAGCTAGCTAGGGTTATCCTCATCTTCAACTGATTCTACTCTTAGGGTTTTTTAAAATATTGTCTGGTTAAAAGAAGAATGATCTGAACTAATTCAATATCAAACAGACTCGATTTCCACCATCCATATATACGTCGTCAATATGAAGTTCTGGTATAGAGTTGTAATAATACAATATTATCATTCCATACTAGAAACTCCTAATTGACTTCTTGTTTCGGATTGACATATTAACAACCTCATTATTTATATTAATATGACCGGTCTGGTTTGACTTAAATCTGCCAATCCCAGCAATTTAAATTCGCAAACACTATGTTTTACGTCTTTCCTTATTCAGATCAGTATAAAAAGAGACCGAACTGACGCCGACAGTAAAGTCGGTAAGCTTCTAACAGCAACAGAGTTGCATTTCTGGTGATCTCGCTTTAGGAAATGTAAATTACTTATCCTAGACAAAAGTAATAGGGCTGCCAGATTAGTTACCTGGAACTCCACTGTTAATGCTTTAGATGATAAATAAACGCTCGAAATCTTGACTATTTAAAAATGGTTTAAAACCACCCTTACACATCAGACTTAGCGATCACCCATGATCGTTGACTGCTTCTGGGAAATAATTACATACATGTAGTATCACTTTATCCTGAGGAACTCCAAAGGATAAGACGGGACGTGCGAACAAAAACCATCGCCCTATTGTGCTGCCTATCGATAAGGCACTATCATTATCGAGTCCAAATGTAACAAACCTTTTGACATATCGTTAGAAACTTTCAGGCCAAAATAAATAAATTCAAAAAATTTCAAAAGTGTGGGCGACTGCGCGCGTGTTAGTTTTTGGCAGTTTGTGCATATGAGTGGGCGTTGCGTGGTAGCTTTGGGCGTTGCAAAAATTTGATGCATATTAATAGAAAACGGATAGACAAATAGAAAATGAAAAAATTGTAAAACATTCTTTAAAACTGTGGGCGTGGCAAACAGTTTCTTGGCAAATCGATAGAAATTTACAAGACCAATACTAAACTGAAAAACTATCAAAAATTTTCAAAAACTGTGGTCGTGGCAGCATTGGTCAACAAAATGGCGCTGAGTATTAAGAATGTGCAGGTTTAATTTAGCTTTCTAGCCTTTGTAGTTCCTGAGATCTCAACATTCATACGGACTGTCCGGACATGGTCAGATCGACTCCGCTTGATCCTGATCAAGAATATATTTATATACTTTTCAACGAATCTAGTATGCCCTTTTACTCTACGACGTTGTTGAAAACTAAGTATTTGGGTGTAATCCTTTTTTCTATATTTATTAAACAATCTTGATAATATCTTATTAATCGCAGGATTGCTAAAGCTTTCTTTCTTGTTTGTTATTCATTATAATAAACAGATAACATAACACCATATCAGGTGTAATTGTATCTTAATTACAATACATGCTTATTTTTGTAAGAAAATTGTCGTTTAGTTATCAGTTAAAGAGAACTTACCAACAACTTTTTGCGGGGTAAAGTTATGATCCCGATATAGGAAATACTGATTGTCCAAAATCAGAACCAGTTGGGGTACTTCTCGGGCGCCACATTTTTGAAAAATTGACTCTTCATGCACTGCATTGACTGTTGCGAAGCTAATACCTTAAAAATTCAAAGACAGTGAATTGGCACTTTCAAAGCTAATAAATACCTATTGGCTGAAGTAGTTCAAGTATCTTTTTGAAGGCATCCACAATTCGAGTGCACTTAAAACACCAATCATTGTAAAACATGACAACGTGCACTTTTTTGGCATTTTTTGATAAAATAATTTTTTCAAAGTAATTAGCTGTTATTGATAACTTATGGTAAAATGCAATATCTTGGTTAATATTAAATCGTTGTCCAAAATCCTCATTTTTATTTAATGAAAAGCGATTATATTCACTATAATCATGTTTAGTTTGAAGGTACTGTGAGTTAGTATCCGATACTCCATACCGGTCAAAAATTCGCCGTCGATCCATGTCGGATAGAAGTTCATAAGCTAGTTTAATTTGTATAAACTTTTCGGCGCCGTAATCATTTTGAATTTTATCTGGATGCCTGCAATATATAAAAATAAATTAATAAACAGATATAAAAATATAAAAGTGTATACTCGTACAATAATGTTATATGCACCCTTAACATAGTAGAAAAGTTCTGGAATCATTCGACTAAATCACTGTACGATCTAAAGCCCACTTTACGTATAATAGACTATTAAAAACATCCTACGAAACTAAAGAAAATCCCGGTGTGAGTGAAAAGCGTACTTAATTATCAATTAAATAAATCAGAATCAAAATGGATTTCTCTATAGCATAATATCAAATCCTTCGTCTTAAAATTGCCTTACAGTGGGTAAGCCCTAATATTTGAGTTATTCAAATAAATTCGACCTAAACAGAAATCTTTCTTAGGCACCCTACTCATTTTACTCGTCTTCAGTCATACTTAATTTTGAAACTTTTCAAGAAATAGTCCAGCCCGTGAAATCATTCGTTGGCATTATTAATCAAAAAATGTAGTCTGTAAACCCACACTTTTGATTTTTAATGCTCTCGTCGACATACCAAACATATAACCTTTTTGTAAAATCAGTTTATATAGGTAATCTAAATAAAAATAACATTATCAATAACAGTATCAATAAAATTCTGATGTATAGTAATTTGCTAGAATAAAAATCGTTATTTAAAATATAATTTTTTTCAAGTTTTGATTATTTTAATCTTTTCTTTTACTTTTACAATAACTTTTGAAATCTTATTCTAAGCAAACTAATTATCATTTTATAAAATGATTCATGCTATGTGACCTAACAAAATTACGCTGGGCTGGTTGATCGTTATAAAAAAGGACTTTGTACTCCAGGCTTAGGGGAGCCAGTGTACATCCTTTGCTTTCAGTATCAGATGCGTCGTCTTGGCCTCTATGTATTTCCGCCAAGGTGAGCCGCATGTCCAGATGAATACCTAACTTACTTACGTCATCGGCTTCTGGGATGCACGTGTGGTTCATAACCAAGGCCGGGCAGCTTTGTTTGTTAAGGGTAAACGTAACCTGTTTGCATTTTTGTTTGTTTACTCGTATGCGCCAATCTGCAAGCCAATGCTCTACACATGTTAGCGTTGTAGCGTTTAATGGTCATCTAGATTGACTCAGAACACTTCTTTGGGCACTCCATCTTCTATAGGACAATCGCTTGAAGTGCTTGAACTGCATCTATTGCATCTTTGGTAAAGGTAAGACTTTAGAAGCTTATGTAAGTTATAGGGCAGCATTTTGATTATTTTAAACATAAGTGTGTTTTGAGGGACTGATTCGTAGAAGATTCAAATAATTTGAATCTTCTTGAGCTTATTGACCTGTAGGATGATGGCTTTGTGTTGTCTTTCCCAGGCTTAGGGATCATAACTATGACTGATTTCTTTCACTTTTAACGGATGAATCCAATTTTGGTAATTGCGTTGGAGAGCAAGCAGATTTGTAGAACTGCACACATTGGGAGCTCTATGATCGTTTTTGGGGTTAATAAGTCGAAGCCAGGCGATTTTCCATTTTCAGTTGCTCTTTTAAAATAACTTTCATTATTTTGCATGCCCGAAATTCTATGGGATCTTGTGGTGCTAAGGCAGATGCAGTTAAGGGTGGGAGAGCAAATGAATTAGTGACTGGATTTGGTGATAATTCCTATGTCCATGTCACCATGTTTCCGATAAAGTTACGGAGGGGTACAAAAGTTTCTGTTGGTGCCTGTAGATTCCTATGGGCTTTCCACAATGAGTTCTTTGTGCTGGTGGGTGTGAGACCTTCGATGTAACGTAGTTGTGCGTCCGCTTCTTCTTTCTTAAATATATTAGTAAGTCTGTGAAAAGCTGCATGAGTGGGTATCTTGTGGATTTGACGCTTTTTCTGCTGCAACTAGTGTTGATTCTAGGTCCCCAGGAAACTGATCAAAGTCTTGCTCGGTTTCAAAGGGGCTAGAAAAGTCGGTAGGCGAACAACCATAATTGTTGTACCTCTCCCAATTGGTAATGTTGCTTATAAGCCTATACGGTCGCTCGATGTGTTTCTGCTGGTATAAAAGATGAAAGAGCACCGGACATTGATCAGATGAAAGTTCTGGAAGTGCCTCAGCTGTAATCAGTGATTGGGATGTCCTCTTGGTGACGGCAAAGTCAATTAAATCTGGACGCTTCTTAGGATCTGCTGGCCAGTATGTAGGGGCACCCGGAAAAACATAATTAAGCTTGCTTTGCGGTTTAAAGATTGCGTTGTACAGCTCTTTTCCTTTTGGGCTCGCTATCCGAGATCCCCAGTACATGTGCTTGGAATTTGTCCTCAGATATTGTGAAGCGGGGTGGGCAATAGACAGCAGACAGAGTAAGAGCACCGTTATAGTATTGGAGGCTTATAGACTATAAAGTATAGAGTATATAGTATAGAGTATAGGAGGCTTGTAGATTGCAGGCAGTCTTCTTGCCAATTACTAAGAAAGTGGTGCTTAATTCGCGATCGTATTAGTATGGCAGTGCCTCCTAGGGCATTGCCATCCGGGTGATTTGTGAAGTAAAACTTGTATCCTGGTATTTTTTTTTTTTTTTAAAGTTTTTGCGTTCTTTATGGGATCTTCTCTTATTATGAGACTAAGAATAATTATTCAAATCTTATTATATAAATTAGTTTAAGAACAATATTAAATAGTTGTATTAGTTAGAGACGGCCCTAGGATTTCTTTGCTGGGCTGGAGAATCTTTGCGTTTTAGTCTGCTGTGACTACATACACACGTGAGCGACTTCGCGAGAGGATTTTCGTGTGCGGCGAGCTTTGCTTGATGTTTACTCTTTCTCATCTGGATTTCCTCGTTGACGAGGTTTATGTTGAGGTCTGTATGGATGCTTTCGCTGCGTATGTACCATGGTGCCCCAGTAATAGTTTGCAGAATCGCTGACTGAGCTCGCTGTATAATTTCAATGTTGGTTTTGGACGCGTTTCCCCATAATTCACAGCCGTATGTCCAAATGGCTTTCAGCACGGTATTGTAAGGAAGTACTTTGTATTCCAGACTAAGCGGAGAGTTGCAATTAATAAGCCAGTGGAGATTGCCTGCTTTAAGCTTCATATGAGTCCTTTTAGATTATTATATGTCGCCGCCAGGTGAGGCGTCTATCTAGGTGAACCCCGAGATATGTTACTACGTCTGATTGTGGGATGAGTGTATTGTTTAGGGTACATAGTGGGCAGGCTTGTCTATTCAGTGTGAATGTTACATGTCTGCTTTTGGTCTCAAGTTTTTCTGTTGCCTTTGATGGTCATTTGGGTCGGCTGAGTATTGCGGTATCGTCAGCAAACGTAGAGGCTGTATATAAAGTGTAAAGACCCAGCACACTTCCTTGGGGAACTCCAGCATTGATGACGCGGCCGTGTGAAGTCGAACTGTTACACCTAATTGAGAACACTCTTTTGAAGAGATAAGATTCGAACACTTTGTAGGTATTCTGGGGAAGCAGTTTTGTTATCTTGTACATTAGTCCTTCTAGCCAGACTCGGTCAAATGCTTGTGCGACATCTAAGAATATTGCTGAGCAGTATTCCCGGTGCTCAAAAGCAGTACGAATTTCGTTTGTGATGCGATTGACCTGTTCGATCGTTCTATGATTTTTGCGAAAACCAAATTGATGGGATGGTATTGTGTTTCGCATTCTTAAGTAGGGAGCTAGGTGTTTAAAAAATGCCTTTTCAAACAGTTTCGAGAGACACGATAGGAGACTGATTGGTCTGTAGGATGAGGGTTGCGTTTTGTCTTTGCCTGGTTTGGGAATCATCACTATGATTGCCTTTTTCCACCTTTGGGGATAGTATCCAAGTTTCGTAATAGCGTTAAAGAGATTGCATAAGGTCAGAACCGCACACGGTGGGAGTTCTATGATCATTTTTGGTGTCACCAAGTCGTGTCCAGGTGATTTTTTGGGCTCAAGATCTTTTATTATAGATGCTATCTCACGTTGACTAAATGTTATTGGATTTATTGGTGGCTGGATTTTAATTGCTACAGGTAGGACAAATGAGTTGCTAGCAGTATTTGGTTGGAACACGAAGGTGAAGGTGATCGGCGAATGCACTTGCTCTATCTTGTTCGCTGCGTATCCAGCTTCCTGAGGGGCCTCGCAGTGGAACGACTGTTTCTGCTGGTGGCTGAATATTTTTGTGTGCTTTCCACAAAGGGTTCTTCTTGCTGGTGGGCGATAGTTGTTCTATATATAGATGCTGGGCGTTTGCTTTCTCAAGCTTAAGTGCCCTGGTTAGTCTACGTGTTGCTAGTTTTAGCTGTTCCTTAGCCTTTGGGGATCTGTGATTCTGCCATTCTCTTCTTAGTCTTCGTTTTTTAAGTACTAGCTTTTCGATTTCGCGAGTTGTCTTGGTATGATTTGTAATTTTGTGTGCGTCTGGAGGGGTAGAGGCCTTGGCTGCAGCAACAAGATTTTCCTCCATCGATTTGGTCAGGCGGTCAATATCCTCATGGGTAGACACTGTTTGAGTTGGTACCATGTGAGTACAAACATATTTCGTGTACATTGCCCAGTTCTGACAGTCCTGTTGCCTGTCAGCCTGTAGGTGTGCTCAGTTATATGTGGTCGATGCCTGAAAGCAAGTAAAACTGGTGAGTGATCTGATGATAGTTCTGCAAGTGACTCAGCCGTAATATTATTTCTAGGGATCTTTCTTATTATTGCAAAGTCAATGAGATCCGGGAGCTTATTTGGATCTGCTGGCCAGTATGTAGGCCTACCCGGAGTGACATAATCGAGCTTATTTCGTGGCTTAATGAGCGCGTTGTAAAATTGTTTGCCCTTTGGGTTTAAAAGGCGTGAACCCCAGTGCGTGTGCTTGGCATTGTAGTCACCAGCCGCTATAAATCGCTCACCGAGTGAGTTGAAAAATTCCAAGAATTGGTCCTCAGAAACTGCAAGACGAGGTGGGCAGTAGACTGCGGCCAGAGTGACGGGGGATTGCAGGTAGTCCGTTTCAGTTATATTATGAAGGTGGTGTTTGATGCGACCTCTAACAAGTATGCCAGTGCCGCCATGGGCTTTTCCGTCCGATTGGTTTGTGGCGTAGAATAGGTATCCTGGAACATGGAAGTTGTGCTTGTCTGTTAGATGTGTCTCGGAGAGGAGCATGACGTCAATACTTTTCTTGGATAGGAACTGAGTTTATGCCGTGAAACGCCATTCGCGTTCCACATAGATATTTGAAGTGGAGACATTATGTTGATTTTGATGACACGAGAAGCTGTATCAGCATATTTTGGTTTCGCATAAGCTCTTGCATTGTGGTTTGCATGAATGCCATAACTTCTTTTAGGGTTTGCTGGAGTGAGATCATCATCGTTTCAATGCCAGTTGATATATGCTGTTCTTTCCTGTTCTTCCCGCGTAGTAGTTGACTTTTGTGTTATTAAATTCACGCTTTTAATTCCCGATCTTAAGGCAGTAGCGAAGGAAACGCTTGGATTGGTACGATGTGTAGGAAGGGGTGCCTTGTAAGAGGGGCCCGATTGTGGCGGAGTGTGACTGATGTGTGTGGCCTGAGCTCGTGTTGATTCTCCGTGTTTGTTAAGACGGTTCTTTAGTTTCTTATATACTACACAGCCACGCCAATTCACTGTGTGACTTCCACCGCAGTTGCTGCACATTTTAACAGAGCTGTCTTCCTTGTTCTTATGACAGTTCGCTGTGCTGTCGGCTTCACTACAGACTACGCAGATAGAGTTCAGTGTACAGTAAGCCTTAGTGTGGCCATATTCTTGGCAGTTAGTGCACTGCACTGGGCGGTTGCGCTTGTATCACAGTAGAAGAGCCACTACTGTGATACGCCGATGCAATAGATGCTGTAACTTGTAGATTGGGTGAACTTCATTTTTTTTTAGTATCTGGCTCTCTGGCTCCAACTCGATTTTGAACATTGGTTGTGGTTCCTTATTTTTGTTAAGTATGTTCATGACCATTTTTGCATTAAACTTCTTTTCCTTGAGCGCTTCTACGATTTCAGTACCCTGGTATTTGAAAATTGTACTTTTCAGTAAGGTGAGTCTCTGAGAGTAGCGTAAGAACTGAAAAATTCTAGCCTGTGCAGCGAAACGCCAGTTGCTTGCATAAATGGCGCCAGTTGCCTGCTGTTGCACGTTCTCAGGAGAGTTTGTTTGGTGGTGTTTGATCTTAGTACACACGCAAAGGAAAAATTTGCCACTGTTCGGTGGCTGACAGACGAAGGAATGTTAGTTTTAGTTGGTTCCATTACTTTGTGAATTTCTGGTGTGGTACGAACACGAGCTGACGCTACTCGTTTGTTTAGACACCTTGTAAACGCATCATCGCCAGTTGGCTGTATGTATTTCGCCACAGTTGCTGCATAATTTAGTTGATTTTGTTCTTAGGATAGTTTACTGTACTATAAGCATCGCTGCAAGCGATGCAGGTGGATTTTAGGGTGCAGTCCGCTGTGGTGTGGCCATATTCTTGGCAGTTGGTGCACTATACAGGCTGCCTGCGCTTATGTGGCTCTTCCACGGTTATTCTCCGGTGCAGTAAATACTGAAGTTTATAAATAGGATGTATTACATTTTTGCTGATTTTTTGACTAGATGGCTCCCGTTTGACTGTTAAAAATGTTGAACACCGTAATTGTGTTAAAGTTTTTCTCCTTTAGTCCTTCGATAATTTCGGTTGGGGTCACTGATGATTCTATTTCTTTAATGACAACCTGCAATCCTTTGGCACTTTTAAGCTGTTAGGTGTAGTAATTCTTCCCGGCTTTTTTTCTTGAATTTGATTTATTGTACAATTTGTTCATAGATTATATATTTTACAGCAGGGTAATTAATTACAGCTTGCATCAACTAGTAGGGCTTAACACAAAGTTATGTTTACAGCATAAAATGATAATTACAAATCTTATAAAGTTAAGCAACATTAAGAGAGTTTTCGATGATGCATAAAATCCTTTTTAAACAACGAAACTGGATAAATAACTATATGAAATATATTACGATTGTAATAGCTTTGTAAACTCCGTTTTGCATTTTACAAATTTAGTTGTGCAAAAAATAGTTGACAGCAACTCAATTTTGTTTGGGGATTAAAGCAATAAATGAAGACTTACATAGCCCCACAAAAAGTAGTCTAGCGGTGTTAAATCACAAGATCTTGGAGGCTTATGAAAATCGGAACAACAGCAATCTCGTTTGGGCCCATTCGACGAATCTACGCCTTGCTTGATGATCGTTGGTTCAATTCTTGCACGAGTTGATTTTGTAAGCACGCATGACGAATTGCCAAACCAAACTGAGAATAAATCACTTGACAGCTGTTAAATCGGTCGCCATCTTGAACAGTAATGCCAACTTAAAGTTCTATACCTCTAAAAAAAACACCCGTTATATTGTATATGCCCTGACGTCCAAGTCTGTCGTGGTTGCTATTAGTCTACTTGTAAATCGATCGCGAGAGTGGAGTTCCTAAGTCAAATAGATCCGTTATCAAATGCCAAGATTCCATGAAGCTTCTATCAAAATTGTATCCTATTTGTGATCCTAATCGCTATTGCTATCCGCTCCGCCCGCCGCTCCATCCTCGTCATCATCATCATCGCTGTCCTCCAGTTCGGGCATCGGGAAGCGCAGGAGAGCCGCAATTCCAGTCAGTTGAGCAAGTTGTTCTCCTGAGATGTGCCTGCTTGAAAAGATTTTGACTTCTCCCCCAGCATCGCGAACGGATTCAACCAGATTGACATATTCCTTCCTAAGAGCAACGTCTTGGCACCTGAAGAGGTTGTCTCAGATGAGCAGCGTTTCGATGGCCTGCGACTCGGCGGCTTGCAGGACGTGTTTCTTGCCATAGAAGGCCTTGGCGGGCTCGCATTGCAGCATCATATAGAATTGCTCCAGGGCCTTGACCTCGCCAGCTGCCTTGGGGTCAGACATCTTGGCCAGCACGGCGGGATCCTGAAGAACATCCTTCAAAGAGTGCTTAAATCCCGAGGAGGCGTGCACCAGCATGAACTTGCTTTTGTTGTCCAGCAGCAGTTTGTAATCCATCTTGACCGCTTGCTGGAACATGTAGTCGTAGAACTGATCGCGCACGAATCCCGGCGAGGCAATCAACACACATTTGACCACATCGAAGTTGACGTGCCGCAGGATGCTTGCATTACCTGCTCGTAGAACTTGGCCAGTCCCTTCTCGTGCTGCTGGACACTGCCCATGCGTTTGCGCGGTATGGAGACCTCAATTTTGCGGCGCACTAATGTCATGCTGGCGGTGATCAGGCAGACGTGTGCCAATCCCTCCTGCATAACCACAGCCGCCACATCCGCCGACTGTGTGGGATCGCAGGCCAATTCGATGCGCTCCAAGGCAATCCAGGTACTTGGTCACTGATCGGTGGCTAGACTCATCCGGAGTCTGCACTTTCGCTTCGAGTATGTTTCCCTTAGTTTGAGGTATAACATGGAACTTGTTTTCTCCGATGATTGCAGATAGTTTGTTAACCAGCACACTTGAGGTTTTCTCACGTATAAATATTGGTGGTGGCTTATTCTTCTTCTGCTCCTGTTCTTCGGTTGGATGCACTTTGCAGTTACCTTTTTGAAGCTGAGTTGTTGTCAGCGAGATTTTTTTTTGGCTGATTGCCAGCCTGTTTGTGTTGTGGATTTCACTTTCGCTTTATTTGGTTCTGGCGATCCAGCCCTGTTTGACTCAGTTTTTTTTTTTGTTTTGTTTCTTGTCCGCTGTTGCTTTCAAGTGTGGGTGTGAGTGCACTTGCTTTGGGTTTTGATGATAAATTAATTGACTTTGTTCGGAGCTCGATGAAACACGTCTTACCCCGACCTTGGTCTGGCAACGCAACTCGGTTTGTTCGATCGGTTCGATGGTTCTATCACCTGGGACACCCTCGCGTTTTTCGCGATCGATTGGCAGCACTATCAGCTGGGCTACCTCCTCGTTCGTCGCGATCGGTTGGCAGCGCTATCAACTGTTCAGTCAAATTGTTTATATTTTTCAATTGTTCGAAAAAAGTGTGGAATACTAGTTTTTCCACCTGTGAACGTCCAGCAAATACGTGGTGCCACTTCCACCCGACATTGCACACTCTTCTACTAGATCTGACAGCGACGTCTTTAATAGTTAAATTTCGCGAAGCGTTTAAAATCATGTCCGTCTTAGACGGGTCCTTATCGATGAAGTTATAAAGGTTTTAAAACGAGTTTTGTATACCGTATAACTCTTGTGGAAATCGCGGAACGACCAGGGATTTTAAGGCTTTTGGGTTTTGTTCGAACATATTCTGAAACTTTCTAAAAAATATAAAATATAGAGATGTGTTACGTCGGCGTAATAGTGCCCGTTTTCTGGATAAAGACTAAGGCCAAGGAAAAGGCATGCGATATTTAGGCTCCAGGCTGCCAGCGTAAGCTCTAAGTTCACCACCGGACAATTTTGCACACTACAACAAAAGTTGTTGGCTATTGACGACTACAAAGACGCTCTGAGGGCTCTTGTCCTTGGATATCAAAGACAAGACTTATACTCGCCGCGGAAAAGTTATTTTTATTTATGCCAATATTAAACAACTAATTTCTATCAATGAAATGCATTGCCTGGAAGAGGCTAACAACAAAATGTTGTTTATACTTAATACATGTCCATGTTACGGGGTTTGGACTTTCACCCGCTCTCCGCTCCCTCTTACGCTCTCTCGATCTTCACCACAGAGTCTCCGAGGAGTCTCCGCTACGCTTGGGAGAGTCTCGCTAATTAGAATAAGCTTCAGTGTAAAAACTATTACTAACGAATAAACATACGCCCGGTCGGGCCCGCGCAATTAAGAAAATTCAAGGGTTCGCCCTTTCGAGTGTTTTCTATTTCAGCCGATTTGGAAAATTCCAGGACGGCAACCCCCATCACACCAAACATTTTGATCCATTCGAGCCAGATCACCTAGGTTTTCATGTTTGTCCACTACAAATTACAAGATAAGTACGAAATTTCCATTCCTTTTAATTGCCGGTCTGCAGCAAAAGGTTCGAAAATCCAATTTCGTTCAATTTGCTGTAAGATGTATTGTCAAATCTAACGGATTTCTCCGACAAAAGGCAATTAAAGAAAAGTACTTATTCATTCCCACGGGCGACGCCATATTTCCCACCGTTCTCCTTTCACCCTCATTCGTGAAAATTTCTAAGTCCAGATTTTCGAATATATTTAAATATTCATCCAGTCCGAAAAGTGCAAAATTTTAAATGTGAAAAAGTGAAAATAATTTGTGCCAAGTTCAGTGAGAATTTCTAAGTCCAAAGCTCTGCCAAAAGTGGCAAAAATTCTGTTCTCGTTTCACTGTGTCCAACGCAAGTCAAATTCTTTTCGCAACACATTTTTGCTTTAACTCCGCAGTCCACTTAATACAATTTGCTTTGCTATCGAAGAATACAATAACGAAACAAACAACACATACCCACTGGCCATTCCAAATAAAATATTAATTAAACATTTACCCGCCAGTTCCATATATTACATATATTACATGAACATATATTACATCAACATATACTACATCCATATACATTTCATATATTACATCTACATATATCACATATATATACATACATTACATCCACATATATCACATATACATTACATATATTACATCCACATATATTACCGACATACATTGCGCATATTATCTGAATTCCTTTTAAACATATACCAAAGTGTAAATAGTTTCCCGTCGGCAATCCAAGCCGGTTTTTTTCTTTTTTTTAACAAATAAATTTTTCAATATTTATTAAATTATTTTTTAAATTTTCAAAAAATTTTAAAAAACTACAAGACAATAATTTTTTCATCCATAAATAATTGCTGTATTGCTTGGATATTAATTTGTGTTTGTTTTAGAAGTACTTACAACGCGGATAAAAGATACCAATTCCACCATTCCATTTTCTCCGTTTCCAGTTGTAAACAAAAAAACAAGAGAGAACGCTATATTCGAGTTAGTCGGGGACTATCTGATACCCGTTACTCAGCTAGTGGAAGGGAGAAGGAGAGTCTTAAACACAGTTTTTGGCGGTTTGTAGGCGTTATAGTGGGCGTGGCAGAAAGAATTTTGGCAAATCGATAGAAATTTACAAGACTAATACAAAAATGAAAAAATATCAAAACATTTTTCAAAAGTGTGGGCGTAGCAGCTTTGGGCGGTTTGTGGGTTCCTGAGATCTCAGCGTTCATACGGACAGACGGACAGACAGACGGACGGACAGACGGACATGGCCAGATCGACTCGGCTACTGATCCTGATCAAGAATATATATACTTTATATGGTTCTAATAATTTTCTACGTTCTAATAAACATTTTTTTTCACCGTGTTCCACATTCCAAGTGTTCCAACCGTAAATCAGGTGGACCTAATTACCATAAATCACAGGTCATTTATACAATTCGCTGTTCACTCCGAGTCACCTGTCCAATTAGTCGAAACTACGGCGTTTCCACTTCGTAAATTTTACACCACTTTCTCACCCATTACCTCCTATACGGTCTTTTTCCGCTGGTTTATACCGTTCACGGCGGCAAGCTTAAATTTATTAAGTGCAGTCTAAGGAATCTGTCCACATTTTCAAAAGTGTGACCGTGCTCAGAAAAAGGCTTTCCTTCCATTTCGAATTTCTTTCTTTATGCCCATCGGGAACGATAAGAAGAAATTGTACGCTGACAAACCCAGGTCTATTTTTTCAACACAAGGGCCCAAGAGTCCAAGAATCCCAAGCATTTCGGTGAAAACGCCTGCGCAGATTTCCGACGACTGTGCTACTCCATCCAAAGCCACAGTACAGCGCACAGCTAAAAATTTCTGACCGCTTAAGCGAATTTGAGGCTCAGATTAACACTCCGGAATCCGCAGCTCCAACCGTCACGAGCTTAGCGTCCGTCGCGACCAAGTCCGAACCCTATGGGACAAGGTTGAAAAGGAATTCGACCTCTGCTCAGAGTGCCTTGTGTCAGCAGGCGAAGCAGCAGCAGGCTACATGCCTATTCTCAGGGCTAAATACAGTTATTGCTATTCAGTCTATGAAAGGTGTGTTGCCCAGCTTGTTGATAAAATCGAGCAGGGCACGTCTCAGTCCATCCCAGCCGCGAACGCTGCGCCCCAGGCCTACATTTCCTCTGGCTGTCGGTTGCCTCCATGCGATACAGAAGTTTTCGCAGGCGACTATCTTCGCTGGCCGACTTTCCGGGATCTTTTCACAGCCATTTATATCAATAATCCACGGCTGACTCCGGTTGAAAAGTTATTCCATTTAAATGCCAAAACAAGTGGCGACGCGCATGCCATCGTTTCGACTTCGCCTCTCACCAACGAGGGTTTCCGCTCTGCGTGGGAAAACCCAATAGAGCGTTTCAAAAATAAACGATTGTTGGTAAACAGTCAATTGAAAATACTGTTTAATGTGCAGTCGATACCACAGGAATCTGGGCGGCCTTAAAGGTACTGCAAAGTACTGTTCAAGGTTGCTTGACTGCCTTAGAACTGTCAGGCATCAACACTGAGAACTGGGACTGCCTGCTGGTATATCTGTGTTCATCCAAGCTCCCGAAGATAACTCTCTCCTTATGGGAGCAGTCGCTCCATAAGAAAGCCGACATCCCGACATGGGCAGAGCTGAACACCTTCCTCACAGAACGTCATCGAACCCTAGAGGCCATCGATGATGTGAGACCGTCCGTACCAAGTCAGTCGCACTCCAAAGCGATGAACTCAAGTGGGCCCTCTAGAAAACTAAATTCCTATGAGACGAAAGTGGCTCCAAAATCGAAAAGTTGCGACTTGTGCAACAAGGAAAACCATGTATTTTCGCGTTTTCTCCAAATGTCGGTTGATGACCGGTCAGCCTACATTAAACGGAAGCAGTTATGCTTAAACTGCTTTGCAAAGGGACATCAGCTACGTGAGTGCAAAAGCACGCACAATTGTTTTACTTGCCGTGGCCGGCATCACACGTTGTTGCACCGAAACAACCCCTTTTCCAGCAACTCAAGCCCTTCAAATCCTGCAAGGCCAATTTCCGCAAATCAGGCCAATTTCGTTCCAAATGAGCAAGCCGGTGTTCAAAATTATTTCGCCACGGGCTCAAGAGCTATCCTTCTTGGCACTGCCGTAATCAATACTTCCCATCTTGGCACTAACTTTAAGGCGCGCGCTCTGATCGACTCCGGATCAGAGGCAACATTCATAACCGAGCGACTGCTCAATTTTATTAGATTGCCATTCCAGGTGGTTCAAGCCCAAGTCTCAGGCTTAAACCAAACAGTAGCCGCTCAGTCCAAGAAGCTCTGCAGTTTTACCATCCGATCTCCGACTAGGCCCGCGTTGCAGTTGGAGACGACGGCCTATGTCCTCCCTCAACTAGCCGGAAATCTGCCTTCCTACCCAATTCCGCAAAATTTCCTTCGGGATCTTCCCGATTTTCCACTGGCGGATCAAAAATTCTATGAGAGCGCACATTTCGGCTGGGTACATTTTCGGCCGGGTACTAACTGGGCCAGTGTCAGCCTCAGCACAGCCTCCAGCCCTTCATCGAATGATACCAGTTTAAATGATATCCTTCATGCTGGCCGTCTTACAGTCCGACTTGACCATTCAAATTCTGAAGTGGCGCTATTTCCGATACGTGTTCAGCGCCGATATCGAAAAAATGTATCGGCAGATCTGGGTATATCCGAAACACACTCCATTCCAGCGAATACTTTTCCGTAACAATAGAGGGGAAATCAGAGATTTCGAATTGAAAACAGTTACCGTTGGAGTCAATTGCGAGCCTTTCCTGGCCATCCGAGTACTGCAGCAGCTAGCAGCTGACGTAGAACTCGGCCATCCAAAAGCTAGCAATATCATTCGAAATTTCATGTATGTGGATGATGTTCTAGCCGGAGCGGAATCCACGGAAGAAGCTAAACTCATGGTGCAAGAGCTCCGAGACGCTCTGAATTCCGCCGGATTTCCATTGAGGAAATGGACCTCCAACCAAAAGGAAGTTTTAGCGGCCATTCAGAGCAACCATCTATTAAATACTGATTTTCTCGAGATCGATGCAGAAAGCACTGCCAACACCCTCGGTATTCGCTGGAAGGCCACCTCCGACGAATTCTTCTTTGTTCCGCCAGAGTTGGCTATTGAAACGTCCTTTACAAAACGCCAAGTCCTGTCCCAAATTGCCAAATTGTTCGACCCTGCAGGCTGGTTAGCGCCGTTTATCGTTCGAGCTAAAATTGTCATGCAGGAGATTTGGCTGCAGGAGCTTGGGTGGGACGAAAACATTCCAAATGAGCTTTTTCAGCGATGGCTTAATTTTCTCCGAAGTTATTCGGTTTTAGAGCAGATACGCATTACACGCTGGCTATCGTTTCATCCAGATTTCATGGTCGAGCATCATGGATTTTGCGATGCATCGCAAAAGGCTTATGGGGCGGCAATATATGTCCGCGTAGAAGTGGGCAGCACCATTATGGTGCAACTCCTAACCGCGAAAACCCGGGTAGCACCAGTCAAAACGGTTTCGCTCCCAAGACTGGAGCTGTGCGGAGCGTTATTGCTTTCCGAAATGGCTGCAGCCGTCATTCCGCAGATGCCTACGATTAACTCCGAACTTTACTGTTGGACGGACTCCACGATAGTGCTTGCATGGTTAAGCAAGACAGCGTGCCAGTGGACCACATTTGTAGCCAATAGGGTGACGAAGATCGCCCAGGCCACAAAAACAGAGAATTGGTCTCATGTTTAATCTGAGCATAATCCAGCAGACCTGTCAAGTAGAGGAGTTTCCCTCCAAGATCTAGCCGATAGCCAGTTATGGTGGCACGGACCGACTTGGTTGCAAAATCCACGCAACCAATGGCCAACTCAGGTCGACAACGCTCCGGTGACCGACCTCAAGAAGCGTGCTCTAAAAGTCCATCTCGCAAAAGCTCCTTCTGAAGAGTTGTTGGCACATTTCTCCAAGCTTGAGAAAACTCTACGAGTCCTTGCTTATGTTCATCGCTTCATTCAGCGGTGCAGGAAGCAAACATCTCCATCTGATGTGCATCTGCTGGCCACTGAAATCGCCGCCGCCGAGCGGTTCCTAATTTCGAACACTCAGCGCATAGAATTCCCTGTGGAATATCACTGCCTAAGTGAAAAGCGTCCAGTCCCAAGTTCAAGTGCCATCCTAAGCATGAACCCGTTTCTAGATCCGCAAGGACTGATCACGGCGTGCGGCCGTGTGGCGGCTTCCAAAAGTGATTCTTCCGTATAACTGCCTGCTTTCTCGCCTCCTTTCACTCATCGCATAACTCTCCATGGTGGTAACCAGTTAATGGTGCGCCTCGAAACACTGGATTCCGAGAATTAAAAATCTGATGAAAGCAGTAGTAAATTCGTGCAAAGTATGTGTGATCCACAAAAAGCGGTTGCAAAGCCAACTGATGGGTGTCCTGCCCAAATAAAGAGCATCGTTCTTCCGACCATTCACGTATACTGGCATGGATTACGCCGGTCCGTTCGATATAAAGAACTATACGGGAAGAGCATGTCTTATTACAAAGGGGTATGTGTTAGTTTTTTTTTATTTCTCCATCAAGGCCATCCATTTAGAGCCTACATCTGACTTAACGACCGAAAAGTTTCTTGCCGCTTTCGCTCGTTTTGTATCCAGAAGAGGGTGTCCACGTCAAGTCTAGTCAGACAATGGCAAAACCTTTGTTGGCGCTGCCACCCTGCTTTTCCGCGATTTCCTTCAAGCCGTAAAAGAGTCGGTGACGAATGCCTATAGTCATCAAGAGATTCAATGGCAATTTATTCCTCCGGGGGCACCCCATATGGGAGGCCTTTGGGAAGCAGGCGTAAAAAGTTTTAAGACGCTATTTTACAAATGCACTGCCACACGATGCCGAGTCTGCCGCGGTATCCATCCTCTTCGGAAGTGCGCGAGGTTCCTGAAGCTCAGCGCTGAATAGCGTCTGCGAGCAGTCCTCATTAACAATTGCGCCAATTGCCTCGCTCACGAGCATTCCACGGGAGACTGCCGAAGCGGTGATCGTTGCAAGAAGTGCGACCGATCTTCAGCACATGCTGAGCTCCACATGCACGAGCAGGTTAGCTCGTCGTCGCGGTCGCGAGCACGCTCGCGTCTCCAACCGGTGCCAACCCGGCAAGCAGCTTCGGCCTCGTCCCAACGTTCCCGCCGGCAAAATCCGTCAACTCAGCGTATTAGTTCACCGCCACGACGCCCGGAATCGACCACGCCAGGCCCATCACTCTTACCCGCTCTCCGCTTTCTCTTACGCTCTCTCGATCTTGTTGGGAGAGCCTAGCTAATTAGAATAAGCTTCAGTGTAAAAACTATTACTAACGAATAAACATACGCCCGGTCGCGCCCGCGCAATTAAGAAAAGTCAAGTGTTCGCCCTTTCGAGTGTTTTCTATTTCAGCTGATTTGGAAAATTCCAGGACAGCAACCCCCATCACACCCAACAATACACTTTGGTAACCATAATTTCAAAAATATGTATATGTATTCATAGCGTATGTATATATGTATTCATACGCGTTCTATCCTGGGTGTGCTATACATGCTGATGGGATGCACCGGTTCACTATTTTTTTTTGTTTGTATGTTTTGCCGGCTTCTATTTTATGCTCGACTGTAGGCATGCGAGTTTAAATTGTTGTTGTCACTTCACTGCTCTTATATGCTCCGCCTTTCACGCTGTACTTTGAAGCTGCGGGGTGCTGGGCACAATTCTTTCCAGGGTATAGCTTGTAGGGGTTTACTTATTCCAATATCGCCAGAAACACCAAGAACACTGCGGTGAAATCAAGGTTATGCTGTACGCCTAAGATCTCGTTTTTGTGGTCGATTACTTCTCGAATTCTCTTAAATTTTTTTTTGGATTCCTTCCTTCAGAGGAAACCTTTTTCCGCCCCTTGATACTTCTACTACAGGATTCTGAAATCCTGGGATTTTGCGCAGAATTGGACCGACGATCCTCTCGACACATTGGTTCTAAAGACGGTCTTCTCCCGAAAACGACTCCCAAGAAATGATCTCCCGAGAATGGCTTCCCGAAAATTGTAAACTTTATCGGTTCGGCTGAGATCTTTTTATACCGGTTGTTAGAACGATTTAAATATAAGCTGAGTTATAATTTAAAACTGAATTTTATTTCTTTATGTCCTAGCTTAGGTAGCTAATATTAAATTTACATGCTCTAATCTTATCTCTAACTAGACCAACGAAGGGGCCATTTGTTTCCCAGACATTGGAGAAGATCTTTAGTGCGGGAATTTTCCACTGCACAACGCCCGCTTTCTTATAATATCTAAATATAGGCAGACAAATGTTTGACAATCAATTGCTGCAGCGGTTCAATCGTTTTACGTACAATATATATATATATTGTTCATAAATAAACCCGCCAGTGTTACTGTTTAGTTTGATTTATTGGTTAATTTCCGACACTTAATATTAATTAGTTCGACGCCGATGCGTACGCTTTCTTGCAGATCAAAAATGTGACTGATTTAAGCTTTGACTGTACTCACGCCATACGATTAAACTAGCATAAGACGTAAACAAGTTACAGTTAGAAGAAGTTAGAAGTTTGGAAAAGTACTGGGCAAGCTCGCGGACATTGATTCCGCTGATAGGCTCCGCTGCAGCTGCAGACAAATGCAAATGTAAACAAAGATAAAGGGTGACTTGTTCGCGCGGTGTCTCGTTCCCAAACATACCGGCCCCCCTGAACGGTTGTTCAGCAGAGAGGCAGTACAGCGATTTCGGCAATTGGGCGTTTGTATAATCCGTGAGCAGTCTTCACTGTAACGACTCGGACCTTGTCGTCGATTCCTGCGTGCACTGCGGTGATGCGGCCAAGAATCCATTTAGAGGGCGGTAGATTGGGCTCCTTGAGTACTACCAGTGTGTCGATCTTCAGATTCTCGGTTTCCAGATGTCACTTTGTCCGCTCATGAAGAGATGTCAGGTATTCCATATGCCACCTTTTCCAAAAGCCTTAAACCACGGCTTGCAGCTGGTTCCACCTCTCCAATCGATTGACTTGCATATTCAGACGACAGGGTTCAGGCAATGCAGTATACGGAGATCCAGTCAAAAAATGAGCAGGCGTCAGTGGATCCAAAGAATTATCCCCAGTTGGGCACAGCGGGCGTGAATTCAGGATAGCTTCAATTTGGGTCAGGACAGTATAGAGCTCCTCAAACGTTAAAGCCTTTGATCCAAGTATCCGTTTCATATGGAGTTTAATTGAGCGAACTCCAGCTTCCCACATCCCTCCAAAATGGGGAGCAGACGGGGGTAAAAAGTGCCAAGAAATCCCTTCATTGGCAAAGAATCCTGCTAGTTCCTCATCTTTGGCTTGTTGAATGGCCAGACGTCTCATGTCATCCAAAGTTTTCTTGCCTCCATGAAATGTAGTTCCGTTGTCCGAATACAGGTCAGTAGGCTTCGCTCGGCGGGCAATGAATCGTTGAAAGGCTGCGATGAAAGCCTGTGTAGTTAGCTCACTAACAACCTCGATGTGAAGTGCCTTTGTAGTGAGGCACACGAAAACAGAAAACCATGCCTTTCCGATGCGTGGAGTTCTTCCTTTTGATTCCTTGATTGCGATCGGTCCAGCGTAGTCCAGCCCTGTGTGTTGAAAGCAGCGGCTAGCTTGAACTCGAGGAATTGGTAGGTCTCCCATGAT
Organism: Drosophila santomea; assembly: GCF_016746245.2. Taxonomy (NCBI): domain Eukaryota; kingdom Metazoa; phylum Arthropoda; class Insecta; order Diptera; family Drosophilidae; genus Drosophila; species Drosophila santomea. Next base: position 25,767,099 of record NC_053016.2, on the reverse strand, counting down.
CTGGTTGCTTGTGCCCTTTCGTTGAAGAAAACAGGATTTGCATTGGAAGACTGCCTTTCTGACGAGATTGCGGGCTCCCAGAATCCAGTACTGCTGACGAAGATTGGTGAACGTTGCATCAACTCCAGTGTGCAGATAGGAGACATGAAAATGTCAAACCAGCAATCCAGCTAGTGGTGTATCTTTAGGTATCAGAATAGGGTGCTTGGCGTTGTAGTTGAGTGTAGATTGCTCGATTCTCCCACCGACTGAATAAAGCGATGACAGTAGCTAGATACCCTTATAAGACGCGTCCAGGTTGAGAATTTGTGGATGAGTAACTCGTGTATACTTTCATCAAGAAAGTTATGTAGAGTCGTGGGCTTTATGGCACGTTCTTCGGTGTTGACATCGAAACTTGAAGATACGCTGAACTTGCTTGTAGAAGGTGGCCACTCAGAGGTGGGTGTGGCCAGCCAGGACGGACCTTTCCACCACAGTCGATGCTCCAGAAGCTTTGACGGATAAAGTCCTCGGGAAGCACAATCAGCAGGATTGTCTTCCGTGCGAACATGGTTCCAGCAGCTACGGGGAAAGTCGCTCAATATCTCCGAAGTTCGGTTGCAGACGTAGGTGTTCCACCGTCGAGGGGGAGCTGAAAGCCAGTGTAGCACAATTTCTGAATCTGTCCAGCAGCTCGTGCTGAAAAGAGGAATTGTTAGTGATGTTTTGACAATACACAGCAATCAAGATAGAAGTAACGCAGCGTTTAGCTCCAAAGGTGGAATTGATAAGGGCTTGATCGGGGCCACCCGTGTTTTGGCGGCAACCAGAGTTACTTGAAAGCTGCACCCAACTGCAACTCGAGCGTAAACTACCGCACCGTAGGCGTGCGAGGATGCGTCGGCGAATCCGTGTAGTTGAACATCTCGAAATGGTGACGCAATATACCGTGGTACTTGGCATTGCGTAAGTGCTGGCAAATCCTCTACTCAGGCTCTTCAGCGCGTACGTAGACTTTCAGGAATGGGGTCGTCCCACTGCAGGACACTTGTCCAACTTTCTTGGAAGATTAGCTTGAGTAGAACTGTGACCGGCGCTACCAGTCCAAGCGGATCATAAATTCTTGATATCTGAGACAAGAGTTCTCTTTTCGTCGGAGAAATGGTCGCATCGCATCCCTTTAGGTTGAGATACAGAACGTCCTTCCCAGGGTTCCATTGGATACCAGGAACTTTGACAGGTGAATCCGCAGCTGATTTGTTGAGGAGCTGGATAGGTTCAAAACATCTATCTTCCTCTGGTAATGATTTCAGAAGACGCCAACTATTAGAACTCCATTTGCGTAGCTTGAATTTTCCCTTATCCAAGAGGGCTATAAGCTCGTCCTTGAGAATCATAAGCTCCTCGAGTGTGTTGGCGCCTGTAGGGATATCGTCCACATAGGCATCGTGCAGAAGAGCGTGAGCTGCTGCAGGGTATTCATGGCCATGATCGTCGGCAAGTTGCTTTAGAACTCGAACAGCCAGAAATGGTGACGGTGCCAATCCGTAGGTAACCGTCAGCAGGCGAAAATTAAGCAGAGGTTCATTCTCAGTCTTGCGCCAAACAATGCGCTGAAAATTGGTGTGTGGCTTAAAGATTTTAATGCCTCGAAACATCTTTTCGACACCTGCGCATAAAACATATTGGTGCTGCCGGAAGCGTATACAAACGCCAAGAAGATCGCGTTGAATCGGTGGACCAATATGTAGTCTGTCATTGAGCGATACTCCAGAGCTGTCCTTTCCAGATCCATCAAAAACTACACGACATTTGGTAGTCAGACTGTCCAGTTTGATGACAGCGTGGTGCGGCAAATAGAAGCAGGTGTCTGGGGACTCCTCAACCTGAGCCGAGGTCAGTTGTTCCATATGTCCACGTTGCAAGTAGTCGTCCAGGAAAGCTTCGTACTGCTGCTTCAATTCTGGATACCGACGAAATTTGCGTTCCAGCGAGAAGAAGCGATTGATGGCCTGTGGCAAGGTCGAATCAATAGGCGGTGCCTTCTCCTTGAAGGGATACTCAACGACGTACACCCCGTCGGTCGAGCGCTTGTGTGTGGCAGCAAAATGACGCTCTGTGGGATCGCTGGCGTCCAGGAGAGCCTGGTTAGGCTGAATGCTGTCCATCTCCATGAATGAACGAACCATCGTGTCTAGGTCCGCGTGATGAGTAACCGCAGAAGTAGGGTGATCATCGAATGCAGAGTAAGAGCCTGCAAGAATCCAACCAAATACAGTATTGAGAGCGATAGGAAAGTCGTGACCAAAGTGTTTCCGATCTCCTGTGTATAGAGACCAAAGTTGATCCGATCCAACAATGACATCGATTGCTCCAGGTGTGCAGAACGTTGGGTCTGCCAAAGGAAGCTCGCAGATTTGCCTCCACGTAGAGGATGAGGTGTCAATAACTTGGGCAGGAAGTGATGACGTCAGCGAGTTGAGAATGAATGAGACCAATTCGACAGTTTGGCCCGAATGACGAGAGCGCAGCTTGATATGTGCGCGTCCTCGGGTAACGCCCGCGCTGTTGGCGGCGAGACCGAGAATAGAAATCCGTGCGTGCGTTCGACGCACGCCTATTCGCTGAACAAATGATTCCGATGCCAAGGTTATTGTAGATCCAGTGTCCAGGAGCAGCCTGCAGGTTGTAGTGTTTCCCCAGGCGTCGATGACGTCAGCAAGGATGGTTGGCAACAGAATCTGAGAACCAGCCGCCGGAATATTCTCCAGAGTATGATGCGTAAAGTTGTTTTCCGCGGGAGTCTCGCTTCCCAAGCGATGACCTTCTCGAGCTAGCGGTTGATTGTGGCCAATTGGCCACAAGCCCACCATATGAGCCGGGCTGAGGCAATTGAAACAGAGCTTTCTTGATTTGAGTGCGATGAATTGAGGACACTTAAACAGTTGGTGATTCTGTCAGTCTTGGATGCGTGTCTGAGTGGTGCGTAGTAGCTGCGCGTCGAGCTTGGTTTGATTGAGTTAAGTTAAAAGCCTACAACGTATCGCAGCGTGATGTGAGAAATTTCAGGAATCGGTTGATGGTCACACCTTTTTCCTCGGATTCTGCGCACTGAGCCCAGGCTTGGCGGGTATCGCCAGGGATCCCTCTCTTCGCAATTAAGAGCTCGTAGACCACGAATTACTTTGTCTGCACCATCGGCAATTTTCCGCACTGTGCCGATATTTGAATTTATAGAACTCGGAAGGCTCATGAAACTGTTTAAGAACGATCGAATAATTAGCGATTGTTTGTTATATCGCTGTTCCAGCCGATCCCATGCTTCCCGATAGTTGTCATTAGTAACTGGAATATGTTTAACTAATGCAAGCGCGTCTCCGGCAAGGTACGATTTTAAATAATGAAATCGTTGGCAATCCGTCAGGCTCGAATTGGAAGCAATCGATCCAATAAACATGTCCGAAAAATGTTTCCAGTCCTCATAATTTCCAGAAAAAGTCGGAAGTTTAATTCGCTCGAACTGAAAATCGACATGACTTCTCTGGGATGTGTCTGCGGCTTGAACTGTGGCATCAATACTGTTTGAGGTGACATCCCGTCTCAACTCCTCCAAAGTATTGCTGAGAATAGCGTGTGTAGCATAATGTTTGTCCTCATATGCGTCAAAATTCTCGTCAGGGTCCTCCCAATCGGCTTCCGATTTAAATGCATACAGCTCTTCCGAGAGCCGTACGAACCGCAAATAATTTTCCTGTAGTTGCGACAGGCGGACAACTATTGTTTGCACTGAATGAATGTCATCAACAAATTTTAAGGCATTATTATGCGCACGAGTAATTTGGCTTTTGCAGAAGCCCCGTTGTTGAATCACACTCCGCATGGTGGTCGAAAGAAGGGAAAGAAGCCTGGTGTGTACGAAGGGACTTAAATGTTGAAGATATGGGGCTAACCGTTCACCTTTCCTTAATTAGATGTATTCTAAACCAAACTTCAATCTTTGAATTACTTGGGCCAGCCTAAGAAAAGATACATTTAGTTCCTTTGCTGAAATAACCACCTCACGCAGACGCTTCTTCCCCCGAATAAACCGATTTACGTATGCCACGATCCTAAGTAGTTAATTAAACGCGGAACAGCTCGGTAACTACGTTATGTTGGAATTTCGATACGGAACATACTGCAACACTTTTCTTGTTTTCGGACAACTTTAAATCGGGAGATAATTCAATCTGATGAAGACTCAGCCACTCGTCGCGACTTCGGAGCAAGTAGTCTGGACCATTTTCCCACAGAGTGGAGCTTTAACATTCTATGTCTGTTCCCGTGAAACCAAATCAGTTGGATTCTCTTTTGTTGGCACATGCCGCCAGACAACATTCACTGAGAGCTCTTGGATTTCAGACACCCTATTTGCAACTCTTTTTAACCAATATAATTGTTTTTAGGGGGGACACTTGTGACTTGGCGGTGAGCAATCTCGACAAATTATTTGTCCCAATAGGCATCACTTATTGCATTAGCGAATTCGTGAATCTGAAGCAAGATTTTTGCTCTTGTGATCAACGGGCACAACAGCCCCAAAGGATCAAACAAACGTTATACGACGGACAAAATGTTGCGTTTAGTTGGTGGCAATAAATTAAATGAATCCTCCTCTATAATCACATTATTTTGAGGATTCCATATGAAACCCAAGTTTTTATAGAAGCGGAAAAATAAAATATATGCGACATCTCTGGACCTCTACTTGCCAGAAGCCTCGGATGATTTTTGGTGCATTTGGCATAAAAGTCGCTTGAAATCACCTCTGATGCTATGGATTATGACTTAGCACTGGTCTTTGAGAGCTCAGAAACGGCGCTAAGGCTGTTTCGTAAGTGACAGCTTGGGATGATTTTTCCCTCCACACGATAAGTTGGAAGTTCCGATCTTCTGCGGCAACAATAACTTGCCTTAATCTTCGAGATAGCAGCCGTTAATGCATATTGGTGCAATCGAAATCATACCATAATAGAGTAAGGCTCCTTCTGAGTGATTGCACCCACCATTAAAGTCTCATTTAATGAGATCAAAGATGACGTCTTACTTGACGTGTGGATCACTACCCGCAACTTTGTGGTGCTACTATCAGATCTCAGGACACACTGATGAGGAACATAGTAGTAATATCCCGAAGGATGGGTAAAAAGGATCGACATACGACCAAGGTTAAGGTACTGTTTTATAAACTCCTAATACATGTCATGTAACTCGAGAATATTTGCAAGTCGGCTTTCAAAAGCGAGAAATCTGCGCTTTGCTGTTTTAAATGATAGGCCTAAAACATTTGAATTTATCTTAAATGGCAGCTTCTCCTAAAATCGACCAGACGAAAGCCTGTGTATGGTTTGCTTGAAGTGGTGCTCACAAGCAACTTGTTTAGCTGTATAAACAGCCTTCTCTGTTCTCTCTGAAACTTGTTCCAATTCCCAAAAAAGTTCCACAAGAGAGTCGAGATAGCCGATATTTTCATTGATAGAAACGTTACACACCTGGGCTTTATTCAATGCGTATCGAGTGTACATCACGGAAACAATCCATCTCAATAACGCTTTCTGAATTGATGGATGTTTGGAGCCCAACTTTATTTGACATACGCTCGAAGTTCGAAGAAGGATTCTGCACCAATCAAGTGTGAGGAGCTAAAACTCCGCACAAATGAAGATTGCATGAGGAGGGCCTGCCGTTGCCAGTTACGCAACAAGGCAACGCGAAGTAACGGTAGTGCGAAACTGAGGAGAAAGAGAGTTTGGAGAAACTGAATCTGTAGAAAGAGAGTTTGGAAAAACTTAACCTGTAGAAAGAGAGTTTGGAGAAATCAAACCGCTCGAAAGAGAGCTTGGAGAAACAGAAGGTTTGAAGGAGAGGACATGGAGAGCGAGAAGGATACGGCACGATCTTATGCAGGACGGCAAGTCAACAGTAGCATCGAAGTGCCAGGGAGACTGGAGACAAGAGGGATTAACCGTTGAAGGAGGCCTATATAAGCAAGCCGAACGCTGGAAGCTGGACAGTCAAGGAGAACGAGTATACGGACAACAACGTGAAGAAACGAAGTCAGCAAGGGAGCTGCATCCGTGATTGTCAGCAAGGAACAAGATCGCTACGTCGAGACATTCGGGACAAGGAAAGTCTCCAAATTGAGACTTAGGTAACTGAGGTCCAATACGACGTAACACGGTTAGTCCGTAAGCATTCAATAGGCGGGGTCAAACCTAAGAGGATCCCAAAGAGGCGGATGGAATTGTGGGGAAGACCCGTCGACTGTGTCGGAGACTACGTACGTGAACCTGGAGTGTCCGTGCGATCCGAACAGGCGTGGTACCGGCACCACCAGTCAGAGGCGACGTGACGTTGATTGCTGTTCCACCAGGCGTTTGCCTCGGGGATCGCAGCCGTTAGCTGCCGTGAGTCCGCATCTTCATGATAGAGTTAATCCCAATCCTCGGTGGCAAATTTATGAGAATCGACGCGAGAGTGAATCGACGTATGGACTTTGTGCCGTACTACAGAGTCATTCTTCCCAACAGTTGTGTAGCCGTAAACGCTGTGCTAAATCCTCAACCATGAAATTTACTTGAGACCCAGAATCTAGGAGAGCTCATGCTAATTGGAACTGTCCAAAGCGATCTCGTACCTTTACTACTGCATTAGCAAGAATACCTTGATCACTACCAGTAATATGGTATGAATGTGCTTGACTATGATGATCAAGCGCTATTGCTTGTTCTTGTGATTGCAGTTAAGACTCTACGCCCAAAACAGTTTGTTGGTGTTCTACCCCGTATCTGTGAAAAAGTGTGTTATGGGGCTTTGAACAAACTAGACATTTTGCTACATACATACGCTCTGGGTTTACCTTATTATTTGGCATGTTTTTCCAAACTTTTAAATATATTAAATTTTCGACGCGAATTTCCACGAAAAACGCTAAAAGCCATGAAAATCCTTGGAGAGTTTTCCTAAATAAAAAACTATTGAAATGCGAATCCGATCTAGCAGCCTAGCTGGGGATTTTCCAATATACAAGTCAGCGGTTGCAAATGGTCTTTAAATATATTACTCTGGCGCAGCTTCACTTTTCACACGAGTCATACCAAATTTTTCTCTGAGCATAAAGCTTCTCAGTAGAATTGTAATCCAATTAGCGCAACTACAAATTAAGATCGTATGTAATTTGTTATGCTATGTTTACATTTATATAAGATAACCAATTTCAACAAGTTTTTCTAACTTAAACTACTGCTCCAATATTTTCCTTGTGTGGATAAACTTGCATTCGATACTTGGCAAATCAACATTATTAATAAAACAAGAGAGAACGCTATAGTCGAGTTCCCCGACTATCTGATACCCGTTACTCAGCTAGTGGAAGTTTTTGGCGGTTTGTGGGCGTTAGAGTGGGCGTGGCAAAAAGTTTTTTGGCAAATAGTTAAAAATTTACAAGACTAATATAAAAATGAAAAAATATCCAAACATTTTGGGCGGTTCGTGGGCGATAGAGTGGGCGTGGCAACATGAATCGAAAAACTTGTGCTGCTTCTATGTCTCTGGGGTCTGTATGCTTTATCTCAACTTTCTAGCTTTTGCCGTCGATTAAATTTGTCTTTATCATTTTTAATCCATGGAAGTGTGATCATTGATTTTCTCTAGCCACCTGCCTTCGTTTGACCTCCAATTGCTGTCCTAACTCTATCTATTCTCTTTGAGACAAAATGTGCAGCACAAAGTTTTAATTGGGGATAGTTTTTTGATTTTTCTTTGGATTTACCTTGCGTTTGCTAGCTATAATCATGGAAGAGGATCCCACCTTAGCATATACAACGGTTGCGTATGCTTTTTCGGACGCATCAGATAATCCATAAATTTGTACCGGCATTATATATTGGGATTTAACCCAACCACTTTAATACTTTCTAGTGAAGTTATGTTTTCTTTGAAAGCATTTGTTATTTGTTCAACGTGTTTACTGGCTTCTCGCGGAGGCAAATACTTTTAATTTAGTTGTAAGGCTGGATGTGGTAAATAATAGATTGTACCACATGTCCCAAGTTAATATATTCATACTTGAATTTTATATAATTTTCTTTATATTTTATATTTTTATTTAATTTTCTTCCGAGATTATTAAATTGCGCTTTTGCTTGCGCCTTATAGTCTCCTAATTCTTGTTCATTTCTAAATAAAATTTTTACAAAATATCTCCCATTTTTACTTTTTTAGTGGTCTCTAGGAAGTGTTTTTCACAAATTTCTTCCTTTTCCATTTCCAAAACCTCAATTTGCTTTTGATTTTAGTAAATGGATTGATTCAGTTATTGAGTCAATAAAGCCTTGGATTTGTTTTGCCGAATCATTTTCCAAAATGGGTAAATCAATCAAACGATTCTTCTTGAAAAACGGTTTTTAATAGAGATGTACTTAGATCTTCTCTTGCCTGAATTACGAGTATTTCTTTAAATAATTCAGAGAATAAGTCCCACTCTTTTTCTTCTCCAGTAAAGGTGGGAACTTGTATTTTTGGTAATACTTTCCTTTACCAATACCCCATCATTAGTTCTGGTTTTCAATTCGGAAGAAATCATCCTTTCGTTTGGGATGTTTACAATAAAATATTGTTTGACATTTTTGTCAAAAATCTCTGCCAACATGTGTGGGACTTTCTATTTTCATAGGTTCTATTTCAGTTCCAGGAATAACTTCAAGGCACGTAATTTTACTTTTTAGTGTTTTAATACCTTACAAATTTCTTCAACCATTTTTTTGTTGAAATAGTCATGATCGAGGTTTTGAAGAGTTCTTTTTTTTCCACTTTTAGAATTTTAATTTATTGAACCGCCGCACCGAACACTATTATTAAATAATATTTACGAAAGTTTCTGGCCTTGGTATAAACTAACGCTCTAAGGTACTAGATTAAAATCTCTGAGTTTCTTACCACCGGTGGGGGAAAACTGCACAGAGTTTCTGTGGCTGATCGTACGCTTTCAACAATCTAAGGTGCTGGTGTTCTGGCTCTGAGTCTCTTACTACTGGTGGGGGAAACTGCTGAGTTTGCTCAAGGACCAAAATGTTAGAACGATCTAAATAAAAGATGTCTACATTTTCTGATTAATTGAAACTGAATTTAATTTCTTTAAGTGCTTGTTTAAGTAGCTAATATGAAATTTACATGTTCTAATCTTATCTCTAACTAAACCAACGCTGTGTCCATTTGTTCCCCAGACATGGGGGAATTCTTTCCGCTTGCATCTTATTTAAGGGATGAACGCAGGTGTTCGTGGTATAAATATATCTACACCCAAGCGTTGTTTATTTTTAAATATAGGCAGACAAATACAATTTATGCATCGGTTTAATCGCTTTACGTACAATATATATAATCTTATATCTCGTGTTCATGTGTGAACACCGTTTTAGAAACTTTCTGGTCTGTCCCTGGTCCCCGGTCCCCGTTATTATACACGTTACTCGTAGGATAAAAGGGTATAATAGATTCGTTGAAAAATATGTAACAGGCTGAAAGTAGCGTTTCCGACAATATAAAGTATATATATTCTTGATCAGGATCAATAACCGAGTCGATCTGGCCATGTCCGTCTGTCCGTATGAACGTCGAAATCTCAGGACCTACAAAAACTAGAAAATTGTGATTAAGCATACAGACTTACGAGACATAGACGCAGCGCAAGTTTGTTGATTCATGTTGCCACGCCCACTCTAACGCCCACAAACCGCCCAAAACTGCCACGCCCACACTTTTGAAAAATGTTATGAAATTTTCACATTTTTGCGCGTCTAGTCACGCCCACAAACGGCCAAAAACTGTCAGTGTTGAAGACTCTTCTGCGCACTTCTAATAGCTGAGTACGGCTCAGATAGTCGGGGAACTCGACTATATCGTTCTCTTTTGTTTGGTTTAATATTTATAATTATTGATTCGAGGGTTATTACTTTGACGTTGTCGGTCTAATTTGAGAAAATTTAGTTTTGGCTTTTACATTTTTATTTTAAATATAAAATTAAAATAATACATATTTAACAAGAGAGAACGCTATAGTCGAGTTCCCCGACTATCTGATACCCGTTACTCAGCTGTTGGAAGTGCGAAGGAGAGTCTTAAACACTGACAGTTTTTGGCAATTTGTGGGCGTTAGGGTGGGCGTGGCAAAAAGTTTTTTTGCAAATCGATAGAAATTTACAAGACTAATACAAAAATGAAAAAATATCAAAACATTTTTCAAAAGTGTGGGCGTGGCAGCTTTGGGCGGTTTGTGGGCGTTAGAGTGGGCGTGGCAAAAAGTTTTTTGGCAAATCGATAGAAATTTAAAAGACCAATATAAAAATGAAAAAATATCAAAACATTTTTCAAAAGTGTGGGCGTGGCAGCTTTGGGCGGTTTGTGAGCGTTAGAGTGGGCGTGGCAAAAAGTTTTTTGGCAAATCGATAGAAATTTAGAAGACCAATACAAAAATTGAAAAATATTAAAAAGTTTTTCAAAAGTGTGGGCGCGGCAGTTTTGGGCGGTTTGTGGGCGTAAGAGTGGGCGTGGCAACATGAATCGACAAACTTGCGCTGCTTCTATGTCTTGGGAGTCTGTATGCTTAATCTCAACTTTCTAGCTTTTGTAGTTCCTGAGATCTCGACGTTCATACGGACAGACAGACGGACAGATGGACAGACGGACGGACAGACGGACATGGCCAGATCGACTCGGCTATTGATCCTGATCCAGAATATATATACTTTATATGGTCGGAAACGCTTCCTTCTGCCTGTTACATACTTTTCAACGAATCTAGTATACCCTTTTACTCTACGAGTAACGGGTATAAAAATGAGCCAAGATACGAAAAATAAATTTGTTCTGGAAAAGTTAAAAGCCGGGCTCCAAATTCGGGTCTTAGCCATTCGCCGTTAAAACGAGCGACTAGACCAAGGAGCTATTATAGAGAAAGAATTAAAATGTCGTCTCAAAAACTTAAATGCAAATAAACAAGAACAAATAGAAGATAGATTGTGGAGATTTAATTGGCGATAAGTTGGAAGAACCTTGCTTCGGGACCACTACTGTCGGTCTAATTTGAGAAAATTTAGTTTTGGCTTTTACATTTTTATTTTAAATATAAAATTTAAATAATACACATTTAAAAATGAGCCAAGATACGAAAAATAAATTTGTTCTGGAAAAGTTAAAAGCCGGGCTCCAAATTCGGGTCTTAACCATTCGCCGATTAAACGAGCGACTAGACCAAGGAGCTATTATAGAGAAAGAATTAATATGTCGCCTCAAAAAGTTAAATGCAAATAAACAAGAACAAATAGAAGACAGATTGTGGAGATTTATTTGGCGATAAGTTGGAAGAACCTTGCTTCGGGATCAGCTGCTGTAGCCCCAAATCGTCCGCGACTTTAGAATTTGACATTGCCAAAATTTAGTGAAGATTATTCGGAGTTAAAAAAAATCATCAGCCTTTTCAAAACTTTGGGTCACAAAGACGCCAGCATTCCTGTTATAGTAAAAATGTAACCATTTAATTTTTCTTGTATCTCTGGTGAAGCTTTAGAAACAATTAAAGCTTACCAAGACACCGAGAGCACTTACGAAAAGCACGGACCAGTTTAAAAAAGGTTTATGAAAAAGTATGTTCTTCGGAAAATATCGCATCAGTCCGCATCCTCCTTATCGATAAAGTTTCGTCGATTTATGGTTCTATGTTATCTATAAAAAAATGTCATATGCAATGTTGATTTATTTGGTATTGTCGGTAGAGTCGGCCTAGTGACCAATCAAAAATGGGAGGAACACCTCGATTATGAGACTTTGCTGCTTTGGTCCGATTTCTAAAAACGGTTAAATTGCCAATATCAGCTGAAGAATCGACAAAGCCAAAGCAAGCCACATAACCGTAGCTCATTTTCGTGTTCCTCCTTCAAGAGCAAGCCTCAGAAAATTTGTAGCTATTGCAATGCAGCAAACCATTTAATGCAATACTGTAACCCGTTTGGGCGTCTCTCTGTAATTCAAAGGTTTGAGTTTGTTAAGTCTGCCTCCTTATGTAACAATTGTCTGCGAAAAGGCCATACTGTTTCAAAATTCAAAGGCAAAAAGTGTCGAGCTTGTGACCGCTCACACCACATTTTTCTTCATAGATACACAGTGCCTGTGTAGAACAGTTTAGCGTTATGTTGATAGGAGCAGAATCATTTTTCGAATTGCTAGCTGTTGGTCAAATTAGACAAGGTCCTGACTATCCAACCTTACAAAACACCCTTCTTGGTTGGGTTGTCTCCGGCCGATACAAATCTGCGGTCCCGAAACAAGTTGTGAATAGTTTCAGTTGTAGTGAATAACCGTTAGAATAACGATTGACAGCACACTACAGAAATTTTGGCCACTGGATGAAATTCCAAATCAAAAGAAAATTCTGTAGCATGAACACACGTTATGTGAAAATCATTACAGGAAGACTTCTCAGTTGTTGTCATCAGGTCGATTTGAAGCTAGACTTCCGTTAAAGTCCGATCCAAATGGGTTGGGCAACTCCTTCGACGTTTCAAAACGGCGGATTTTGTAGCTTTTCCGCGAAGGTTGTCTTAAGATCCTAACATGAAAACTATGTACTTAAAATTCATGAAAGAATATCTCGCCCTAGGGCATATGTCTACAGGCATATCCCTTTTACTCCGCATTATGTCATTCCCCACCAATGCGTCTTAGACCCCAGTTCTTGCAAAAAATTGTCTTATGTAGCGTATAACGACATTCTGATGGTGGGGCCGTCTATTCAAAAAGTGTTGTACTAAACGCTACTCTGCTTCAGACTGCACAGGTATGCCCTGACAGCCGATGTAAAAAAATATGGTTCATAAAGCGGATAGGAAGTTTCAACTCATAGTGTGGAGGAGTCTCTTTTTTCTTATACAAGCTCAACACCGTCACATATGGTACCAGCACCAGTTTGAGTGAATCTGCGAGATTTTCATTCCCTAGAGCTGCCGAATCATATTCAATTGAATATGATTTTTACGTCGACGACATGTTATTTGGTGCTGCATGCGTAGAGGAGCTAAAGGCAATAAAGTCTAAAGTGTCTCAGGTTCTTCAAGCAGCAGGCTTTGAATTAACAAAGTGGTTTTCAAACTCACCTGAGGTCACTGCATCTGAGAGCACATTTAAGTCGAAACGTATCTTAGATTCAGAGTCAATTAAAGCGCTAGGTATATCGTGGTTGCCAAGCGAAGATGCCTTTAAGTTCAAAATAGACACTTCTGTCACCGAGCGACAAAACGGAACTTACTGTCAGTGACATCGAAGCTTATTAAGTCACATTGTCATAATAGGAAAAATACTATTGCTGGAACATTGATTTATTAAGTTAGATTGGGATGAGTTGATTCCAATGCATTTGGAAACAGCTTGGAAAATGCACTCTGTCTCAACTGGATGAAATCTCGATTCCTTGGCCTTTGCCGACGCATCCATGCGTTTATATCGTAGCAAAACTGCCGAAGATTATAAATGATCATTGTTGACCTCAAAGTCGAAAGTAGAGCCGCTCAAGACCAAAACGCTCCCAGGGCTTGAGTTATGTGTCGCTCACTTTCTCGCAAATCTCTGTCATAGAATCAAACCCTTATTAAAAGTCCCCATCGAACTAATTGTATACTGGTCGGATTCTAAGGTTACTTTTCCCTGGATTCAATCTCATCCATCTTCGTTTTCGACATTTGTTATAAACAGGGTAGCGGAGATTCAAGAATGGTTAGGAGAAGCTATATGGCGGCACACAAAGCAGAACCCAGCAGATATCGTTTCTAGAGTTTGTGACGTCGACGAAATTGGGCAGTCAGCATGTTTCACTGGACCACTATTTCCTGGGACCAAAAATGACCATTTCGATCTGGACGACAAAGTCTCGCTTACGGAAGCAAGGAAGACTGCAGTCGGATTGACTGGTGCTGTGCAAACTTCCGATTTGTTTGATGTCATTGAGGTCACTCTGATTTATGTTCCGCTTTATAAGAAAATGCACAGACAAGAGTATAGTTTTCAAAGAAACTCTGTCACCGACATGAACCTTTTAATAAAATAATCGAAATAGTTTAAAAGCACGAGATCTACGTCCGGCATTTGCACCAAGATGCCAAGTTTCCTTTGCTGATAAAGAAACGCTCCCAATTTTAGCAGAGCTGCGTCCGGCATCTGCACCATTCCAACATTCTTGTCGGCTCTCGAGCATTTAAAAATGTCCCACTCATACGCAACAAACCGCTCAAAGCTGCCACGCCCTTTTATTCGAATTAATTATTACAAGTAATGTATTCATTTTATAAGAAACAACAAATACAACTCACAAAAGTAATCATTTAAGGTAATTGGTTTGAAGACATTTTAAATACTGCGACCAGTCGACCACTGTATGTGTGCACACTTTAAATCTTATTAAGTCTTTATTATTTATCATCGATTGCTAACCTAAAAAAAACGCTAATTTTGCATGGCCTTATTATGATAATTATTCAAATACAGCATAGAAATAGTTGTTCAGTTTGCTGTTTAAGCCTATGTGCGGAGCGCGGCGATCAGCTGATCGCTCGCTCGTTTGCATGCACAGCCCCAGGCAAGATGAAGAACGGTGAGGACAGAAGTCAGTCTGAATTTGCCGACGCCGCTGAACTCGATATCTATTTTACACTCACACATATACATGTACATAGCCATCATTTAAATCAGTGGATAATTATAGCGTCTTAAAAGGGAACACAACTGTTCATGGTGGCCCATGAGAGGAACCTACAAGCGTAAAATTCGAAACTTTTTCTGTGTAAATAGATTACGTTAGAATTTTTCTTATTATATGCTTATTTGGGGTGGAAAGTTAGACACTCGTGCACCAGCAACAAGAGCTGCCAAATTTGTGAGCAGCGCCATCTTACACTGTTGCATTTCCCAGTATAGCTTCATAACCAATCCTCGAGCCGCGCACAGCCGAAGCCATGGAAAACGTATCTCAACAAAGAACGGAGGACCAGAACTCACACGCATCTTACAGATACATTCGGTAACTTCGTCGAATGTCCCTTCAAGGAATGTGCCTCTCGCAGTGTTGGGGAGTACCTAGATACTTGTACCTAGGTACATACCTAGGTACAATTTTGTGGTATCTTTTACCTTACCTAGGTATACAAATATTATGCTACCTTTTGCCTTACCTAGGTAAAAATTTTTGTATACCTAGAGAATTAGGTAAGCTAGGTAAAAAGGTACTGAAATATTTGTGTTAGCTTTATTTATTACTAAATAGACTTTTTGATCATTTTCCTTTGAACAAAATAATCAAACTCCACAATAATAATAATAAGCTGATTCCACCATAGGAAATTATTTATGTTTCGATTCTAATTTCACAATTTTCCACGCAAATGCTGTTCGGTTATTATTAGCTTAAATCAAACACTCATATTTGATCATACCTTAACAATTTGTGAAAGAACCCAAAACTGTCCATAAGAGACGAAAAATGTCCGTAAAAGAAAGCTCAAAAAAAAGGAACTACCTTTTGTTTTAAATGGCCAATTTTTTAAGCCAGATGTGAATTGTGTATTGTGTGTAAATAAAGCGATTAAATTCGACGAAAATTCGACTGGAAATTTACACAAACATCTTAAGGCAAGTATAGTATAAATATATTATATGTTCATATGTGTGTATTTCTGTGCAAGTTAAAGTGAAGTAAAGTAAATAAAAATAAGTATAAGTTCTGTGCTTCGGGATATAAAAGTTCGTTTATACTTTTTAAATTAAAGAACATTTTATTGACAAAATCAAATTTTGTAATGTGTAAAAAGGGTATTTTCTCGGAAAATATTTAATGCGCGAAATGTGTATTTGTACATGGAAAAAAATGATTTTGTAAATAAAAGCGCATTTAATTTAGAAAATATAAAAATTGTGCTTTGATGTGTCGACGTTTTCTCTATACCAAATCAAAAATGAATGGCTACATCAATATTTATTGGAAATGGATGATATATATTGATGTAGCTATTCATTTTTACATACGCACATACAATAATTGGCGCCAAAATATTGATAATATATATTGATGTAGCCATTAATTTCTACATACAATAATTGGCGCCAAAATATTGAATATATATATTGATGTAGCCATTCAATTTTACATACGCACATACAATAATTGGCGCCAAAATATTGATAATATATATTGAAGTAGCCATTCATTTTTACATACGCACATACAATATTTCGCCAAAATTAAAATTCCGTCACAAAATTAAATGTTATGAAGTTTTAAAAATATTTTATTCTATTAATACTTTTTTGTAGAGGGTGCATCCAAACAGCTATTGGTCATATGAGGTCATGAAATCAAAAGTGGCAAAAAAGGAAGAGAATAAATCATCAGAGCCTAAGCGAGCAAATTTCTTCTGTTTCCAAAGCTCAAGCCAGGTAGCTGAACAACAAAATTTGCGTTCGGTTATTATTTGAAGAAAGAAATATGAATTGTTATTTTAATTTTAAAAAGTACCGAATAAAAAATTTAAAAATTCGTATACTTGTTTTTACCTTTTATCTTTACCTAGGTACAGAAAAATTTGAAAACCTTTTACCTTACCTAGGTACTTATTTTTGTAAAAACCTTGTACCTTACCTAGGTAAAAATATAGCGTACCTGTCCCAACACTGGCCTCTCGTAACTACTCGTGTCGTAATACGAAATCCGATCAAGGGCCTACAAGCAGTCATTAACGCACTCATCGATCAAGGATCTAAGGAAAACATAGTATCGGAACACATCGTTCAGTCCCTGCACCAGAAGCGATCTTCCACCTGAGCATCTATTTTTGGGGTGGGTCCCGGGGCGGTCGTCGTTGCAAGTCCTCAGTAAATTTTGAAATCTGTAGTATTATTCCCAAATTTCTTTTTACGGGTTGATTCAGCATTTTTCTCAATTTGGTTACTTCCTGCCTGCCAAGTTATAGCTTAACTCCACAGTATTGGAATCATATTCGAGGGCTCAAATCGGAAGATCTTATTTTAGAAGCAGACATGCTGGCGCAAATCTTATTGCCCCACACCAGGATCGGATTGCCCGGCGAGCCCATAGCCCAGAATTCGCACTTCGGATGGATCCGCTCTGGATCTGGCTTAGGATACCCAAAATAAGTATTCAGCGGGGGATTCCTTATTCTCCTGGATCTATTTCTAAGGCTCGTGCATGACGGCGGAACGTGCTACATCTTTTGGCTGCAAAATCAAGAGTTACTTCTACGAAACCCTTGACATAAGCTAGAACGGAGCTGAATGGTTAAGTACTGGCCATTAAGTTGGTGAAATTGCTAACCACGGCTAAGTGGCGAGAGGTCTTTCCCATACATACTTTCTATTGGACGGATGGTACAATTCTTCTTTTCGCTGCGCGGGGACGTCAATAGATTGATGACTTTCGTCGCCAACAGGGTCGCTTCATTTTGGATCACTCTTCACCATATCCATGAAGACATGTTGGTACTAAAGAGAATCTAGCGGACTATGCGACACAAGGGATGCCTCCGAGTAAGCTGAAGGACTTCGACTTTTGGTGGCGAGGCCTCGAGTGGCTTACAAGCAGTCAAAGTGACTGGCCTTCAACGGAGATTGGACGGGTCGACATGAATAATGCCGCGCTAGAGGCAAAGACAAAGTACGCGTTCACAAACAGCCTCAATGCCATCGCTTCTGGATTAATTTTTAGATTCAGCCAGGTGGTACGAGTCATAGCATATAAAATTCTGTTCTAAACCAATGCTATCGAAAATGTAGAGAGGTGCACCGGTCCTCTGAGTATTCAGGAGCTACTCTATGCTCTATTTGCTATCGTGCGCATCTTTCAAAGGGAGTCTTTCTCGTCCGAGTGGACCGCGGTAAGGAATGCTAAAAGACTGCCTTCCAGAAGCAAGCTCTTCAGTTTATCCCCTATCATAGTAGAAGGCATTTTGGGAGTAAGGCGGCGATTGCGCCATCTGGGCTGTCACACTAGCGTAGTCATCCAATAATCCTTAAGTTTTCATCACTTTACACACCTAGTAATACGGTACTCGCACGTTTTGACCCTGCCCGGAGGTGTGCAGCTGACTTTGGCGCACATTTGGCAACGGTTTTGGATACTGACAGAAAGACGAGCTGTTCGAAAATTTGTAAGGTACTTTCGAACCAGGCGAATCACTTCGATACAGCTCATGGGAGATCCTGACGATTGCAGTTGACTACACGGGCGCTATAGAGCTGAAAGCAGCACGTTTGTGAAGGACAAGTTTCTACAACGAAAACATCGCCGTTTTCACTTGTCCTGCAACAAAGGCAGTGCACTTAAAAGCTGTGACAGGCCTCAGCACGGAGCATTTCCTCCTTGCTCTGGACAGATTCACCGGTCGGCGAGAAATGGTACATGATCCTTACAGTGACCATCGAACCAACTTTGTAGGCGCTGAAAATTTGATGAAGGCGTTCTACGGCAAGCACCAGGAGTATTACGAGAAGCTTATAGTCCCAAGCTTGCTTCGCTGCGGATCACATGGCACTTCAATCCTCCTCAATCGGCCAATTTTGGAGGGCTTTGGAAGGCTAATGAAAAGTCGTTTAAACATCACCTTAAGAGAGTCATTGCAGATCGACGGCTCACCTATGAGGAGTTTTCTTTAAATACGATGACCATGGGTTATATCCAGAAAGATTAACCTATAACTGGCTCAATAATATTAAAATCGACAGCTTCTTTCAATTTCGCGATTACTTTGTCCCCAAGAACAGCTGATATCCAATAGCCGAGTCGAACTGGCCATGGCCGTCTGTCCATCCGTATGAACGCCTCGATCTCAGGAACTATAAAATCCATAAAGTTGAGATAAGGCATCCAGATTCCAGAGTCATAGACGCACCGCCTAAAAATCTCCCAAAACTTATATTGAAATTTTTTCAAACGCCCTTTTTTTTATTTTATTATTTTTTCCCCAACTTCTACTGATATTCAAGAATATATTAAAAATTTTTTTCGCACCTTCAATAGCTAAGTTTTACTATTTATAGTATTCCAAAACATTTGATTTGAAAAGTTAGAAACTTTTATAGCACAATCAATATGCAGACTTACCATTTTTTAGCTAATTGTTTGTAGGCTTCTCTTATTTCGTATGTAGTTGCAATTTTGTTTATTCCTAATATGGCGTATGGGTCATTTGACGAAGAACAAACACGTATATTGGATGTTGTACACAGGACCAAAATTGTGATAATATAATTACTTTGAAAAAATGAAATCATCTTTTAAACATTAACTGTAAGTATAAACATTAAAAATTATTAGGAGTTAATTTTAATTCTAAAATTTTATGAAAGTCGGTATGGTCTACCTTTAAAATTGATTTATGGTAAATTATTAAAAAAAATGATTTTATAATTAGTTTTACATGCAGGAAATATTTTTGAAATGTTCATTGTATACTCGTAAGATTATCTGTTTTAAAGTCCCGTTCCTGAGCCCATATCCTCAAGGACGATCGGAAATGAAAACTTAACTATATAAACGCACGCGTTCAAAGATAATTTGATTTTAAATACCACGTACCATTACATTCACAATTTTATAGGATTACGTTTTAAAAGAAAATCTCCAAAACGCAAAAAAAAAAGCTGGTGGTAGGATGGGAGACCAGCCCACAACCAGTGATCAACAGGACTTCACAGCTGAACAGCTATCAATCGCAGAAAATCCATAAATAGTGCTAAGATCAGCAGCTAAAAAAGATTCGGAGCAATCCGATCAATCCGGTGCTCATGCACAACGAAACAACGTGAAAAAACTTGCAAAATCGACAATAACTGGTTCTACTAAAAGGGATATTGTACTATTGACAAATAACGGATTTATTCAGCGGAACCACCATCCGTATCATTCCAGGCAGAGCATCTTACACACACGTTAGTACGCATTAACTTGCCTTAAATATAAAAATAAAATAATAAATTTGCTTTGCAATAACAAGGCAGTGCTGCACCGCATCACTGGATTTCCCAAGGATCACACACTTATGGGCTAGCTCACTATATAGCTACAAAATTACCGAAATGGTCGATCGGCCATCTTTTTATACCCGTTACTCGTAGAGTAAAAGGGTATACTAGATTCGTTGAAAAGTATGTAACAGGCAGAAGGAAGCGCTTCCGACCATATAAAGTATATATATTCTTGATCAGGATCAATAGCCGAGTCGATTTGGCCATGTCCGTCTGTCCGTCCGTCTGTCCGTCCGTATGAACGCTGAGATCTCAGGAACTACAAAAGCTAGAAAGTTGAGATTAGGCATACAGACTCCAGAGACATAGAAGCAGCGCAAGTTTGTCGATTCATGTTGCCACGCCCACTCTAACGTCCACAAACCGCCCAAAACTGCAACGCCCACACTTTTGAAAAATGTTTTGATATTTTTTCATTTTTGTATTAGTCTTGTAAATTTCTATCAATTTGCCAAAAAACTTTTTGCCACGCCCACTCTAACGCCCACAAACCGCCCAAAGCTGCCACGCCCACACTTTTGAAAAATGTTGTAATATTTTTTCACTTTTGTATTAGTCTTGTGAAAATCTAACGATTTGCCAAAAAACTTTTTGCCACGCCCACTCTAACGCCCACAAACCGCCAAAAACTGTCAGTGTTGAAGACTCTCCTTCGCACTTCTACTAGCGGAGTAACGGGTATCAGATAGTCGGGAAACTCGACTATAGCGTTCTCTCTTGTTTTAACTTGAGCACTAGTTTTTTTGCAAATCAAGAGAAATTTACATGACTAATAAAAAAACAATATTTTTCAAAAGTGTGGGCGTGGCAAAAATTTTTTTAGCGTCGATCTCGACGGCGTATCCGCGCCGGCTCGACTGGGGCTTATGATGTAATATGGCACGACCACGGACTCCACCGCCTCTTTCTGACCCCGCTAGGTCCTTGTGATTGCTTGTCCTTCGCTTGTAGAGATCCTCCTTGGATGCCCGCTTCGACACTCACTTGTCGTTCCCTTGTTCCGGGTATCGTTCCGCGTACTTTAACAATTTCACTATCTCGCTGTCGACCTCCGCGTACTTTCACTGACTGACCGTATGGATCTCCGCGTACTTTACTGACTGACTGTCTCACTTTATGGATCTCCGCGTACTTTTCCTGATTGACTGTGCTAATCTCCGTGTACTTTTGCTGACTGACTGTCGATCTCCACGTACTTTCACTGGTTGACTATGTCCACACCTTCTGAATCTGCTCCGGCTTTCCGGCCGCACGCCCGTGTCCTGGCTGCGCGTCTCGCGCCCGCACTCTGCGCTTGCACGTGTGTATATCG
This sequence comes from Drosophila santomea, assembly GCF_016746245.2. Taxonomy (NCBI): domain Eukaryota; kingdom Metazoa; phylum Arthropoda; class Insecta; order Diptera; family Drosophilidae; genus Drosophila; species Drosophila santomea. Next base: position 25,745,687 of record NC_053016.2, on the reverse strand, counting down.
CTTTATAGGGCGCGGGGATTTCGGTATTTCCCCTTTTGCGCACGGCTCGCTCCGGTGCAAGTCCAACTCATGTTCTTCGCTATTGATATGCCGATCTCCTGCTCCCGGATTTGTGGGGAGTTTTAAGACTCCTTACACAACCACCGAACTGCACTAAACCAACAAGCCTATTTTGTATTCTACTACAGCGATGCAACGACAGTTTTACATCGATTTATTAAGGACACAAACCGAAAGAAACCATTTGCGGCGAACAGGGTATATATGAGCAACCGTAGCAATGGAGGCACGTGGACACCAGTCAAAATCTTTCCGGTCATGACACAAGCTTGTTATTAGGGATGACCATCATGCAACACCTCATGAAGGAGTTCAGCTTACATCGGCACAAATACGTTTACGCATTTGGACTGTAAATAAAATCGTAGCGGTCAGGAAGATAATTTAGGGATGCGTACAATATTTTTAATTGGGAGATCAAGTAATCGTTTTAGCCAGTCATGTTGTCACTTCTGGGCACCGGCATGGGCTACACAAGAGATATTGATTTAAGGGGAGCGATTGGCAAGCAAGGCAACCTGCAAAAATTACAACATATCCATCTCAGTTAGTGACTCAGTACAGCTGACTCCGAAAATCGGAGCTTTCTTACTCAACTACACTGTTAAGGGTGCCCGTATGGAAAAACTGGCGGACGCCAAAAAACGGCAAAAGATACGGTTTATAAGGTGGTGAAAGCACCGAAATTGCAAAATGCAATTAGCTGCAACAAAACTGAACAGTTAAGAAATTCGCTGACAAATTGTGCAGTGGGTTAGTAAGAAACGAATTCCTGTATAAAAGAGCACAAGAATTGTTTCGATCAGTTGGCAGAATAGCGGAAAGGTCAAGTGTTGACTAAAATCATTAGCATTCTACTTGCACACAATATATATACATACATATATTCCAATTCCTAGCTTCAAGACGATCGGTCGATTTATTTTTCTGCGATCCGAATTTATTTTTGCATTTGCCAAAACCAGCGTCGGTTTTTAATAACTTCTTTAAAATTATATTTTGTAAACATAATTATTTCAACTTTGTTCGCTTCGCGAGTGAATCTCTTTTGATTTGTGCACTAGTTTAAACAAGCTTAGCTTTAATGTCTTTATGTCAGTGCTGTTTGGTTTTGTTTTTGTATGCACATAACCTGCTCTGTGCATCCGCTCTCTCACTCTCTCGCCCTCTCACTCTGCTTGCCCGAAATTAAATTGTTTATGCGCCAAAGTAAAGGTAGCTTGAAAGGACTGATCAATAGTTTTGGCGAAGATAGAAAAGTATCCGTTGATTTTTTCCAGCTGATGATCGCCTTTCCGCGATACATTCACAGTTTAATAGGCTTAGGCTTTTAGAATATTCTTCCAAAACGCAAAAAAGCCGCTGGTGGTAGGATGCATATGGGGGACCAGCCCACAGCCAGTGACCAACAGGACTCCACAGCTGAACAGCTATCAATCGCAGAAAAACCTTAAATGGTGCTAAGATCAGCAGCTAAAATAGATTCGTAGCAATCCGATAAATCCGTTGTAGAAAAAGTCCACCTCTGGATTGCTAGAGATTTCGATTTGAGCGCACTGGTTTCTCCACCAGTGATTCCACCTGTCCTGATTAGTTCACCAACACAAAAATTGAGTCCAGACTACCGCCACAAGCTGGCCATTCAGAAATACAATCTGCAAGTACCATAACCCCTCACGGTGGATCCACCAAAAAAATAATTTTCGTCTTATCAAACATCATCTTATATACGAGACAAAACAAAAGCCGATAATATAAGGTTGTCAAATATCTCCCTTCCGCTTTTTTGCTCTTCATTCAATGCCTTATAAAAAGTGTTACAGTGATCGGATTTAGTTAAAATATGCGCCGTTTGATGATCTGTTTCCATCTACACGGCAACTTCATAATACCTTCCTCGTAGAAGCCCCCCTCCTTATTTGTGAAGAATTCGGACAGCCACTTTTCGCAAGCCTCTTTTGAGTTCAACTTTACACCACCAAGGGCATTCGCCATGGACAGGAACAGGGGGTTACGGTGGTTGCGATAAAACCTCCCATCCGAGCTCCCGTAGCTTCTGACGAGTCATCAACAAAGTGTGTGGGCTGGCGTTGTCCTGGTGGAACACTACACCCTTCCTGTTGGCCAATTCTAGACGCTTCTGGTCGATCGCTTCAAGCGGTCCAGTTGTTCGCAGTATATGGTAGAATTAAACGTCTGGCCATATGGGAGCAGCTCATAGTGGATGATTCCCTTCCAATCCAATCAAACACACAGCAAAACCTTCCTGGCCGTCAATCCCGGCTTGGCCACTGTTTGGGACGATTCACCGGCTTTCGACCACGACCGTTTTGGCTTTATATTGTCGTATGTGATCCATTTTTCGTCCCTAGTCACCATCCGCTTCAAGAATGGGACGAGTTCGTTCCGTTTCAGCAGCATATCGCAGGCGTTAATTCGGTACAGAAGGTTTTTTTGCGTCAAATTATGCGGCACCCAAACATCAAACTTTTTTTGTATCCAGCGTTCTGCATAAAAGTATTAATGCAATCTGACGTACCAAAACTCCTGACGGTGGATCCACTAAAGAAACAAATATTCGTCTTTCCTCTAATCAGGCATTATCTTATAAACAAGACAAAACGAATGCCGATAACATAAATAAAAATTAAACTTTTCTAACGCTAGGGACATTTTATCATTCAAGATAAATGTTCTGGTGACCATATGTTCTTGTGATTTTTGGCTGGATAGTATAGTGGTAAAGGAGTTCGAAGCTAAGATTAAAAATAAGTAAATGGGGACCGTGGAAAATAAACTTTCCTCACGTGGCCAGACCACTCTAGTCTTGCTATCTCCTATCTAAATGCCAGAGGCTTGCGTAGCAATCCAACTTAATTTCATGTTCGTACATTCCGCCGTCTTCTGAATTTTCAGAATTTATAAAGCATTTTTCCGCTTTTCAATACGTTTCAAATAGACTGTTCGCTAGGAACCAATTGGTAGTTTTGTCCAATATAAGGACGTTTCTTGTCAGTTGGACTTACAATCCGATCTAGATAGCTTTCAAATATGCTGCCGTGATAACGTACTGAACTTAAATGGCTCGAAATGTAATGTTATGACCCTCTGTGTCTGTTTAACCCAAGACACGCGACTTACACTTTAAGTAAGTGCTCTTTGGACAGAATAACACTGGTTATTGATCTTGGTGTTCTTCTGGACCCTAAACTGCAAACCTTATTCCTGTACAATAATAGAAACTAATAACCTTTCTTAGCTAACCGTAGAACGATACTTGGAGCAGTCTTTATTTTAAAGTTTATGAATTCGATACTCCCCGCTAAAAACAAATTATGGTCAACTTCTTATAATCTTTGTATGCTAGCTTTTAATTTTTGTATGACACATTTCACATGGCACTAGCCAACAATTTATTAATCAATAAAAAACAAGGAAATAAATGAAAAAGGAGTAAGCTACCACACACAATTGGTAATTATACCCGTTACTCGTAGAGTAAGAGGGTATACTAGATTCGTTTAAAAGTATGTAACAGGCAGAAGGAAGCGTTTCCGACCATATAAAGTATATATATTCTTGATCAGGATCAATAGCCGAGTCGATCTGGCCATGTCCGTCTGTCCGTCCGTCTGTCCGTCTGTCCGTCTGTCCGTCCGTATGAACGCTGAGATCTCAGGAACTACAAAAGCTAGAAAGTTGAGATTAAGCATACAGACTCCAGAGACATAGAAGCAGCGCAAGTTTGTCGATTCATGTTGCCACGCCCACTCTAACGCCCACAAACCGCCCAAAACTGCCATGCCCACACTTTTGAAAAATGTTTTGATATTTTTTCATTTCTGTATTAGTCTTATAAATTTCTATTGATTTGCCAAAAACACTTTTTGCCACGCCCACTCTAACGCCCACAAACCGCCCAAAGCTGCCACGCCCACACTTTTGAAAAATGTTTTGATTTTTTTTCATTTTTGTATTAGTCTTGTAAAGTTCTATAGATTTGCCAAAAAACGTTTTGCCACGCACACTCTAACGCCAACAAACCGCCCGAAGCTGCCACGCCCACACTTTTGAAAAATATTTAGATATTTTTTCATAATTGAATATATATTGATCTAGTGTTCAATAGAATATTATTAGAAAACGTTAAATGTAAATGGAAGAACTCGCTCTTACAGAACAGAACTCGCCCGCGCTTGAAAAAGTAAATAGTAAAAGAAAAGAAAGAAGAAGTAAGTCAGTCAAAGACTAAATTTTGGTATTACAACACCTTTTTAGAGCCGCGTGCGATTTTTAATTGATTTTTCCAGATCTTAACGTTTTTTTGCCAACCAATAAGTGTTAAGCTCAATTTTCAACGTATAGATTCGATTTTTTTAATAAAAAGTGGCATACATTAACTTAAAATTAGATTTTTAAATTACATCGCGGTCGTGAGTGCTGCTGCTGCTTCGATTGCCGTCGCTGCCGTTTGGCCCGGTGCTGTCTTGTCGCTGCGCTCATTGCTAAGTATCAAATTTGTAGTTGATTTTTCTTAATCCTAATATCGCCCACGCTTTTCTACCTATATTAATATAAGAACTGAGCCTTTTTAAAGGCTTACTCCTATATTTTGATCCATATACGTATTTTGCGTATATAAACTTAATAGTACTAAAAGTTTAAGTCTTTATAAAGACTTGCACTTATAATACTATTGATACTACTATACTATATATACTATATAATTATAATATTATATATTCACATAATAATAATTTAATATAAATATTAATATAAATAATAATAATATAAATATTAGAATTATACTTTTTAAACAAATAATTTGTATATATCTATTAATATACATATTTGTATATAGTCTTAATGTGCTACAAGCGTGCCTTTGTAAAGATCGTTTAATACTATTTATTTTTTGATATTGATTGATTTTTTTTATTGATAATCAAGAAAAATATTATAAGCTTGACTGTTTTTTATCATTTATTCTTATCATATTTTTTTTCAATTAAATAATAATTTGAGCGCAGTAAATAATATATTTTAAATTGTAGTAGTGTTCATTATTTATGGAGCAGATTAAAAAAATACTGCTGGCCATAGGGAAAGGCTGAGGTTATTCAGCTCCACCTCAAACGAAGAATGGAATATGGACATGATATAATGGCAGAAACCATTCGGCCTGCCGAAATTGCTGACGCTATTAGGTATTTAGTTAATACTGAGCTTTATAGAAAGAGGGACAACTAGCCATCCAGCAGGAGGATGAAAATTCGGAGGCGCGTAATTCTGATCAGAATACAGAAGCCGAAGAACTAAATCCTGGAGGACAAGAAACTTTGCTTGAGAATAACCAGACACATAATGTAGGAATGACGAGAATTACAAAGCTCCAGGTGAGGGCCGACGTAATTCTCGATGCCGAACAGTCATTCCCTAGCATATATGCTGGCATAAAAAGACCATCTTCGGAAAGCTACACAACCATAGTTAGATATGAACTTAGGAATGTAGATAGACGAGGTTGTCAAACTGATAAGTTATTCTAAACTTAGTCCACTAAACACGGGTGGTAATAAACCAAAGATCAACCGTACCAACAGCAACGAACAAACTAGGAGTCAGAATGATAACCGTTTTTCCATCTTAGCAGAGGCGGAGAACAACCAAGCAGAGTTGGGGCGAGGTACCCAAAAGAAGCCCCCACATATTTATATGTATAAGGGAAAAAAACTCAAACGCCCTGGTCAACAAAATTATTGCGCTGGTAGGGGACGATAATTTCCATGTTGTTCCGCTTATTAAAAAAAACATCCACGAAACCAAAGTTTAAACGAAGTCCGAAGAACACTTTCGAGCCGTGTCTAAGTACCTGGAGGAAACAAAAAAGAACTTCTACACCTACCAACTAAAAAGCTGCAAGGGACTGCAAGTTGTATTAAAAGGAATCGAACCCTGAAAAAGAAAAAAAAACGTGTAAGTAACATTATTAACAGAAACAAAAAGCCGCAACCACCCTTCAAGGTCGAGCTCGAACCAGATAGCAAAGCCTTAAAGAAAAACAAAGTGCACCCGATATACAAACTGCAGCTCCTAATGCATCAAAGCATCATTGTGGAAGAACCAAACACACGCAACGGCCCTGCACAAACTGCCAGGAGTATGGACGCCTAAAGACATACTGCACACTTAGGGCAGTCTGCGGAGACTTCCACAACTCCGTAAACTGCCTCGCAAACAAAGAAGAACCTTCGAAGAAAAAATGTTGCAACTGTGGAGAAAACCATACGATAAGCTGCAGACGCTGTGCGCTCTACAAGGAGTTGAAGAGTCGCAACAAAATACGCAAAACACGTATCAAAGCCCAAAAAGTGTCCCTGACGTATTTTTCGGCAAGGCAGCCAGATCTACATTCGGTCCGCTAAATACAACTAAGGGCATCTCCTACGCAGAACCACTACGAACAGACATGGAAAATCCATTTCAGCCACACTCGAAAACGCTCAGCAAGTCCCAAGGCAGCCGCAAAGCAATTTGGAAACTATGCTGGTCCCCATGAAACAAAGTATGATGGAACTCATGTCGTTAATGAAAACAACTATGCAAACCCTTGTCCAGAACCAGAACATGGTGATTTAGTTGCTTGTAGCACAACAGTTCAAATAATAAATGGACAAACTACGTTTTTCCATGTGGAATGCCTACGGCATTTCACGTCATAAACATGAAACAGCGCAATTCCTAAATTCAAATCACTTCAACGCCATGCTGCTGGTTGAAACGCACCTCACTGGGCAATAGCTTCCATATAAGAAATTACACCTTCTACCGCTAACACAATGGGGGATCACTTCATAGCTGCAGGAGACTACAATGCCAAACACACACACTGGGCATCACGCCTTGTGACTCTTAAGGGAAGACAACTGTATAATGCACTTATAAAAGAGAGCAATAAAATCGACTACTTTTCTCCTGTCCAGCAGACCCCAGAAAGATATCAGAACACATTGATTTCGCCTTTGTTGATAACCCTACTTCAAAGCCCAGAAATTACGGATTTAGGCTGACGTCGCACAAACTAACTGGATGAAATACAGAAGGTATGTGAGTACCCACATGAGCTCCCCAACTTAATATAGAAGTGATAATCGAATGCTCTACGGCCGCTCTATAAGAGGTAATCGTTACAGAAGCCAGGATCTCAACACCAAAACAGCTGGTTCTGGAAAAAAAAGCGTCTGCGACGGGCGTGGCAAACCAGGATATCGCCATTCTCAAAGACACGTTTTAATACAGCCACCTGCAAGCTAAGCAGGGCTTTAAAGCAAGATGCCTCATATTCGTTCATCCAACTAAAATATATAGAAAGACTCTTGCCAACTAGTATAAAGCATCCCTTGTGGAGGGCCACCCAAATCGAAGCTTTCCAATTTAAACCGTCACCCCGATAAGAAATTCTTTAGGTCACTGGGCCCGCAACGACAAAGACAGAGTCGAAACATTTCCCTTACATCTCAGGGGTGTCTTTCAGTAAATGGAAAAAATCAATCATAATAACTATACCTAAGCCCGGAAAAGATCACACGATTACGTCATCCTACAGACCAATAAGTTTATTATCATGCCTGTCCAAATTATTCGGAAAATGCCTTCTAACGCGCATAATACCATATATATGGGCTAACAACATTATCCCAGACCATCAATTTGGCTTCAGAGGAAAACACGAAACTATCGAGAAAGTTAACAGAATAACATCAGAGATTCGCACAGCTTTCGAGCGTAGAGAATATTGCAGCGCGATATTCCTCGATGTATCTCAAGCATTCGACTGCGTATGGCTTGAAGGATTTATGCATAAAATTAAAACACACTTGCCTGGGTACATTCATAAACTCCTTAAATCTGAGGTGCAATACAACAATATCCGACAACTACCCTATCGAAGCTGGAGTACCACAAGGCAGCGCACTTGGGCCAATTCTATTCGTCCTCTACACAGCGGATATTCCCACGAGTGACCGACTAACAATATCCACCTTTGCTGACGACACTGCGATCCTTAGCCGCTCTAGATGCCCAGTCGGTGCAACAACCCAACTCGCCAACCACCTCATGGTAGTCGAGAAGTGGCTATCTGACTGGCTTATTAAAATAAACGAACAAAAGTGCAAACACATAACGTTTACTCTTAAAAGACACACTTGCACTCCGCTCTGCCTGAATAGCATGCAGATCCCCCAAGTCAAAGAAGTAACGTATCTCGGCATTCACCTCGACAGACGCCTAACATGGCGTAGGCTTATCGAATGCAAGAAAGTACACTTAAAACTGTAAGCCAGCAGCCTCCACTGGATCATAAATGCCCAATCGCCCTTGTGTTTGGATTACAAGGTCCTGCTCTACACCTTCACTTTTAAGCCAATCTGGACGTAACATCCACAGGGACCTCGGCATTCTCGCAGTTTAAGATGAAATAGACAAGCAAAAAGCGACGTACAATAAAAAAAAAATTCGCTGCCCACCCAAATCCCCTAGTAAGGGTCTTGATTTGGGTTTCCAACCGAACCCGCCTTTAACGTACCGACCTTCCAACACAGTAATAATTTGTCAGGACACTTTTTACTGTTACAGTCTACATGACTGCTAGTTAGGTTATAGTAGATTTGTTACACTTATTGTTAGTCTCGAAAATGAGAATTTAAATAAATAAAATCAAAGCGTTGCAGTTTCGGGAGGCTTGTGGGCGTTAGAGTGGGCGTAGCAAAATGGGTTGACAAAATTACGCTGCATCTGTCTCTAAAATCTGTATGCCTAATGTCAATCTTCTAGCTTTCACAGTTTCTGAGATTTCGACGTTCAAACGGACGGACAGGGCCAGATCGACTTGGCTACTGATTCTGATCAAGAATATGTTTGTTTATATGGTCGAAAACGCTAAATTAGCTGGTTTGTGCATAAACAATACAGTGTGCAAATCTTACAAAGCTGTTTAAAGCCTTAACTTTAATTAAATCACTGTCGCTGCGTAGTTGAACAGCCATTTCTGTCTGCAGCAATCAGAAAACATTAAATGTAGTGAACATCAAAAGTAATATTTGTGTTTATAGACCTTGTTTAAAACCGGAGATACTTAAGTCTGAAGTTTTCCCAGGTATGTACACAGTATACAGGCATGGTCGTCCCTCCAGGCGGGAAGGTGGAGTCCTAATTGCTGTTAGGTCTACCAGAGGAGGTACTTTTTGACGAGTTCCGTAACTTAGAATTCTTATGCGTAAAGCTGTCATTTTCTGATAGCTATGTTTATATTACGTTCTCCTACATTCCGCCGTCTTCTGAATTTCCTGAATATATAAACCATTTGTCCGCTTTAATTGGTCCGATCTTTATTCTTGCAACATAATGGCCGATGCCATAATTATTTCTTATACTGCAATTAAATCATTTTTTTACTCTTGTGTTCTGATGTACTATCCGTCTATCTCTAACAAACCTCATTGGTTTAATAAAGTGTTGACACATCTAACAAATGTTAAGTCCAGACTTTATATAAATTTACAAATACCGGTTTTCAATCTATATTTTCTAAATAGTATGTAAGTGCTCGGTTAAATTTTACCGTGATTAATGCTCTGTGTTATAACAATGATTTTAACCGTTGTAAGTTCCAGTTCGCACAGGATCCCAAACAGTTTTATAATTTCGTTAACACTAAGCGCAAAACAACCAGCTACCCTTCCCCGCTATTTTTAGAAATACTACGGTAACATCGGATCAGGCAGTAGCCTTCAACCCACATATTCTACGTAAGCTCATTGCAAAAAGGCTTACTCTTACGAGGTATCAAAGTTGAATTTAATATATGTCTGCTTTAAGATCTTCAGCGAGTTAAGCCTGTCTATTGGCCAGGTCCCAACGGAATTCCGGGCTGTGTGATTAGATTCTGTGCGGAAGAATTGTGCAAGCCTCTCCTGATTCTGTTTAACTTATCTCTGGAATCTTCAGATTTCACCCATATATGGAAGGAGTCTAAATCGGATGCAAGCAATTACGGAGGAATTGACTGTGCTAATTTCCGTGTACTTTTGCTGACTGACTGTCGATCTCCACGTACTTTCACTGGTTGACTATGTCCACACCTTCTGAATCTGCTCCGGCTTTCCGGCCGCACGCCCGTGTCCTGGCTGCGCGTCTCGCGCCCGCACTCTGCGCTTGCACGTGTGTATATCGCTTTATAGGGCGCGGGGATTTCGGTATTTCCCCTTTTGCGCACGGCTCGCTCCGGTGCAAGTCCAACTCATGTTCTTCGCTATTGCTATGCCGATCTCCTGCTCCCGGATTTGTGGGGAGTTTTAAGACTCCTTACACAACCACCGAACTGCACTAAACCAACAAGCCTATTTTGTATTCTACTACAGCGATGCAACGACAGTTTTACATCGATTTATTAAGGACACAAACCGAAAGAAACCATTTGCGGCGAACAGGGTATATATGAGCAACCGTAGCAATGGAGGTCTTGACACAAGCTTGTTATTAGGGATGACCATCATGCAACACCTCATGAAGGAGTTCAGCTTACATCGGCACAAATACGTTTACGCATTTGGACTGTAAATAAAATCGTAGCGGTCAGGAAGATAACTTAGGGATGCGTACAATATTTTTAATTGGGAGATCAAGTAATCGTTTTAGCCAGTCATGTTGTCACTTCTGGGCACCGGCATGGGCTACACAAGAGATATTGATTTAAGGGGAGCGATTGGCAAGCAAGGCAACCTGCAAAAATTACAACATATCCATCACAGTTAGTGACTCAGTACAGCTGACTCCGAAAATCGGAGCTTTCTTACTCAACTACACTGTTAAGGGTGCCCGTATGGAAAAACTGGCGGACGCCAAAAAACGGCAAAAGATACGGTTTATAAGGTGGTGAAAGCACCGAAAATGCAATTAGCTGCAACAAAACTGAACAGTTAAGAAATTCGCTGACAAATTGTGCAGTGGGTTAGTAAGAAACGAATTCCTGTATAAAAGAGCACAAGAATTGTTTCGATCAGTTGGCAGAATAGCGGAAAGGTCAAGTGTTGACTAAAATCATTAGCATTCTACTTGCACACAATATATATACATACATATATTCCAATTCCTAGCTTCAAGACGATCGGTCGATTTATTTTTCTGCGATCCGAATTTATTTTTGCATTTGCCAAAACCAGCGTCGGTTTTTAATAACTTCTTTAAAATTATATTTTGTAAACATAATTATTTCAACTTTGTTCGCTTCGCGAGTGAATCTCTTTTGATTTGTGCACTAGTTTAAACAAGCTTAGCTTTAATGTCTTTATGTCAGTGCTGTTTGGTTTTGTTTTTGTATGCACATAACCTGCTCTGTGCATCCGCTCTCTCACTCTCTCGCCCTCTCACTCTGCTTGCCCGAAATTAAATTGTTTATGCGCCAAAGTAAAGGTAGCTTGAAAGGACTGATCAATAGTTTTGGCGAAGATAGAAAAGTATCCGTTGATTTTTTCCATCTGATGATCGCCTTTCCGCGATACATTCACAGTTTAATAGGCTTAGGCTTTTAGAATATTCTTCCAAAACGCAACAAAGCCGCTGGTGGTAGGATGCATATGGGGGACCAGCCCACAGCCAGTGACCAACAGGACTCCACAGCTGAACAGCTATCAATCGCAGAAAAACCTTAAATGGTGCTAAGATCAGCAGCTAAAATAGATTCGTAGCAATCCGATAAATCCGTTGTAGAAAAAGTCCACCTCTGGATTGCTAGAGATTTCGATTTGAGCGCACTGGTTTCTCCACCAGTGATTCCACCTGTCCTGATTAGTTCACCAACACAAAAATTGAGTCCAGACTACCGCCACAAGCTGGCCATTCAGAAATACAATCTGCAAGTACCATAACCCCTCACGGTGGATCCACCAAAAAAATAATTTTCGTCTTATCAAACATCATCTTATATACGAGACAAAACAAAAGCCGATAATATAAGGTTGTCAAATATCTCCCTTCCGCTTTTTTGCTCTTCATTCAATGCCTTATAAAAAGTGTTACAGTGATCGGATTTAGTTAAAATATGCGCCGTTTGATGATCTGTTTCCATCTACACGGCAACTTCATAATACCTTCCTCGTAGAAGCCCCCCTCCTTATTTGTGAAGAATTCGGACAGCCACTTTTCGCAAGCCTCTTTTGAGTTCAACTTTACACCACCAAGGGCATTCGCCATGGACAGGAACAGGGGGTTACGGTGGTTGCGATAAAACCTCCCATCCGAGCTCCCGTAGCTTCTGACGAGTCATCAACAAAGTGTGTGGTCTGGCGTTGTCCTGGTGGAACACTACACCCTTCCTGTTGGCCAATTCTAGACGCTTCTGGTCGATCGCTTCAAGCGGTCCAGTTGTTCGCAGTATATGGTAGAATTAAACGTCTGGCCATATGGGAGCAGCTCATAGTGGATGATTCCCTTCCAATCCAATCAAACACACAGCAAAACCTTCCTGGCCGTCAATCCCGGCTTGGCCACTGTTTGGGACGATTCACCGGCTTTCGACCACGACCGTTTTGGCTTTATATTGTCGTATGTGATCCATTTTTCGTCCCCAGTCACCATCCGCTTCAAGAATGGGACGAGTTCGTTCCGTTTCAGCAGCATATCGCAGGCGTTAATTCGGTACAGAAGGTTTTTTTGCGTCAAATTATGCGGCACCCAAACATCAAACTTTTTTTGTATCCAGCGTTCTGCATAAAAGTATTAATGCAATCTGACGTACCAAAACTCCTGACGGTGGATCCACTAAAGAAACAAATATTCGACTTTCCTCTAATCAGGCATTATCTTATAAACAAGACAAAACGAATGCCGATAACATAAATAAAAATTAAACTTTTCTAACGCTAGGGACATTTTATCATTCAAGATAAATGTTCTGGTGACCATATGTTCTTGTGATTTTTGGCTGGATAGTATAGTGGTAAAGGAGTTCGAAGCTAAGATTAAAAATAAGTAAATGGGGACCGTGGAAATTAAACTTTCCTCACGTGGCCAGACCACTCTAGTCTTGCTATCTCCTATCTAAATGCCAGAGGCTTGCGTAGCAATCCAACTTAATTTCATGTTCGTACATTCCGCCGTCTTCTGAATTTTCAGAATTTATAAAGCATTTTTCCGCTTTTCAATACGTTTCAAATAGACTGTTCGCTAGGAACCAATTGGTAGTTTTGTCCAATATAAGGACGTTTCTTGTCAGTTGGACTTACAATCCGATCTAGATAGCTTTCAAATATGCTGCCGTGATAACGTACTGAACTTAAATGGCTCGAAATGTAATGTTATGACCCTCTGTGTCTGTTTAACCCAAGACACGCGACTTACACTTTAAGTAAGTGCTCTTTGGACAGAATAACACTGGTTATTGATCTTGGTGTTCTTCTGGACCCTAAACTGCAAACCTTATTCCTGTACAATAATAGAAACTAATAACCTTTCTTAGCTAACCGTAGAACGATACTTGGAGCAGTCTTTATTTTAAAGTTTATGAATTCGATACTCCCCGCTAAAAACAAATTATGGTCAACTTCTTATAATCTTTGTATGCTAGCTTTTAATTTTTGTATGACACATTTCACATGGCACTAGCCAACAATTTATTAATCAATAAAAAACAAGGAAATAAATGAAAAAGGAGTAAGCTACCACACACAATTGGTAATTATACCCGTTACTCGTAGAGTAAGAGGGTATACTAGATTCGTTTAAAAGTATGTAACAGGCAGAAGGAAGCGTTTCCGACCATATAAAGTATATATATTCTTGATCAGGATCAATAGCCGAGTCGATCTGGCCATGTCCGTCTGTCCGTCCGTCTGTCCGTCCGTATGAACGCTGAGATCTCAGAAACTACAAAAGCTAGAAAGTTGAGATTAAGCATACAGACTCCAGAGACATAGAAGCAGCGCAAGTTTGTCGATTCATGTTGCCACGCCCACTCTAACGCCCACAAACCGCCCAAAACTGCCATGCCCACACTTTTGAAAAATGTTTTGATATTTTTTCATTTCTGTATTAGTCTTATAAATTTCTATTGATTTACCAAAAACACTTTTTGCCACGCCCACTCTAACGCCCACAAACCGCCCAAAGCTGCCACGCCCACACTTTTGAAAAATGTTTTGATTTTTTTTCATTTTTGTATTAGTCTTGTAAAGTTCTATAGATTTGCCAAAAAACGTTTTGCCACGCACACTCTAACGCCAACAAACCGCCCGAAGCTGCCACGCCCACACTTTTGAAAAATATTTAGATATTTTTTCATAATTGAATATATATTGATCTAGTGTTCAATAGAATATTATTAGAAAACGTTAAATGTAAATGGAAGAACTCGCTCTTACAGAACAGAACTCGCCCGCGCTTGAAAAAGTAAATAGTAAAAGAAAAGAAAGAAGAAGTAAGTCAGTCAAAGACTAAATTTTGGTATTACAACACCTTTTTAGAGCCGCGTGCGATTTTTAATTGATTTTTCCAGATCTTAACGTTTTTTTGCCAACCAATAAGTGTTAAGCTCAATTTTCAACGTATAGATTCGATTTTTAATAAAAAGTGGCATACATTAACTTAAAATTAGATTTTTAAATTACATCGCGGTCGTGAGTGCTGCTGCTGCTTCGATTGCCGTCGCTGCCGTTTGGCCCGGTGCTGTCTTGTCGCTGCGCTCATTGCTAAGTATCAAATTTGTAGTTGATTTTTCTTAATCCTAATATCGCCCACGCTTTTCTACCTATATTAATATAAGAACTGAGCCTTTTTAAAGGCTTACTCCTATATTTTGATCCATATACGTATTTTGCGTATATAAACTTAATAGTACTAAAAGTTTAAGTCTTTATAAAGACTTGCACTTATAATACTATTGATACTACTATACTATATATACTATATAATTATACTATATTATATTCAAATAATAATAATTTAAGTCTTAAGTCTTTTTAAAGACTTTTTCTTAACTTATTATTATTTATTTTTCACATTTAATACAAATATATTAATATAAATAATAATAATATAAATATTAGAATTATACTTTTTAAACAAATAATTTGTATATATCTATTAATATACATATTTGTATATAGTCTTAATGTGCTACAAGCGTGCCTTTGTAAAGATCGTTTAATACTATTTATTTTTTGATATTGATTGATTTTTTTTATTGATAATCAAGAAAAATATTATAAGCTTGACTGTTTTTTATCATTTATTCTTATCATATTTTTTTTCAATTAAATAATAATTTGAGCGCAGTAAATAATATATTTTAAATTGTAGTAGTGTTCATTATTTTTAGAAATGCCTCGTCTTAACAGACCCACTCAGCGTGCAAGAAGGCAAATGTTGAGAAATAGGATAAATAGGGAAAATGATATGCAGAGGTGGAGAGAGTAAAATAAAGTATCTCAGCGCAGGCGTAGGGAAGGGCGCTTGGATCCTGCTCTTCGAGCAATTGAGCCGATACTCGACGCCGTTCTGTAAGGCGACAAAATATAGAGATTAGGGCAATGGAGCAGGAATACCGTGTATCGCGCGGGTGAGCAAGAAGCAAATAGCCTGCGTCGAGCACTGGCCATTTCAAATTTCTGGCAATTTCCCAGAAATTCATAACTCTTTAAGGGGTCTTACTTCCTTGGAAGAACGACTGATTTCACCTCGCCTTCCATTAATAATAATTAAGTGAATAGGTCACGAGCGTCAAAGTGCTATTAAGGGAGCAGTTGTCAATGTCCCTGTTCCACTAAGCAGTATCGTGACGTCTCTTCCACGAGCTTTCAATGAGGCTGAGGTTATTCAGCTCCACCTCAAACGAAGAATGGAATATGGACATGATATAATGGCAGAAACCATTCGGCCTGCCGAAATTGCTGACGCTATTAGGTATTTAGTTAATACTGAGCTTTATAGAAAGAGGGACAACTAGCCATCCAGCAGGAGGATGAAAATTCGGAGGCGCGTAATTCTGATCAGAATACAGAAGCCGAAGAACTAAATCCTGGAGGACAAGAAACTTTGCTTGAGAATAACCAGACACATAATGTAGGAATGACGAGAATTACAAAGCTCCAGGTGAGGGCCGACGTAATTCTCGATGCCGAACTGTCATTCCCTAGCATATATGCTGGCATAAAAAGACCATCTTCGGAAAGCTACACAACCATAGTTAGATATGAACTTAGGAATGTAGATAGACGAGGTTGTCAAACTGATAAGTTATTCTTCAATTATAAGAAGTTGGAATTAATAAAAATTCGAAATAATATTTCAACTTCCTGCTTACTGGGAAGATAAGTAGAAAAAGGTCATGGCCATGATTCGCCAATTTGGGCTGCCAACTTTTTTCATAACTTTATCGGCGGCTGAAACTAGGTGGCCAGAGCTGTTAATACTGCTCAAGCGCAGTGTAGATAGGGTTAAAATAAATAAAGAAGAAGCTTCAAATTTGCAGTTCAGGGAAAAGGCGCACCTTATAAGAACAGACCCAGTGACGTGCGCTAGATATTTTGATTACAGATATAGAGAAGTTTTAAAACTTATGAAAAAGCCTGGGGGTGTCTTTGGAAGTAATTTCGTTACTACCTATTACTGGCGTGTTGAGTTTCAACAGAGAGGTTCGCCTTATATTCTCGGCATGTTTTGGCTGAAAGATGCCCCAAAAGTGGATTTAAACAATGAAGATGAATGTGTAGTGAAAAAGACTTCATTGTTTGTAACTGTCCACAAACTAACTAACAAATCCAGATTTGGCTCCGTATATTGAATACCAAAAACACAAGCACGGGCATTCGTGTCTATTTGTCGTTTCTGTTCCATACCCTCCAATTCCCCGGACGGAAATATTAAATCCACTACGCGAAGCAACTCAAAATTCTCTTCATCCCGAAAACTTAAAAAAAAATTCGAGATTTTCTACTTTGCAGTCATGGAAATGACTTGATTAGCCATTTCAGCATATTTGAAAATGTTCTTTCTCATAACCATGTGAGCCTCAGTTACAAGGACTACATTTATGCTATCAGGTCAAGTTTGAAAAACCCTCAGATTTTTCTGAAGAGAACATTTGCAGAAATAATGCAGAAATAATGTAGCTACATTATTAATTATATTAACAAATCCCAACGGGGTATTTCGAAGTTAATGCGAGAAGCAGCTAATGACATTAGAAGAGGCAATTCAAGCATTCGTCAAAAGCTATAGTATCTTGGTCACAAGTTTATTTCAGGCACTGAGATATCTGCTCAGGAAGCCGTATATTGTTGTCTGGGAATAGCGTTGTCAGAAGCAAGTAATAAGTGCGTTCATATAAACACCTTCCCTCCAGAACAACGAGTTCGTATGCATAGACCTACACACGACCTTCAAAATACCCCTCAGAATTCAAATGACATATTTCTGAAAGGATTGCTGGATAGATACGAACAAAGACCAGAATTCCATGAAAGCCTGTGTTTTTCCAATTTTTCAGCAAAAAATTTGAGTTTTCTAAAAGCCGTAGAAGTACTCGTCAGAGGGCAAATAGTGACGATGACACTGAAGAAGGCAATGACGTTTTAGGAGATGTTTATTTTCCGCTCCGAGATGGAAGCGGTATTATAAAAGAAAGGTAGGGTAAACTTTTTTAGATCATTAGTAATGATCTTTTCTCCGTGGAGAAACGAACAGGTAGATTTGATTCAAAGAAATTGTCCTTAGGGAGATAGGCTTCAGTACGTCCAACACTCCAGATCTTCTTTGGATACAATTTTTAGATGAAAGCATAGGACTAAATGCGCGTTCCAAGCGCAGACATTGTGAGAAGGCTTAATGGACGCAGATTTCGAAAATTATAAAAAGTTTTCAAATTAATTCTAATCAGGCAACTACAATTGATCGAAAGCAGTTTCCAGTGGTTCCTGCAGAAGAAATATACTATTCATAAAAGTCAAGGAGCTACGTACAGTAAAGTGGAACGATTAGCTCAAGCTCTGCATTAATTTCGTTTGACGAGTCCGTTTTTCATGTAAAGTTGGAGATGATCAATGAGCTTCAGGAAACATGTAGAAAAATTCTCATCCAACTCGAAAAACTGAATTTTAAGGAAATTGAAAATGATTTGAGAAAGAAGTTTTATGACATTCTCTTGACTCTTAAATCCTCGGTTCTAGGGGAGATTTCGAAACGCGCCTCGCAAATGCATTTGCACTCTATCATTGCTGAGTCAGGCGAAATGGGAGGAGCACGTAGAGGACCTAGTCTTCAAAAATTCAGTTCCAACGTGGGAATCCATGCGATCGTTTCTGGAGCAGCGATTCAGAACGCTGGAGAAAATCGAGTTTGCCATTGCAAGCTTTGCTTCTGGGCACTCTATTCATTATTGCAGAGCTTTAAAAATCTGACAATTAATTCAAGTCTCACTTTCGTAACCTACGCACAACGTCGTCAAACTTTGGTAAAATAAAGAATCGTTCGAAATCACTACATAAAAATCGTCTCTTCATTGCTCGAAAAAAGCTAATAAATAAGCTTATTAGCTCAGTTTTCAGTTTCTAATAAAATAATTGTTTTAAGTGAATGCTCGAGCGATAAATATATTTAAATAATCGTAATCCAGATTGATATGTATTAGAGGATCTGCATGAATACAGTCGAAGCAGCATTTGGTACTCTCACTCAAAGTTCTGACTTTGTATGTATGAATGATATATAAAATATTTATTTGCACACCAATCAACCAATTTTTAATAAATTTATGATTTTAACAAGTGAGAACACTATAGTCGAGTTCCCCGACTATCTACCCTTTACTTAGCTACTGGATGTGCGAAGGAGAAATTTTAACACTGACAGTCTTTGGCGGTGCCACGGCTGGACACGGCCAGGTCGACTCGGCTATTGATCCTTACTTTATAATGTCGGAAACACTTCCTTCTGCCTGTCTATCTTCTGCCGAATCTAGTATAACGGATATAACAAGAAAATAATGCGTGAAAACCCCTGTAAGCAGGCGGACCGGATAGGCCTGTAAGAAGGAATCTGGACGAAGGGGTATGACCGAAGGACCACGAAAGGATTCATGCTAGAGGATTTCCAGCGACTAGTTCATTTACGGATCGAATCCTGGAGAGAGGTCCCATCGATGCTATTCTATGCTATTGCACGTCCACAAATACCATGTATTTGTTATGTTGAAGTATATAAGCGGCGTCATCCATCATTGAGTAAAACAGTAAATAAAATATGAAAATGGTACCCAAATATCAGTCACCCTAAAAAATAACGAAGTAGAATTTTTATAAAGCAAGTTGTTAAATTGCAATCCAACTGAATCAAAAAGTGCATTTGTAGATACCAAATGCAATGAAAGAAAAGGAATCGCTAATTTTCAGATAAGTTCCAGATGGTGCCACACCACTGAATCTATGTGAAAATTGTATACTTATACTACATCCAGATTAAACGTAAACTTAGTCCACTAAACACGGGTGGTAATAAACCAAAGATCAACCGTACCAACAGCAACGAACAAACTAGGAGTCAGAATGATAACCGTTTTTCCATCTTAGCAGAGGCGGAGAACAACCAAGCAGAGTTGGGGCGAGGTACCCAAAAGAAACCCAAGCCCCCACATATTTATATGTATAAGGGAAAAAAACTCAAACGCCCTGGTCAACAAAATTATTGCGCTGGTAGGGGACGATAATTTCCATGTTGTTCCGCTTATTAAAAAAAACATCCACGAAACCAAAGTTTAAACGAAGTCCGAAGAACACTTTCGAGCCGTGTCTAAGTACCTGGAGGAAACAAAAAAGAACTTCTACACCTACCAACTAAAAAGCTGCAAGGGACTGCAAGTTGTATTAAAAGGAATCGAACCCTGAAAAAGAAAAAAAAAACGTGTAAGTAACATTATTAACAGAAACAAAAAGCCGCAACCACCCTTCAAGGTCGAGCTCGAACCAGATAGCAAAGCCTTAAAGAAAAACAAAGTGCACCCGATATACAAACTGCAGCTCCTAATGCATCAAAGCATCATTGTGGAAGAACCAAACACACGCAACGGCCCTGCACAAACTGCCAGGAGTATGGACGCCTAAAGACATACTGCACACTTAGGGCAGTCTGCGGAGACTTCCACAACTCCGTAAACTGCCTCGCAAACAAAGAAGAACCTTCGAAGAAAAAATGTTGCAACTGTGGAGAAAACCATACGATAAGCTGCAGACGCTGTGCGCTCTACAAGGAGTTGAAGAGTCGCAACAAAATACGCAAAACACGTATCAAAGCCCAAAAAGTGTCCCTGACGTATTTTTCGGCAAGGCAGCCAGATCTACATTCGGTCCGCTAAATACAACTAAGGGCATCTCCTACGCAGAACCACTACGAACAGACATGGAAAATCCATTTCAGCCACACTCGAAAACGCTCAGCAAGTCCCAAGGCAGCCGCAAAGCAATTTGGAAACTATGCTGGTCCCCATGAAACAAAGTATGATGGAACTCATGTCGTTAATGAAAACAAGTATGCAAACCCTTGTCCAGAACCAGAACATGGTGATTTAGTTGCTTGTAGCACAACAGTTCAAATAATAAATGGACAAACTACGTTTTTCCATGTGGAATGCCTACGGCATTTCACGTCATAAACATGAAACAGCGCAATTCCTAAATTCAAATCACTTCAACGCCATGCTGCTGGTTGAAACGCACCTCACTGGGCAATAGCTTCCATATAAGAAATTACACCTTCTACCGCTAACACAATGGGGGATCACTTCATAGCTGCAGGAGACTACAATGCCAAACACACACACTGGGCATCACGCCTTGTGACTCTTAAGGGAAGACAACTGTATAATGCACTTATAAAAGAGAGCAATAAAATCGACTACTTTTCTCCTGTCCAGCAGACCCCAGAAAGATATCAGAACACATTGATTTCGCCTTTGTTGATAACCCTACTTCAAAGCCCAGAAATTACGGATTTAGGCTGACGTCGCACAAACTAACTGGATGAAATACAGAAGGTATGTGAGTACCCACATGAGCTCCCCAACTTAATATAGAAGTGATAATCGAATGCTCTACGGCCGCTCTATAAGAGGTAATCGTTACAGAAGCCAGGATCTCAACACCAAAACAGCTGGTTCTGGAAAAAAAAGCGTCTGCGACGGGCGTGGCAAACCAGGATATCGCCATTCTCAAAGACACGTTTTAATACAGCCACCTGCAAGCTAAGCAGGGCTTTAAAGCAAGATGCCTCATATTCGTTCATCCAACTAAAATATATAGAAAGACTCTTGCCAACTAGTATAAAGCATCCCTTGTGGAGGGCCACCCAAATCTAAGCTTTCCAAGATAAGAAATTCTTTAGGTCACTGGGCCCGCAACGACAAAGACAGAGTCGAAACATTTCCCTTACATCTCAGGGGTGTCTTTCAGTAAATGGAAAAAATCAATCATAATAACTATACCTAAGCCCGGAAAAGATCACACGATTACGTCATCCTACAGACCAATAAGTTTATTATCATGCCTGTCCAAATTATTCGGAAAATGCCTTCTAACGCGCATAATACCATATATATGGGCTAACAACATTATCCCAGACCATCAATTTGGCTTCAGAGGAAAACACGAAACTATCGAGAAAGTTAACAGAATAACATCAGAGATTCGCACAGCTTTCGAGCGTAGAGAATATTGCAGCGCGATATTCCTCGATGTATCTCAAGCATTCGACTGCGTATGGCTCGAAGGATTTATGCATAAAATTAAAACACACTTGCCTGGGTACATTCGTAAACTCCTTAAATCTGAGGTGCAATACAACAATATCCGACAACTACCCTATCGAAGTACCACAAGGCAGCGCACTTGGGCCAATTCTATTCGTCCTCTACACAGCGGATATTCCCACGAGTGACCGACTAACAATATCCACCTTTGCTGACGACACTGCGATCCTTAGCCGCTCTAGATGCCCAGTCGGTGCAACAACCCAACTCGCCAACCACCTCATGGTAGTCGAGAAGTGGCTATCTGACTGGCTTATTAAAATAAACGAACAAAAGTGCAAACACATAACGTTTACTCTTAAAAGACACACTTGCACTCCGCTCTGCCTGAATAGCATGCAGATCCCCCAAGTCAAAGAAGTAACGTATCTCGGCATTCACCTCGACAGACGCCTAACATGGCGTAGGCTTATCGAATGCAAGAAAGTACACTTAAAACTGTAAGCCAGCAGCCTCCACTGGATCATAAATGCCCAATCGCCCTTGTGTTTGGATTACAAGGTCCTGCTCTACACCTTCACTTTTAAGCCAATCTGGACGTAACATCCACAGGGACCTCGGCATTCTCGCAGTTTAAGATGAAATAGACAAGCAAAAAGCGACGTACAATAAAAAAAAAAATTCGCTGCCCACCCAAATCCCATAGTAAGGGTCTTGATTTGGGTTTCCAACCGAACCCGCCTTTAACGTACCGACCTTCCAACACAGTAATAATTTGTCAGGACACTTTTTACTGTTACAGTCTAAATGACTGCTAGTTAGGTTATAGTAGATTTGTTACACTTATTGTTAGTCTCGAAAATGAGAATTTAAATTAATAAAATCAAAGCGTTGCAGTTTCGGGAGGCTTGTGGGCGTTAGAGTGGGCGTAGCAAAATGGGTTGACAAAATTACGCTGCATCTGTCTCTAAAATCTGTATGCTTAATGTCAATCTTCTAGCTTTCACAGTTTCTGAGATTTCGACGTTCAAACGGACGGACAGGGCCAGATCGACTTGGCTACAGTGTGCAAATCTTACAAAGCTGTTTAAAGCCTTAACTTTAATTAAATCACTGTCGCTGCGTAGTTGAACAGCCATTTCTGTCTGCAGCAATCAGAAAACATTAAATGTAGTGAACATCAAAAGTAATATTTGTGTTTATAGACCTTGTTTAAAACCGGAGATACTTAAGTCTGAAGTTTTCCCAGGTATGTACACAGTATACAGGCATGGTCGTCCCTCCAGGCGGGAAGGTGGAGTCCTAATTGCTGTTAGGTCTACCAGAGGAGGTACTTTTTGACGAGTTCCATATAAACCATTTGTCCGCTTTAATTGGTCCGATCTTTATTCTTGCAACTAATGGCCGATGCCATAATTATTTCTTATACTGCAATTAAATCATTTTTTAACTCTTGTGTTCTGATGTACTATCCGTCTATCTCTAACAAATTTCATTGGTTTAATAAAGTGTTGACACATCTAACAAATGTTAAGTCCAGACTTTATATAAATTTACAAATACCGGTTTTCAATCTATATTTTCTAAATATGTAAGTGCTCGGTTAAATTTTACCGTGATTAATGCTCTGTGTTATAACAATGATTTTAACCGTTGTAAGTTCCAGTTCGCACAGGATCCCAAACAGTTTTATAATTTCGTTAACACTAAGCGCAAAACAACCAGCTACCCTTCCCCGCTATTTTTAGAAATACTACGGTAACATCGGATCAGGCAGTAGCCTTCTACCCACATATTCTACGTAAGCTCATTGCAAAAAGGCTTACTCTTACGAGGTATCAAAGTTGAATTTAATATATGTCTGCTTTAAGATCTTCAGCGAGTTAAGCCTGTCTATTGGCCAGGTCCCAACGGAATTCCGGGCTGTGTGCTTAGATTCTGTGCGGAAGAATTGTGCAAGCTTCTACTGATACTGTTTAACTTATCTCTGGAATCTTCAGATTTCACCCATATATGGAAGGAGTCTAAATCGGATGCAAGCAATTACGGAGGAATCTCAAAATTGGCTGCTATCCCTAAGCTTTTTGAAAACGTTATCACTCCTCATTTGCAGAACCTTTTTAGGTCAATTATATCACCATGTAAGCATGGGTTCATGAAACGCAGATCAATAACTACTAACCTTCTGGAGCTAACCTACTTTGTAGTACAGGGCTTCAAAAATGATCTTCAAACATATGTCATCTATACGGATTTTAGTAAAGCATTCGACTTTGTTAATCATTCACTTTTATTAAAAAAAATTTGATTTATTAGGTATCCCTGTTGATCTCCTAAATTGTATTCTAAGTTATCTGAATAGCAGGACGCAACCGGTCCTCCTTAAAAATTCTCTTTCTTGTCCCACAAGGGAGACACCTAGGTCACCTTCTTTTTACCTTATTAACGACCCTCCTTTAATAATAAAGCATTCGCGTGTTCTTATGTACGCTGATGATGTAAAATTATGCCTGCAGTATAAAGACATTTTTGGCCATTTGGACTTGCAATCCGATCTAGATAGCTTTCAAACCTGGTGCCGTGATAACGTATTAAACTTAAATGGCTCTAAGTGTAAAGTTATGGCATTTCGTCGTGCTAACTCGATGCACGCGACTTACACTCTAAGTGGGTGCTCTTTGGACAGAATAACACATGTTGATGATCTTGGTGTTCTTCTGGACCCTAAACTTAAATGTTTCGTCTATTGTTAATAAGGCAAGGGGTGTGCTTGGTTTTATAAATGGTGGTTAAAGGAATTTGATGATCGTTCCATTACCAAAACCTTATTCATATCTCTAATCCAATCCTCGAGTATGGATCACCGGTTTGCTCGAAACGCATTGAATCGGTTCAAAAGAACTTCTTACTTTTTGCCTTACGGCGCCTTAATTGGGATGCAAACCTTAGATTACCTCCTTATTCCAGTAGACATATTTTAATTAACTTACCCTCCTTAGCTAACCGTAGGTCGATGCTTGGAACAGTCTATATTTTGTGTAAGTTGCGCGAAAAAAATTTAAAAAAAAAAAAAAATCCGTTGGCTACGCAAGAGTACATAAAAAGTTATACTTGTGTATAACCAAATGAGGGATCCTGCCACTGGTTTTTATTGTTGTTGCCATGGTTTCTGAAAATTCTGGAAACTTTACCGCTGCTGCAATGATGGTGACATTTTTAAGGCGCATGGCGACAGGTATTTATATTAGAGTGGAACGATTAGCGGACTCCTTATCAAGTTCTGCAGTTATTTCGTTTGACGAGTCCATTCTTCAGGACCGTGAGATTGGAGCTGATCAATGAGCTTCAGCAAACATTTAGAAAAATTCTCGTTGAGCTCGAAAAACTGGATTTGGTGGAAAATATTTGAGTTAGAAATTTGAGATTCACACGGTAAGGATACTGCGGGAGAAGACAACAAGGTCCTGGTGGTTAGAAAATCCTTGGATTGTGTATTGTGACAGGAGCGTTCATTACAGACGTTCTTGGTGTTTGGGAACGAGTTTTTTTTTGAAATAAACCCTGATTGATTTAATGGACGCACACCGCCATTGTAATATCCTAGGTTTCATTAGAGCCGGCATGAATTCCGTTGTCGAGAAATCATAATTTTGGTGGGACTAACCAAAAGCTGTTGCAACTCGTAGCAAGCTTTTAAGCCATGTTTCCTGGGAAACATGTTGGAACTTGCTCCCACGAACTAGCCTGTTGACTTGATGTGTGCTTATTGATCGATATTCCCCACGTGTTTCGGGCGTCTCATTGCAAGTTATTGCATTGCCTATCATTTTGTTCGTTCACCACAAACATGAAACTTTTTTTGTTTTTAAGTTTTGCTTATTTATTGAATCTTCCTTTTTACTTAAGAGACTAACACAGGTTTTCAAATTTTATTTTAAGCTAGCTAATTTTCATTTTATGAAAAGATTCGTGCTATGTGGCCTAACAAAATTAAAACTGGGTTGGTCGATAGTCGCGGTGCAATCGGCTTTGACTGCTTTCTTGAAGAAGTTTTCTTGCAAGGGGATTTGGATGTTGCTCTAATGCTCTACACATGTTAAATGGCGTGCTAGTTGCATTTTAGCTTTTACTGGGAATCTGGATCGCCTCAGTACTGCGGTGCCGTCAGCGAATATGGGTAATGTTAGCTGGTAGCCTGTTGGGATGTCCGTATAGGGTGTATAGAATTGGTCCCAGAAAACTTCCTTGGGGCACTCCAGCTTCTATAGGACAATCGCTTGAAGTGCTTGAGCTGCATATAACCGCGAACACTCTTTGGTATAGGTTAGACTTTAGAAGCTTATGTAAGTTTTGAGGCAGCAGCTTGATTATTTTATACATAAGTCCATCCAACGAAACTCTATTGAATGCTTGTGAAACGTCTAAAAATAAATTATTTTTGGGGTTAATAAGTCGAAGCCAGACGATTTTCCAATCTTCAGTTGCTCTTTAATGACTTTCGTTATTTCTCTTGCCCGGATTTCCATGGGATCTTATGGTGTTAAGTCAGAAGCGGTTAAAGTGGGAGAGTAAATGAATTAGTGGCTGGATTTGGTTGACATACTTGTCTGAGATGAAGTCTTTCATGCTTTGCTGCATCGAAAGCAAAATCGCTTCAACGCCAATTGTCTGCTGTTGCACATTCTCAGAAGTGTTTGTTTGGTGGTGCTTGGATCCCTGATTTAAGTAAACACGCAAAGGAAAAATTTGGCACTGCTCGGTGGCTGACAGACGAAGGGATGTTACTTGTAGTTGGTTCCATTACTTTGTGAATTTCTGGTGTGGTATGAACACGATCTGACGCCACTCGTTTGTTTAGACAACTCTTAAGTTCTTTGTAAATGCATCTTCGCCAGTTGGCTGTATGTACTTCGCCACAGTTGCTGCATAAATTAACTAAACTGTCGTTCTTGTTTTTAGGACAGTTAACTGTACTATAAGTTTATAAATGTATTTAATTTTTGCTGATTTTTTGACTCGATGGCTCCAGTTCGACTTTGAAGAGTGACTGTTTTGCGTTAAAGTTTTTCTCCTTTAGTGCTTCAATAATTTCGGTCATCGTTTCGAGTATGTTTCCCTTAGTATGAGGTATAACATGGAACATGTTTTCTACGATGATTACAGATAGTTTGTTAACCAGCGCACTTGAGGTTTTCTAACGTATAAATATTGGTGGCGGCTTAATCTTCTTCTGCTCCCGTTCTCTGTTTGGATGCACTGTGCAGTCATCCAATAGTGCAAACCTATTTGAAGCTAAGTTGTTGTCAGCGCGATTTATTTTTTGCTGATTACCAACCTGTTTGTGTTGTGGGCTTAGCTTTATTTGGATGTAGCGATCCAGCCCTATTTGACAAAGTTTTTTGTTTTGTTTTGCTTCTTGTCCGCTATTGCTTTTAAGAGTCGGTGTAAGTTCACATGCTTTGGGTTATGATGGTTCAGCAGAAATGTACACCGCTGTTGGTATTGAGCATATAATTGATGTTGATGTTGATGTTGTTGCTATAGGTGCAGTTGCAGTAGATATCGGGATTACTGTACTGGTGGCTACAGAGGTTGAAGCCGTTTACAGTAGGAAGAGCGTGAGATAAACGCTCTCAGTGCCTTCGGGATGTAATTTTGCAGCCGTAAGCATTAATGAGCAAGACCGCGATCGTTTGCTTTCTTCAGGTGCTAGGTCATTAACCAGGTGGATTGTTTGGCACTCGTGAGCGTTAAACACAAAGGTTTGCATTGTTCCGTTACAGAGAGTGGACGCTGAGCGCGCAATTCGCGTTAACTCATTTTTGACCTATCTCTGATATTTATATTATATGTTGTTTAATTAATTCACTTATTCAAATTTGAATTTTAACGATTCTCGCCAAATGGACAAGGTGTGGCAGCCCAGTTGGTCTGGCAACGCCACTCGGTTTGTTTGATCGGTTGGCATCTCTATCAGCTGGGGCACCCTTGCGTTTTTCGCGATCGGATGGTAGCACTATTAGCTGGGCCACACCCGCATTCTTCGCGATAGATTGGCAGCCCTATCAGCTGTTTAGTCAGCCAGGCCTTCCGCCAGAATTGTTTATATTTTACAATTGACCGAAATAAGAAGTGGTGAATCCTCGTTGTTCCACATGTGAACGTGCAGCAAAAAAGGGGTGCAACTTCTGTGCAACTTTGCAGTCTTTGACTATTTCTGACAGCAACGTCGTTAGAAGTAGTTAAAGCGTTTTAAAAACACGTCCGGCTTAGGCGGGAACTGAACTGTAAAACTTTTGAACTTTTATAAAAAAAAAGATCTTGGAAAGAATTCATTAAGCCTTTTATTCTACGAATACAATTCCAAATGGAGACGACTTCTAAGCTTACATTGTATTGCATTGCATTCAAAAAGTTTCTTAGAAAGTTGTTCACAGGAATAATTGTCTTAAATTTTCATGTCGTTAAATATTGTTGATGGCAGCGGAGCCAGTAAAAACAAGAGATAACGCTGATACCCAATACTCAGCTATTAGAAGTGCAAAGGAGAGACTTCAACACTGACAGTTGTTAACGGTTTGTGTGCGTTAGAGTGGGCATGGCAAAAAGATTTTTGCCAAACCGAGAGAAATGTACAAGACTAACGAAAATGTGAAAATATATCAAATCAGTGGACGTGGCTGCTTTGGGCGGTTTGTTGGCATTAGAGTGGGCGTTGCAAAAAGTTTTTCTACAGATCGATAAAAATTTGCATTCTTAATAGAATAAAAAACAAGGGAGAATGCTAGTCGAGTTCCCCGACTATCTGATACCCGTTACTCAGCTAGTGGAAGTGCGAAGGAGAGTCTTCAACACTGACAGGTTTTGGCGCTTTGTGGGCGTTAGAGTAGGCGTGGCAAACAGTTTTTTGACAAATTTATCGAAATTTACAAGACTAATACAAAAATGAAAAAATATCAAAACATTTTTCAAAAGTGTGGGCGTGGCAGTTTTTGGCGGTTTGTGGGCGTTAGAGTGGGCGTGGCAAAACGTTTTTTGGCAAATCAATAGAAATTTACAAGACCAATACAAAAATGAAAAAATATCAAAACATTTTTCAAAAGTGTGGGCGTAGCAGCTTTGGGCGGTTTGAGGGCGTTAGAGTGGGCGTGGCAAAAAGTTTTTTGGTAAATCGATAGAAAATTACAAGACTAATACAAAAATGAAAAAATATCCAAACATTTTTCAAAAGTGTGGGCGTGGCAGTTTTGGGCGGTTTGTGGGCGTTAGAGTGGGCGTGGCAACATGAATCGACAAACTTGCGCTGCGTCTATGTCTCTGGAGTCTGTATGCCTACTCTAAACTTTCTAGCTTTTGTAGTTCCTGAGATCTCAGCGTTCGTACGGACGGACAGACGGACGGACAGACGGACATGGCCAGATCGACTCGACTATTGATCCTGATCAGGAATATATATACTTTATATGGTCGGAAACGCTTCCTTCTGCCTGTTACATACTTTTCAACGGCACTAGTATACCCTTTTACTCTACGAGTAACGGGTATAACAATACTTAAAATATACAATCACAGGACCAAACATGATACCACTGAACCACAGAAACCTGCGCACATATTTCTCTACGACGGACAACCAATATTACACAACACACAACAAAACAAAGAAAATAAGTAACGAAAGAACGATATATAAAGTCGACACAAGTTACAGAAAAGCCCCCCTACAGAAAGGAAAACAAGAGAGAAAGCTATAGTCGAGTTCCCCGACTATCTGATACCCGTTACTCAGCTAGTGGAAGGGAGAAGGAGAGTCTTAAACACAATTTTTGGCGGTTTGTAGGCGTTATAGTGGGCGTGGCAGAAAGTTTTTTGGCAAATCGATAGAAATTTACAAGACCAATATAAAAATGAAAAAATATCAAAACATTTTTCAAAAGTGTGGGCGTAGCAGCTTTGGGCGGTTTGAGGGCGTGAGAGTGGGCGTGGCAAAAAGTTTTTTTGGTAAAACGATAGAAAATTACAAGACTAATACAAAAACGAAAAAATTTCAAAACATTTTTCAAAAGTGTGGGCGTGGCAGTTTTGGGCGGTTTGTGGGCGTGGCCACATGAATCGACAAACTTGCGCTGCTTCTATGTCTCTGGAGTCTGTATGCTTAATCTCAACTTTCTAGCTTTTGTAGTTCCTGAGATCTCGACGTTCATACGGACGGACAGACGGACGGACATGGCCAGATCGACTCGGCTATTGATCCTGATCAAAAATATATATACTTTATATGGTCGGAAACGCTTCCTTCTGCCTGTTACATACTTTTCAACGAATCTAGTATACCCTTTTACTCTACGAGTAACGGGTATAACAAGAGAGAACGCTATAGTCGAGTTCCCCGACTATCTGATACCCGTTACTCAGCTAGTGATAGTGCGAAGGAGGTCTTCTACACTGACAGTTTTTGGCGGTTTGTGGGCGTTAGAGTGGGCGTGGCAAAAAGTTTTTTGGCAAATCGATAGAAATTTACAAGACTTATACAAAAATGAAAAAATATCAATACATTTTTCAAAAGTGTGGGCGTGGCAGCTTTGGGCGGTTTGTGGGCGTTAGAGTGGGCGTGGCAAAAAGTTTTTTGGCAAATCGATAGAAATTTACAACACCAATACAAAAATAAAAAAATATTAAAACATTTTTCAAAAGTGTGGGCGTGGCAGTTTTGGGCGGTTTGTGGGCGTTAGAGTGGGCGTGGCAGCATGATTCGACAAACTTGCGCTGCGTCTATGTTCCTGGAGTCTGTATGCTTAATCTCAACTTTCTAGCTTTTGTAGTTCCTGAGATCTCGACGTTCATACGGACGATATATTCTTGATCAGCATCAATAGCCGAGTCGATCTGGCCATGTCCGTCTGTCCGTCCGACTGTTCGTCTGTCCGTATGAACGTCTAGATCTCAGGAACTACAAAAGCCAAAAAGTTGAGTTGTCAGACTCCAGAGACATAGACGCAGCGCAAGTTTGTCGATTCATGCTGCCACTCTAACGACCACAAACCGCCCAAAGCTACCACGACCAAACTTTTGAAACATTTTTTGATATGTTTTAATTTTGTATTAGTCTTGTAAATTTTTTGGCACACTTGAAAATGATTGAGTAGAAATATAAAAGAAGCTTAACACAAACGCCCTTAACACAGTAAAATTACATGAACTCAACGACGCTATACGATTGATAAATGACGGAATGCAAATAATACAGAATTATGAAAATGACAACAGCATTATTAACACTCTTTTACCCGATCTCATGCGGATTTCAGAATACATTGATATGGATATGGCAATGCAGCAATCCAGAATCGCACTGTTTAACTAAGATAAACTTTCGAGCATGAGCAGCCAAAATATTTTAAACATTAAAACAACCACTTGGATTAATTACAGTTATAACCAATTATTTATCATCTCACATACCCATTAACTTTTCAAAAATAATACCTTACCCAGCCTACAACTGGTATCAGCTACATTACACAGACACACAATCATATTTTGAAAAAGGAAATAAAGTTTACAATACCGACAATAAAGAAATAAAAAATGTATGTGTCACCAATAAACAAAACAAAATTGTTGGCCCCTTTATAATATAAAAATTGAAGGAAATAAAATGATAAGAATAATTAAAATAGAAATCAATCGAAATATGAATTTTAAGTAAAAATCTTTTAAACCAAAAATAGATTTGACACCACCATACATACACACCAGAGAACTGCAGCAAGCCACCGGCACCCTAAGTGTACCCGCTAAACACCGGGAGTCTCCGCACCCGGGTGTTTGGAGACACCCTAAATTTAGCAATGACAAACACCCGGGTGTTTTGCCACCAGGGTGTTTTTTGTACTTGCACAAAAACACCCGGGTGTCTGCTGTGCAAAGAAGTTTAGGGTGGGTGACGCGCAAGCAAGGATCGGCCGCAGGTACTTTTCTGTATGCATAAAATTGTATGGGTGGAAGCGAGACAAGGTCCAAAAAATTTAGGGTGAATGGAAATACCCAAGGAAAAGGTCGTGCACATGTTTTTGCGTTTTGATGTATCTAATGTCTTAACAGAAAACAAACTTATGTATTATTAAATAATATAATATATATATTATAATATATTATATATATTATTAAATAATATTTGTACTTAATTAAGACAATTCTATTTCTATTGCTTTTTTTATCACTTTAAAAAGAAAAATTAAATATGGGAATTAAATATTAAAAATTTTAACAAAGCAAGTAATATAAGATATAAAAAAGAAATGTCTATTTCGTGTTGGTGAAATTTCTGTAAAAAGATAAATCTACAGATTTTGGGCGTAATATATTTCGTTTTTCAGTACTTACTGTACTTTTCTTTTTCGTATGTTACCTACCACAGGCACTCGAATGTCTACCAGACACCCGGGTGTTCACCAAAACACCCGGGTGTTTACCAAAACACCCGGGTGTTTTGCCAGACACCCGGGTGTTTCCGAGAAAAAGGCACTTGCCTTTTTCTGCATGTTTGCCTTCTCTACCCTTCGTTATGAGTGGCAAGTGTGATCGGTACCCGCGACGTAGGGTGCCGCATTGATTCGGGTGCGCAGGCACCAGGGTGTTTGCAGACACCCGAATATTTTGAGCGGGTGTTTGTATGTACCCACGAAAACCGGTGTGAGTGGCACCCGCACTCAAAATTGTTGAGTGTGATCAGGGTGGCAAAAAATGCCACTCTTGCAGTTCTCTGATACACACCACTTACTATAATAAAAATTAAAATCGTAATACACAACGTCATTATCGAATGATTTAAAAAAAACAACATTACACTTTACTTACTTGTGACCATTCTTATCATTATATTATACTTATCTTTAAGATACGTATTATTTAACTTATTCATGAAGCTATATGCTAGTGTTGTTGATAATATATCAAAATATCAATATATCGATATTTTTTCTGAAAATGATATATTTATATCGTGATATTTTTGTTGCCCAAATATCGATATTGCGATATTTTTTGATATTTTCCCTTCGTTCACTTTGATTTACAAAGCGATACCGAATAAAAGTGAACGTGCTAAAATGAACATAAAATCCAATTACACTGATATAAAAACGGTATTGCATAGTGAAAACTCTGCGACCGAATTGTTAAAACAACTGGAAACATTTCAAACTTCGCACCTAAGAAAAAAGCAAAATGTGTAATCCGTGACGCAAGAAGCCGAATGACAGACACACATATAACACAATGAGTCTTCCTAAAATAACTTAATTACTAATTAGTACTGGTAGCATAATATATGAAATTTATATAAACACAACGTATTATTATCTGTATTAGAAATAGAATATCGATGAACTCAAATAAAAAAATGAAGTTAATAAGAAACTTTTATTGTGGGAAAAAAAATTGTTTTTGAAAAATAAAATATCAAATATATCGATATTTTTTAGTGATATTTTAAATATTATCATCATTTCGTTTTGATAAAAAACATTATCATCGATACGATATTTTTGTAATATCACGACATCCGTACTATATGCAACATTAAAATAAGGCAAGAATCCAAATTATAACACACCACAACAAATCGTAATGGTAGATGGTTTATTACTCGTACTATATCCATCATTAAACAATATCTAATAATTCGACGCGTAAATAGACCCCATTATTAGTAATGTCACCTCAAAAATAAAAGTAAATTATTAAAATGTATTTTATATCAAAAAACTATTAATATATTATACGATTATAATTGGCAGCGTGTCCAAGCTCTATTGTTTTCCACGTTTAGCTAACCATCCGGGAATTTATGTATTGGGATCCTTTTCGCATCAAAGTTTAAAATAATAATTCTATCAAAGGAAAAGACTAGAAAGATAAAACAGATTTAGATTGTATAATAAATAAAATAAAATAAATTAAGAAATAATATTTTTATACCAGTTACTCGTAGAGTAAAATTGTATACTAGACTCGCTAAAAAGTGTGTAACATGAAAAAAAGGAAGCGTTGACGTCCATTTAAAGTATATATATTATTGATCACTAATATCACTCGCCTAAAATAAAACCCTGGACATCCTAAAGCGTTCGAAACAGAAAATCGGCTTTGTTCGCTCTAAATCTGTCTTTGTTTTCCGTCTCAGCCTAAAAATCTCTGAGCTCAACATTTAATGTTTCTGAAAGCAAATCGACTTATTAAATGTACATACGCATTTCTACGAAGTCTCAATTTTGACACTAACGGGTGTTTTTTTTAGAGGTATAGAACTTTAAGTTGGCATTACTGTTCAAGATGGCGACCGATTTAACAGCTGTCAAGTGATTTATTCTCAGTTTGGTTTGGCAATTCGTCATGCGTGCTTACAAAATCCAACTCGTGCAAGAATTGAAACCAAACGATCATCAAGCAAGGCGTAGATTCGTCGAATGGGCCCAAAACGAGATTGCTGTTGTTCCCGATTTTTCATAAGCCTCCAAGATCTTGTGATTTAACACCGCTAGACTACTTTTTGTGGGGCTATGTAAAGTCATTGGTCTATGCGGATAAGCCACAAACGCTAAACCATTTGGAAGACAACATTCGCCGTGTTATTGCCGATATACGGCCAAATATTGGAAAAAGTCATTGCAAATTGGACGTCCAGATTGGACTACATCCGAGCCAGCCGTGGCGGTCATATGCCAGAAATCATATTTAAAATGTAATGCCACAAGATTATCTTTCATGTCAATAAAATTCATGTCAATCGAATAATCCATCGTTGTTTTATTGCAATTTAAAGTTCTATACCTCTAAAAAAAACACCCTATACATAAATTATATTTTTATACCCGTTACTCGTAGAGTAAAGGGGTATGCTATATTCGTTGAAAAGTATGAAACAGGCAGAAGGAATCGTTTCCGACTTTATGAAGTATATATATTCTTGATCAGAATCAATAGCCGAGTTGATTTGGCCATGTCAGTCTGTCCGTCCGTATGAACGCTGAGATCTCAGGAACTACAAAAGTTAGAAAGTTGAGATTAAGCATACAGACTCCAGAGACACAGACGCAGCGCAAGTTTGTTGATTCATGTTGCCACGCCCACTCTAACGCCCACAAACCGCCCAAATCCGCCACGCCCGCACTTTTGAAAAATGTTTTGATATTTTTTCATTTTTGTATTGGTCTTTTAAAATTTTTATCAATTTGCCAAACAAATTTTTGCCACGCCCACTCTAACGTCCACAAGCCGCTGTCACAAGCCACAAGCCACAAGCCAAAAACTGTCAGTATGGAAATTTCTCCTTTGCACTTCCACCAGCTGAGTAACGAATATCAGATAGTCGGGGAACTCGCCTATAGCGTTCTCCCTTGTTTTTACTTTGAAGCATTATGGCCCTTGTTTCCGCCAACCGTTTGTCGGACATGGACACACATTGAGCATAACGAGGTTCCAAAGAAGCTATTAGCTCGATCAGCTGAAGACATGTTAGCTCCAGCAACAATCCCGCCAGCAAAAGTACAAGTTTCCCCAAGCCCTTTGGAAGCCAGGAACAATTATCCTCCCTCAAACCACAACAGAAAATATTGTTCACCAATCAAGATACACCCTGGAATGTCATTCGAAAAACTCTGTTTCCATACGGGTTGCTGATTCAGATGCATACAGAGCAATAAAGATGCTATTCCATTCCTGGCAAGTAGAATAAGAAGGATCCTACCGCGTTGTTATCCGTGGTGTCCATCATTCCATTCCGGATGAAGGCATAAGGGAAAGACTTACCTTCACAGGCCTCACGGTTCTATTTATCAATAGGCCTAAAAGCCGCATAGGCAAAACTAAGTTTGTCAACCTAGTCTTTGTTGTATTGAAACCGCCAGCTAATAACAAAGAAGTTCATGATACACTTTGTCGGCAACGGGTTTAAGTTGAACTTCTTTACAAAAATAATATAATACAATGCCACCGGTGCCAAGCATTTGGGCACTCCAAAAATCATCAAGGTCAGTGGCTCCGATTTTATACGCTAACGCCATCCGTATTTCCAACAAGAGTTCAAGATAGTCGTTCCAAGTACCAACTACTTTCTGTGAAACGAATAGTTTCCCCCGCTGGGTAGCACGAACAGGAAGCAATGCGTTAAAAATTACCGGCTCAGCAGCAGCCATCACAACATAGATTTTAAAAGTTGCTAGATTACCAGCAGCAGTCATCCCAACAGCGACGCAACTCGCAGCAATTGTTCAAAGACCAGCAATGACACTGTCAAGAGCAAAGTTTTTACAATCCAACAAAAGACTATCGGTCCTAGTTGCTCAGTTTGACAAGCTATTCCAAATAATGCTGGGCCTCGTCTCCAAAAAGTGAGCGAAAGTCACTAGCGACTCATACTGCCGATCGGAAACGCGGTGGTTCTGCAATTTTAATTAGATTTTGTCATCTATGTTCTACAGTCTTAAAGCTCAAAATGTTCAATGTGCCGCATGTGTTGGCGAAAAAGCCAATTTGTCTATTATCCACCAAATTTTTAATGTTCTGCTCACGACTTCGAAAAAATCTTAGACGACCAGGGAACAAAGTTCATAATCTCTGGGAATCCAGGTCCAGGGCCCTGCTGTCTATAGACGGATTCGGAATGAGTTTTTCTCCATAACTGAAAGTTTTGGGCTTAAATCTTCAGTGAAACATGAGTCTTTCACGTTCCCAATTAGCGGTAAACCAGCTTGTCAAACCTCCTCCTCATGACATCAAATCCTCAAAAAAATCCTTAAACCCACCTAAGGTGCTTTTAAAACATGAGGTTATAGACTTGGTTAGGTTAAAAAGATCCTTACGTCGCAGATATATGAGTTTCTATTATCCGGTCGAAAAACGCGCTTATTGTTGTGCTGAAGATAAAGATGATCCGATGATGTTTGATACCAAACGCGTATATATGGATGAGTTGCTGACCCCACCAATCCGAACGGTTTCAACCGTTTCGGCTCTTTAGCTTTTCGGACGAGCCTCTAGCTCGCTTTCAGTCATCAAAGATGTGGAAGAAACACTGGGCCTTCTAAATGGTCCTTCTCCAAATGCATTACCGATCCAGCATGTAAGCCCAGAAAAAGTTAGTCATCATATTTAAAAGTCATATCATAGGAAAGCGCCGGTATAGTAAATATAGTAGAATTGCCAAGGCTTTGCCCAAAAAGGGAATCATGTTCCTTGTCCTCCTATTCAGATTGGTTTTAGGCACCATCATGTGACCCCAGAGCAAGCGCTTCAAGTTGTCCAGCACATTTTGAATGCCTTTGATAAAAAGCACTACTGCTACGCTGTATTCCTTGATGTTTAAGAAGGTTTTCACCGCGTGTGGCATGATGGCTTACTATATAAGATTAAATCTCTACTCCCGACTGTCCATTTTCTCCTCCTGAAATCTTACGTCCTTAATCGAAGCTTTATGGATCTGCCGTGATCAAACAGATCGAAGATTTCTATTAATGGAAGCAAGTCGCAATACTGTAACTTCTCATTGAGAGGACAAATACTTCCATAGGCTAAGCATAACGACGTCGCCATCCCACAATCTTCCCATATGAAGTACCTGGATTTAACCAAAGACATTATAATAATAAGATGCGTAACGGCCATACATTGGTTTTGCACTATGCAGCCACTTTTTTGGTGACGACCAAAATTGCTCTCTTTTCGCTCGCCTAAAATCGTGAGCGTTAAAATCTAAAAATAGAATTGTCTTGCTTGTATGAGTAAAAACAATAAAGAAGATCGTGTGCATGTGTGCGTGCTTATGCTAGAAGACGATTTTTGGGCCGAAATCAATTTTGATCTAAGAAACAAATTTGATTAATGTTTTGGTTTGAAAGAAGTTTTTTATACCCGTTACTCGTAGAGCATTTCTTACCACCCATAATTGCGCGCTTTTTTAAAAATATTAAAATAAAATAAAATTTAAGTGAATCTTATTTGCATTTTAAATACTGAAAATTGGTAATTTTTATACTATTAATTTGACTAAATAACTATAGTAAATAATTAAAATGTATATAAAGTAAATTATTAAAACTACTGTAATTTAAAACAAAGAATTTTCAAAGAAAAAAGAAATTACATTTAAAATATTTCATAAAAATAATTCATAAACTAAAATATTAATTATAAAATAAATAAAAATATGGAAACTCTTTCTTGCAAAATTGATTTCATTGATGCACGAAGGGCGGACATAAGCGCCGAAGAATCATTGACGTCTTATATTTTTCACACGTCGCACGCTGAATACTCTAATGAAAACTATTCTAATATAAAATCATATTTGAAAATTATTATGCATTATTAGGTACAGAGATTGTGCTATTATTATTTCTATGTTGAATTTAAATAATTGTTATGTTAAGGCAATGCAAAACTAGAGTTTTTAAGTGGTGGCAATTTATAAAAAATAATATAGATTTAAAGTCTAAGAACTTCTAAAATGAAGGGCATATTTTGTCATTTTTACAATGTATGTGCATACGTGTGCACCAGTACAGTGGTCAGCTGTCGCTGTATGCGTACAAGAGAGCTGCTGGCTCTAGAGCTCTCCGCTCACTGGCTTTTGAACAACATTTCGAGACAGCCTGGAGCCACTTGAAAAGCCACCACGAAAAAATCGTGTGCAAAAAAATCGTATGGCGTTACGCATCTTGTTATTCTAATGTCTTTGATTTAACCCTGGACAAGCGGGAAGCTCAACTGGCTGCTCAAGCCTGGGTTGGCAACCCAGTAAACCAAAGCTGGGTATGCCTTTATTAAACCAGTTACCCGTAGAGTAAAATGGGATATCTAGATTTGTTAAAAAGTATGTTACAGGGATGTATATTACATTATTACATTACATTCATTAGATACATTATTCAATATATTTTTGATCCTGATGTTGATTTCTACGTACTGATTTTTCAGGGTACTAATGAGCAAAAGCAATCACGCCCAAATTTTTTCAAATGTTTTGAATTAAAATTATAATTATAATCAATAAAAAATATAATGATCATAAAAAAGAATAATTATCTCCCTATTTTTGTAAAGGCTGAAGCTTAGTTTTAGGGGGAAACTATCTTTAAAGGCAAACAAAAATCGAATTATTTGAAGTCGATTTGCAGGGAAATTAAGAAAGTTTTTTTCTTCAAATCCATATAATAATTATTTAGATTGATGCATGGGTAATAAAAAAAATGATGAAACCAAATGTTTGCTGAAATCGAAAATTAACCCGAAAAATAATTCGAGATTTTCACAACAACTTGTTACCCCGCCCACAAACTGCAAAAAAAGCTGAGTAACGGGTATCAGCTAGTCGGGGAACTCAAACTATTTAATATTACTTCATTTGAATTTAATTATACGTTTTTTATTTTTTTGTGCCCAATATTTTAGTTTAAAATTTTCCTATTTGATGTTCGCCGCTCTAACCCTGAATAAATAAACAAAATATACCAAAATATACTGAGAAATTTATACAGATTTATTGTTTATTAAACAGACCTTTTTACTTGCTGAGTTATAATACATTAATAAGCATTCAATAGAAGTTTTCCAAAAATTAACAATTTAGCGCCCGGCAAAATGGAATAGTAAAATTCCAGCTTGTGGAACACCTTCAACTCAAAAAGAAGTTATGAAAAAAAATGTTTTGGAATATTTTGACTGGTATTGCAGGCCAATTCAACATGAAATGGTTTTTATACCCGTAAAAGGGTATACTAAATTCTGTGTTCTGTACGGCTGTGTTTATTGAAATATCAGTGCTTATGACCTGAGGGTTTAAGATAGAAAATCCTATGATTTACACTTTTATTGGACAACATTTCTTTATAACATCATTAATGTCAGCGACATAGTGTTTTCGATAGGGAGATTGTGCTGTGCATGGCATTATGAAATAGTCTCTCTTTACTGCATAGGCTTTCTTTAGAATAAGTAATAAATTAATACTCATTTGCGTGGTTCTGTAGTCTTCGACTTTTTTTAAAAAGTAGAATTGGTAAACGAAAATTTATTTTAAAGTAATTATTTTGAGAGTAATTGTAAAATATATACTTCCAATTTTAAATGTGCTTATAAATCTACTTACGTTATTCCACACAAACGATGAACCAAATTTTACTCCGCAATTATTAGATTTTTTTTATTGTCGAACATAATATGCTTAAGTAAATACAAATTATCTTGTGGGTGTTCTAAATATGTCAAGAAACACCATTAACTTTAGATAAATCCCTACCTTTTACAAACAATACCTACCTGGTAAGACCAGAGTCGATTTTAATACAAATTCTTAACTTCATAATCTAATAAATATACTAGAAATATTCAGTAATACTTTATTTAGACTGTGCTGACCAATCGCATCTGAATCAAGGAGCAAAGTCCGTAACTACATCATTTGTTAAGCCAAAAACTCTGATGTAATATAGTTTTCTTGTTCTGAAACAGAATATTGCTTTCAAATAACTTTTATTTCATATACAAAAAATGGTAAAATTAAAAAAGGCGCTAAGCTTTACATAACTTGAGTGACTGCTTTATTGCACAGTGCGTTCCTAGTAACAGATTTTTAGGAAATACCGTAATCGTAAAATCGTAATATTAATAAATATTTACGTACATATATATTACATTACACATTACATATATAAAAAATAAAAATTCAATGTACCTTCGAGAATGCTTATACTGAAGTTGCGTTGCGTTTAGCGATTGCTTCCAGTAATTATGAACAAGAGACAATGCTAAAGTCCAGTTCCTCGACTATCCGATACCCGTTACTCAGCTAGAAAAAGTGCGAAGGAGAGTCTTCAACAGTGACAGTTTTTGGCGGTTTGTGGACGTTAGAGTGGGCGTGGCAAACTTGCGCTGCTTCTATGTCTCTGGAGTCTGTATGCTTAATCTGAACTTTCTAGATTTTGTAGTTCCTGAGATATCGACGTTCATACGGACGGACGGACGGATGGACGGACGGACATGGCCAGATCGACTCGACTATTGATCCTAATCAAGAATATATGTACTTTATATGGTCGGAAACGCTTCCTTCTGCCTGTTACATACTTTTCAACGAATCTACGAGTAACGGGTATAATAGGGCGTTATTATTATGTCTTTGAGGTGCTGTAATCAATATCTTCAAACAAATTTTTTTTATTTGGAATGTATTTAAAAAACATCAATCTATCATGTTACGTACTTAAAATTTTAACAGAGGGCGCCACTGTTTAGTTGCAGCTGTTTCGTTTGCGCTACCACAGCGATAACCGATTTTTTGTTAATCGCTGAAAAATCTTGCAAGTTTAAATTGACAAAAAGTGTATAAACAATTATTAAAAGTGTAACTTTTAACATGCAGGCCATTCCTCTAAAAACTATTATATGTTGAAGAGTTATCAGTTCATAGTATATGCTATTGGTGTAAAAGCACACTTTTGCACACTCTCTCCAAAATTTAACTTTAAAGGGTCTAACCGCAAAGTGAAAAAAGCGAAATGTTCGAAAAATGAAAAACAGAGACGACGAGTAATGCAAAAAGGATCACATTTTTCAATATTTTAAAGCTTTAATTCGAGGATGACGATAAACAATAGGTGTGAAACATAAATATATATGTATTACAAAAAAATTCTAGTTCCTTAAATTTCACGTTTTTTGAGAAACATTAGTTTTACCAACATATGTATCCTATTTTTTAAAGAAATTTATTTGTTTGAAGACTACGGTGTCCATTGTCAAATGCTAATAAAAAAAAGGTGGTCAAATACTACGCAACTAAAGTGTAAACAACACATCAAGCCCAGTGTATACAGACTCTTATAGACTGAACCGACTGACGATACACCTGCATCAACGATAGTAAAGTCGTTATCACCAGCGAAGCATTCTGCACACTCATAATTGTGAGCAGTAAGAAATTACCTGATGAACAAGTAATAATTAGGCATGCTTCGAATTTGTAAGTAAGAAATTACTTGATGAACAAGTAATAATCAAGAATGCTCCGGTAAACGAATTCGTACGATTTTTACCATTTCGATTCGAAATCGAAAATTGCTGCTCTAGTTCTCGAAATCGTAAAAATTTTTTGTAAAACGGGCACTATTATCTTCCCGAAATGAAAAGTAAATGCCTTTTTTATATCAAATCAGATATTATTTACTAAGGCAAAAAAATAGTTTACTCAGTGGTCTGTTGATGTTTATTCCTCGTCACCACAAAATCATTCTGCCACTTAGTTATTTTATAAAAAATAATTTCAGACCCCGCCTTTGACAAACAAAATGTTGCCGTCGGCAACAACAATTTACGATTTGGTAAGGGGTCGATAAGTACGTCGCCAAAAGCTAACGCGAAGATTGCCATACTGTTGGTGAAACGAAATAGGCAGATACAAATACTTATAAGATATAAAAGAATTTACTTATTAATTAAAAGGAGGGCCACATGTGTTCTTTGTAAATAATGTTATTTAATTGGCACTAGTGACAAAATGTGGCGCGAGATTCAATTCAAGAATTTCACGTAGTCAAGACGTTTAACTGTGCGCCGCATTGGGGACTTTAAATTTATTGTGTGTTTGTTTTTTCGTTTTTGTTGTGCTTTTTAGTACGAGACAAAAAAATAGAAAAATAGAAAGACATGGATTATTATTATATATTTATCGCCGCTTTATATTATATGTCGCTGCTTCATATTATACTTGTCATGCTGAAGCATTATTCCATGTTAATGTTAATTTAAATAAATGATGAAATGTAAAGCAATTCGCAGAATTCTCCAAATTCTCTAGAATTTGTCTTGTGTCCGTTCGATGCCTGAGCTAACAGTTGTTGCTGTCTTGCGTAGCCTAGGTGCGACATGCCTGTAAGAAGTCTGGCGCCGTGCTTCGAGTAGTTTCGGGCATGAATTCCAGTGAACTTCGACGCATTCAATTACTGAATGCAGAAACATGATTTTGTTTATAGTATCAAAATTGTTAGTAATAATACATCGTTTTTCTGAAATTAAATTTCTGAAAATGCTCTTTAATCAATGTGTTTTTATTGTGTATATACATATATTATGTTGTACATATGTACGCAATTTACTAAAGCTTACGCTTTCGTCCGAGCTCTGCATATTCATCATTAAATTTGCTGCTCTGCTGCCTATGCATGCCATGAACGACGAGAAGGCCAAAATTTTATCCGAGTACTCTAAACATTTACTCTGCATTCACTCATTCACCCATTCCGCCTTGGTTTGAATTTCACTCATTTCGCATACATCGAAAACAACGCTAACCAATGTGTAATTCACTCCGTTGAAACCGTTTCGGCACGCCGAATTGCGATTGAGGCTTGTGAGTACTCAAATGGTGCCGTGGTCAACTATGGTAATTGGATCCAAGTGACCCCGAAGCGTGGAGCAGTGCGCAATAGCTCCGGAAATTATTTGCTAAGCGCAGGTGCCGTTTTGGAGCTCCCTGCAGAAGGTCGCAACGACTGTCGTCCTGCATTGGCCGATGTGATGTTTCGTTTCGGGCATTCAGCTACCAGGTTTCCTCTTTCGAAGTCTAGGATCTTTTTATGGCGCTGAACTGGGAAGACAGTTATCATTTTACACCTAAGCCTAGGACTAGGGAATTTAATGAGGAAATGTAAAATTTCAGAATTTTGGAAAACATTAATGCTAGATACTTCTAATAATTCTATTACGCCAATGTCAGTAGGCTGTCTGTCTTTCAATTCGCCAATATCGGAGTCGTCCAGTATTGCTGGACTTGCAACGTTAAGTTTAGCTAGGGTTAGGTCCATTAAAATATTCTCAAGATCTGTAATTACATTCCTATTTTTAGTTAAGATAACTATTGGGATGTAGTCCGCGTATGTGTAGTCATGGAGTATTCTTGTCGCGTTCGTTCTAGCGGTCGTAAGTACGAAGACTAAAAGATAAATTCGTAGCCTAAAAAGAATATGGAAAAAGGTCAATAATCTCGCTGAAGTGTTTAGCGTAGATTGTCTTTATGGACCACCCTCCCCTTAATAAGAACCGTGCTCCCCAGGGTTGCTTCGATGGTTTGTTCAGAGCAAAGCGGCGAAAGTTTGTTTCCAAGCGCTTTTTCGACTTTAGGAAAACTACTTGGTAATTTTTATCTGTCCTCTCTTATTTCCAAGCTCTTATGCTGTGCTTGTTGAATTTTCTCGCTGATTTTTTTCTCGAATTCTACTGGTGTTGAGTGTTTTATTTCTATTGGTTTTTTGTCCGTTACCCAATGTATGGTTCTATTATACCTGGCAGTTGCTAATAGAATTAGCTCTGTCGTGTCGTTTATCCCTTTTTCTATTTTCAGGCACCGGGCTATTTCCGCGAGTGTACCGTGAAACCGTTCTACTTGTCCGTTGGAATTACTATGTAAAGGTGGTGCGTTTGCAATAGAAATGTTAAAATTGTTGAGGAGGACTGTTTTGTTTGTTTCTGAATTAAGTGACCTTTCGTTGTCGCAATAGATGGTTCT
This sequence comes from Drosophila santomea, assembly GCF_016746245.2. Lineage (NCBI taxonomy): Eukaryota > Metazoa > Arthropoda > Insecta > Diptera > Drosophilidae > Drosophila > Drosophila santomea. Next base: position 25,701,276 of record NC_053016.2, on the reverse strand, counting down.
TGTGTTTGGAAAAAAGTTGGCTATATTTAATATTGGTGGCTTTACGTCCACGATTGCCCTTGATGCGATTGCCTGTACAATGGCGAATTTTGAAAATTTGTCGACACACGTAAGGAAGAGGGTTCTGTTGACTATATATCGATGTGGAGTATTTCTCCAGCATAAGAGGGAATTGGCGTCTGTCCGATTTTATGTTTATTGGGGTGTCGACTATACTTGGCCATAGAACAGATCTTGCAGTTAGATGCCGTTTCCGTTGTTAGGTGATGCATTTTTGGGAAGAAGTAGTCTCGCAAGATCTGCCGCACATTTTCTTGGGCTGCGCGATGGGCCCTATTGTGTTCGGCTGTGGCGATTTCCCTTTGTTCTGTTTTGTCTGTAATATCTTGCACCACATGTTTCTAAATGTGGTATTTGGGAATGCTTCAATTAGTGAGTGTTGAATAAATGCTAGGATTGGAAGTGTGCAATGTACTGCGTTGACGACTCCGGCATTCACCACATCTTTAATTGTGTTTATAAGGTTTTCCCGGTCGGAAAATCTTGTTACGTGCCTAATTTTGTTTTTAAAGAGAATAAGGTTACTCACTGAAGAATTTTTATCTTCTATAATGATCTGATTCCTGAAACAATTAATTGGATTGTCTGTTGTGTCAATGGTATAGGTCAGTGATTCTTCGCTATGTATTGTGGTTGCGTCTTACTCGTATGTGTCTTTACACACCCTTTTGCTTTGGCACGATAATGCGTCTGACTCGTAGGAGTCTTCTAATGCGTTTACGTTCTGACGAGATAACGCGTTTGCCACTAGGTTTTCTTTTCCTGGCGTGTAAATAAGTTTTGCCCCATAGTCTTCGATAATCCCGTTCCAACGTTTAAGCTTCGCATTAGGATTTTTGTCCGAGATGGCGAAAGTGACTGGTTGATGGTCGGTGTAGACGCGCAATTCTTTTACACCTTATATGTAATTACGAAGGCTGTTAAGCGGCCAAACTATGGCGAGAAGCTCTCGCTCGTTGGTTGCACGCAGCGTGCGCGATATCATTGTAATTGGGCGCTTTTCTTGGGATAATACGGCTCCAAGTCCGTACCCAGATGCATCCGTCGTTAAGTCGAACGGTTTTTTAAAGTCTGGGTATGAAAGAAGAACATCTTCTGATGCTAGTATCTCTCTTAGCCTTCTAAATGTTGTTTTTTGTTCTTCAGTTATATTTATATAATTTTCTTTTTTTGACTGATGCTTGTTTTCCCGTTTTCGCCTTTAAGGATTCCCGTTAGGGGGCCTGCGAATGAGGCGAAGTTTTTGATAAAACACCTGTAGTGAATTGCTAAACCCTGAAAAGATCTGAGATCAAAAAAAGTTTTTGGCACGGGGAACTTCTTTATGGCTTTCACCTTTTCAGGTGAGGTTCGGAACCCCCTTGCGATACGATGAATCCCAAGTATTCGACGCTTTTTTTGAAAAACTTCGACTTTTCTTGAGATACCCTCATGCCTGCTTCAAGTTTTCAAGTTTTTCAAGGACCCACTGTATGTCCGTCTGTTTTTATGGTTGCCATTGTATTTATGTTGTATGGTAGGGCTTCATCTGTGTCGGCGAAGGCCCTACAATTTTTTGCTATCATATTATCAAAAGCGGCTTTTATTGCCGGTGGAACGTCTTTGTCGTCTATTTGGATGAAGTTAACGTTTTCGGTTTTGGAGAATTGGATTTTTTCTACCCCGTTACTAGTTTCTAGTATATTTTTGGTAAGGTCGAGTCTTGCATTCACTTGTTTAAGTAAGTCAAGCCCGATGATTCCATCAAAGTTTTTAAGAACTTTAAGTATAAAAAAATGTGACCGTACATTAAACAGAGAAAATAGGCATTTTGGTTCTATTCTTGTATGTCCATGAATTGACCTAACGCTAAATGGTTTTTCTACTGCCGCAATGCCTTTAAGCCCTGGGCATGGTGCTATGTAATTTTTTGAAGAGCCAGTAACAATAAGTAATTTAATTTCCCTCCCTGCTAACGTACGAGTGATATACGGGAGCAGGGATTTTACCCTAAAAAATTGCAGACGTCGTCTGTGTCGAGGTCGTCTTCTATTTGTTTGTGCCACCTGGTTATAATCTTCCTCTCCTGACCCCTGTTTTGGCATATAATTAATTCTTTGTTGAGTGGACCCTTTGCCAAGTAGCAGGCTGCCTGGACCAAAATGAGTTATCGACCTCCATTGGTTCGGCTGGGGGCAGCTGGCTCTGGGTGTTTCCCAAATACGGACGAGACTGCTGTCTAAGCGAGCCGGTTTGATGATTTCCTCCCTTTTGGGTTTTTATGAAATGAGGATTTTTTCTAGTCTAGTTATATGAATTTTGCTGTGATGGATTTCTCCACCCTGCCTGCCGCTGAGTGTGCGGTTTATAATTTTTTTCCTCATTATGCCGGTAATATTTGAGTAAGGGTAATTGCCCCTGTCTTGATTAACTTAATTCTTGTTTAATTACATGTGTCGGAGGCTTGTCCGCGTATGTAAAGTCTAAGTGTGCTATTATCGCATGGTAATTAAACACAGTGTTGAATGAGGCTAGCACGGCGGCCGCTAGGCTTATAACTTTATTTTTCAGAATTCCGACAGCTTGGTAGTGTCGGCTGCTGCCTTCGTAAGGTTCAAAAACTTTGTATGCCGCAGTTGCGGCCTGTCTCCAGGAGACGTAATTTTCTTGATTCCCGTCGAATTCTGGGACGGATTTTATCATGTCGAGAGGTTCGTTGCACTCGCTTCCTGGTCTAATTTGAATTTCGCGATATATCTTGACTTTTGAAGTTTTGCCCTTAAGCAAATTTAACTTCCGCGCAATTGCGGCTAATTTTTCTTCGAATATCTCTCCCTGCCTTTGGAGCGCACCGTCTATGGCGGCCTCCATATTTGCAATCTGTTCTGCTTGCATTCCTAACACTTGCTGCTTTCCTGAATTCCTATCGTCGATAATGCTGTCCCGAATGTGTGCAGCCCTATTGGCTTGTTTTTGTACTTTTGTTTCTAAAAGTTTATTATACTCTTCTAGCACTTCCGAGGCGTTGTCATTCCCTCTATACATGAACCAATACCGTTGGGTATATTTTTTTGTCAGTGGGTCTCAGTGAATAAAAATATTCACATCTATTATTATACCTGTTACTCGTAGAGTAAAAGGGTATACTAGATTCGTTGAAAAGTATGTAACAGGCAGAAGGAAGCGTTTCCGACCATATAAAGTATATATATTCTTGATCAGGATCAGTAGCCGAGTCGATTTGGCCATGTCCGTCTGTCCGTCCGTCGCATTGGTTGGTTGCACGCAGCGTGCGCGATATCATTGTAATTGGGCGCTTTTCTTGGGATAATACGGCTCCAAGTCCGTACCCAGATGCATCCGTCGTTAAGTCGAACGGTTTTTTAAAGTCTGGGTATGAAAGAAGAACATCTTCTGATGCTAGTATCTCTCTTAGCCTTCTAAATGTTGTTTTTTGTTCTTCAGTTATATTTATATAATTTTCTTTTTTTGACTGATGCTTGTTTTCCCGTTTTCGCCTTTAAGGATTCCCGTTAGGGGGCCTGCGAATGAGGCGAAGTTTTTGATAAAACACCTGTAGTGAATTGCTAAACCCTGAAAAGATCTGAGATCAAAAAAAGTTTTTGGCACGGGGAACTTCTTTATGGCTTTCACCTTTTCAGGTGAGGATCACAGGATCAGTAGCCGAGTCGATTTGGCCATGTCCGTCTGTCCGTCCGTCTGTCCGTCCGTCTGTCCGTCCGTATGAACGTCGAGATCTCAGGAACTACAAAAGCTAGAAAGTTGAGATTAAGCACACAGACTCCAGGGACATAGACGCAGCGCAAGTTTGTCGATTCATGTTGCCACGCCCACTCTAACGCCCACAAACCGCCCAAAACTGCCACGTCCACACTTTTGAAAAATGTTTCGATATTTTTTAATTTTTGTATTAGTCTTGTAAATTTCTAACGATTTGCCCAAAAACATTTTGCCACGCCCTCTCTAACGCCCACAAACCGCCCAAAGCTGCCACGCCCACACTTTTGAAAAATGTTTTGATATTTTTTCATTTTTGAATTAGTCTTGTAAATTTCTATCGATTTGCCAAAAAACTTTTTGCCACGCCCAATCTAACGCCCACAAAACCGCCAAAAACTGTATGTGCTGAAGACTCTCCTTCGCACTTCGAATAGCTGAGTAACGGGTATCAGATAGTCGGGGAACTCGACTATAGCGTTCTCTCTTGTTTTTTGTTAAGTTTGATTTTAAATATCGGCAGAATTTATTCTTTAGCTATTTTCTATTGGCGAATCACTTTAGACAAATAGCCTCATCACATCTTCCTATTTTATCGTCTAGATTTGCGTTTTGTCGACGGCCCCTTGCTGCTGGTGCTGCTGATGTCGTCGCTGCTGCCGTTGCTGCTGCTGTTGCTGTTGGTATAGGTCAGGTGTTGTCGCCGCTGCTGCCGTTGTCGCTGGTACTGTTGTTGTTGTCGTAGCTGCTGCCGTTGCTGCTTTTCTCTGGTGTGGGAAGAAGTCTTGCAGTTCCCCTTTGTAGTTTTGTATGTTTTTATTTTGTCGTCGCGGTTTGTTTGCCGACGGCTTTTGGTTTCTGGTACTGCCGCTGTTGCTGCTTGCCGTTACTGCCGCTGGTACAGGCGCTGTTGCTGCTGCTCTTGTTGCCGCTGGTATTGCTGTTGTTGCTGTAGCTGCTACCGCTGCTGCTTTTTTCTGGTGTGAGTAGTCCTGTAGTTCTCCTTTGTAGTTTTGTATGGGTTAATGTTCTTCTGCACTTTTTATTTTTAGTTGCGTGTTGTTGCTGTATTTTCGCACTTTTTAACACGTCGCGTGGGTATCGTTAGTTGGTTGGGCGCCAGTTAACAAATCACTTCGTTGGTAGTTTAATGTTTGATATCTTTATTATCCGCTCTCCCGTTAGGGCGCGGGCTTAAATTGAATTGTTGAGACTGTTTAGCCCCGGAGTACAAAATTAGACTAACTTAAAGAGCTACCAGTTTCCCAGCTTGAGGCCTCTGCCTCGCTACAGCGCAGTCTCCAAAGCGCCAGGTCAGCATTCCGATATCCGGTGTCAGTCACTGGCTCCGCGAGTGCTCCGACCGGGTTCCGGGCAATTGCCCTTGGAATGCGCGATCGGCAGTTCTTTCACTGCGCGTGCAAGCCACCGGATATGGTGGCCAGCAATTCGGCAGTTTTTCTCCGTGAGAACCGCCTGTGCTAACTTATATATTCAGGATCAATAGCCGAGTCGATCTGGCCTTGTCCGTTTGTCCGTATGAACGCCGAGTTCTCAGGAACTATAAAAGCTAGAAAGAGATTAAGCATGCCCACTCCAGAGACTTAGACGCAGCGCAAGTTTTTCGATTTATCTTTCCACTCTAACGCCCACAAACCGCCCAAAACTGTCACGCCCACATTTTGAATAATGTTTTGACAATTTTTCATTTTTTATTAGTATTGTAAATTGTCCGCTCTCTCTTGTTTTTGAATTCGTATTAGAAAAAAAGATATTATATTGTTAACCTTCTCCAGGCAATGCACTTCATTGAAAAAAATTAAATGTTTAACGTTAAATATTTGTATAAATAAAAATAATTATTCAGCGGCGAATATCAGCCTTGTTTTCGATGCACAAAGAGCGACGTTTGTAGTCGTAAATAGCCAACCACTTTTGTTGACGTGTGCACCGTTTCCCGGTGGTGAATTTAATACTCTCCGCTAAACCAATTGTCTTATTTTTTCTGACTTATTTTTCGATATGTTAAAAAAGGTGAAATGCTTACCCAGATCTCCCTATCGGAATACGCTGGCAAGCTGGTGCCTGAACATCGAATGGCTCTTCGTCGTCCAAGTCCTTATCCAGGACACGGGAAGAAGCCCATGGATCGAAAAGGCCTGGCTCGCAATTTACATTGAGGTAGTTAGCGACCTAACTACCAAAGCCTTCATCGCAGTTTTTCAACGATTTTTTGCTCGCCGATCGAAACCCACGGTTCTTTACTCAGACAACGGGACATCATTTTTGGACGATTTTGGACGAAATGAAACGGCTCGCCATTAATCAGGCCAAGAACGAGGAAACAGAAAATTGCTTCGCCAATGAAAGCCTAGCTTTTCACTTGGGTCCGCCCCACATTTTGGGGGTCTATGGGAAGCCGGAGTACACTCAATAAAACTGCACATGCGACGTATAATTGGACCCAAAGCCATAACATTTGAGGAACTTTCCACTGTGCTGACGAAAATTGAAGCCATTCTCAAGATCTGCCCGCTTTGTCCAGCTGGAGAAAATACTTTGGATCCGTTTACACCTGCGCATGGAGATACTCATAAACCAAATGAACAGGTGGAATTAGCTGCAAGCCATGTTTCAAAGTTTGTGGAAACGCAGGCATATGGACAAGAAGACTTCCCTACACAAGCGTATCAAATGACACCTAGAACTGACACTCTGGATCCCTGAACGTAACACAGATGTTCATGTAGGTCAAGACGATTCATTACTAAGAAGATTGCATATGGCGTGTATAAACGCCTAAATTGCTGTACTGCCCCTATGCTTTACAATCGTTCAAGGGCCGATTTGTTTTCAGAATAGGACACTCTTTAATACCTTCAATACTCCACTCTTCAAATACCTTTGTAGATTCGTTAATTTCTATGCATTTTCGCTCATTGTCACATGTGTCGTTTCATATGTAGACTCCGAGCTTTCCTAATACTTTTCCATGATCAGTAAACGATTACTTGTTTACATCTTTAGCATAAGCATCGTATGATCCATTCACTGCTTACGTCAGTCACACTTTTGCTTTCAATGCAACCGGAAATCGCGGTCAGCGAAGTCCAACTGTACGAACAACCGAACCAATAAATATAATATTATAAAAACAAATGTTGTTGTTTCCCTAGATCGGGTGCAAATCTCTACACATTCCAGCTGGTTACGTATCAGCTGCTCCGGACGCCCGTATCGGAAACGTTACTGGTACAGCATGAACGTTGCTCTGGTGGATAAGTAGTCACGTAACGGAAAGATACCAACGGGCGGCTGCATCATGCCCCTCACCTGCCCATGTCCATTATAGCTCCTTTTTTCAAAGTTGCGATCAGTTGCTTCTTTCCTTAAAGACAACTGTCCCTAGAAGTCTGAGGCCGCTACAACATACCGCCGACTTCCGCACTCCTCATGCATCTCGGAGTGCCGCTTTATGCGGCCGCAGTTGTTGCTGCTGCTGTAGCCTCCGCCTGTCCGAGTCGAAGGCTTTGCCGGGGTGAATGTAAAATGAAGCCGCGACGATGATTAACTTGGGATTGGACTTTAAACCGCTATACCGTACAAAGACAAGTTGTCAGATCTTAAGTGGATATGATATATGGATGGATATATAACATATAAACTCTACATAAACCACAGTCTTGCCTCACGGTTCCTATGATCACTCTAGTCGGAGTAACCACAAAACGGGCGGTTGGCTTACAAACCGTTAATTGTGTGACAGCATTCTAATACATGAATTCTTAATACAAATACTTAACCGTAACTATCGATCGTTACAAATGTGTGTGTTTCCGCGACGGAAACTGATTGACCGATTTTTCAAGTGGACGGAATCGGTGCCCTTGGTAATAGCCTCTGCGGAAACGCTACAGAAAGCGTTTAGAAAGACTACAAAACGAACTACCAAAGGAATAGGGAAGAAAAATAACAATCAATCATTTCTGATACAAGGTTGCGAGCCGAGGCTATTGAGTGATCTAGCTGAGTCTGGGTCTGGGACGGAGGTTTGGCAGTTGCCTATTCGATGGACCATCGGAGCTTCGAGGCGCCGAGGACAATCAAGGCGTTGACCCAGAGCAGAGGAAATTTCGGCAAGGCGGGATGAAATCTAAAGGGGGCGGGGAGACGATCGCCTGGAATCGACCAAGGCCATACAGTCAGACTACTTGGTAGCCCAGAAGGAGTATTAGGACGCCTGGCTGACCGTTAAGCGGGGCTCGAGTACCAAGAGCGACGTAAAGAGGCATCTCTCCAATGGTCACGGGCATCCCTTCAAGGGCGAGACAGGGGCGGCAAGCTGCCTAGAGAATGTGTTAAAAAAGGGGAAATGGAGAACATTTAAAGGAAAAACGTACCTGCCAGCAATTCCTCCTCGACATTATGTTCTTAAGGAAAGGGGCGCCTCTATTGCAAGGTGGTTGAGTGGCACTGAACGATAGTAGATTGATTTGCAAAAAACGGGAACACATCGCAGGTCACACTTCAGAAATAGCGAGACTATTGAGTAGAAACGCCGCACCAACTGAAGATATAGAAATTAGCGGGAATCGATGGGAAATAAAAAGATCGGCGGTGAAAGGAGAAATGTATTCGCAGAGATAAAACGGGAGGCGCGAAGTTTAAAAATAAATGTAAACGAAACAATAAGAGAGAAATTAAAGGATGTACACTGTGGAACTGAGAAAGAAGATGGGAACGTCTATGGAATTCTGGGAAGGTTCATCCGTTCTAAAAGACTCGACAAAGATGCCAGCCGGAGAGTAAGAGTCGAATAGGAAGCCATTTTTCGCAGAGTTTTAAAAGAAATGAGAGAAGACTTATTGGTCTGTATAAAGATGGAACACCTACCGGGATTTTTTCATTGTCGTAAAAAGTAAACAAGTTTTTTATATAAGAGACTATTACATAGAACAAGAAAATGATTAGATAACAGTAATAGCAGACACTCAACTATCTAACTGCGAAGTCGATCAAGTCAGGACCATTTCCTATCTGGGGATCGCCCCTCGTGAACCCATGAGGAAAGCACCTATACAACACTATAATAAAAGCTGCCAACAAACTTGACCATATTTCTTCTAGAAGTCCAACATACTGGCCAACAGAAATAAGAACCGCATTTAGAAACCAACAATACTACACAGCTATGTGGAAATGCCTGCAATAGCAATACAGACATCGTCCAACGAACTCAATCAAAGATCCTCAGAACTATCACCGGGGGCAGCAGCGTGGTATGTCCGAAACGAAAACATTCAAAGAGACTTAAACATCCCGCCAGTCAAAAATGCAATAGCCGAAATCAAGAGGAAATACTACATCGCACCCCCAACCTAGCAAGAAGTTAGACGCATCTCAGCAGTCAATCCCGTTTCCGAAGCAAAGACCTGCGCACAAACTTTTTAAAGTCTATTATCGTCAAAACACATTACTCATAGTTTGATCTACAATGATTCAGGATAATGGGTACGTAGTTTCTAGTGTATCTGCTTGGAACAGAGAATATTGGCCAAGTCGGGACTATCAACTTCACCAAGCATTGTTCTACGGTTATCTAGGTAGGGTTAATTAATTAACATTAGTCTACTGGAATATGCAGGTAATGTAAGGTTATAACTATGTATATTTGACTCCAAACAGGTTATCCATGCTCAAGAATCGGACGGACGAGAGAATTGAATAAGGTTTTGGTCATGTAAGGATCATAAAATTAGTTTGACCACCCTTTTATAAAACCAAGCACACTTGGCCATATTGACTATAGACGCAATACGGTCTGAAAATTTTAGTTTAGGGTCAAGAAGAATACCAAGATCATAAACCCGTGTTATTCTGTACTAAGAGCACCCATTTAGAGTGTAAGTCGCATGTCTTGGGTTGACACGACAAAAGGTCATAAATTTACACTTCGAGCCATTTAAATCTAGTACGTTATCACGGCACCATATTTGAAAGCTATCTAAATCGGATTGTAAGTCCAAATGACAAGAAATGTCCTTATGCTGGAGACATAACTCTACATCGTCTGCGTACATGAGTACACGCGAATGAATTATTACTAAGGGAAGGTCGTTAATAAATAAAGTAAAGAGGGGCGGAGCAAGGTGGCCCCCTTGAGGGACCCGGATGTGACTCGGAGAATACAAGAAAGAGAATTTTTAAAAAGGCCCGTTGCGTTCTGCCATTCAGATAACTTAAAATCCAATTTAGAAGATCGACAGGGAAACCTAATTTATCAACTTTTCGTACTAGAAGAGAATGATTAACAGAGTCAAATGCTTTTTTAAAGTAAGCCCAGATGACATTTGTTTGAAGATTGTGGCTCTTATATGAAAATTTTATTTGTTAGTAAGATTCGTTTTCGAAAGAAGCATTAAGTCGATGTGCTTCTCGTATAGATATAGAACCAGCTCAAGCTTGCGATGAGAAACGCCATTGGCGTTCCTTGTATCTATGAGTAAGGATACCATAATTTATTTGGTTCTGTGAGATACAAGCATTCGTGTCCAAAGATTTTGATTACGCATTGTAAGTTGCAATGCGCTCTTGCAAAGCTTGCATCTTACCTTCTAATTTTTTCTCTTGCTTATTTGATATCATTTTGTTGTGTGACCAGTTTTCTGTGACTTCCAATAGCCTATAATTTCGTAGTGTATACAGATTTGTGAGACTTTTACATATTTTGTTCAGGTAACATCATTTCTGATTTAAGGGCGCTTACAAATCTTACTTTGTTAATGCTGGGTATAGACCATGCTGTGGGTCTTGTAAATTGGGCAGACTCTGTAGTGATAGGATAGGAAAGGAGTGTGCAATACGACTACGTGTGGCCATAGTCTTAGAAGTTCATAAATTATACAGGAGCTTTACGTTTTTGCGACTCTTCTGCTGTAATCCTATGATGGGGAATGAGCTGGAGATTATTAATTGGGTGCATATAGTGTGTTTTGAGAGGTTTCTTTTTTGCTTCGGTCGCCTGATTTTGGTTTTAGTTTTATAACGATATCTTGTCGGGGTTTACATCAGGCTTAATACTCTTCCGTACTACTTGAAAACCCTTGCTGCTTTGAAGTTGGTAGGTATAGTCGCAATATTTTCTTTTCGGTAAGGTTCTTTGTAACCTTTTTGGAGTTATCTTCCGTTTTTAATTTAAGAAAGGCTATTCTTTTCAATGAGGCTAATCAGTGTATTTACCAGACCGGTTGGACTTTTCATAAGGATGTATATTGGAGGCCTAATATTTTTTATTTCATTTACAACAGGTCTCAGTGGCGAGTCCTCTCGTGTAATTCTCGACGTATTTTCTAAATTAGAATTATAAGAGTTAAGTTTTCTCTTTATTGTTTTTGTAGCGGTACATTCCAGTCTGCAGTCGGAGCGGTGACCATCCGTAGGACAGGCCCATAACCTGTTCACCCTAATAGTAAATTTAAGCAGAAGTTAAGTTTAAAATAAATAAAAAGGAGTCAGGATCTCCCAAAAAACCTACCCAAACGGCAGTGTCGACTGAGTTCACGAACTGACGACAAACTAGTTCAAGGCAGCAAAGTTGGAGAGTGAGCCCACCTGCCTGGCCAACACCGCAGGATCGGTTTCGGGTGAACCTCGCCTCAAATCTGAGGCGACTGAGTGCAAGCCGCCCAAAGCCGTCGCCATGGGAACATCTCCAGGCCCTAGTGCCATGATGCCCATGCAGCCATGGACGGCAAGCACACAGTGGCAACCGGTAAAGACAAACATATCTACGCAGAGAAACGATCTGCAGGTCAAATCCTACGCAGCCAGGAGAGATCAAAAAACGGCTCCTTCGGCTGAGTGGATGAAGAAGGTGGAATGGGCTAAATTCGTTTTGCCAAACTTCGGCAAGGAAGCCCCCAAACCTCCTTTGCGGAGATCGCGAAAAACCGCATTCTCCTGGGCGTGGTCGACAGAAACGACCCGAGTGGCAGAATTCCACGTAATAAGTGGAAGTGGGTAGAGGCAGCCCTAGCCATAAAATGCTTTGAGATTCTGGCCAAGGAACCTGGCCCCCCTCCAGTCTGCAAAAACGTGGGATTCCAAGGCGGCGTCAAGGTAATCGCCTGTGACGATGAACGCTCTGCGGAGCTATACAAAGCCGCAGTAAAAGAGTTGGGGGAGGTGTATGAGGGCGCCGGACTTGTTGCGCTGAGCTGGTCCGACGTACCTTGCCGACCCCCGGCAAGGATCTGGATCCCGGCATCCATCAAGGCGCCGGACCAGATCCTCACCATACTGCAACCCGCACCTTCCCACCTCGGACTGGCGAGTGGTGAAGGTCGACGAAATGGAGGGACCAACAAACCAGGCCATCCTCATTCTAAACAAGGAGTCCCAAGCTCCCATTGAGGCCGCTCACGGAAAGCTAAACTTCGGGCTTAGCTCAGTGACCATAAAGTTCTACAAATCGGACTCCGCCAAGGAGGATCAGGAAGGAGTGGTCGAGGAGATCGCCTCCGAGATCGAGGCATCGGAAACCGAGGACGGCTACTCGACCGATGCCTCAATCCTTCGCATGGCCCATGGTCAATTGACTGACCTGGACACATCGGACGAGGAAGGAGCCGATACAACCGTGGTGGAGAGGCCCACAGCAGATGTCCGTGAGGCTTCTGCAGATAAACCTCCACCACATTAAGGCAGCTTCCGCTGCTCTTCAATTCCATCTGGCTGAAGATGGAGTCGACATAGTCCTAATCCAGGAACCTTGGATAGCGGGAGGAAAGGTTTCAGGATAAGGAATATAAGCTTCTAACAGCTCCCAGCGAAGGTAAAATAAGAGCCTGCATTCAAGCCAAAAAGCATCTTAGCATTTTTCTGCTCCATAATTACAACGATGCAGACAACGCGGCAGACACCGTGGAGAGTCAGCCATCTCCGTTCCGAGTGCTGTCATCATACATGGCCTACGAAAGGCAAGAACCGCCGGATGAATTGGTTAGGAGGCTGGTAGAAGACAGCGAAAAGAAAAACATAGGCCTACTAATAGGCTGTGATGCTAACGCCCACCATACACAATGGGAAAGTACAGACGACCGCGGTGAGTCTCTTTTTAACTTTATCTTTAGTTCAAATCTCTTCATATGTAATAAAGGTAATCACCCCACCTTTATCATTAAGAACCGAAAAGAGGTAATAGACCTAACTCTCGTATCTAAACCATTATTAGAGACAGTAACACGCTGGAGGGTGCTAGATAAACACTCTTTCTGGGACCACAGGTACATAGAAACGACCCTTACAATCAATCCCTCAAAACCACCAGTTTTCACAAACCCAAGGAAAACAGACTGGCAAAAATACAAAAATATTTTAAGGGAAAAAATCCCAATGGATACCCCCAAACAATCTCTAGTCTAAACGAACTAGTTTCAATCTTCACAGAAACCTGCAACTATGCACTAAAAAGGCCTGCCCCAACAGCAAGCCCAAAAGAAAAAGAAAACCTCCCTGGTGGTCAGCAGAACTGTCCCGCCTCCGAATAGACTGCAGAACCCTTTTTAACAGGGCCAAGGCAGGAAATGAGGAGGCCCTGTGGACCGCCTACAAGAGAGCCCTTGCAAAATAAAAAAAGCCATCAGGAAAGCAAACTCAGTATTTTGTCCAGCTGGACTAAAAATAACGGATTAGGAATTAACCCCTCAAAGACCGAGCTGGTTCTCTTTACTAACATACCAGACCTATTCCCACCCATCCTCAACAATCAAAGACTTTCCTTCAGTAACAGCGCAAGATACCTGGGCGTAATACTTGACAGAAAACTAAACTGGAATTTGAAACTCAAAGACAGATATAAAAAAGCTTCAATATCACTTTACGATCATTGCAGCGTCTTCCAGGCTGAAGTGGCAGCAATAAGGGAGGCCCTAAAACACTTAAAATCACTAAAGCCGGAAGGCTCACATGTAAACATTTTCAGTGACAGCCAAGCAGCTATCAAATCGATTGGCTCAATCTCTAGTCACTCGACAAACAGTATCGAATTGCCGATCATCTTTACACAAGATGACACAATGATTCGTAATCAGCCTTATATGGGTACCCGGACTCAGGGACATAGAAGGCAACTGCATCGCAGATGAACTAGCTCGAGAGGGCACTACCGCGCCACTCATACAAGAGATAGATGGCATGAGTATGCCCTGAGCCACTTGTAAACTACTACTTAGGGAAAACCTAAACCGTAACAAACAGACAATATAAGAAAATACCACACACTGTCGCCTTTCACGCCAAATATGGCCAAAACAAAGCTCAAAGAGAACGTCAAAACTTTTAAGATTGACCAGAGCAAACCTCAGCCGAAGAAATGGAAGAAACAGTAGAGCATATACTATGCCACTGTTCAGCACTGCAAGCGAAAAGACTTGCTCAATTAGGAAGCAGATTCCTGATAGACACGTCCGATCTGTCCGACACCGATCCACATCGGATACAAAAATTCACCAGGGCCTCTGGCTGGGGAAACTGCTAACTTCACACGAACCTCTGCGGGCAAAAGGGGAAAACATACACGGTATCACAACGGACCTCTAATGGTCTAAGTGCGTCGGATAACCGACGGCCGGTAAAACCTAACCTAACCTAAGTTTGTCGTACCGTCTTAGGGTACATTTCTTACTTCCCTGACGATCTTATAGCTACAGCGCCCCTTCGTCGACTGTTGCCATAGTCTCTGCCACCTTTCCATACCTCTAAGAAAGGCTGCACCGTCCTTCAATCCTCTTTAGCTCGTCGTAAATCTCTTTTGCTTCCACCGCCGGAATCTATCGGAATGGTGCAAGCTATGAATTGGGCTGCGTCGTCCGATTTTGTTCGAAACCCAGAACAAACGCTAAGAGCACACAACCTGAGCGTCGATTCCTGGCCCGGATCGGGGCTACGTATAGTACTATCGTCTTGCAGACGGCATAGAGGAGATGCCTGCGCCCCTGTATTCGCGATAATGCACTACCTTCGCACGCAGCCCTCATGTTTGTTTTCGCCAGCATCGGCACCTCGTCGTACATGGCGTTTCACAGAAGTGACTTAGCCTTGGGGTACTACGAAGGTTACTCTGTGCTTAGGTGTCGCTGTATCTGTGTCATACAGTAGCTGAAGTAGGACTTGACTATGCCCACCAGTACGGGCTTTAATGTTCCTATAATGAAGTCCCATTTTGTCGACTTAAAGGCATCTCTGATCCCCAGTGTAAGCATACGTGGGTATTAAGGCATATCTGTCTGTATATTATGGATTCTTGGGTGGCTTGTTCGGCTTGGGAAGCAGTACTAGCTTCTGAATTTCCAATGCCCTGGATGCCTTCCATGGTATACTGATTAAATGCATTAAATGCTCGGTTATTGCTAGATTAACTGCGGTGTCACGGATACCATCCGACGGCATATTCCTGGCGACCTTGAGAATTTCTTCCGGCAGAAAGCCGTGTACTCATACAACATATTTTACTGCCCGCAATGTGTTTAGCTTTGGATCTTTTGGCGCTAATTTATAGGAAGCATTTGGGATCTTGTAAGCACCTTGCTATCGTAAGTATGTCCGGGTTGCTCCTTTTTAAACAGCAGTCGCTGATTTACCGGCTCATCGTGGATTTACCGGAGTCATCGTGGCGGATCGCTGGAGCCATTGTATATGCGGCTACATATGGGCAAATAATGAAAATTAGATGTGATGGATGCGGATGATCATGATACATGGACGACGTAGGACGACACAAACTTGGGACTCGTCAGTAGCAGGTTATCAAATACTTAAAGTATGGAGGAGTCATTCGACTCATTAGGGCTGTCCATTGGAAGGCGAATCATTTTTGCCACTGGTCTTCGGACGACCCCCCGTGCTGTGGGAGCGTCTGCCATTCTGACCTTGCCGTCCGCGCCGGGACTTGGATACCCCCAAGTCGCCACTCGTTGGATGGCAAGTTCTCCTCTTTGATCACCACCATGTCTCCCGCCTGGAGATCTCGCGTTGCGAACTTCCATTTGTCCCTTTTGTGGAGTTCCTTTAGGTATTCCTCCTTCCAACGCAGGCAGAACTGCTGATTCAGGGCTTTCAACCTCCGCCGCCGATTGATAATGGAGCTGGGACCTTCTTTTACCTCAGGTTCTGCTACCGCAAGTAATGGTCCACCGATTAGAAAATGCCCAGGACTAAGAGCGCTAAGGTCCGTGGGATCTTCGGACATTGGCGAGATGGGCCTGGAATTCAAACAGGCCTCAATCTTCGCTAGGAGGGTAGTCAGTTCCTCGAACGTGTATTTCCCAGCGGCTTTGTGCTTGAAAAAATGCGACTTGAAGCTCTTCACACCTGCCTCCCAAAGCCCTCCCATATGAGGTGCGCCAGGAGGGTTGAAATGCCAGGACACATTCTGAAGACTGTGCTGGGATAAAACCAATGTTCTGGTAACTTTCCGTTGTCAGAGTAGACGTGTTGTGGACACCCACGCCGAGCGAAAAAACGGGCAAAGAACGTCTCTGTATTCAAGTCAAAAGGACGCTTCGAGGTGGATAGCCCTGTTAGTAAAACACACAAAAACGCACACTTACCCCTTTGTGATTTTGCAGGCTCGACCGACATAGCTCTTGACGTCAAATGGTCCTGCGAAGTCCACTCCCGTATGGGTGAACGGTCTAAGGAACGTGGACCTCGCACGGGGCAAATACTCCATCATCTGCGTCTGCAGTCTCTTCTTGTGGATGACACACACTCAGCACGAGTATATTGTTCGTTTCACCAACATTTTAAGCTTGGGAATCCAGAATTTGGAACGAATCAGTCGGATCATTAATTGATTCCCCCCATGCAAGGATATGCGATGGATAAACAGGACTTGAAGTTCGATCGGATGTTTCTCATCATAACTAAGCATTTCAGATGCTTGTAACCTACCGCTTGCTCTCAAGACACCATTTCCGTCGAGAAAGGGGTTTAGGTTAGAAATTGCGCTTGCGGGTGGAACTGGTTGCTTGTTGCTCAAGACCTTATATTCGGCGGGAAACTCATTCTTCTGAATGAGCGATTTTTGCGACCCTGTTGGCAACGAAGGTTGTCCAGGTGCACGCTGGCTTACTCAGCCATGCAAGAACGATCGTGGAGTCGGTCCAGTAAAAGGTCTCATAGTCATGAGGAGGCATTTCAGAAATTACTAGAGCTGCCAGCTCCGTGAGCAGCACCGCTCCGCACAATTCCAAGCGTGGTATGGAGATGGATCTGACAGGAGCGACTCGGGTTTTGGATGTAAGTAGATGGGTACAACAGCCTTCCTTCGTTTCGATTCGGACGAAAATAGCAGCCCCATAGGCGTCCTGTGACGCGTCGCAAAACGCATGGTACTGGAGTTTCGCAGCTGGATGGAAACGTACCCATCTCGGGATACGAATCTCCTTCAGGGCAGGATACCCTTCTAGGAACTCCCGCCACTGGGTCGCGAGATCCCTGGGGAGTGGCTGATCCCAGCCCAGCTCCCGTAGCCAAATTTTCTGCATACAAATTTTGGCTCGGACTACGAAAGGTGATAGCCACCCTGCTGGGTCGAAAAGTTTGGCTATCTGAGATAAAACCTCTCGTTTTGTGTAAGCAGTTTGGAGGTGGATCACCATTGGAATAAAAAAGAAACTATCAGATGTAGCTTGCCAACGATCCGTTGGCCGTACGGTTTTCGCCGTACTAGCCTCTTCAAGCTCATGAAAGTCTGCATTAATCAAGTGCTCCTTTGGAACCTCTTGTAGAAGTTTTCTTTCGTTCGAGGTCCACTTCCGTAATGGAAAACCAGAACTCTCAAGAGCCAGCCGAAGCTCCTCGATGGCTAAAACTGCCGACCGCTTAGTGTGAGTGCCTGCGAGCACATCGTCGACGTACATGAAGTTCGAGATGATGTCACTTGCCAAAGGATATTGGCCTCGGAGCCATCTGTTGTAGTACGCGGATGGCTAGGAAAGGCGCACAGTTTACGCCGAAGGTGACTGTATCGAGTTCATAGTCACAGAGCTCTCCGTCCTTATTGCGAAAGAGGATTCTCTGAAGGCGCGTATGGGCCGAATTTACCCGAATTTGCCTGTACATCTTTGTGATGTCAGCATACTTGAAGAAACGCCATTTTAGAATCTGGATAGTCAGATCGGACTGCAGTACGGGCCCCGCATGAAGGATATCATTGAGGCTGT
The DNA here is from genome assembly GCF_016746245.2 of Drosophila santomea. Lineage (NCBI taxonomy): Eukaryota > Metazoa > Arthropoda > Insecta > Diptera > Drosophilidae > Drosophila > Drosophila santomea. Next base: position 25,683,274 of record NC_053016.2, on the reverse strand, counting down.
TCCCGTTCGATGAAGGATTGGAAGCATTAAACACAACGCGAACCTTCGTTGCGGTGCTGTCTGGTTTGAAGACAGCATGATGGGGCAAATAAAAATAAATCTAAATATGTAATAAATCTAAATACTCTTGAATGACTGAGTCGTACTGCTTTTTTGACGAAACGTCTTTATTCAGTCGAATCTTGTTTCGGAGGAACTGAGCCAGTGCGATCGACCTGGAGTGCCCAAGATTGATATTGTTAGGCTCTTTAAAGGGCAACGAAACCACATACCTCCCATCCTCCTTCCTTTTTGGTAGATTGGACAAAGATTTTCTCGCAAAACGAGGTGGATTCCCTAACCAGCTTCACTGAAACATCCTCCACCTCCCAAAATTTTGTGAGAATGTTGTCCAGTCTGGACTCGGTGACAGCTAGTCGGGACGAAAAAGAGCATATTCTGCTTGTGGGATTCGTTGCGATCGGACCGCAAAGAATCCATCCGAATATGGTCTCTTGGCCAAGAAGCGTGCCACAGATATTGGTGAGAATGATCGATGGCAGGATATCGGCACCAATCAGAACGTCGATCTGCGAACTCCGGTAGAAAGTTGGGTCTGCTAGTTGCAAAGGCGGCAGGTGCTCCAAAGAGTCTTCAGGTAAAGTAAAGGATGGGAGACTCCCGGCCAGTTGTGGTAGTACATATGCAGAAACTTTAATTTGGATGTTGGGCTTGACGGGAGAACCTATGCTTAGTTGACAGCGCTTACGGGGCTGAGCCGCAACAGTGAGGTTGAGCCCTGAAACTTGAGCATGGATGGATTCATAAGGCAACTTAATCAAGTTGAACAAGCGTTCTGAAATAAAGGTTGCCTAAGAGCCCGAGTCAATAAGTGCCCGTGCTGAGTATTTGATGCCTAAATGGCAAATCTCTATTAAAGCTGTACTCAGGAGGACCCCTTGAGTGTTCACAGCAAGAAACGTTTGCACATTCGGTTGATTTGTTAATGGATTGGACAGTATATCTTGCTGGTGGTTAAATGTGGATACGTGGGGCTGGTGGTCAGGATTGACCGCTGACTGGACTGGTGGAGTGCCGTTTCGGTGCAGGAGAGTGTTGTGGCGTCCTCTACAAGTATTGCAATTATGCGTGCTAGTGCAATCCCTAAGCAGATGCGTTCTAGCAAAACAGTTTAAACACAACCTCTGCTGTTTTATATATTTATCCCGCTCTCCGACTGGCATTCGTAGGAATAACGGACATACTCGGATAGGATGGTTACCGTCCAACAGGATTGTGGAGTTACCGTCACTATTCTCAAAGGTCTGGATCGCCCGCGAGCTATTGTCATTCAGCAGTGCTCTGGATAGAGCGTTTGGCTTAAAATCTTCAATCGCCTCGAGCGTTCGATGAAGATCTTGTAAGAAAGCCTGGAATTCAGCCTAGAGTGAAATATCTGTCTTACTCATAAGGTATTGTTCCCGGTAACTCTTGACCCGGGCCACGATATGGCCGAGCTCCTGGCTTAAACACCTACGTTGTAAGCCTCTTTGACGCGCAGACTGTCCAGTCCACCTTTAGCTTGCCCTTGGCCAGGACCACTTCGTCGTTTCAAGGAGCTTGCTGTCTTCTCTCACGACTTCTTTCTCTGCGTTGCTTGTCCTGCTTGTTTGTGTCCAGCTTCCGGTCACTATCGGGGTAAGCAGCGACCTATTGCGCGTAGCTGTCTCTATTTGGGATGGCGGTGGCTTGCTGTGTCTTATCTACAGCTTTCTCTTTTCTATGCTGGCATTTAGGTGGAATATAGGAGGTCCAGGACCAGACCGATTTCCGCCATCTTATCAGCGCATAGGAGCTGCCTATCGGTCTTTGCCTTTTGCGGAGGCGTTTTGCGGTCACTGTAGCACAGACGTAGATCACGTAGACGTCCACTTTGGGCGTATTAGGTTCGCTCCTTTGTATTTAGGTTTTACGTTGGTGTTAGAGGCTTGTATTTTGATTCTATATCGTAGTAGATTTTTATACCCGTTACTCGTAGAGTAAAAGGGTAGACTAGATTCGTTGAAAAGTATGTAACAGGCAGAAGGAAGCGTTTCCGACCATATAAAGTATATATATTCTTGATCAGAATCAATAGTCGACTCGATCTGGCCATGTCCGTCAGTCCGTCCGTCCGTCCGTCCTTCTGTCCGTCTGTCCGTCCGTATGAACGCTGAGATCTCAGGAACTACAAAAGCTAGAAAGTTTAGATTAGGCATACAGACTCCAGAGACATAGGCGCAGCGCAAGTTTGTCGATTCATGTTGTCACGCCAACTCTAACGCCCACAAACCGCCCAAAACTGCCATGCCCAAACTTTTGAAAAATGTTTTGATATTTTTTCATTTTTGTATTGGTCTTGTAAATTTCTATTGATTTGCCAAAACACTTTTTGCCACGCCCACTCTAACGCCCACAAACCGCCCGAAGCTGCCACGCCCACACTTTTGAAAAATGTTTTGATATTTTTCCATTTTTGTATTAGTATTGTAAATTTTTATCGATTTGGCACAAACCGCCAAAAACTGTCAGTGTTGAAGACTCTCCTTCGCACTTCCACTAGCTGAGTCGGGGAACTCGACTATAGCGTTCTCTCTTGTTTTTAAAGTATATTTGGGTATTCACTTGGAGAGTTTAAAATAGGCGCCTTGTGCATCAGATTATCTATAAGAACGATTGTTATTTTCTTTAGTACATTTTGATGAGTACAGAGTGCAGTGTGTCCATACTCTATTTTGTCGTGATAACTTAAAAGTTTTACCTCGGGATGTAGATGCGATGTGAGAGTTTTGATTTTTGTATGTAATTGTATTTTTTATTTGATGGTTAAATATTTTTTGTCGTCTGAGCTGCAACTTTGGCGTATGTGGCTCCCATTTGATGGACATTACGTTTGCGTATGTGTCTCCCATTTGATGGACATTACCGTTGGTCTGCTTTGGGAGTCAGTTTAAGCAATTAATTTATTTTTTGCATGGCTTTCCTTTGATTATTTGTTGCTGTTCTGAAAAATTCGTAGAAGCCTTTGAGCTTTTGCATCGAAGTAAAATTAATCCCGCACGCAAAGAGATTCGTAATAATTAGTCGGTCTCGTCCCAGATGCTGTGTTTGTCTGCGGGATCTGTGACTTTGTTATTTTTTATGAATTAATTAATTGCATAAATTATTTGTTTGTCGATGTATAGTAGTTGAAAAAGATTACAGAATAACGAACTTATTTTTATTGGTCTGTTCACAATAAGATACGTGCGGCTAGCTCAGAAGATTTCGTGTCTTCGTCCCACCAAGTACATATTAAACGTATAACCAGGTGACCAGTAACAACACTTAGCGTTCTTGTTTCCTTAATCTTTATTTGCTTCGTTCTACTAATAAATTTGATTTTCGTGAGGTGGAGGTGCTGAGCTCTAGGAGAACGCCGCGCTAGCCTCCTGTCCCTTGCTCTTTCTCGGACGGTTCCGCCAGACGGCTATTTAGTTTTCAATAACGCTTCGTGCAATTGCCCGGCTTACGTCGTAGTCCCTGTAGCAAGACGCCTGTTGATGGGGAGTCATAACTGTCTCGAAGGACGATTTCCCTTAGTTGCCACGGAACGCACAGCTTCCAGGTCACGTTCGTTCCCTGCTGTATTCGTAGTCTGGGAACTTTTGAGGATGTGCCTTTATTTTCCCACGAATTTTTGTGACACAGCTGCATTCTGCTTTGGCCTCAATCTGCAGCGTTCTGCGTATTGTCTCTTGTGTTGTGGTTGGTGAATTCGGGTAGTGGATCATGATCAACAGGCCATTCCTGTACGCAATCGCAAAGTCATATTACTCTAGCTTTTGTGGGTACTTGGAAATTCTTCCCATAGGGCTAGTTCCCGAAGGGTGTTAAATCACTTCAGTGTCACCACCTTCAAATGGTGCTCTCTAGGTATGGCAGTAATTGCCAAGCACTCCTTTGTTGTTGGGTAGGTTTTTTGGGCCGTTTAGAGTCCGACTCCAGTATAAGAAAACTTTTGCCCTCCTAGGCATCCTGTGTGGGAATCGCGCCTATCCCATAGTCGCTGGCGTCCGTTTAAAGGATAAACATCTTTACGAAGTCGGGGAAGCGCCTCCGGGTTGTCCACGTGGTAGGATCTCAACGCTATTCCTAGGTCTGGTGTGCAGTACTCCTTAAACATCTCTAGCGTTTCATTTTTTCCGTATCCCAGAGGCCTTATTAGGGTCTGCATCTCGAACATGTAGTCCTTAAATGGTTTTGATATTGGATTTGCCTTGTCTGCAAGCTTAGCAAATATATGTGTTTATCGACCACTATGCGCAGCCTCTTTGCGATATATGCGAAGTCCTCTTTCGGCGGTAGACCCAACCCATACCCCATTTTTTTCGTATACTGTCTGGATAATCACGTTTTGGGCGCCAGATGTAACAAATACAGTTTTCGCTCTCACTCCAGTCCTTGTGAAGCTCACCAGGACTGCCAGTCAAGGTATTTCATTTGTTAGCTGGATGTGAGCCAAAATGCTCTCCCTCTTATTATGCGTTAAGCTGCAGCGTGATGGAGGTGAACTCAAAAATATCAGTCACGGTGCCTTATTATTATTATGATATATTTCTTTGCTTCCCTGCTTTTTGCTTAGGGGTTACTCTACTTACTTAGGGTTTTTTTATTTTCTAGGTAACCTCAGAATCTGATAACTTGTTTCAGTCACTGTTGTATTCTGCTATGCGATCTTAGTACGTTGTATGAGATCTTGTTCGAAAGGTTGAAATATGTCGTGTGATTTTTTTCATTTTTTTAAAGATTTGTTGTATTATTAGTTCCGCAGCAGAAATGGTCGTAGTCCGGTCAAGTAATTGTAAGCAGCGGCTTATATTTGAAATGTAGTGTAGAGGGAATATGTTCAAGTCACTCATATATATATTAGTGATTAGTCAGCGTGGGAATGCCCCTTGTATGTGTGTAAATAATTTTTATTGTTTTTTACTAAAACAATGGAGTATTTCGTAAAATGTTTTTGTGTTTTCGAAATATAATTCATTATTCATTTGGTCATCATTGTAAAAAAACATCCTGGTATATGCAAAATGTTCGAATTGTAGAAGTTAAGTTGAACGCCAGCTCTACGCCCCTGGTATTGCTGATGCTTAATATACCAGCATTCAGCATGTTCCACGAGATCGGTCCATGTACCAACCCTTGAGGAACACCTTAAGAGACCTGGCGCATTGCGCCGAGGATGTTGGGCCATCTTCCTTTGTTAAATGCGTTCTTGGCGACAAACGAGATGATGGCACAGAACTTCTTACTGCCATCTAGGCCTCGGTCACCGTCGAGTGCATTCTCGGCTCCGTCTGCTACGGCTGTGAGAGCGTCGAGTGTTATTTTTCCCTTCCGAACGCCATACTGTTGGCTTTGAAGGTCTGTGGGACTCTCGCTTTATACGCACATACAGTAGCCGCTTAAAGAGTGTGCCCACAACGTCCAGCAGACATAAGGGGCGGGTATGCCTGCTATATTTGCTGGCCCCTTGCCTTTCGGCAGTAAGACAAGCTTATTGATTTCCAACGCTTGGGGAGGACTCTGCCTTGCGTTGGCAGCGATTACAACCGGGATTCGGTCAATGCCAGGAGCTTTGTTTGGCTTGATCTTCTTTGTTGATTGAACAACTTCGCATGCTGTAATACGCGGAAAGTCGGAGGCAGCGGGTTTTAGCGCGAGTTGCCATAACGTATGGTGTCTTGGGAATAGCTCCAACACGATGCTAGCCAGGGCGGCTGGATCTTGTGGACTTCCTGCACTAGCGGCATAAGGTATTTTCCTTACTGCTAGCGAGACAATAGGGGTCATCGCCTACGCTTGCAAGCAGATATGCCGTTTTTAAACTCGCTTTAAACTAGCTTTGTATGTCTCAATACATTGGGCATGGTGCGGTTGCCCTCTGAAACGCGGCGCATGCCTTGTTGACCTGAAGGATGTAGTGGCGCTTGGGTAAGAAATAAATAAATCACCCGTAGCCCAAAAGGCGACGATCGATGTGGCATACTTTCGCTAAACATAAGCTTCCAGTAGCGATGCTCGGTAGATAATCGGGAAGATATATAGTCGCTCACGATAATGGAAAGAGCTTTACACGAGCCCCAAATTACCGCCCCGACTTGAGCTATATCCGTCCAAAGCTTGGTCCAGTCTTTTCGATTCGACCAGCAACTGAAACGGACGTGCTCTGGAGAGCCAAAAAAAATGTCTTAAGTGCCAAGGTAATTATTTATTTTGGGCTTCGGCACCCTGGCCGTTTAAGCTAACGAGTAAAAATCCTTCTTTTAGGATTTAGTTTTATAATTTACTTTTCCGAAAACAACTCGGCGGTCTATTTTGTAATTTTTGTTGGCCTAAAGAAACCGAGACACGTGCTTGGGGCGCCACCATACCCGAGGTATCGGGCTCTTCGAGTCAGCAGTAGCAGCAGCAGCAGTTTTTGATTCACGGTCTCAGAGTCGGCCATAACCCCAACAAGTGCAAGTGTGTGGTTCCAACAACAATCAATATAACATTTATTCTCGGCCGAGCGCTTAAATAATTGCCTAGAGAGGCTTACGTTGCGCCCAGTAAAGAAAACCCTATTTATACCCGTTACTCGTAGAGTAAAAGGGTATACTAGATTCGTTGAAAAGTATGTAACAGGCAGAAGGAAGCGTTTTCGACCATATAAAGTATATATATTCTTGATCAGGATCAATAGTCGAGTCGATATGGCCATGTCTGTCTGTCCGTCCGTATGAACGCTAAGATCTCATGAACAACTAAAGCTTGAAGGTTGAGATTAAGCATACAGACTCCAGAGACAGACGCAGCGCAAGTTTGTCGATTCATGTTGCCACGCCCACTCTAACACCCACAAACCGCCCAAAACTGCCACACCCACACTTTTGAAAAATGTTTTGATATTTTTTATTTTTGTATTAGTCTTGTAAATTTCTATTTATTTGTCAAAAAACTTTTTGGCACGCTCACTCTAACGTCTATAAGACTTCGCACTTCCACTCGCTGATTAACGGGTAATAGATAGTCGGGGAACTCGACTATAGCGTTCTCTCTTGTTTTATATATTATATATATTTTTTGACGCTTCTGCCGACCATAACCCCAACAAGTGCAAGTGTGTGGTTCCAACAACAATCAATATAACATATATTTCCGGCCGAGCGCTTAATTAATTGCCTAGAGAGGCTTACGTAGCGCCCAGTGAAGAAAACCGCGTTTGTTTATATATTGAGTGAGGCTTTAGCCGATCCTAACCACTGTGCGTGCACGTGTGTTGGTCCAACAACAACAACAAAATCAGATAAAAACAAATTAATTCCCGGCGAAGTCCTACAGTCTCTACCTTAATAAGGATCGCTTATAACTATAATCATTTTTTTCAAAGATTTCTCTGAAAATAATTTGGCACGGTTAAGAACGAAAAATCTGAAATAAAGTAAAAACCTGCGGAAAGAAAAAAAGTGAAGTGAAACATAACAAACAAATAACAAATATTTTTTTTTTTTTTTATTATTACTTTGCTTTTATTTATTGAATCTTCTTGTATAAGAACTAACAATAAGTTTAAAAATCTTAACTATAACATGTATTTTTTGAACCGTTGTATTAATTTTCCAACTGTTCTATGGTTAAACGGACCTAATAATTTATTCGCTGGGTTGGTAGGTCCTTTCGCCGGATACGGGAACGGCTGCTGAGCTGGATTAGACATCTCGCTAGGTGGTTGGGGTGCGTGTAAGCGTGTTTAGCGTAAACGTCACGTGCTTGCATTTTTGCTCGTTTACTTTTATTCGCCAGTCAGAGAGCCACTTCTCAACGTCGATGAGGTGCATTGCCAGCTGTGCTGTAGCTTGGATAGGGGACCTTGAACGGCTAAGGATAGCTGTATCGTCAGCAAATGTGGATACCGTTAAGCAACTATTTGTAGGGATGTCGGCTGTATAGATGAGGTATAAGGTTGGCCCAAGAACGCTGCCTTGGGGGACTCCAGCCTCAATTGTATGATCAGTGGAAGTGGCAGTGTTGCACCGCACTGCAAAATTTCTGTCATAGAGGTAATACTTTAGAAGTTTGTGTGTGCTTTCGGGTAGGGCTGTTTTAATTTTAAACATTAAGCCGTCGAGCCAGACTCTGTCGAATGCTTGGGATACGTCTAAAAATACTGCTGTACAGTATTCGCGATGTTCAAATGCTGTTCTTATTTCCGTTGTAATGCGATTCACCTGTTCAATGGTTCCGTGGCTTTCGCGGAATCCAAATTGATGGGCTGGGATTATGTTGTGGTATCTCAGATGTAGATTAAGTCGGATCAGCAGGCATTTTTCGAATAGTTTCGAAATACATGAGAGTAGACTTATTGGTCTGTAAGATGAAGGGACTGTGTGGTTACTTCTTTACTTCTTTAGGACGAAACACAATTGGGGTGTGTGGCTGGTGGCAGTTTACGAGTGAGGACGGTAGCGCGAATGTGCTAGTATCCTGGTTTGGCGTGAACACATTTTGTAGGTGAGCGGCAAATGTGGTGGCTCTGTCTGCATCACTACGGTCCCAGCCTCCTGCGGAATTCCTTATCGGCAAACGGTTTCAGTCGGTGGGCGAAGAGTTGAGTGGGCTCGCCACAGTGACTTTTGTGCCTGTTGGTGAGAGTTGCTCTATGTATCGGCGCTGATCGTCTTCCTTCTCTTGTTTCAGAGCGTTGGCCAGTTTCCGTGTGGCTACTTTTAGCTTTTGTTTTGCTGTTGGGGATCTGGAAGATTGTCATTCTCTGCGTAAGCGTCGTTTTATGTGGACGAGTTGCTAGATTTGTACGTTGGTCTTTTTTGAATTAATTGTAGTATTTGTTATTTTGGGTGTTGCAGTAAGAGCTGCTGCAGTAAGGATGGATTGCAATGCACATGTGCAGCTCTCTATATCAGATTCAGTATTGAGTTTTGGGCTTAGCTCAATGTGTGAACTTATATATTTTTTATACCTGAGCCAGTTTGTTTTGTGAGAAGTCAATCTGTATGGTGGCTTCACGTTTTCTGCGTACCTGCGGAGGTGAATTACAGGCGAGTGATCAGATGACAGATCCGGTAGACATTCAGCTTTAACCAAACTGCGGGAAATATTTTTCGTAACTGCGAAGTCGATCAGGTCAGGCAGCTTATTGAGGTCTGATGGCCAGTATGTAGGACTCCCGGGGGAAATATGGTCAAGTTTTTTAGTGGCTTTTATTATGGTCTTATAAAGCTGTTTTCTTTTGATGAATGTTGATAGATGTGGCCTGAAGATGATTTTCCGCAAATTCTTTGTAAAAGTGGTGCTTCATACGGTTCCTTATGAGTATGGCGGTGCCACCGTGTGCTTTTCCGTCGGGATGATTTGTACCATAGAAATGGTAGTCTCTTATTTGAAAATTGTATTTGCTTGTGAGATGAGTTTCCGAAAGAAGCATTACGTCGATGTGCTTCTCATGTAGGAATTGGGCTAGCTCAAGTTTGCGCTGTGAAACGCCATTGGCGTTCCACGTATCTATGCGTAAGGTAGCCATTATTTATTTGATTGTTGGGCTACAAGCATTTGTATCAAAAGGTTTTGATTACGCATCATATCTTGAATGGTGGTCTTCATAAATGTCATAAATTCCATCATGCTCTCTTGAAGGGCTTGCATCATAGCTTCAGTTTTTGTTTCCTGCTGCGCAGATTGGTTATAGTTCTGTTGTGTGTCTAATTTTGTGTGCACTTCATGTGGGGTTCGAGAATTTTGGGTTGGAGGCGTCATACCGGATTTTAAAACGTTTGCAAATGTTATCTTGTTAGTGTTGGATGTAGGCCAGGGAGCGAAACTTGCTGCTTTCGAGGAAATTACTTCAGGATTTGTTTCTGATGGTGTCAGCGTAGCTGTTCCTTGGTGTGTCCGCGCCGTGTTCATTCTTTTGTGAAGACGGATTTTCAGCTCTTTGTAGATTGGACAGCCTCTGTAGTTTGCTGTGTGATTGCCCCCACAGTTATTGCATTTTTTCTCGCATCCATTTTCTTTGTTAGTTTGACAGTGTTTGGAGTCGTGGAGATCTCCACAGACTACGCACACCGGGCGAAGTGTACAATACGACCTCGTGTAGCCATACTCTTGGCAGTTTGTACATTGTACAGGAGCGTTACGTTTGTGCGGCTCTTCTACTGTGATCCTACGGTGCAGAAGGAGCTGGAGTTTGTAAATTGGGTGAACCTCGTTTTTTCTAGGAGGCTTGTTTTCTGGTTCAAGCTCAATCTTGAAGAGTGGTTGGGGCTGCCTGTTTCTGTTTTTGATATTGAACACGCTTTTGGCGTAAAATCCCTTTTCCCTTAGCGCCTCAGTTATCTCTTCGGGCGTAACATCAGACTCAATGCCCTTCAGTACTAACGGGTGTTTTTTTTAGAGGTATAGAACTTTAAGTTGGCATTACTGTTCAAGATGGCGACCGATTTAACAGCTGTCAAGTGATTTATTCTCAGTTTGGTTTGGCAATTCGTCATGCGTGCTTACAAAATCCAACTCGTGCAAGAATTGAAACCAAACGATCATCAAGCAAGGCGTAGATTCGTCGAATGGGCCCAAAACGAGATTGCTGTTGTTCCCGATTTTTCATAAGCCTCCAAGATCTTGTGATTTAACACCGCTAGACTACTTTTTGTGGGGCTATGTAAAGTCATTGGTCTATGCGGATAAGCCACAAACGCTAAACCATTTGGAAGACAACATTCGCCGTGTTATTGCCGATATACGGCCAAATATGTTGGAAAAAGTCATTGCAAATTGGACGTCCAGATTGGACTACATCCGAGCCAGCCGTGGCGGTCATATGCCAGAAATCATATTTAAAATGTAATGCCACAAGATTATCTTTCATGTCAATAAAATTCATGTCAATCGAATAATCCATCGTTGTTTTATTGCAATTTAAAGTTCTATACCTCTAAAAAAAACACCCTATACTTGCAGGCCCTTGCTGCTTTTAAGCTGGTAGGTGTAGAAGCCTATTTTTTGTTCGGTAAGATAGTTTGTGACTTTTCTGTAGTTGTCCTCCGTTTTCGTTTGAAGTTTGATTTCATTGATAGTACCTCTTACGAGGGGATTTATATGAAAGCTATCTTTTCCAATAAGGCCAATCAAAGCATTTACAAAACCACTAGTGCTCTTCTCGCGGATGTATATTTGCGGAGGCTTTGTTTTCTTCGGTTCGATATCAACGGATCCCAGCGGCACGTCCTCAGCGGTATCTGCCAGCAAGGCAAATCTGTTGGTATTTCCGGGGGCTACATTGTTGATCAAGGTAGAGATGTCGCGTGTATTTTTCGGCTTGTTTTCCAAATCTGAATTTTCCGGGCTGAGCTTTCGCTTTATTGTAATGTAGCGGTCCATTTCAGTCTGCCAGGTCGACCCAGCTTTTTTGTTTACGTTTTCTTTTTGTTTTGCTGGTAGTGCAGCAGAACCGTTTATTGCTTGCGGTTTTGCTTTCGCGGACTCAGTCAGAGCGTGAGCGGGTGCAGCCGATGACGAGGTAGAGCGGGCTGTCGGTATATCTCCAGCTGTTGTTGTTGGAGGTAGCGAGGCTTCTGCCGGAGCTAAGAGAGCGGGAGAGCAAGAGCGCGCTCTTTCTTGATTTGTTGGTAGAAGATTTTATTTGTTGGTTGTCGGTGAGACGTAGGAGAAGTACGCGTTGTTGCGTTGAACTGAGAGCCGGCGTTCGTCTTGCTCACGCTGACGCTGAGAGCGAGTGTCGTTCTGACTCATAGTTTTATTATTTACGATAACAAATCACTATATATATTTAAGCAATCTTGCATCGCATAGAGCGTCTCTTTCGCTTTCGGATTATATATTTAGTTTATTTTATTACGCGTTCACTTTACTCAAAACAACTGATTTTGTGCGGAGCTCGATAATTACACGTCTTCACGAGTCGCCGATCGAACGGCGGCACAATGACAATGCTTTTTCCTTGGCTTATTCCCTAGCCCTAGCAGATACAGTCGATGTGTTCACGGCGCAGATGAACGCGGAGGTGCGGCACAGAAAATTATTAAATCAAAATGTGTGCGCTGAATATCGGTTAAAACAAAACAATAACAACAGTAGCAGCAAAGCACACATTTTTTACAGTGCACTGCTGCAGCGAAATTGTAAGTAATAACACATGCATGCGATTTATCATTTGTTTGTTTTGCTCGTTTCCCTATAAGGGGTTATTCTTTTCCTAAATTAACTCCGATAAGAGGTTATTCTTTTTCTAAACTAACTCCAATAACGTAATTCTTACGTTTGATCGCGAGCTTATTCAGCGATTCAGCACCAGTGCAGGTGCATTGCTCTTCTTCTTGTACACAGCTATCGCTACACTAAGAGAGGAAACTGTTGAAATAAATAAAGTTAACTAATAATAGAAATAAATTCAGTTGCATAAGTTGATTGATAACAAATCCTACTTTATGAGTAATTAACATTAGAGTTTAAATTTAATATTTAAAAATTTGTCATACTCATAAATTACCGTAAGCTCACGCAGAACTATCAAACACATAAGAACCTAGAACAACGAGTTGTATTTGAAAAATAGCAGAAGCATTATTGAAGATAAAAAAAAAAAAAAACAGATAACAACCGATAACATCTATCTTTACATAATAGCCCGGCTAGCGCAGTCAGCAGAGTATCGTGGCATAATGAGAACCAGATACAAAAAAAAACAAGAGAGAACGCTATAGTCGAGTTCCCCGACTATCTGATACCCGTTACTTAGCTAGTGGAAGTGCAAAGGAGAGTTTTCAACACTGACAGTTTTTGGCGGTTTGTGGGCGTTAGAGTGGGCGTGGCAAAAAGTTTTTTCGCAAATCGATAAAAATTTACAAAACTAATACAAAAATGAAAAAATATCAAAACATTTTGCAAAAGTGTGGGCGTGGCAGCTTTGGGCGGTTTGAGGGCGTTAGAGTGGGCGTGGCAACCTGAATCGACAAACTTGCGCTGCTTCTATGTCTCTGGAGTCTGTATGTTTAATCTCAACTTTCTAGCTTTTGTAGTTCCTGAGATCTCGACGTTCATACGGACGGACAGACGGACGGACAGACGGACATGGCCAGATCGACTCGGCTATTGATCCTGATCAAGAATATATATACTTTATATGGTCGGAAACGCTTCCTTCTGCCTGTTACATACTTTTCACAACATAATCCCAACCCATCAATTTGGATTTTACGAATGCCACGGAATCATTGAACAGGTGAATCGTATAACAACGGAAATAAGAACTGTATTCGAAAATCGCGAATACTGTACAGCAATATTTTTAGACGTAGCCCAAGCGTTCGACAATTAAAATTAAAACAGCCCTAACGGTATCCACATTTGCCGACGCTACAGCTATCCTTAGCCGTTCAAGGTCCCCTACCCAAGCTACAGCACAGCTGGCATTGCATCTCAATGGCTCTCTGACTGGCGAATAAAGGTAAACGAGCAAAAATGCAAGCACGTGACGTTTACGCTAAACAGACAAGACTGCCCTCCGCTCTTATTGAACAACATACCACTCCCGAAAGCAGATGAGGTAGCGTACCTAGGAGTACACCTTGACAGAAGACTCACATGGCGCAGGCACATTGAAGCCAAAAAAACTCAACTGAAACTCAAAGCCAACAACTTACACTGGCTCATCATGGGAAAACCGATGCGATAAAATTATTTTTAAATATTTATAAAAAAATTAAAATTCTTAGAAATAATTCAGGTAAGCACGCTTATATTTAATTTTCATTTTGTATTATATTATGGTTATTTTCTATGAATTTACTTCACCTTCTAATTTTCCACAGCAGAGTTTTTGTTTTTATTTCGTATGCATATAATTAGCCAATTACAAATAAATAACAAGAAAGAACGCTATAGTCGAGCTCCCCGACTATCTGATACCCGTTACTCAGCTAGTGAAAGTGCGAAGGAGAGTCTTCAACACTGACAGTTTTTGGCGGTTTGTGCCAAATCGATAAAAATTTACAATACTAATACAAAAATGGAAAAATATCAAAACATTTTTCAAAAGTGTGGGCGTGGCAGCTTCGGGCGGTTTGTGGGCGTTAGAGTGGGCGTGGCAAAAAGTGTTTTGGCAAATCAATAGAAATTTACAAGACCAATACAAAAATGAAAAAATATCAAAACATTTTTCAAAAGTTTGGGCATGGCAGTTTTGGGCGGTTTGTGGGCGTTAGAGTTGGCGTGACAACATGAATCGACAAACTTGCGCTGCGCCTATGTCTCTGGAGTCTGTATGCCTAATCTAAACTTTCTAGCTTTTGTAGTTCCTGAGATCTCAGCGTTCATACGGACGGACAGACAGACTTACATGGCCAGATCGACTCGGCTATTGATCCTGATCAAGAATATATATACTTTATATGGTCGGAAACGCTTCCTTCTGCCTGTTACATACTTTTCAACGAATCTAGTATACCCTTTTACTCTACGAGTAACGGGTATAAAAATGAATAAATTAACATTATAAAAATTTTAATAACTTCTAATTAAAATAATAAGAGAATAGAATGAGGAACTATAAGAAATTAAATTGTTAATATAATGAAGTCGAACTAAAAATTTTTTTATTGGAAGCCATACAAATCCTAAAGGATGTCCGAAACATAAGGTAACTTTATAAGGGATCGCCAGCCTTGGGTGTAGCAAGCGATCATGGTGGGGTGGGGTTAATGGGTGCTAAACAACAACTCAGCATCCACAACATGTTGCCTTCTGCCACTCTCTTTCAGGTCCATGTTTATATAGGGGCTGATTTTTTGAAAAAAATTGGCCTGTTGCCAGAAGGGATAAACAAGACGATAAACAAATAACTGAAAAATTGATAGGCACATACGTACGCACTCGAAGAGAAATAATCGTTGACTGTCGAATATTAAATTCAAACAAGATTGCTGGTTTTTGAAGCTAAATGAAACAAATCAGCAAATGCTGAAGGGTTTTGTCCGGTTTTTGAGGCTAAATCAATTACCGATTGAATTAGAAGAGAAAAACGCGATACCACGATAGTTTTCTGCTTTATTTACAAACCCGTTTATTACTGTGGGCGGCAGAAGGCGCAGTGACGTAGCGCACCAGGAGAGTATGCGAAAGAAGACTACTATATGAAACTCTGCTGTAGTGGTCTGATCATAATAGGTAAAAAAAACAATCGAAGGGTAACGCAAAAACTTAAGGGGTTGTATTCTTCAATAGAAACTATAAAAGAGGGCTCACAAGTAATGTAATAAAGCGTGCCTCAAAAAGAGATATTCAGGCATGTGCCGGTAATCGAATTCGTAAAAATTTTACGATTTCGATTTTGAAATCGAAAAACTGGTGCTGCGGTTTTCGAATTCGTAGACTTTTTTCGATTTTAAAACTGGCACCTTTGTCTGGCCGAAATGAGGAGTAAATGCCTTTTTATACCCGTTACTCGTAGAGTAAAAGGGTATACTAGATTCGTTGAAAATTATGTAACAGGCAGAAAGAAGCATTTCCGACCATATAAAGTATATATATTCTTAATCAGGATTAATAGCCGAGTCGATCTGGCCATGTCCGTCTGTCCGTCCGTATGAACGTCGGGATCTCAGGAACTACAAAAACTTGAAAGTTGAGACTAAGCATACAGACTCCAGAGACATAGACGCAGCTCAAGTTTGTCGATTCATGTTGCCACGCCCACTCTAGAGCTCACAAACCGCCCAAAGCTGCAACGCCCACACTTTTGAAAAATGTTTTGACATTTTTTCATTTTTGTATTGGTCTTAAAAATTTCTATCGATTTGCCAAAAAACTTTTTGCCACGTCCACTCTAACGCCCACAAACCGCCAAAAACTGTCAGTGTTGAAGACTCCCCTTCGCACTTCCACTAGCTGAGTAACGGGTATCAGATAGGCGGGGAACTCGACTATCGCGTTATCTCTTGTTTTATATAAAATCAGATCTTATTACTAAGGGAAAAAATAGTTTCCTAAGTGGTCTATTGATGTTTATTTTACACAACCACAAGTTCATTCTGCCCCTTAGTTATTTTATAAAAAATGTATATCTGACCCCACCTCAAATTTGACAAACAAAATTTTGCCGTCGGCAACAAGAAATTTTGATTTGGCAAGGAGTCGATAATTTTTTAAAGAGCGATTAAAAATGTTTACATTAATCATGCAGATTCTAGAGACGTAAACGCATGGAACGTTACCATAAATGTCATGCTCATTCTTTTGAATATCCAAAAGAATTATTTTCTCTATCATATAAGTTTTTAATAATTTAATTTTTTTAACGCATTTTAATATTTCTTAATTTCAATTTCTTTCTACATTAATTTCAATTGTTTTAATGTAGAAAATTGGCGTTTATGTATTTGTGTATTTATTGATGTGTGTTGTTTATTTGCTTTGCCATAAGCAGGGTTTTAGCACCTCTAATATAAAACCTGTTTGTCAATTGATTTATCACTATGGACGACATGTCACGTAATTTCGAAAAGCACGATCATAACGAGTTAAAGTGTAAAAATAAAAATATTAAAAATGGATTATGGTGAACATTATTTTAAAATCTCAAAATACTTTTTTGTCTGTAAAACAGCTCGATATAAGAAACTTCTTTTATTTCTTTTTTTATCATTTGCCTTGCCAATTTCAATCGATATTTTACCCACGTCCACTCTGCCACTCTAGCACTGCACACTGTGAAGCCCAAAACCCCCACAACCCCCCCAACACTGCCACTCCCACACACATAACACGGTTTTTTTTTTAAATTGTATTACTTGTCGAATTAATACGCCAAAAGAATTTCGCCCCTTTTGTAGAGTTTATAGGATCCTATTTTCAACAAAGAAATCACAATATCTTAAATTTTATTATTCGGTTCGCTTTATACAAATATTGTTTTAATACGAATTTAAAATTAAGTTTGCACTGAGTATAGTTTTCAGTTCTTATCACTTATATTTACTTTTTAACCTAGTGACGTTTGTGTTGCTTTAAGGTAATCTATATACATATACGCTTGTACATACATACATACATAAATATATACATTCAGAAAACTTACATATTTCATCCGGGTAGGCTCTCGACACCAGTAGTCAAGACGTTTGTCCCGCGATCAGAGCAACAAAACAAAGCGATCCACATTTATAAAGTAATACACATATTTATACCACATATAAATATGGTTTATACTTAATAATATACTTAATAATAATATTTAAAAAATATACGAAATTATAGTTATAATGTTTAAGTTAACAAATGTATAAACTAACCAAAAACAATTAAAACTTGACTGAAATTTGTGTGAGTTGACTTATTAACATTTAGCTGAAACGCGTTGATAAAATTCTTTTAGTGTGTTTCATAGCCCAGTTTTAATATTACTTGTTGTGGTAACTCAAAATATTAATAAGTATTTAACATAAAGGAAGTATAATTTAATAGATGAAAACATACATGTGCAGTTAAAAATGTTTTCATATAATCATTCTATAATAAATATTTCGCTTTTTATGTGATTTTTTGATTATTTATCTGATTTATGATATATGTAGTTTTAACTATATTTGCATTAATTTTATAACTCTTAAATCATAAATATGTTGGATACATCAGAGTAATTTTAATTTTTGCTTTCCATTATATTCTCTCCTTGTTATTTGTGTGTTTCTATTGTAGCTATAAAATAATAGTAGCTATAAAATTATTAATATTATTTTAATAACTTAACTATTTTAAGTATAGAAGTCACAGTGTAAAAAGAAGAACCAATAACAATTTAAAAGTACAAATTAAGAAAATTACATACAGTTTTTCCAAAGAACAAAATTAATGTTATATAAAAAGATTGATTGCAAACTGAACTGTAATAACAAGCTATATATATGCACGAGTTGTATGAAAAACAACAAAGCCAGAATTGTTAAACTCGTTAAATGCATACAATTTATGTATATTAATTTGTATTTATATTTATTTATATGTATAATTTCGATTGTAGTCCTAAATTACTAGCTCAGTCGTCATGTGCGATTGTCCGACCAGATTAACGTAGATAACTCGAAAGCTATATGGTTGATACTAAGCTCAACACAAACACCCAAAGAATCGTGGGCAATTCATAACCTGGTAACCTATTGTTTTCTGAGGCCTTTCAATTCCCTGTCCGATAGAACATCGATATCTCGGGAATTCTTATCGGTAGCAATTTGGGATTTAGCAATGGAATTTTAGTGTTCATGGCTGTGCAAGTTTAATTTCAAACTTTGATGAACCCACTCTAATGTGCAACAACTATTTATACCCGTTACTCGTAGAGTAAAAGGGTATACTAGATCCGTTGAAAAGTATGTAACAGGCAGAAGGAAGAGTTTCCGACCATATAAAGTATATATATTCTTGATCAGGATCAATAGCCGAGTCGATCTGGCCATGTAAGTCTGTCTGTCCGTCCGTATGAACGCTGAGATCTCAGGAACTACAAAAGCTAGATAGTTGAGATTCGGCATACAGACTCCAGAGACATAGACGCAGCGCAAGTTTGTCGATTCATGTTGCCACGCCCACCCTAACGCCCACAAACCGCCCAAAACTGCCACGCCCACACTTTTAAAAAATGTTTTGATATTTTTTCGATTTTGTATTAGTCTTGTTAATTTCTATCGATTTGCGAGAAAACTTTTGGCCACGCCCACAAACCGCCCAAAGCTGCCACGCCCACACTTTTGAAAAATGTTCTGAAATTTTTTCATTTTTGTATTGGTCTTGTAAATTTCTATCGATTTGCTAAAAAACTTTTTGCCACGCCCACTATAAGGCCCACAAACTGCCAAAAACTGTCAGTGTTGAAGACTCTCCTTCGCACTTCCAATAGCTGAGTAACGGGTATCAGATAGTCGGGGAACTCGACTATAGCGTTCTCTCTTGTTTTCAATTTAATTTTTTTGCCTCTATTTCTACCAGAAAAGTGTGAAAATTTCTTGTCAGCACTTTCACAAGCAGATTACCAGTTATCTAATAGTCGGGGAACTCGTGTATGAAACAGAATTTACAAGAAAATAATTTAATAATGTTAATCTATGTTGCGGTGCTAAATATTAATTTTGGAGTCAAAGGTGATGCCCAAAACTTTTAAATATCTCAAATTTTTATGTATGTAGTTGTTAAGGTCGAAGTTGTCAATGGCAAGGGAGGCACCTGAGGTCAGTCCCCATAAGTAAATTTCGTGTAGTACAGAACTACAGTAAAAAGTAAAAAAAAGTGTGGGTGTTCGTGTTATATCGCTTAATCGAAACTTAAAAGAAAGATTGGTCATGAAGGCTTTAATGAGATTTAAAGCCTTGGACCAATTTCACAGTGTTTTTTCAAATCCGTCGCCAGGATAGAGACTCGATTTTTAGTCGAAAGACTAATCATTTCAGATGTGGGCATTTGGTGTTGGTGTTCCAGAATCTGCACTTTTAGAATCTCCACGTTTTGAAGCACATGGTATGATAACATATCAGCCCCAGGGCTTTTTATAATTTAATACGGATGTTAACAAATAAGCATGTTGCTGTTGAGACAATGAGTCTGGGAAATAGGATTTTGACAGATACCAATTTTTATACCCGTTACTCGTAGAGTAAAAGGGTATACTAGATTCGTTGAAAAGTATGTAACAGGCAGAAGGAAGCGTTTTCGACCATATAAAGTATATATATTCCTGATCAGGATCAATAATCGAGTCGATATGGCCATGTATGTCTGTCCGTCCGTATGAACGCTGAGATCTCAGGAACAACTAAAGCTAGAAGGTTTAGATTAAGCATACAGAGTCCAGAGACATAGACGCAGCGCAAGTTTGTCGATTCATGTTGCCACGCCCACCCTTACGCCCACAAACCGCCCAAAACTGCCATGGGTTCTAAAGGATAGTTACTGTGGGTTGAGTCTTTTTAGTCTTCTCCACACATTCTG
Source organism: Drosophila santomea (assembly GCF_016746245.2). Lineage (NCBI taxonomy): Eukaryota > Metazoa > Arthropoda > Insecta > Diptera > Drosophilidae > Drosophila > Drosophila santomea. The sequence goes on along the minus strand of NC_053016.2, from coordinate 25,663,228 downwards.
CCGAAACAGGCGTCTAACGAGAACAATGGTATGCCAGTTCAGCCTGTCTTCGTACTTCTGAGCTAGTGTTTGGATAACGTCACCAACCTTCTCCATTGCTGGATCATTGTCCCTAGTACGCATGTACGCATGCAGATTGTTTTGAGGATTTTCCTCTGAGCTGTACGGATTTCGTTTATGTGCGATTTAGCATAAATTCCATAATCTGGAAGGCCATACCTCCAAAGCGGACATGAGTTACATTTGCGCATTTACTACAGTCTATTCCTATGTTCCAATCCTGGGCCTATTTTTCAATGGAACAAAACTACTCCTTTAAGGCTTCTGCAGCAATGACTAGGCGGTTTCTAACTACAACTGCGGTATCATCAGCATATGTTGGAATAAGAACGTCATCAGTGTCCATAGTTTGGACTGATCTTGTAGTTGGCATTTCATCTGTGTACAGACAATTAAATGTAGGGCCGAGGACGCTGTCTTGGGGAACTCGGCCTTTTCGATGATTTGATTCCATTTACAGTTTCACAGAACGAACTATCCCCTAGAAAGGTGGTTACTAGCCGATGTAGTTGCGGGGTAAGCACAGGCGCAAGCTTACATTGTTGACCTATGTATGTACCACCTGTAGAAGGCTTTGCTGAATATTCATGAAAACCACCACAGATTATTGCCTTTCTTCCTTGGCCTCCAGTGTGAAATTTACTACACGATGTAGTTGTTCTGGAGTCCCGTGTCTTTTTGGAAATCCAAACTGCCACTTAGGAATCGACCATGCCACGTTGTCCAAATCGATAATCGGGCTTAAGATGACTCTTTCAACCATTTTCCCTAATGCCGGAAGTAAACTGATTGACCTAAAGTGTTAAATTAAGTGGGCTGCTTGTCTGGCATGGGAATCATAGTTATACGGGCCGATTTCCACAGCTCATTGATAATGATAACTATAAAAACCACTGGTCTGGAGGAAAGGTGTTTTATGGTTCTGTTATCCAGCTGACCATCGATAGGACATTTTTATACCCGTTACTCGTAGAGTAAAAGGGTATTCTAGATTGGTTGCAAAGAAGTAGCATGCAGAAGGAAGCGTTTCCGTCCATATAAAATATATATATTCTTCATTAGGATCAATAGCCGAGACGATCTGGCCATGTCCGTCTCTCTGTCCGTCCGTATGAACGTCGACGTCGATATAACAGCTATATAGTTCAGATTCAGCATCCATTGACGCAGCGCAATTTTGTCGATTCATGTTTGGCCACGGCCAAATGATTACGATCTTCGCAGATTGTAATGCGGAAAGGCAGTAGACAGATGCAATGGTATCTGATTACAATTAGATACGATCAGATAAGATAAAATCAGATATAGATGTTGCTTGCAGATAATTAGTTGCAAACGTTTGGTAAAAGTCGTGTTTAATGTTTTCTGTCAATAGAATGATTCGTTCTTGAAGAGAACATTATTTTTTGAGGTGCTGCAAAGCCAGCATCTGTATACTTCCATTTCTCTATGTGGCTTTCCCACTGGCTGCTGACTGCTATCCGCTCTTGGCTCTGCATGGATAAGCCGTTGTGGACCTATGAAAGTCCCAATGATTACCTGGCTGCTTTTCTGTGAGTTCTGGACACGCGCCTCAAGTTGGATTCGACTTTTCAGCTTCTAGACTGAAAGTTTTGGTTTCTGTACATCTTACATCTGTACCTTTACATCTTTCATCCATTTTCATATCAGGGTCTTCTTTGTAAGCTGAGCACGGTGTGAATTTGTGGGAGTCTCCACCTTAGGTGCAGTTCGGTTTACTTAAATGTTTCGGATTCTGGTGCCAGCTCGACGTTGAAAAGTGGTTGATTCATTATGTTACTCACATATTGGTCATATCACCAATTTTTCTTTAAAGCGTCTGTGATTTCAGAGGGAATTACAGCAGGTTATACACATTTATGAGCAGCTTCTAAGCATTTGTTGGTGCTTTTAAGTTGGTGAGAGTAATAATTTTTTGTTTTCATCTAAGTATTTGCCTATGGGATGTGATGTAATAGGCAGGAGGAAGCTTTTCTAGCCATATAAAATATATATTTATAATCGACTACAACGTTCTCTCTTTGTTTTTATTAAGCTGGGTTTAGACTTTGCCTGATATGTTTTATATCATATATGTATGTAGTTTGAGTAAAGTTTAAAAAATGTATATATAATTTTATACGAAGAAATTGTTCTTAAAACCATGTTATATTATGTATTGTAATTTTTATTTCCATTTTAGCGCTTGTAGACCTTGAGACTATTAAACTTTTAGTTAAATAACATTGAACATTTTTTTGATCCAAGCTTAATGTTGAAAAATTTCTTATTTTACATTACAGATGACTGGCTGTAAAAGTAGTTTTATATCAATATGTGCAATTACATTATTAGGCCTATCGTCACCTGCTCCTCAGCAGAATATAAACGCACAAAAGAACATTGATGAAATATTTAATACTAATAGTAATCGTCCAGCGCAACAGCAGAGCGGAATCGAATTAGTGGTTACACCCGATCCTATAGAAACCATAAGACAACATTCAAATTTCAATTCAACTAGTGGCAAAACTGCCACTTGTAATTGCGTACCTTATTATAAATGTGATCCATCAACGAATAGTGTCACTGAAGATGGCTCGTTTGACGGATTTGGTGTTATAGACATTCGTTTTAACGCCGATGATCCAATATGCCCGGCATCTGTAGACGTATGTTGTGATGATAATAGGACGCTCAATAGGACGTTGAATCCGACGCCCTTGGATCAAAGACCAAACCAACCAAGGGGCTGCGGTGTTCGCAACACAGGTGGACTAGATTTTACTCTTTCCGGGGTATCCAAAAATGAAGCGGGATTTGGCGAGTTTCCATGGACGGTAGCATTATTGCATTCAGGAAATTCAAGCTATTTCTGTGCTGGATCACTTATACATAAACAGGTGGTTTTGACCGCTGTGCACTGTGTTGAGACGGTTAAAACAGGATCATTTATTGTCCGAGCTGGAGAGTGGGACACACAAACAACGAAAGAGCGCCTTCCGTATCAAGAAAGATCGGTTCAAACTGTTATATGGCATCCAGAATATAAAAGCAGAAACATAGCTTATGATTTCGCACTTGTAATTCTAAGTCAACCAGTTGCTTTGGATGATCACATTAATGTTATATGTTTACCACAACAAGATGATATTCCGGAACCCGGTAACACATGTTTTTCTACCGGCTGGGGAAAAGATGATTTTGGTTCTATGGGCATATATAGCGCCATAATGAAACGTGTTCCATTGCCCATTGTCGAGTTTAACAATTGTCAAACACGACTTAGAGGCACGCGACTTGGACCAAAGTTTGCATTGGATAGGTCATTCATATGCGCAGGTGGGCAGCGGGGCATTGATACCTGTCAAGGGGATGGCGGAGCTCCACTAGCTTGTCCTATTGGAAGAACAAGTGAATCCCGATATCAGCAGGGTGGTATAGTTGCTTGGGGAATAGGATGTAATGATGAAGTTCCAGCAGCTTATGCCAACGTAGCCTTGGCCCGAAGTTGGATTGACCAGCAAATGTTAGCCAATGGCTTCGGAACGGCTGTGTACACAGCTTGACATGCATCTAACAGTTACAGAAAAATAAAACTTAAAATGTATTTAATTTAAATGCAATATTTTATAATAAAAGTTTAAATTTAATTATTGCCCACTTGCATTTTAATAAGAGTTTAATAATCATTACTGTTTATGTTAATGCGGAAGAAGGAAAGAATAGGTATGGGGCACTAAGACAAAATAGTTTATTAACTTGTTTTGTCAGAACTACTCGCCATGGACTTCGTTGAATACTTACTGTGTCATTATCGTTTGCATTTTGTACGTTTAAAAAGAGGCCGAGTTTTTTTTGTGATTGGGTGACTAAGCCCGTAAATGTAAATAATTGTTGTAACATGCAGAAAGCTTTTCCGCTTTCCATTACGAACTAAATACAAATCAAATTTATAAAGGCCGCCAAGTCTTCCGTTGGAGGCAGCGGTCCCAGCAGAGCCCTTGTCAGCGCCTCGTGCCGTCTGGAGCTTCATGCCCTCGACGGTCACCCAGCGCACACATGCCCGCCTCGCATTACGCTTACCCTTGCACATCGCTTTCGCTAAAGCGAAATGCGTTACTGGGCTGGCTCAGCGTTGTCGATGTTATTGTTGGCGCATCCGGTCTTGGATGTCATTTCGGCGGGTCGTTGCACACCTCTGACTTGCTCGTGTTAACTTATGTATATACTTTAAGGGGTTTTTCACCTCTTAAACAAAAGTATTTTAATACAGAAGGGAATTGGTTCAAAGGCTGCGTCCTTAAGCTTTGGGATTTTACTTGAAGACAACCAAACCAGAAATAAAAGATCTTTGTCTAAATGCCAAAAAAAATACCGGGGTTAATCAAAACAAGAGAGAACGCTATAGTCGAGTTCCCCGACTATCTGATACCCGTTTATCAGCTAGAGGAAGTGCGAAGGAGAGTCTTTAACACTGACAGTTTTTGTCGGTTTGTGGGCGTTAGAGTGGGCGTGGCAAAAAGTGTTTTGCAAATTGATAGAAATTTACAAGACTAATACAAAAATGAAAAAATATCAAAACATTTTTCAAAAGTGTGGGCGTGGCAGCTTTGGGCGGTTTGTGGGCGTGGAAAAAGTTTTTCCGCAAATCGATAGAAATTTACAAGGCCAATACAAAAATGAAATAATATCAAAACATTTTTTAAAAGTGTGGGCGTGGCAGCTTTGGGCGGTTTGTGGGCGTTAGAGTGGGCGTGGCAAATAGTTTTTTTGCAAATAGATAGAAATTTACAAGACCAATGCAAAAATGTGAAAAATATCAAAACATTTTTCAAAAGTGTGGGCGTGGCAGTTTTGTGCGGTTTGTGGGCGTTAAAGTTGGCGTGGCAACATGAATCGACAAACTTGCGCTGCTTCTATGTCTCTGGACTCTGTATGCTTAATCTAAACCTTCTAGCTTTAGTTGTTCCTGAGATCTCAGCGTTCATACGTACGGACAGACAGACATGGCCATATCGACTCGATTATTGATCCTGATCAAGAATATATATACTTTATATGGTCGAAAACGCTTCCTTCTGCCTGTTACATACTTTTCAACGAATCTAGTATACCCTTTTACTCTACGAGTAACGGGTATAAAAATTGGTATCTGTCAAAATCCTATTTCCCAGACTCATTGTCTCAACAGCAACATGCTTATTTGTTAACATCCGTATTAAATTATAAAAAGCCCTGGGGCTGATATGTTATCATACCATGTGCTTCAAAACGTGGAGATTCTAAAAGTGCAGATTCTGGAACATACCCACAGACATGGATATCATGAATTATCCCAACACCAAATGCCCACATCTGAAATGATTAGTCTTTCGACTAAAAATCGAGTCTCTATCCTGGCGACGGATTTGAAAAAACACTGTGAAATTGGTCCAAGGCTTTAAATCTCATTAAAGCCTTCATGACCAATCTTTCTTTTAAGTTTCGATTAAGCGATATAACACGAACACCCACACTTTTTTTTACTTTTTACTGTAGTTCTGTACTACACGAAATTTACTTATGGGGACTGACCTCAGGTGCCTCCCTTGCCATTGACAACTTCGACCTTAACAACTACATACATAAAAATTTGAGATATTTAAAAGTTTTGGGCATCACCTTTGACTCCAAAATTAATATTTAGCACCGCAACATAGATTAACATTATTAAATTATTTTCTTGTAAATTCTGTTTCATACACGAGTTCCCCGACTATTAGATAACTGGTAATCTGCTTGTGAAAGTGCTGACAAGAAATTTTCACACTTTTCTGGTAGAAATAGAGGCAAAAAAATTAAATTGAAAACAAGAGAGAACGCTATAGTCGAGTTCCCCGACTATCTGATACCCGTTACTCAGCTATTGGAAGTGCGAAGGAGAGTCTTCAACACTGACAGTTTTTGGCAGTTTGTGGGCCTTATAGTGGGCGTGGCAAAAAGTTTTTTAGCAAATCGATAGAAATTTACAAGACTAATACAAAAATGAAAAATATCAAAAACATTTTTCAAAAGTGGGCGTGGCAGATTTGGGCGGTTTGTGGGCGTTAGAGTGGCACCATGAATCGACAAACTTGCGCTGCGTCTATGTTTCTGGAGTCTATGCTTAATCTCAACTTTCTCGGACGGACAGACGGACATGGCCAGATCGACTCGGCTATTGATCCTGATCAAGATTATATATACTTTATATGGTCGGAAACGCTTCGTTCTGCCTTTTACATACTTTTCAAGAAATCCAGTATACCCTTTTACTTTACGTGTAACGGGTGTAACTACTCTATGGTTTTCATTGACCAATATACACATTACTGTGTAACGTATTTAATATCCCAAAAGTCAGATGTCTGTTCAGTGTTTAAAGAGTTTTTTGCCAAAGGCGAAGCTTACATCAAAGTAAAAGTTCAAAATCTTTACATAGATAAAGATAGAGAATAATTATGAAAGGAAATGCGAGAATTTCAGGCATCAACTATCACTTAACAATTCCTTATACTCCACAATTAAGTGGTGTTTCAAAGCGTATGATTACTGGGAACGCTCGTACGATAACTGAGAAAGCTCGTGCAATGCATACGGAAGCAAAATTTAATAAAATCTTTTGGGGTGATGAAAATTACGGATTTAAAGAATATCCGATATTTTATTAGAATTTATATAGACAGATGTGAAGAAAATTAATCTTAATCAATAAGCATATATAAATAATGTTAAAATAAAGTTTAATATGGAAACTCGATTATACAGCATTACAGTCAAAGGAAATATACGACATGTTTAATGGACTGCCAGATGTATATAATATTGTGTAGACGGCCAGACTTAAGTGCATCAATAAGCATATTAAGTCAGTACACTAATAATAATAATAAAGGACTTTGGCAATGCTTTAGGTTAGGTTAGGTCTGAGATATTTAAAAGGTACTACTGGTAATTTACAGTTGACTTTTGTCAATATGAATTACGAAAACATTGTTATTCGTTCTGTAGATTCTGATTGGGCTGAATGTGAGACAGACAGACGAAGTACTACCGGTTTTTTTATAGTCTTTATAGTATTCGAATCTTGCTTGATATGTTGGAGTACCTTGAAACAGAAATTAGTTGCTACTTCATCAACAGAAGCAGAATATATGTCATTGTTTAAAAGTGTACGTTAAGCAATATGATTGAAATGATTAATGAATGGAATTAAGAAAGAGTTTAATAAACCAACAGACATTTATGAAGACAACCAAAGTTGTATTAGCATAACCAATAATCCAGCCTGTCACAAACGAACCAATCATATAGACATTAAGTATCACTTTACCAGAGAACAAATTGAAAAGAAACAAATTTTTATGAAGTATATTTCAATTACACATTGAAGTTTTTTAATACTATATGTGAGCATTACCTTTAAATCTTACTAATCTGTATAGATCTGATTAGGTTTTACTGGGTTTCCCTAATCCATTGCAGAAGATGCTGGATCATAAAATTTGTTTTGCCCCGGAACGCAGAAACTCATCAAATAAGAACTTTTGTAAATTTGAAATTTAATCAATCCATATGTTTATGTATACAATTTTATACATGGATATATCGACATATGCAAAAGCCACACTGATATGCTAATGAGAACGAGATGGCTAGTGCATACAACAAAATTATCGGGAATTATATTGGGAATTGTCTCTTCTGGGAATTGGGAATTTTCTTTTCTGCCTGTTTACAGCAGATGGTGCATTGTTCTTCTCCATCAGAAAACTATATTTCCAACCTTGATATTTGACGTATCGATGCGCCCATTCTTGTAGTAGGGACAAATACTCGCAGTTCCATCTTTCCAGAAGTGACGTTGCACCTGTGTCTTTCATTGCCATCTGCTGAGGCGGTTTTCGCAGATATGAATGATCAGTGAAGCTGGAAACCTTAAAAAAATGCATCGGAGTTAGCACCTCAAGAGATTCAGCATTTTCTTCTTAGCACTGCGTTGAAAAAATCCGTCCTGAGATCCTAGACAACTTCCAAATACGGAGATATAGTACTTATGGGGTTCTCTGTTTTTTATCTCTCATTCTGATCTCTGCCTTATGATAGAATGGCCTACAATAGTCAACTTCTTTAGTATGAAATACTTAAATAGGCTGCAGTCGATTTGCTGGCAAGCTCCCCATTAGGTGCTCTTAAATCACTGGCTTCACTTTTCAACATCGGACGCATTTATTGGTGACACTAGCAACAAACTTGCGTCCCCCAATTAGCCAGAAGCTTTTCCGTAATGTGGCAAGAAACGTCTGGGGTTTTGCATGCAAATATTTCTTATGATTATAAACAATAAGTGTATTGGTGACTGGAAGATCATTTGGAATGCCTTTCGAATGCCTCGTATCGTAGTCCATGTTTGCGTTCTGAAGCCTTCAACCTTCCAATTTTGAAAAATGTTTTGATTTTTTTAATTTTTCTATTAGTCTTGTAAATTTCGATTTGCCAAAAAATGTTTTGCCATGCCCACTGTAACGCCCACAAACCGCCCAAAGCTGGGCGATCTGGCCATGTCCGTCTGTCCGTCCGTCTGTTCGTCTGTCCGTCTACAAAAGCTAGAAAGTTGAGATTAAGCATACAGACTGCAGAGACATAGAAGCAGCGCAAGTTTGTCGATTCATGTTGCCACGCCCACTCTAACGCCCACAAACCGCCCAAAACTGCCACGCCCACACTTTTGAAAAATAATTTGATATTTTTTCATTTTTGTATTGGTCTTTTAAATTTCTATCGATTCCCAAAAAAACTTTTTGCCACGCCCACTCTAACGCCCACAAACCGCCCAAAGCTGCCACGCCCACACTTTTAAAAAATGTTTTGATATTTTTTCATTTTTGTATTAGTCTTGTAAATTTCTATCAATTTGCCAAAAAAAATGTTGTCACGCCCACTCTAACGCCCACAAATCGCCAAAAACTGTTGAAGACTCTCCTTCGCACTTCAACTAGCTGAGTAACGGGTATCAGATAGTCGGGGAACTCGACTATAGCGTTCTCTCTTGTTTTAATTTTTCAGTTTGATCTACAATCTACATTTATTGCTTGTTTTTGTATTAGTCTTGTAAATTTTTATCGATTTGCCAACAATCTTTTTGCCACGCCCACTCTAACGCCCACAAACCGCAAAAAACTGTCAATGTTGAAGTTTCTCCTTCGCTCTTCCAATAGCTGAGTAACGGGTATCAGATAGTCGGGGAACTCGACTATAGCGTTCTCTCTTGTTTTTTTTTCGTATCCTTATTTTTTATTAGTAGTATACTATTTATGCAGCCGTTACTCGTAGAGTAAAAGGGTATGATGGTGAAGCAGCGGAGAGTCAGCAGAGAAGCAGCAGAAAAGCAGCAGAAAGTCAGCAGAAAGTCAGCAGAAAAGCAGCAGAAAGTCAGCAGAAAAATCAGCAGAGTATCAGCAGAGGATTAAGCAGTTTAACATTAACATTACAGCAGCAGCTGAAGAGTACATGACGCGCTATGACATTAGGGGAAAAAAGGGGTGGCAACGCGGAAGCTAGAGGAACCATAATATCACCAGAAGGAGAAATCAGCATAGACAGGGAAGTGACGTCGAAGCAGAAAAAGTGAAGAAAGCAGAAATAGCCGAACAATCTTATTACATTTCCAATATATTAATACTTATACTTTATAATAATAAATCAAGTTGAGCATAATAGCTCAGCTCACATTTGGGGGCTCATCCTAGTCTGGAAAGTGCAAGTGATCACGCTGTCCCGAGGTCTTAAAAGAAACAAGAAGCGGAAAAGGATAACGGATGAGTGAGAGGACAATAAAGCAAGAATTTTCTAGAGTTCCACTTGCGAAAGGAAGTCAACCCTACTATACAAGTGACGATCAGAAGCTCAAAGAAGCAAGTAGAGCACCCTCCAATGCACCCTCTGCTCTATCGCCGAAAACACAAGAACGCTGAAGGATCTTGTCGAGCTCCTCGCCGGAAAATGGGGATTCGACGATAAAAACAATACTTGTTGCTCATTTACGGCGGGAAGCTTTGCAAAAATCATTCCGGAGTTTGACGGTAAATCCATACCAGTGAAGCATTGGTTTAACAATTTTGAGCTTAATGCTGAAGCTTACGGTTTACGAACACTGCGTATATTGCTAGAGACTGAATTTAGTCGTCAGTACGTATGAAGCGCAGATGTTTATGAGCAGCTCCGTGATCGAAAAAAGCGAAAGCAGGAATGCAGCAGTATGAGGTTCAACGAGTTCAACGATAGAAAGAATCATTGCTTTAACTGTGGATCCCCAGGTCATTTGCGTAAGGATTGCAAGGCTGCCACGAAATGCTTTAGTTGCAACAGAGAGGGACACATGTCTAAGAATTGTCCTGGATCAGCTGATGGTGTTCAAGTTGTGCGAAGTTCGAATCGCATGAAGAAGGTCACTCTTAACGACGTAGAAGTTGAATGCCTGGTGGATACTGGAGCCGATGTATCTATATTGAGAAAGTTCATCTTCAACAAAATCCCGAATGTGGTCCTGGAGAAAAGTGCTTCGAAGTTGCGTGGGTTAGGAATGAAAACCACAAGTTGGATTCTTTTTTGCTGATGTTGCGATAGACCATGTGCCAGTTCCGCAAAAGTTTGTTGTCGTAGAGGATGAAGACGCGCTGTTTGGATTCGATTTCGTTTCAAAGTTCACCTTTTCATTGGGTATAAGTTTTGTGAGGAGTTGAAACTCTGCACAAATGCGGATGGTGATCGCATAAGGAGGGCCTGCCGTTGCCAGTTACGCAACAAGGCAAAGCGTAGTAATGGCAGTGTGAGGCCCGGAGAAAGAGAGTTTGGAGAATCTGAGGTGGAGAAAGAGAGGGTGGAGACTCTGGAGAAAGAGAGTTTGGAGACTCGGGAAATGGAGATAGAGAGGGTGGAGACTCCGGACTTATTGAAAAGAGAGTTTGGAGAGTCAGCAGGTTCAAAGGCAAATAACGGGGCAAGTCGAACTTTGGACCGGGCCAACGGTAAAATCGTGGACTTTGGATCCGGAGACTGGAGGCCAAAGGGATGAACCGTTAGAGGAGGCCTATATAAACAGGCCGAACGCTGGTAGCGGGACAGACAGTCGAGGAGAACAAGTGTACGATTCAACAACGTTAGAACGAAGTCAGCAGAGGAGCTACAGCCGTGGAAGTCAACAAGGAGCAAGATCGCTACGTCAAGACGTTCGGGACGAGAAGGTCTCCGAATTGAGATGCAGGTAGCTGAGGCACGAGTAGCCCAGAAGCACCCAACAGGCGAAGCCAAACTAAGGATGGCAAAGGATAAACGGCAGGGATTGAGGAGAACTCTGTAGGAGACCGCGAACTTGAACCAGGCGATCGCCTAGGTGTGTCCGTGCGATTGAAACAGGCGTGATACCGGCGCCACGAGTCCGAACCATACGTGGGGTTGACGTGTTGCTGTTCCACAGGCGTTTGCCTTGGGGATTACAGCCGTTAGCTGCGGTGAGTCTGCGTAAGACAACAACTCTCAGCCCAAGCGACGAGCGCCCAACAACGAAGGTCCGCGCCACTCAGGATTACAGAAGCGGCGAGACAGCGGAACGAGGCCGGTGGACAATCCATCCAGCACAAAGGCAGGATAATCAGATTTCTTTGTAAGTGTTATTACTGGTAACCGGGTGATCACGTTATTCTATAAATTTGGTGGGACGAACGCACAAACTCTACTGAGCTAGCCGCAAGTATTCCGTAGCGAGCCGAATGGTTAGCTGCTGGAATTATACGACCGTCTACATCAAACTTTGCTAGTCGCATGGTTCTTGTAAACAAAAAGGATGGCACCCGTCGCTTTGATTTTTGGCAGCTGAACTCGATGGTGTTGAGGGACTGTTTTCCCGTCCCGGTAATTGACGGCGTTCTAGAAAAACTGCAAAAAGCGAATTATTTCACCGTGATGGATTTGGAGAATGGCTTCTTTCACGTTGCTATAGAAGAGAGCAAGAAATACACTGCATTTCTGTTGGATTTCGAAACTCGCGGGCTGTTTTTATTCGCTATGTGAACCACATATTTTAAGAGCTGATGAACAAGGATGCTCTGGACTTATATATGGATGATATAATAATTCACGCCGAGACTGCAGAGCACAGTTTAGAAAAGATGTCACTAATTTTCAAAACAGCAGGAGCGTTTGGTTTGAAGATCAAGACTGCAGTAGTTAACAAAATTCACGGAATCCAGTATTGGAGCAAGAAGGCAACCGAAGTTGAGTCTCGCCAACACAGTTACATTCTCGAAGCAAAAGCCGTGTATCTAGCGGTTAAAAAATTCAGACACTATTTGCTGGGAACACCGTTCAAATTAATAACAGATTGCGATGCATTTAAGCAAACACCACAGAAGACGAATGTGCCAAGAGAAGTAACGCAGTGGATTATTTATCTGCAGGAATTTGAGTTTGCAGTTGAACATCGCCCAGATGAACGATTAAAGCACGTTGACTGCCTTAGTCGATATCCCAACCGTGTTATGCTCGCGTCCATGGAAATCTCAGCGCGTATTAAAAATGCGCAAGGAAAAGATGAAATGATAAAAGGTGGACTTGTATATAAGGAGGTGAAAGGCAGTGATGTTCTTGTAATCTCAAAAGCGATGGAAAAAGAGGTTATTGTTGACGTCCACAACGCAGGTCACTTGGCTCTTAAAAAAACGGTCCATGGTGTTCAGGAATCCTATTGGATTCCTCATCTAGATCAAAAGGTTCATCAGGTTATAAGCAACTGCGTAAGATGCATAATTTTTAACAAGAAGCTGGGAAAAAAGGAAGGACTTCTATATTGTATCGACAAAGGTGATCAGCCACTTCATACGTTCCATGTTGATCATCTAGGTCCCATGGATGCAACTGGAAAGCAATATAAATACATGTTTGCGATGGTGGATTCATTCACGAAGTTTATATGGCTTTTTCCTACAAAGACTACGAGGTGCGAGGAAACATTGAAGAGAATCGAGATTTGCTTGGAAGTTTTTGGCAACCCAGTGCGCATTGCTTCTGACCTTTACGGCCAACTTGTTTGCAGAGCATATGAAGGAAAGCGGTATTGACCATGTTTGGAGTACATCCGGAGTTCCCCGAGGAAACGGAAAGATCGAAAGGGTGAACCGCACAGTTTTATCAATAATATCAAAGCTTTCATCAGAAGATCCAGGCAAGTGGTTTAAGGCAGTGTCAGTGGTGCAGCGAGCTGTAAATTCCCACGTACAACGAAGAAGTCACCATTTGAGCTAATGTTTGGCGTAAAAATGAACAATAAGCCCACCGATCGAATAACACAGCTTTTAGAAGAGGAGATGTATTCAGATTTCGAATAGGAACGCCACCCGCTTAGACAAGAGGCGGTACTTTTTGACGAGTTCCGTAACTTAGAATTCTTATGCGTAAAGCTGTCATTTTCTGATAGCTATGTTTATATTACGTGCTCGTACATTCCGCCGTCTTCTGAATTTCCTGAATATATTAACCATTTGTCCGCTATCCAATCCGTTACAAACAGACTGTCCGATAGGGACCAACTAGTTGTCCTAGGTGACTTTAATATACCAGGCACTAAGTGGTCCACAGAGGAACAGTCGAATATTCTCCTGCCTATAGCACAGCATGACTTTATTGACGGCTTGCTTGACATATCGTTGTCGCAAGTTAATTATATTCGAAATTCTCTTGGTCGTTTATTGGATCTATGTTTTGTTTCAAGTCCTGAAAGTGTGTTTCTGACTAGAGTAGCACCTCTTAGTCAACCTGAAGATCCATACCATCCAACTTTCGAGGTGACAATCGACACAGGTACCGTAATAAAAGAGAGGCCAGAAAAGTCAACCAAACGAATTCATTGTTTTCGTAAGGCAAACTTTCAGAGGCTAAATCTTTTTATATCTGGCTTTAATTGGTCCGATCTATATTCTTGCAACATAATGGCCGATGCCATAGATATTTTTTATAATGCAATTAAATCATTCTTCAACTCTTGTGTTCCGATGTACTATCCATCTACCTCTAACAAACCTCCTTGGTTTAATAAAGAGTTGACACATCTAAGAAATGTTAAGTCCAGACTTTATATAAAATTTAAAAATACCGGTTCTCAATCTATATTTTCTAAATATGTAAGTGCTCGGTTAAATTTTACCGTGCTTAATGCTCAGTGTTATAAGAATTATTTAAACCGTTGTAAGTTCCAGTTCGCACAGGATCCCAAACAGTTTTATAATTTCGTTAACACTAAGCGCAAAACAACTAGTTACCCTTCCTCGCTATTTTTTGAAAACACTTCGGTAACATCGGATCAGGCAATAGCCGATCTATTTGCCAAGTTTTTTCAAACCACATATTCTACGTTACCTCATTCCGAACGACCTTACTCTTACGCGGTATCAAAGTCAAATTTAATATTCTGTCCCACTTTAAACGAAAGCTCACTGCTTTATGATCTTCAGCGAGTTAAGCCTGTCTATTCGCCAGGTCCCGACGGAATTCCTGGCTGTGTGCTTAGATTCTGTGCGGAAGCCTTGTGCAAACCTCTACTAAAACTGTTTAAATTATCTTTGGAATCTACTCAGTTCCCCCAAATATGGAAGGAGTCCTTTGTGATCCCTCTCCATAAAAAAGGTAGCAAATCGGATGCAAGCAATTACAGAGGAATCTCCAAATTGTCTGCTATCCCTAAGCTTTTTGAAAACGTTATCACTCCTCATTTGCAGCACCTTTGTAGGTCAATTATTTCACCATGTCAGCATGGGTTCATGAAACGCAGATCAACAACTACTAACCTTCTGGAGCTAAACTCCTTAAATTTTCAGACCATATTTCGTCTATTGTCAATAAGGCCAGGGGTGTGCTTGGTTTTATAAAATGGTGGTCAAAGGAATTTGATGATCCTTACATGACCAAAACATTATTTATTTCTCTAGACCGTCCGATCCTCGAGTATGGATCACCAGTTTGGAGTCCACAATATGAAGTTTACTCGGACCGCATTGAATCGGTTCAAAAGAACTTCTTACTTTTTGCCTTACGGCGCTTTAATTGGGATGCAAGCCGTAGATTACCTCCTTATTCGAATAGATTAATGTTAATTAACTTACCCTCCTTAGCTAACCGTAGAACGATGCTTGGAACAGTCTTTATTTTTAACCTTATTCGTGGTGAAGTGGATAGTCCCGACTTGGTTAGTCGACTAAACTTCACTGTTCCAAGCAGATTTACTAGAAATTACGTACCTCTAATTTTAAATCATTGTAGATCTAACTATGAGTTGCATGATCCCTACAGAGTAGTATGTTCTGACTATAATTGATTCTATCCTATTATCTCTAATTCTGACTCTCTGCCGTTTTTAAAGCGATCAATACTAACGTACTTAACGAATTCTTAGATATTACTACTAGCATACATATATTTCCTCGTCCTTTACTGTCTTCTATATCGCGTCTATCTTCCCGCGATTCGAGCCGTACGATACACGGCAGCGCCCCTCGGTCGGTTGGGCGGGAGGTGTGGCCGTGGGACTCGCGCGAATAAAAAAAAAAAAAAAAAGACCAATATTCAGCGGGCACAGGATTCGTACAAGAAGAACTTTGATTTGAATCCAAAACCAGAAGTGAATTATCAAGTTGGAGTTGCTATTCGCCGGACACTGTTTATCGCAGGAAAGAAACTGGCTGCCGAATATTTGGGGCCGTATGAAATTTCGAAAGTCAAAAGAAATGGCTGTTACGATGACAGAAAAAGTGCTGACGTAGGAGGTCCCACCAACACTACCACCAGCTGTGATCACATGAAGTTGTGGCGTTACGTGCAGGACAATGATAATGTTTGGTCATCTTGGTCAGTAATCAGGAACGGCCGAATGTAAGATAGTGAAGCAGCGGAGAGTCAGTATAAAGGCATCAGAAAAACAGCAGAAAGTCAGCAGAAAAGCAGCAGAAAGGCATCAGAAAAGCAGCAGAATACCAGCAAAAAAGCAGCAGAATACTAGCAGAAAAATCAGCAGAATATCAGCAGAGGATTAAGCAGTTTAACATTAACATTACAGCAGCAGCTGAAGAGTACATGACGCGCTATGACATTAGGGGAAAAAAGGGGTGGCAATGCGGAAGCAAGAGGAAGCATAATATCACTAGAAGGAGGAATCAGCAGAGACAGGGAAGTGAAGCCGAAGCAGAAAAAGTGAAGAAAGCTGAAATAGCCGAACAATCTTATTACATTTCCAACAATATATTAACACTTATACTTTATAATAATAAATCGAGTTGGGCATCATAACTCAGCTCACATAAAATTCATGATCAGGATCAATAGTCGAGTCGATCTGGCCATGTCTTTTGAAAAATATTTTGATATTTCTTCATTTTTTTTATTAGTATTATAAATTTGTATCGATTTGCAGAAAAGCATTTTGCCACGCCCACACAAACGCCCACAAACCGCCCAAAACTACCACACTCACAATTTTGTAAAATGTTTTGATATTTATACCCGTTACTCGTAGAATAAAAGGGTATACTAGATTCGTTAAAAACTATGTAACAGGCAGAAGGAAGCGTTTCCGACCATATAAAGTATATATATTCTTGATCAGGATCAATAGTTGAGTCGATCTGACCATGTCCGTCTGTCCGTCCGTCTGTCCGTCTGTCCGTCCGTATGAACGCTGAGATCTTAGGAACTACAAAAGCTAGAAAGTTGAGATTAAACATACAGACTCCAGAGACATAGAAGCAGCGCAAGTTTGTCGATTCATGTTGCCACGCCGACTCTAACGCCCACAAACCGCCCAAAACTGCCAGGCCCACACTTTTGAAAAATGTTTTGATATTTTTTCATTTTTGTATTAGTCTTGTAAATTTTTATCGATTTGCCAAAAAACTTTTTGCCACGCCCACTCCAACTCCCACAAACCGGCCAAAGCTGCCGCGCCCACACTTTTGAAAAATGTTTTGATATTTTTTCATTTTGTATTAGTCTTGTAAATTTCTATCAATTTGCCAAAAAACTTTTTGCCATCCCCACTCTAACGCCCACAAGCCGCCAAAAACTGTCAGTGTTGAAATTTCTTCTTCGCACATCCACTAGCTGAGTAACGGGTATCAGATAGTCGGGGAACTCGACTATAGCGTTCTCTCTTGTAAATTTTTATCGATTTGCAAAAAAAACTTTTTGCCACGCCCACTCTACCGCTCACAAACCGCCCAAGGCTGCCACGCCCACACTTTTGAAAAATGTTTCGATATTTTTTCACATTTATGTCAGTCTTGTAAATTTTTCTCCCAAAACTGCCACGCCCACACTTTTGAAAAATGTTTTGATATTTTTTCATTTTTGTATTAGTCTTGTAAATTTTTATCGATTTGCAAAAAAAACTTTTTGCCACGCCCACCCTAACGCCTACAAATTGCCAGAAACTGTCAGTATTTATGAACCTCCTGACTCGCTGACTAACGGGTATCAGATAGTCGGGGAACTCGACAATAGCGTTCTCTCTTGTTTTTATTTTAGCTTTCTATTATTTATTGAATCTTCCCTTTGTTTTAAGGAACTAACAATAAGTATTTAAATCTTTATCTAGCTTAGTTAACTTTCACTTAGTGATAGTGTTTGTGATTAATGCACTAATAAGTTTATTGCTGGGCTAGGAGGTCGTTGAGGTGCAGCTGGCTTTGACTGCATACTCGGATTAGTTGTCTTGCGAGGGTGGTCAGCTTTTGTTCGTATTTCATTTTTTTCTCTGTAATAACAGATTTGATTACTAATTTGATTTTTTAGGTCTCTGTGTATGTCCTCGTTTCGAAGGAACCATGGCGCTCTAGTGATAGTTCTCAGAATTCTTGACTGTGCTCGCTGAATAATGTCTATGTTACTTCTGGATGCGTTGCCCCACAGCTCGGAGCCATGAGTCCAGATAGGTTTTAAGAAGCAGTTGTATGGAAGAGCTTTAAACTCCAGTAGAGGTTCTTTGATTTAAATCTAAATTGTATCGTCTTCGCTTCTATATGTTTGCGCCAAATGAGCCGCCTGTCCAGATGGACACCCAGATATGTTACCTCGCCGGCTTGTGGAATGCATATGTTATTCAGGGCAGTGCTGGGCATGTTTGTTTGTTAAAGGTAAAGGTTACCTTCTTGCATTTTTGTACATTTATTGTAATTCTCCAGTCGGCAAGACATCGTTCTACAGATGTTAAGTTTCGGGATAGGAGTGCTGTGGAATTTGTTGGGCATTTGGAGCGACTGAGTATCATCAGCGAACGTGGAGGTTGTTACATTGTAGTTTGTGGGAAAATCCGCCGTATACAGGGTGTATAGGATTGGACCCAGAACCCTGCCTTGTGGCACTCCAGCTTCGATTGCGCAATTGCGTGAGGTGCTTGTATTGCATCTTGTTGCACTCTGTTGTATAAGTACGACTTCAGTAGCTTATTTGTATTTTGGGGCAACAGCTTGGTTATTTAAAAGAAAAGTCCATCCAGCTACACTCTGTCAAATAACTGTTTGACGTCTTGAAAAATGGCTGTGCAATAATCTCGGTGTTCAAAGCAGTACGAATTTCTGACGTGACTTTATCGACCTGTTCGATGGTTCCAATTATTTCTCTGAAGCCAAATTGATGTGTTGGAAGTGTGTAGTTTTGTTTTAAGGTGAGGGATAATTCGCAGGAGTCATATTTTTTCAAACAACTTTGAGAGAAAAGTTAGTAAGCTAATCGGTCTATATGATGATGGCATCGTTTTATCTCTTCCTGGCTTCGCAGATGTGCAGAATAGCACACTATGAGAGTTCAATGAGCATTTTTGGAGTTATTAAGTCGAAGCAAAGCGATTTTCTGGGCTTCAGTTGCTTTTTGATAACCTTTGCTTATTCACATGGTCGGAATTCAATGGGTTCTTGAGGTTCTATATTTGTTGCTATTAAAGGCGGGATTTGGTCGGAATACATTTTTTTTTGTTTTTTTTTTTCGTTTTATTACCTGTGTAAAACTATCTCGACAATACAGGTAATTTTTTAATGAATTTAACATACTTGTAATTGCACAGAAATTGAATACAAAATTGATCGGTTCCGCGTCAAGGATAAATAAGCACAAACGCGGGACAGAACCGGGCAACGAATCCGTAAAAGATTCATGCACATAAGAATATATAATCTCAGCAAATAGCTATAGGATTTACAAGCTCGATCCTCAGCTGCTGCGCATGCACAGGAGCAATTTGGCAATAGCCTGAGCTCTTGTGATTGATACATCCTTTATTTGTTTATATAAGATCTCTACACTGCGCAGAGTTTGGGATGTGAAAACCTACATCCAATTGTGATTGCGCCTTGTTGGCTAGGAGCCACAGATTGACTGCCAATTGAGCGATAGTTTCCCTCTCCAGGTCAGCGTACCTCACAATCCTTAGAAAAAGTTCCAGTTCCAGTTCCAGCTCAGCTTGCGATCTTTGCTGCTGCGCTACTCCCAATGATTTGAGCTGCATAAGGATGGCATCAACAACCTGAGCACACATATTGTTTACCTCCTGCAAGAATTTGGGATCGTGGCCGTACAAATCGTCATGGGACACCACTCCTTTTATATGATAGGGAAACCTTTCCAGTCTTTGCACATAGAGCATATCGAGGGAATGTAGATAGATGATACTAGGCGCTGAGCTTGTGACTTGTTTAGTAATTGCAAAATTGATCAGGACTGGGATTTTTCTTGGGTCTGTTTGCCAGTATGTGGCCCTTCACGGGTAAACATAGTCTAGCTTGTTTTTCGGCTTCATAAGCGCATTGAACAACTGCCTATTCTTTGGCGTCACAAGTCGAGATCCCCAATGGGTGTGCTTGGCGTTATAGTCACCCGCTGCGATGAATCTGTCACCTAGTGTGTTAAAGAGTTCCATGAATTGATCCTCGGAGATTAGAAAGCGTGGTTGGCAGAAGACTGCGGCTAGAGTTATTGAACCAGTGCTGAGTTGTAAGGCATACCATGTAAGGCGTACCATAGAACAAATATCCTGGTCTAAGAAAATTGTATTTATTTGTGAGGTGCGGACAAGAGGGGCGAGCGCGGAGGCGATACAGTGGCCTCTCACATTAACACAGTCGAAACTGCTTTGTTTTGTTTCTTCTTTGCGTGCATTATTGTTGTTACCAATGGTCGGTGTTGCTGAATTTTTTACAGCTGGCACAGCGATAATCAGTTGGTCCGCTGACGAAGTTGTTGTTGTGGTAGCAGTGACAGTTGCTGGTCACTGCACTTGTTATTGAGGTGTTACAATTACCCGGAATGGTCGTTTGGCGCGGCGTAGGGAGCGGGATAGGAGAGGCGGTCTCTTCGCTCCACGACTTGTGGGCAAGAATGCGGTCTGTCGTTCGCTGAGGGCAAAATTTTATTTTTCGAGTTATTTGAAGGTGGGGGTGCTCAAACATCGATTTGCGAGACGAAAGAGAAGTATGCATTGCTGCGTTCCAAAGAGAGCCGACGCTTTTCTTGTTTACATTGTCGCTGAGTGCGTATGCCGGTTTGATTCATTGTTGTAAGTCCAAATATAACCAGAACAATATGGAATAATTACTTATTTTAGTAAATATTTACTAAAGTCTATAATTGTTAGTTGTGCGAACTGCACTTTGTGTAACATTCACTATACTGTTGTATTATTAGAACTTGCTATTCGTAGGTAAAACGAAACACGTCTGCACTCGCCGACGATCGAATGCAAAGGATTTTGAAGTCCGATGATTTGTCAGGCAAACGGTTCCAATTAAGAGGAACGAAATTATAGGAACGGTCGATTCGACGGGCTTTACAGAAGGCCCGTTAGTCCAAAGGAAATATGCCACCCATAGGCCTATAATTAATAGGAACATATGAATAGGTTATGTTGATATATGTACATATAATAAACTTTTTTGGTGATAGATTTAATGAAAAAAAATATATTTTCCTTTTTTATGATCTTTATTTGAATAAGTTTCACCAGAGGTCAGTTAAGAACTAATTTACAAATGTATTCTTTCGGCCCAGCAAACCTTTTAATGAGGATTAACATAAGCCTTTTAAGTTCTACTTAGCTTTATATGTCAAGCTTAACAGATCATTAAGCTCGTTACCGTTAAGCGGTTCGTATCTTGGGGGAATGTTATTTATGAGGCTTTTGGAGAGTGAAGCTTTCCAAAAGATCGGCTTTAGCTTTTTTATATGAAGAGTGACTATGTCGTATGAAGAAATGAATATGTCACTCCCCCACCTTTTAGATATTAGCTTGTCCTCAAGCGATTATTTCTGGATATAAGTGTGGTACTGGATTTGCAATTTCAGCTATTTCTGTTTTCGTCTTTGTTTCTTTTTCGATATTTTTGTTAGTGTTTTTACTTGGTTTTAGGTAAGAGATAATAATTTTGTGTGGCGCTGTTTTACATTTCATATAAAAGTAAAATATGTAAATTAAAACTAAAACAGATATGAAGATTATTAGTATGTTTCTGTAAATTGTGTTACTCTTATTGTGAAATGGAGTGGGCGGAGTTGTTGTCCAAGATAATTTGTCTTCTGACGTCGTTGTTGTTGCTGTTGCGGCTGCTGCTGATAAGTTCCTCCAGAAATGAAGTCACGGGATCGACTTCAATTTCGCACTTTATTAAAACACTTGTAAATTAAGACTAACTTAAACCTAACATTGGGAATACCGCGGGACCGCGGAGTGGTGAATACCTTGCGGGAAGGAGGTAGAGCGAGAGGAGAGAAGGAGAGCGCGAGGAGAGAAGGAGAGCGCGAGCAGCGGTGCTTGCGAGCCGTGGAGGAGCTTTGAGTACAAGCATTGGCCGCTTACACTGCCGCTCAACTTTTTGCGCCCTTCTGGCGTGAACATATTGTTTATGTGTGACATTGCACAGTGGTTCCCCCAGAGGCCAAAATTCAAAAAATATGAACCAGAATAGATTGGCAAAAGTAAAATCATCTCTAATGTCAGACAATACAAGACAAAACCGGTTTTTTCTAGAAAGCTAACGGGACTTTCTAAAAATAGAATTGAAGTCGCAAGCACAAGCTCATTTGCGAAGCGTAGTTGGACGAATTGCATTCTTCTTAATAACAGAGCGAACTTCAAAAAGGTAAAGCGTCAGTAATACTTATCTGATTGATATAATTTAAAATGCAGTTTAAATTTGAAGGTATTTACTTTTATAAATTCATTATGTTAAGTTAATTTCATTGATTTAACACTTTTTTTGTAATTATATTTGATTTAACCTTTTTTGTGTATTTTGTGAACGTCTTTTTCATGTTTACGTAAAGTTTTAGTTGTGTCCCGCCGATACCCCGAAATAAATGTTTATGTCATTGTATTAAAGAGTTTCTTGAGGTAATAAAACTCTTCGAGAATTTTGCGGAAAGTTGCGGATGTGCTTGTTATCGTTAATATACTAACCCAATCTCTTATTTTTTCAAAGTCAAATTTGCCAACGAAGTCTCTGTTTTGCCTTTTTATTGTGCTGTCTGTGTGATTTTGTCTTTCGTGTATGTGTAAAATTTTCAATGCTCATTTAATTAATTATTTTGTCATTTTTTCTGTGTAAATTTGACTTGGCTTAAGACGGCGATTTGTATCAGTGTGCGTTTGAACGCCATCACATTTTTAATTTATGGTGCACAAAAAAGGGTACCTATACAGAAAAAATACAAGAAATTATCACTGCTGTACGAGATGAAATTAAGACTAAAGGCTACATAGTTGAATTGACCGAACATATGCAATGTATTCCAAACCTTTGTAAACAAATTGCTGATTATTGGACACGCTAAATGGACACGGAAAATGTCACGGATTATTACAAACACCGACATTTTGAATGCACTCCTTCTACGCTCCGATCCGTTTATAACCGGACAGAGGGACCTTGAGAAAAAGGATAAGTCAACTTTGCTTGAATCTGTTTATAGTTTGCTAGAGGAAACATTGTAAAATTAATAATAAAGTATTAAATTAATTTCTAATATGCATTTTATATTTTCATTAGTTTTTCCAAACAAAAAAAAAGAAGAAGAGAATAGAGAGAAAATAAGACTCCATAAAGTATATATATTTGTCTGCCTGCCATTTGTCAAAATATACACGAATTAACCTGGTTTATTTGCTAAAAAAATTATTGCTACTTATAGGTGCTTGAAAGGGTTTTTTTGCATTTTGGTGGGAAGGGGCTCCAATCCTAACAATTTTTACACCATGCTTACTGAAGCACTATTGGATCCCTGAGGTTAAATTTGAGGTTTCTAACTGCACTGGAAGTATTTATGGCCGCGTCTCCATACAAGAGGAACCACTGTGCATTGGTTCGATTTTTGTTACTTGTGTTCAGTAAATATTACATTTGTGTATTGTTGAATACTATTAGATATTGTAATTTGTTTTAGTTCTGCTGTGCAGTTGGATATTTTTATAATTTTATTATTTTCAATATAAATCTCTTGACCGTTACAATTGTGATAACGTTTTTCTCTGGTCATATTCCAGGTTATAAGTATATTTGGTTTAATGTATTGAATATAGGATTGTTTACGATATTTTTGAAAAGTACAAGTTGGTGTTTCGTGTTTTATTATGTTAGCTATGCAATGGTCTTTGACAATATTCTTTGTTAGTGTATTTAGAACATAGTTGTTATGTGAGTAGAATTTGCCTTCAATATTTTCCTTAATAATTTGGCCATTATTGTCGGGGTAAGGTGCAATGATGAAAGTTGGTCGTTCAATTGAATTCATAGGAATGTGGGACATTAGGAATATTTCATTAGTACGTACGTTATACCAAGCGGAAGTTTTTATGTTTATCAGATTTTTGTAATTAATGTTGCCAATATTTTCATGTTTTAGTAGTTTAGGATTAAATATTCCTAGTCGTGTTAGTTGTGAACCCATTTCAATGTCTTCGATATATTCGGTAAAATGTTCAATATTAAATATTAATAGATTCAATTTTTGTTCTTTTTTCAAAGAATTGGACTGGTTTTTAATTATTTCAATGCCACCAATAACGTGGTTTAGAGTGCTGACCTGTACTGTACTGTGTCTTGTGATAGAGTCGAAATTTGTTGTTCAATATGTTGTCTGTCGTCTTCGTCTAGTGTGCCAAAAAGATATCTTAATGTGGAACCTACAAAGTTAGCCAGTCCTCGTTTGTTTCGTTTTGAGATGCGTATGCCATTTATTTTTCTTTCCATTTTCTCGGTTAAATATTTAATTTGTGTGACATTTTTAAATTCTTGACATTGTTTAATTATACTATTAAATGTTTCTTCAACTTCTGTAATATTTATGGTGAGACAGTGATGCATAAAGGTGATAGGGATTTGTATTGTTCCAGATTCAAACAAGATAAATCCTTGATTGTTTTCTATTGGGTTGATTTCGATTGTTCGTGCTGTAGTTTGTGTCGCAATACAAGTTATTATGGTGATTATGAGTCCGATGATTGGGAGGTGTCGGTTTGCTGCAAGTATTTGCTGTCATTAACTTTCTTTTTCTTTTTAAATTTGCTTTTATAATGAATAACGTTGTGACCGCTATTATTTTCGTTATAATGTTTTTCGTCTAATTGTTCTATTCTGCCTGTTTTTCTAAAGGGATTCTTTGATTTTGCGCGTGTTAAGGGTGCTTGTCTAAATTTTGTGTCGATTTCGAAATCATGTCGTTTTTTGTTAAGATTTTTGATTTTCATTTCTTTAATAATCTGGGTATCATAAGTAGGTGTGTCTGCGTAAAGAAGGATGTTAGCCGGTATCTGTCCGGTTGTGTTATGTTTAGTCTTGTGGTTGTATATGAATAAAATTGTTTCCATTCGTGTTTCTTTATTCTCTCTATTGTTTTCAGTATTGATAATTCTGATTTTTTCATTTATGGTTTTATGAAGGCGTTCTATGTCTGCTATTCCTGTTTTACTTGTGGTAATATCTATTTGTATGTCTTCGTTGTTTAGCCAAGTTTTTAAAGAAGTGCTTATAAACGCGGAGTCCTTGTCTGCTTTAGTTTTCTGTGGTTTTCCCATGTCGTTAAAAATTCTAGTAAGGGCTCGTTTTGCCTCTAACCAATCCCTACTGTTTGTTTTAATAAGTGAAGCAAATTTTGAATAAACGTCTATACAAGATAAGTACTGTTCGTTGTCAATAGCATAAAAGTCAATAACATAAATTTCGCGTGGGTTATTTGTCTCTGGAGTTATTTCGAAAACTAGTTTTGTTGGTCTATGTTCTGTCTTTGCAAGGTTACAGACTTCACAATCATTGATAATGTTTTGAATTAGTTTATTATAATCGGGAAAATGTTGAGTTTCTTTAAATAATCGGATCATTTTTTCAATACCAGGGTGTAACAATTTAGAATGTTGAGTAATAATGAATTCTTTAAATTCAGGATAAGATTTTATGTCTTTTAACATTATGATACTTTTCAGAATTTTCACGTTACTATGTGGGTTAATGGTTTCTCGATATGCTTTTTGAAAAACTAAAAAGTCTTTATCGTTTTCCAGGTAAATAACACTGCTATTATTTAAGAAGTATTTAATAAGAATATCTTTTGCCTTTGTCAGGGTCATGTCAGTGTATTTGATGGTCAGTTTTATTTTGGAAAAGTATTTCGTTGTCTCTACTTGGTCTACGCTATCTTTTATAAATTCAATTTGTCTTGCAAAATAGTTTATGGGTTTTTCTGTAATTTCAATGTAGGTTTCGTTGCTTTCTGATGAACTGTGTATTGTTGCTGCTGTTGAAATATTTTCTTGTTCGCCTACCATGTTTTCTTCAATTTCGACGCGAGATAAAGCGTCTGCTACATGATTAAGTTTACCTTCTAAATATTTGATTTTGAAATTATATTCGCTAAGTCTAATTCGCCAACGTTGTAGTTTTATGTTAGGCTCTTTAATATTATTTAGCCAAACAAGGGGTTTGTGATCGCTCAAAATCTCAAAGGGGACTCCATATAAATATGGGCGGAAATATTTGGTTGCCCAAACGATTGCTAGTAGTCCTTTTTCAATAGTGCTAAATTTTGTTCATGATCATTTAATGTTCTACTTGCAAAGCTTACTGGCTTATTGTCTTGTGATAACACGGCTCCTATGGCGAAATTGCTATCGTCAGTAGTGACTTGAAATGTTTTTGTGAAATCAGGGCAAATCAAAATTGGGTCGTTCATTATGAGTGTAAAAACAAGAGCTTTTTCTTGAGTATAAATGATAAGTCGGATGGTGCTAGGTTAATAGTTAAGTTTTAATTACAATTCTTGATTATTTCTCCTCACTTAAACTCCTCGTGGCTATATCTTCAACTTCAATTTTTTATCTGTTGTTGTTCTATTCTCTCTTTTTTCTAATTCCTATCTGCCACTTGTTCGCTAGTACGAGTTGGCAGCCTAGCGCAACAGCTGTTATGTTAACATCATTCAAAAAACGCGAAATTCAAATATACAAGATTATTCTAATTGGGTTTTGACCCAACATACCGGCCCCCTTGAAAGTATGCGATTGACTTTCAAGAGACAGGTAATAAGGCGAGTTTCCGTATAGGGCGGCGGATGATTCCCTTGGCAGTGCGTACGTCGGCTACACGCACGATGTTGTCCGCTCCTGCAATCGTGCTGACTATGCGCCCAAGAAGCCACCGTTGTGGGGGAAGATTATCCTCGTGAACGATGACCATGTCGTTGACAGCCAAATTTGGTGAAGTCTTCGTCCAGGTTGTGCGAACTTGGAGCTCGTTGATGTACTCGTGGCTCCAGTGACTCCAGATGTGATGTTTGAGTGCGCTGACCCTTTTCCATCGATCCAACTTGTCCAGGTTGTCGTCGATTGGTGGAAGTTCCGGTAGTGCTCGGAGTGCGTCACCCACTAAGAAGTGGCCAGGCGTGAGAGCGGCCAGGTCGTTTGGGTCTGATGAGAGCGGCGTTAACGGGCGAGAGTTCAGGATCGCCTCGACGTCAGCAGCTGCAGTGGCTAACTCCTCGAAGGTTAACCTGGTGTCTCGAAGAGTGCGATTGAGTAGTCCCTTGACACTTTTTACTGCAGCTTCCCATATGCCCCCGAAGTGTGGAGCCCTGGGTGGAATAAAGTGGAAGTTAATGAACTCTGAGCGACAGAAATAGTGGATTGTTCTTGTTGTTTCGTCTTTAAACAGAAACTGCTTCAACGATTCGAGCTTGTTGTTAGCTCCTACGAAATTTGTAGCGTTGTCACAGAATATGTCCGAGGGAAGTCCGCGTCGGGCAATAAAACGCTTTAGTGATGCAATGAAGCTATCCGTCGTGAGATCCGATACCACTTCGACATGTATCGCCTTCGTGGCAAAGCAAACGAAGACGGCTAGGTAGGCCTTGGTAGGCGGCTTACCCCGGATGCGCAAATAGACGTTGATTGGTCCGCAAAAGTCTATTCCACATCTTGAAAATGGTCTAGATGGTGTGATCCGCTCTTTAGGCAGTTGGCCCATTAGCTGCCTTTCGAGAGTTGGTCGATAGCGGCGACAATGTATACATGAGCGAACGACTTGTCGCGCCAAGTCCCTTGCATTCACTATCCAGAACTGTTTTCTAATTAAAGCGACGAGCGTCCGTGGCCCGGCGTGATAGTTCTGTAGATGAAGATGGCGAGCGAACTGTGACACAAATGGATCCTTAGCTGGGAGCAGCACAGGATGCTTTTGGGTTTTTGGGTAGTCTGCTAGCTCCAGGCGCCCTCCGACCTTTAGCATTTGGAAGCCATCTGTAACCTGGAGGAAGAGACTAAGATTTTTAAGGTTAGTGCGAATCGGATGGCCCTTCAGGACCGAGGACATCTCTTGAGCGAAGTGAATAGTTTGAATATTCCAGACGATGCAATGTAGCGCCCGCATCAGTTCTGCTGGCGTCGGCGAAGGTGATTGGAATGGCGTTAGTTTACGGCAGCGCTGAGTAAATCTGTACACCCAAGCGATAACTAGTAGGCAGCGATGATGCGAACTGATCTTGTAGATTCCTTCAAGTAGTTGATTACTAGTCGTGTGTACGGCAAAGGCTGATTTTCTCTTCTCCAGTTGGACAGTTTCCATATCAATGTCACTGTTGTCTCGACTGTCCTTTGGCCAATGTTGATGATCTTGGCCTAGGAACTCAGGTCCCTCGAACCATATCGATTGTTCCAACTCGGTGATAGTGCAGCCCCTGGACAAGATATCAACCGGGTTGCAGTGAGTAGGAACATGTTTCCAGTGGCAATCTGACGTGAGTTCTTGAATTTCGGCAATTCGATTGCCGACAAAGGTTGATAAGGTGGCCGAGTGTTGGCGATTCCAATGTAGAACAATTTGAGAATCGCACCATAAGAACGAAGTCGGCTTTCTGTCAGCGAAGATTCTAATGATTTTTTTGTAGAGCTGTGCTAACAAATGTGCTCCACACAGTTCTAATTTCGGCAGAGATAGCTTCTTGGTGGGAGCAACTCTGGACTTCGATGTGATTAGCTGTACCTTGGTCAGCCCATCTGATCCGATTGTGCGAGCGTAGATGCAGCATCCATACGCTCGAATGGAGGCGTCACAAAAGCCGTGTATTTGAAAGGTATGTATCGCTGATTGGAGGCAATATCGTGGTATTGCTACAGACTCCAACGACGAAAGCGATGCAAGCAGGGACATCCAAGCTGTATGAATGCCTTGGGGTACTGACTCGTCCCAATGTAGTTTTAGGAGCCACAGCTCCTGGAGGATAATTTTTGCCACTATGATGATGGGAGTAACTAATCCCAACGGATCAAACAGCGAAGAGGCTATGGACAAAATCGAGCGCTTGGTGACGTGGTCCGAATCGAATCTTGGCGAGAACGAGAACATGAATGTGTCCCGTACTTGGTCCCACTTTAGGCCAAGCGTGCTGGTTAGCATTTCGTCGTCCAACTGCAAATGTTTGACTGTAGCGTCATCGACAAACTAGCAGTGATTTGAATGCCATTTTGCGAGTTCTAATTGGCCATCCTGTAGAATCGCTGTAACTTCCCTTTTGATTTGATGTAGCTCCTCTACCGTATCCGCTCCACCTAGGAAGTCATCCACATAGAAAGACGATTTGATGGCTTTAGCTCCAATCTCCAATTTGTCCATGAATTTGTCGGCTAGATATGACAAACTGCGTATGGCTAGATACGGTGCAGCCGCTGTGCCATAAGTTACAGTATTCAATTCGAAGGTGCTCAATGGTTGCGATGGCGACGCTCTCCAAAGAATGTATTGGAATCTGCGATCCTCGGCAAACATGTTGACTTGGCGGAACATCTTGACCACATCAGCAGTGATGGCATAGCGATGTATCCGAAAACGCAGGAGTAGTGTATAAAGATCTGGCTGAATGGTCGGCCCGACCATCAGAATGTCGTTGAGCGATTTCTGGGACGTCGTCTTGCAGGATGCGTCGAAAACCACTCTGAGCTTTGTTGATGTGCTATTAGGCTTGAGCACGCAGTGGTGCGGAATATAATAATGCGGAGTGTTTAACTGTGGATGGCTCACGGGACTCATGTGTCCCAGATTTTGAAACTCCTGCATAAATTCAACATATTTGGCCCCTACCTCAGGCCTTTTGCATAGGCTGCGTTCGAGGGAGAGGAATCTCCTTTTGGCAATGTCGAATGAGGCTCCGAGAACGGTAGGTTCATCTTTAAATGGAAGTCGTACTTCCAATCGACCATCTGAATTACGTCTTACCGTTTTGGTGTAGAACTCCTCACAGTTTCGCTGCTCTGGCGTAAGTGTGATCTCAGGAGGCTCCACATAATCGATGCGCCATAGCCGTTCCATTTTTTGGTCAATTTCTGTTAATGCGATAGATGAGTACTGATGGAGTGTTCTGGGATGAGCTCGACATCGACCAGACACTATCCATCCAAGTAGTGTTTTTTGTAGTACGGGCAGATCCTTTCCTAATTTAACTTGGCCGACTGCCAATATATCGAAGAAGGTTTCCGTCTCCAAAAGCAGATCGATCCGACGAGACTTGTTAAAGCTCTCGTCAGCAAGAGATGAGTGCTGCGGAAAGTTCCACGCAGAAATGTCAATTTCCGATTCTGGATGATAGGCAATGTGGGATGTCACGCAAAAATCAAGGAGCAACTCGAATCCATTGTGCCTCGACTTGATATTGGTGGTTGCATGGTGTTTAATTCGCGTTTGTGTCTCACCAATGCTACGAATCTCGAGGTTGAGCTTGCTCCGTGGCAGTCGAAGTCTTTGAGCAAACTCCTCGGATATGAAATTCACCTGAGAACATGAATCCAGAAGCGCTCTTCCTATTTTGTAGCTTCCAGATGCATCCTTGACCAGAATCAGTGCCGTGGCCAGAATGACACAGTCGGAACGAGACTCCGTGTGAGTATGCGCGACTGCGTCCGAAACTTGTACAGGCTCCGCTTGAGGGAGTGGCAAGGGAGCTGCGGCCGATCCTGGCGATGGCCGATGAAGCAGCGAGTGATGCGGTAGTGCACATGAGTGGCACCTCCGCGTCGACGGGCAGTTGGCTACAAGATGACCCCTGCCAAGGCAATTAATGCATAGCTTGTGGCGCTTTATTGCATTGAGGCGATTATCTAGGGCGAGATTGATTAGTTCTGGGCATCTAAAGGTCTTGTGGTCTGTCTGTGAACAGATGTTACAAGTTTGTGTGGTGCAATTGAAGGACAGACTTGCCTGATTCCTCTGCGAGCGCGACCTATGGCCACCTGGTTGACTCATAGGGGCTTCAGCAGGAGGCTTCTTATCCGATTCCAAATATTGACAATGACGTTCAACGACTCCAACGCATTTGTCCCACGAAGGCAACGTAGTGTAGTCCAGCGACTTATTCCACTTCCTCTTAGTCTCCTGGTCCACTTTGCCCATAACTATGGAGATGAGCATGGCCTCGCAAATCTGTGGCTCGGTGCTCAACGAACGCAACGAGTTGTATAATGCGGATGCATTATCGATTAGGCTGCGCAACTGCTGACCATTTGACTTGGCGACAGTTGGCAATGCGAAGAGTGACGATATGTTATCCAAAAATACGAGAGTCGGGTTGTCATAGCGCTGCTTTAAGCGGTCCAGAGCCTTTGTGTAGTTGTCTGCGGTCACCTGGAAAGCTCGAACCGTTTCAAGGGCTGGTCCTCGAAGACAGTTTAACAACTGGTTGAACTTCTCGATCTTAGACATGGATGGCTGGTGGCCAATAACTTGGTTAAACGACAAGATAAAGTTTTGGTACTCGCAGTATTTGCCGTCAAATGTCGGCAATGATAAGCGCGGGAGCTTAACTGCAGATGTGTGCCCAAAATTAACCGTAGATTCATGAATGCCGGTGCTGTTAGCGTCTGGTCCAAGTTGCTCCTGAACGCAAACCTTGGCGTGGATAAACAGTTCCTCTATTTCGAAGCGAGTATTGCGCTGCGCCTCAGTTGGCTCCATCTGCTCTATGGCTTCCTGGGTAGATAAAGCAAGTTTAAAATACGATTCCAAAATCGACAAACGGCAAGATAATTCCAACGGAGATAAATTCAAACCAGGTTCCACTGATTTGCTCATACGTGTTAGGTTTTTTCGAGCA
Source organism: Drosophila santomea (assembly GCF_016746245.2). Lineage (NCBI taxonomy): Eukaryota > Metazoa > Arthropoda > Insecta > Diptera > Drosophilidae > Drosophila > Drosophila santomea. The sequence goes on along the minus strand of NC_053016.2, from coordinate 25,631,497 downwards.
CTCGTTCGTTGAGCTTTAAGTTGCTCCAGCGAAGACATTTTTGCAGATGTTTGTTTACTTTATTTAATTTCGATCTGGATATTCCTTGCTTGACAAGGTCTGTGAGAGCGAGCGAGACGACGAGATGTAGTGGAAATTTTTCGCTCGCCAAGCCTAGAGTGCAACCTAGAGTGTTGCGCCAGAATGAGGTTATGTATGGGGGTGCTCCTGGGGGCAATATGTATAGTTGGAGGACCGAGATGTCGACTCCAACTATAGCGATGACACTTGGAGGATGTCCAACGATGTCCAATGATGCGGCGGGAGACCCTTGAGTATAGCCGGCACCTGCGCTGCATGTAGTTGTGGGCAAATGCACTAGCGAAAATCCTATGCGGACGCTGGGTAGACCGGCAGCGAACGCGATGCGCGAATGTACGAGAGTTTGGCAGGGCAAAAGTCGTAAATGCGCGTGCGAGACTTAGAGCAAAGTAAAAATGGGGGCGAACGTAACCACAATCATCACCACAAATTAACTAAAACGTAGCACAAGTCCTGTCACGGTCGCCAAAATGTAAAAACAAGAGCTTTTTCTTGAGTATAAATGATAAGTTAAATTTAATAGTTAAATTTTAATGACAATTCTTGATTATTTCTCCTCACTTAAACTCCTCGTGGCTATATCTTCAACTTCAATTTTTTATCTGTCTTTGTTCTATTCTCTCTTTTTTCTAATTCCTATCAGCCACTTGTTCGCTAGTACGAGTTGGCAGCCTAGCGCAACAGCTGTTATGTTAAGATCATTCAAAAAACGCGAAATTCAAATATACAAGATTATTCTAATTGGGTTTTGACCCAACAATGAGTGTTTTCAATTTTTCAAATGATTTATTGTAGATAGAGCATGATTTATTTGTCTGTCTGTGAACAGATGTTACAAGTTTGTGTGGTGCAATTGAAGGACAGACTTGCCTGATTCCTCTGCGAGCGCGACCTATGGCCACCTGGTTGACTCATAGGGGCTTCAGCAGGAGGCTTCTTATCCGATTCCAAATATTGACAATGACGTTCAACGACTCCAACGCATTTGTCCCACGAAGGCAACGTAGTGTAGTCCAGCGACTTATTCCACTTCCTCTTAGTCTCCTGGTCCACTTTGCCCATAACTATGGAGATGAGCATGGCCTCGCAAATCTGTGGCTCGGTGCTCAACGAACGCAACGAGTTGTATAATGCGGATGCATTATCGATTAGGCTGCGCAACTGCTGACCATTTGACTTGGCGACAGTTGGCAATGCGAAGAGTGACGATATGTTATCCAAAAATACGAGAGTCGGGTTGTCATAGCGCTGCTTTAAGCGGTCCAGAGCCTTTGTGTAGTTGTCTGCGGTCACCTGGAAAGCTCGAACCGTTTCAAGGGCTGGTCCTCGAAGACAGTTTAACAACTGGTTGAACTTCTCGATCTTAGACATGGATGGCTGGTGGCCAATAACTTGGTTAAACGACAAGATAAAGTTTTGGTACTCGCAGTATTTGCCGTCAAATGTCGGCAATGATAAGCGCGGGAGCTTAACTGCAGATGTGTGCCCAAAATTAACCGTAGATTCATGAATGCCGGTGCTGTTAGCGTCTGGTCCAAGTTGCTCCTGAACGCAAACCTTGGCGTGGATAAACAGTTCCTCTATTTCGAAGCGAGTATTGCGCTGCGCCTCAGTTGGCTCCATCTGCTCTATGGCTTCCTGGGTAGATAAAGCAAGTTTAAAATACGATTCCAAAATCGACAAACGGCAAGATAATTCCAACGGAGATAAATTCAAACCAGGTTCCACTGATTTGCTCATACGTGTTAGGTTTTTTCGAGCACTCGTTCGTTGAGCTTTAAGTTGCTCCAGCGAAGACATTTTTGCAGATGTTTGTTTACTTTATTTAATTTCGATCTGGATATTCCTTGCTTGACAAGGTCTGTGAGAGCGAGCGAGACGACGAGATGTAGTGGAAATTTTTCGCTCGCCAAGCCTAGAGTGCAACCTAGAGTGTTGCGCCAGAATGAGGTTATGTATGGGGGTGCTCCTGGGGGCAATATGTATAGTTGGAGGACCGAGATGTCGACTCCAACTATAGCGATGACACTTGGAGGATGTCCAACGATGTCCAATGATGCGGCGGGAGACCCTTGAGTATAGCCGGCACCTGCGCTGCATGTAGTTGTGGGCAAATGCACTAGCGAAAATCCTATGCGGACGCTGGGTAGACCGGCAGCGAACGCGATGCGCGAATGTACGAGAGTTTGGCAGGGCAAAAGTCGTAAATGCGCGTGCGAGACTTAGAGCAAAGTAAAAATGGGGGCGAACGTAACCACAATCATCACCACAAATTAACTAAAACGTAGCACAAGTCCTGTCACGGTCGCCAAAATGTAAAAACAAGAGCTTTTTCTTGAGTATAAATGATAAGTTAAATTTAATAGTTAAATTTTAATGACAATTCTTGATTATTTCTCCTCACTTAAACTCCTCGTGGCTATATCTTCAACTTCAATTTTTTATCTGTCTTTGTTCTATTCTCTCTTTTTTCTAATTCCTATCAGCCACTTGTTCGCTAGTACGAGTTGGCAGCCTAGCGCAACAGCTGTTATGTTAAGATCATTCAAAAAACGCGAAATTCAAATATACAAGATTATTCTAATTGGGTTTTGACCCAACAATGAGTGTTTTCAATTTTTCAAATGATTTATTGTATTCTTCGTTTCTTGTGTCTATTTTAGCTCCTTTTTTTAGAAATATTGTCAGAGGTTTTGCAATCTTTGCAAAGTCTGGAATGAACTTACGGTAGTATCCGCATAAGCCTAAGAAAGATTTGATTTCTTTTGGTGTCTTTGGGAGAGAAAATTTTTCGATTGCCTTAACTTTCTCTTTATTAGGTCGTATGCCTTCTGGACTTATAATATGACCTAAGAAATTTGTTTGCTTTTTTAAAAATTCGCATTTGTCCAATTGGAGTTTAAGATTGGCTTCTTTAAGTTTCTCAAAAACCTTCCTCAGTGAGTCTAGGTGTTCGTTCAGAGATGTTGAATAGATGATCACATCATCTAAATAAACAAGGCAATGCTTATTTATGAGGTCTTTTAGGACGTAATTCATGCACCGTTGGAAGGTTGCAGGAGCATTTTTTAAGCCAAATGGCATGCGAGTGTACTCATAGTGACTGTGTGGGATTTAATGGAATAAAGGGGCGAATGAATCGTTGGTTGGGGTGAGTGTTTTTGATTTGGTTAATGTTTGTATGCTTATAGGTGTTAGGTGGATTTGAGTTAAGTTTTGGCTGACTATCGAATGTTTTTGAAATTGGGTCTTCGTATAGACCTTCTTGTTGGGCGGTTTGCCTTAGTTTTTGAACGGTTGAAATGTCATACCTCGCTAAGGTCATGAACAACCTATCGGGGAGTGAGCGTTGAATTGTATTTTTTATTGTGGTTGCCATTGCTTGTGTATAAACCACCATATTATTTCGGTCATTCTCTAATGCTAACTTATTTATAATTATACTGGACTTATCTTCTAATTGTTCACAGAATAGACGTAAGTTACCCTTAAAAGGTGTGCGATAGTCTTCCTAGTAGATCCTCCAGGGGCGTCTGAGTCTTGAATTCCGTGATTAGGGCGTCTCTTAAAGTTGTCCATTCGTTGTGCATTCCAAATTGGATAACCTTTTCCGCATCTCCGACAATTTGAAGTTCGATGGCTCCAAATATAACCGCCTTCTGTCGAGCGTCGTTTGAAGGGTATAAGTTCAACAGGTATTCGATACGTCTGATGAACGAGCTGAGATTCGATGGGTCTCCAGAGAATTTTGGTACTTGGCGTATTTGCCGAAGTAATTGAGTCATATTTTCCGCTGGTAATTCCATTTTAGTTTTATTTATAAGTTAGTTTCTGTTCTTGTTCACAGACTGCTGCAGTATGTCGAGACTTATGCCTTAAGTGAACTGCACTGTGCGCCTTTTAATTGTATTACACCTTAGTGGAGGTCTCACTTCACGAAGCGGTCCACAAAATTAGGTCTTTAAATTAACTCCGATCACACAGGTTCTTGTGCGGATACCGATTTTAGTCACTTTAAACGAACCGAAATCACTTTGATGCGGCCAATTCGCGGGTACAATCAGAAAAGGTTACTTGGTCGTACAAGTTTCCTCTTTTCACTAGATTGTCAAAGGATAACGAGTTTACTAGGACTTTTTTCAGTATCCTACCGACTGCGCCAATAAACTTTTTTGGTGATAGATTTAATGAAAAAAAATATATTTTCCTTTTTTATGATCTTTATTTGAATAAGTTTCACCAGAGGTCAGTTAAGAACTAATTTACAAATGTATTCTTTCGGCCCAGCAAACCTTTTACAGAGGATTAACATAAGCCTTTTAAGTTCTACTTAGCTTTATATGTCAAGCTTAACAGATCATTAAGCTCGTTACCGTTAAGCGGTTCGTATCTTGGGGGAATGTTATTTATGAGGCTTTTGGAGAGTGAAGCTTTCCAAAAGATCGGCTTTAGCTTTTTTATATGAAGAGTGACTATGTCGTATGAAGAAATGAATATGTCACTATATCAGCTTTCTTATTTGTGCTCGCTATTGTTAATTTGGAGATGCAAACAACATATATGTATATTGTGTCGATCTGTCGGTGCTCGGATGGCTCAAGGACGGCCAGGAGTCGTCTCAGATATTTATTTGATTCAGGTGGGGTTGCTGGAAGAGATTAACGACTTCTATAACGTGGTTGAGTTCGCTTATTTGTACATTATTTTTAGAGATGTCGGCTATTTGTTGTAATTATATTCTTGATCTAAAGTACCGAATAGGTATTTGTAAATTGTTCCTATGAAGTTAACAAGACCGCGTTTACTGCGTTTTACAATTTTTATACTGTTCATTTCTCGGTTTAGTTTTTCTACTAGATACTGAATTTGTGGTAAGCTATTAAAAGGTTAAGTTTGTTTAATAAGTTGTTCATAAGTATTTTCTGTTTTAGTTAAGTTAATAGATAAGTAATGATAGTCATGGTTAATTGGTAAATCTATTGATCCGGTTTGAAATATTATATTAGGTAACCGTTTTTTTGGTTACTTCTAGATATTGTGTGTTAATTGTCGATGGGAGGCATAACATGGTTATCATGCTCAGGAGTAGGCCTGGAATTATCGTTATTATATTTACTTTTATTAATTTTCTTTTTCTTTTTAAACTTGGATTTATAGTATTATCTTTCTACCCCTATTTGTTTCTTCGAAATGTTTATCATCTATTTGTCTTAAATTTCCTGTCTTTTTGAATGGGTTAGTTGTTTTTGATCTAACTAGAGGGGATTCTCTAAAGTTGGTATCTATACTGAAGTCATGTCAATTTTCGTTAAGTTTGTCAATTTTGTTTACTTTATTTTGTTGAGTGTCATAAGCAGGAGTTCCTGCAAAAATGAAGATGTCAGCTGGAGTTCGACCGGTTGTATTATGCTTTGTTTTGTGATTGTATACGTAAAGAATTTTTTCGAATTTCGTGAATTGGTTTTCGGGTTCATTTTCGCTTGTTATTATTCTTAATTTTTTATTAACAGTTTTATGAAATCGCTCAATGTCAGAAATTCCATTTCTACTTGTTGTTATATTGAGAGTCACTCCTTCTGATTCTAACCAGAGCTAAAGTGAAGCGCACATAAAAACGGAGTCTTTGTCGGCTTTTATTTCTGTGGGTTTACCCATATCGTTGAATATGCGTAAAATAGCTCTTTTAGCTTCAAGCCAATCTCTACTGTTTACTTCTATCAGGGAGGTGTATTTAGAATAAATGTCAATACATGATAGGGATTGTTTATTGTTTATTAAGTAAAAATCCATGACATACTTGTCTCTGGAATTGAAGGTTTCTAGGGTTATTTCAAGAGTTAATTTTGTGTTTCTATGTTCCGTTTTGGCGAAGTTACAGATTTCACATTCGTTTATGATATTTTGGATAAGTTTTTGATAATCAGGGTAATAATAAAGTTCTTTGAACTGAAGCGTGAGTTTCTCTTTACCAGGGTGTAATAATCTTTATGTGTTTTGAAAATGATTTCTTTGAATTGGTCGTATGTTTGAATGTCTTACTGGTTTTCATAGTTTTAGTGAAACTGTCGTGACTTATGATTTGAATATACGCATTTTGAAAGATTCGAAAGTCGATTTCGTTAGGAAAATAAATAACACTTTTTTAGTGCAGAAGTATTCTTTAATTAGATCTTTGCCAAGGGTATCAGTCATTTCTTTATAACTGATTTTTATTTTGATTTTATAGAAATATTTTATTATCTGAACGTCGTCAAAATCGTCTTTAATGAAAAAAAAAATCGTCTTTTATGTCTGTTATAATAATTAAGAGGTCCTTCTTTTATTGAGATGTGACTTTGGTTGTCTTCTGGTGCACTATGCACAGTAGCTGCTGTGGGAACGGAAACTGGGTCATCTTCTCCTAAGAAGTTTTCTTGTATTTGGACTCTAGATAGAGCATCAGCGACGTGGTTTTCTTTACCGGGTAGGTATTAAATCTTATAATCGTATTCGTTAAGTTTTATCTTCTGTAACAACCCGCATAAATGAAACCAATTTCACTTCAGTAGAACTTTATATGTAACTGCTTGTTTATTCACTTATTTTCAAACACAATAACACGCGTCCGTATCTGCCGGTGATCAAGTTCATACTACTCATCATCGGCTTTCCTGAGAGAGCAATGGCTGGCCGCTCTCTCGCACGGGTTCCCACATCTTCCATCTTTGTAATTTCATATTGGAGTTTTTTTTGTTACTTAACCATACAAGTGGCCTATGATCGCTTTATATGTCGAACTTTCTACCGAATAGGTAGGACCTGAAATATTTTGTTGCCCATACTATAGCTAATAGCTCTTTTTCTATGGCCGAATAGTTAAGTTCGTGTTCATTTAAAGTTCTGCTTGCATAGCAGATGGGTTTATGTTCTTGGGATAATACAGCACCTATGGCTATATTACTCGCATCTGTTGTCAGTGAAAATTTCTTTTCGAAGTTAGGATATATTAGCATTGGATCGGACGTGATGAGTACTTTTAGGACATATAATCATTATCTTTTGTGTTAATTACTGCGCCTTTTTTTAGTTTTGAGAGTCATAGGTTTTGCTATTTTTGCAAAATTGGGAATGAACTTACGGTAAAATCCTCATAGTCCAAGGAAAGATATTATTCCTTTTGTGGTTTTAGGAATAGGGAAATTAACAATTGCATTTATTTGGTTAGGGTTTGGTTTTATATCGTCTGTCGAGATAATGTGACCGAGAAATTCTGTTTCTTTCTTCAGAAATTCACATTTACCTAGTTGCAATTTTACATTAGCTGATCGTAGCTTTTTAAATACCCTTTTTAATGACATTATATGTTCCTCCAATAAAGTGGAATAAATGATAATGTCATCTAAGTAAACTAAACAATCTTTATAAATTAAATCTTCTAAACGATTGTTCATGCAGCGTTGAAATGTTGCAGGTGCATTTTTCAGACCAAAGCACTATGGGGCGAACGACCACTTTTTGTGGAATTAATTAATAACTCGAGAACGAAGCAACATATTTAACCAACCAAAATTTTCCCAAAAAACAAAAAAATTCAAGGAGCTAGAATTTTATTGTAATAAATATATTTATGTTTTTCACCTATTGTTAATCGTCATACACGAATAAAAGCTTTAAAACCATTAAAAATTGCTGTTTTTCACTTTGAGGTTAGACCCTTAAAAGTTAAATTTTGGAGAAAGTGTGCAAAAGTGTGCATTTATACTAATAGCATATACCAAGAATTGATAACTCTACAACATATAACAGGTTTTAGAGACGGAGTGAGCCGGACTCACTTTGTAGCTCTATTTAAAAACAAGAGAGAACGCTACAGTCGAGTTCCCCGACTATCTGATACCCGTTACTCAGCTAGTGGAAGGGAGAAGGAGAGTCTTAAACACAGTTTTTGGCGGTTTGTAGGCGTAATAGTGGGCGTGGCAAAAAGTTTTTTGGCAAATCGATAGAAATTTACAAGACCAACACAAAAATGAAAAAATATAAAATTATTTTCCAAAAGTGTGGGCGTAGCAGCTTTGGGCGGTTTGTGGGCGTTAGAGTGGGCGTGGCAAAAAGTTTTTTGGCAAATCGATAGAAAATAACAAGACTAACACAAAAATGAAAAAAAATGAAAACATTTTTCAAAAGTTTGGGCGTGGTAGTTTAGTGCAAACGAATATATTCATAATGTCCATGTTTTGTTGAGAATGCTGTTTTGTTATTTCATCCATTACAGGAATAGGGAATTTGTCGTAAATGGTTATCTCGTTAAGACTACGATAGTCTATGACTATTCGAAATTTTGGTTTCCCAGAAGCATCGCTTTTCTTTGGGACGATCCAAATTGGAGAACAATAGGGGGATTTCGATTTCCTAACTATTTTTTGTTCTAAAATTTCGTTAATTTGTTTGTTGACTTCTTGATCAAATGCTTGGGGGTACTTATATGGTTTTTTATAGATAGGGTCTTCATGTTTCGTATGAATAGAATGTTTGATCGTACTTGTGAAGGTCAAATTCTCACCTTCTTTGTACTGAATATCATTGTATTCAAGCAGAACGTGGGAAAGTTGTTTCCTTTCTTCTGTATTCAAATCTTCTAATCTGAATACGTTGGATTCTCTTAACTCGTCGTCTAAGGCGTAGTTAGAGGATGTTACTAGAAGGGCTTCTTCTATGTAAGGGGTAATAAGAGGGTTTTCCTCAGATTTTGAAGGCTTGGGATACTCATAGGTAATCTTGGTCTCTTCTGAATTAGACGGTCTGGGGCACTCATTGGTGTTCTTTGACTCATCTGGTTTTAAATGGAGTTTCCGCTTAATTTTCAGGAGGGTCTTCTCCTTTTTTGGGGTTTGTAGAGGGGTTTCCTCTGGGTTAGATGACTTGGGACACTCATTGGTAGCCTTGGACTCATCTATTTGGATGCGGTCATACCACATTTTGAATGTATAGCCATTTATAGTGACTGTTTGTGTTGAATTATTAATTTGAGTGTTAGTTGGCTCTAAATAGTTTCTGGCTAATAGTAAATCATAATTTTCTGAGAAATTGTGAATATAAAATATTTGATTAGTGGGACAAAGTTTGCTTGACTGCAATGAAACACTTTGGTTCAATGTTATAACGCCATTTATAGTGTGGACATTTACTTTAGAAGGTTTGATTGGAAAATTAAAGAAATTTTGTTTTATAATGTTAATAGACGAACCAGTGTCTACTAAGCATTTGAGAGTGATATTATTCATTTTAATTTTTAGGAATAGGTTTCTCACTTCCTCAGAATCGCTTTCTGATTCCGAAAAGAAGAAAAGAAGAAAATTTTCGCATCCTGTTTCCATTCTAAATTGAGCACTAGCATTTTCTCTCTGACTTTTGGTAGGAGGGTTGGTAGTATTTCGTTGTTGAAAATTTAAATGATTTTTAATTCTACCTGTATTTAGTTTTTGTGTGAATTCCCTTGCTAACTTTGGATGTATTTCGGCTGGTCTTAAAACTATTTAGTATAATGGAATAAAAGGGGGAACGAATCGTTGGTTGGGATGGGTGTTTATGTTTATGTAAAAGGTGTGCGGTACAATCTTCCTAGTAGTTCCTCCAGGGGTGTCTGGGTCTTAAATTCTGTGATTAAGGCGTCCCTTAGAGTTGACCAACCATTATGCATTCCGAATAGGAAAACTTTTTCTGCATCTCCAGTGATCTAAACTTCGATGTCTCCAAATATGATCGCCTTCTGTCGAGCGTCGTTTGCAGGATATAGGTTCAACAGGTATTTCATTCGTCTGATGAACGAGCTAAGTTTTGATGGATCTCCAGTGAATGGTGGTACTTGGAGTATTTGCCGAAGTAATTGAGAAAGATTTTCTGCTGGTAACGCCATTTTAGTTTTATTTATAAGTTATTTTCTGTTCTTGTTCACAGACTGCTGCATTATGTCGAGACTTATGCCTTAAGTGAACTGCACTGTTTTAACTTTTTATTGTTTTATACAATAGTAGCGGTCGCACTTTTGATTTTAGTGGGCTACTGTTTTTGTTCACAGACTGCTACAGTATGTCGAGACTAATGTCTTAGTGAACTGCACTGTGCGCCTTTTAATTGTATTACACCTTAGTGGAGGTCTCACTTCACGAAGCGGTCCACAAAATTAGGTCTTTAAATTAACTCCGATCGCAAAGGTTTTTGTGCGGATACCGATTTTAGTCACTTTAAACGAACCGAAATCACTTTGTTGCGGCCAATTCGCGGGTACAATCAGAAAAGGATACTTGGTCGTACAAGTTTCCTCTTTTCACTAGATTGTCAAAGGATAACGAGTTTACTAGGACTTTTTTTTTCAGTATCCTACCGACTGCGCCATTTACGAATTCAGTCCGAGAGTTTAATAAAAAAATAACACGGTTGGTTTGTGATATATTCTTAAACGTTTTATTCCAAAAAAGGAAGAACTAGAGCCTTTGTATTATAACTTAGTTGGACAATGGATTTCGAAGTTGAAATGGGCTTTAGCAAAGCTATCGCAATTGATAGCGTACTCAGAACTGAACTGCCTTATGGGGACATGTTTGCGTTTATATAGGCAGATTGGAATAGCTTAAAATCGAAGTTGAAGAGAATTAAGTTATAATTGTTTATTAAGAGAGAAGCTCTCGAAAAATATTAGGGAGAACTTCCGAAAAATAGGAGTAATTGGAGAATCCTGAGACCATTACGTGAGAGGAAGTTTTTGTTATTTCAATTGGCCTCGCCAAGAGGTCAAATGTTTACGATTTGTTATTTCAGTTGGCCTCACCAAGTGATCGAATGTTTAGGGGACGACGTTGGCTCGATCGAATGTTTAGGGGACGACGTTGGCTCGCCACAGAGTCTGGACTTTGGAATATGAGGCTGTGCGTAAATGACAGCTAAGCTTAATCGAAGGGCTCTCGATCTTTGATTACATTTTGTTCTTAGACATTAATGTGTGTGTATGAATTGTTACAATAGTGTGTGTGGTTTTGTACTTAGACATTATTGTGAGTGTGTGAGTTGGGGAGTTGTGGGTGTAGAATTGATATGTTACTATATATAATTCAAAAGTTCTTACAAAATATATATGTATATACTAGAGGGCCCGCTATTGCAAAGAACGCAAGATAAATTACTGCTTCGTTCACGGGACGAACAACAACAACATTCGCGACTTTGCTCGCACGGGAGCGAACACAAAAATAAATGACATGGCTCTCTTTGCAGTCGAGTCTAACTGTTTTTTTCTGGCTCTCTTGCCCACGCCAAAATTGTGTATGTATGCGTACACACGCATTGAACGTTTGCAATGCTTTCTTAGCGAGCTTGCATTTAATGCAATTTAGATTTATGTTTTTTATTTTTTAAAATAGGTTGCAGGTGGAATTAGAAAATTAAAATACCCATACGAATCTGGACATTTTTTTTTATTTTTAAAAAAAAACTTCAAGTCTCTAAGACATGTGGTTTGGCCATGGCTGTGATATATCAGTCAGTCAGTGAGTCAGTAAGGACAAAGAATTTTATATATATAGAAGATAATATACATATAATACATATATTGTTGCCACTTATACATAATAATACATTAATAAGCATACAAATATATATTTGTTGCTTAATACACACAGTTCAAATAGGATGTAATACATGTCAGCTAATCAAGGAAGAAACACACCCATAACTAGAAGCTTAGCTAGAGCAGCGGAAAGAGCAAGGGCGCTTAGAGTTTTGCAGCCTCTAGAAATAGAAGTAGAATAAAACATTCTTATACGAACTGAACAGACCACCATGACGCAAAGAACCAATAGAGACGTAATGGATGATCTTCAAATACCCGATGCAATTAAACTATTACCCACGTACGATGGAGACAAAGAATTACTAACAAAGTTTATTACAAGCGTAGAGCGAGTAATGAAGTTGGTCACCAACGTAAAAAAGACAGAATACGAATAATTACTATTAGGAGTAATTAGAGACAAAATAGTTGGACAAGCAGCAGGACATTAATTAGGGAGAGAGTAAAACTCAATTGGGTTAATATTAAGTAAGCATTATTTGATAATTTCGGGGAGTCGAGAAGCGAAGAATATTTATTGGACGACCTTCGTGAAATCCCATATAATCCCATATAAAGGGTTATCTATCAAATTGCTATACCAAGAAATATCAGGCATAAGAGCAGCGATACTAGATATTTTAGAAAGAGAAGAACTAGACGATGAAATACGCAAAATAAAAGAAAATTCATATTGAAAGACTTGCGTACAGAAGTTCATAGCCGGACTGAAAAACCCGTTAAAACGAAATAGGCAAATGAAATAGCAAAAGAATTCAGAGGTGAATATATGAGAGATAGAGCTAGGCAAGACTATGAGAGACAAAACCAAAAACGGGTACGTTACATCTATAACCATAACAGTAATGGACCAACTTACGATGCAAGACAGCAAAACGACAACAATTATAACACAAACACACAACAACTAACTAACACAAATTACAATAACAACCACAACACGAACCGACAAGAACAAGGGAAAAGTAACCGGGGACAACGAACCAGCAACGGAAACTACAACAAAGAAAGGGAAGGAGAAATATATATTAACGAAATAGTAATACAAGAGGAAATATATATTAACGAGGGCATTTACAGAACAAAGAATTACACAGCCAAAGTAGAAATAATAAACGAAACCGATCAAGACAGAATGATAAATGCTAATTATCCGATACAGGTAGAAGTATATAATGCAGAGAGTTTTACAGAAATATACACGGCAAAACATACAAATAATGAAAAGAACAACAATAAAGTTAGACTCAACATAAGAATAGAAAACCTTAACAAAGAAAAAAAAGCTACAATTTTAGAACTTTGTAAACAATATAGAACCTTATTTTATAACGACAGGAACCAATTGTCAGTAACAAAAGGAACAAAGCATGATATTAGACTATCAGACGAACAACCCATATTCGGAAGACCCTTTAGGTACTCTATAAAGGAAAACGCAGAGATCAAGAAGCAAGTTTCCGAATTATTAGATCAAGGTATAATTAGAAATAGTCGCTCACCATGGAGTGCGCCCGTTTGGTTGGTACCCAAGAAAAGCGACGCCTCTGGACAAAGAAAATGGAGGTTAGTCGTAGATTTCAGAAAATTGAATGAAAAAACAATTAAGGACAAATACCCATTACCATTAATTAACGAAGTACTGGATTCGCTCGGAAAAGCAAAATATTTCTCTTCGTTGGACTTAAAAAGCGGGTATCATCAAATCGGAATGAACCCAAAAGACATAGAGAAAACAGCTTTCACGGCAGTAGGAGGGCATTTTGAATTCTTGAGAACGCCAATTGGGTTGACAAATGCCCCCGCAACATTCCAAAGGTTCATTAACAACTTGTTTGGAGATATACTCGTAGTAGGAAAATATTGTTTAGTGTATATGGACGACATCATAATATACTCGGGGTCGCTCCAACAACACATTCAAGATCTAAAGGTTGTATTCAAAAAAATCAAAATGTCTAATTTAAAAATGCAGCAAGACAAGTACAGAGTTTTTAAGAAAAGGGATAGTCTTTTTGGGACATATCGTTACGCCAGAAGGCATAAAACCGAACCCCAAAAAGATAGAAGCCGTAAAGAAATTCCCATTACCCACGACAAGAACACACATAAAATCTTTTATCGGACTCCTAAGCTACTATAGAAAATGTATTAAGGAATTAGCTAAAATAACAAAACTACTGACGAAGCGTATCTTAACGTATCCGAACTATGAACAACCATTCATTCTTGTATTATCACAAGGGCAAGTGGGAAAGGACAGACCAGTAGCTTACGCTAGTAGAACATTGAACGATACGGAAACTAACTATTCAGCGTTAGAAAAGGAAATGCTAGCAATAGTATGGGCAGTCAAACACTTTAGGCAATTTTTATACGGGACAAGGTTTACACAGATCATCAGGCACTCCTCTACATTAACAACAGCAAAAATAACCCAAAATTAATAAGATGGCGATTACAGTTAGCCGAGTATGAGTACGACATCGTGTATAAAGAAGGAAAGCTTAACTCGAATGCTGACGCATTAAGTAGAATGCAACCGGAAATATTAATGGCAGATACAGAAACGACAAGGGAAACAAATGGAGAAACAACACAAAGTGCAAAGGACGCAAGCAACATATAAACCACGGAAAAACCTGTGAATGATTTTAAAACTGAAGTGGTATTGAAGGTAGGAGAAAGAAAAAATAGAACGGTAGAGATACCATTTAAGTCAAAAACTCGTTTACAGACAAAGAATTCACTGAGGGCAAAATGATTAGGATTTTAAAAGAAATCTTGAAACCTGGACGAACTACAGCGGTTATGGCAAATAACGACATTTTTAAGATAATACAAGAAACGCACAAAACTTATTTTTCAGAACAAAAATATACAATCATAAGAACAACTATATTACTAAATGAAATTTACGAACAGAAAGACCAAGAAACGTTTATAATCCAAGACCAAAGGAATAACAATCACAGGGGAATAGACACCATTACTTCCCATGCATGAAACAAACTATATCCAGAATAATTAATGATTGCGACATATGTCACATTGCGACATATGTCACACAATAAAATATGATCGCAACACAAAAAATTGAAATTTCAGTTACCAGAAATCCCAGTATTTCATCAATAATAAAACCATGGTAACGATGATATACAAATTTTCCAAATTTGCTGTCGCATATACTATTTCAAGTAGGGATTCGATCAATATCACAAAACCGATCAAAACTTTTATTTGTAATTTCGGAACACCCAGGAAAATTATCTGCGACCAAGGTGCGGAGTTTAACTCTATTCTCTTTAAAGACTTCTGTAAGCGATTTAGCATCGACTTACATTTCACATCATTCCAACAATTGAGTAGCAAATCAACAGTAGAACGGTTACACTCAACGCTTACAGAAACCTATAGGATTATTTACAAAGTCAGAAAAGACCAGAAGTTAGAATGCGAACATGACGAAATTATGGCAGAAACGTTCATAACATAGAACAATGCCATACATTCCGCGACTAATTAACGCCATATGAATTATTCAGAGAAAAGACACACATTTTAAATAGAACGTTCGAACGTTAATAAATTTAAAACAAAATTATACACCCAAGTACAGACAGAAATGACAGCAAAGGAAAGAAAGAATACAGAAACTGAATGGAACAAGAACAGACCCAATACCGTTAACAGCAGAAGACATAGTATTTAGAAAAGAGAACCGAAGAAATAAGATTTTCAAAACACATAGTAAGAGCAGATCACGGAATAACTTTTGAATCAAAGAAAGGACAAAAATTACATAAAGAAAAACTAAAAAGAAAAATTAGAGATAGGCCAACAGTTTAGTAAGTCGAAACAAAAAGATAATAATAAGTACAAACAAATGAACATGAACAAATAGCTATAAGTCACACACTTATTATACTCAATTTCCATAAATTACACGAAAACAGAACACACAACACGAGTATATTACATTTATATATATAAGGACTAGTATATAAGGACTAGTATATAAGGACTACTATACTAATGTTAATAATAATAATTATTTTTAGTACGATTACCTAATTATAAGTACACTAGCTACACAGCAATTCGTTCCGCCATGCGTTTCATCTCTCTGGTTGTCACTTCATTCTAGGAGGGGAGGAGTTACCACTTCGGGTGTACCCCATTGCACTCTGGACAGCAGCAACACTGATTACAATGGGATCGACATTCAACGCCACAAAAAAAGGGTTCTTTCGCGGAAACACGGTGCAGAACAGCAACGTTACACATACACACATACACACACATACACACAAACATATACATATATATATAACGACGAAGTTTTGCACTTTGCTAAAATCGGACGTGTTTTTGATACGCTGCGCGGAACAATCCAAAGTCGGCTTTGCGAGTTTGGCGGAATAATTGCCCAAAGCCACTCAGAGCTATTGTGCATCATTTCGGCGCGATTAAAAGTGAATAAACGCGAGCGATTGGTAAATTGCCTAATTTTTATGACTTTGCAATTCGGTGCAGCTGAGAACAACAGCTGACAGCGCTGCCAACTCACGTCGGCAAGTGATCGGAGCTTAGTGGCGTTGCCAGACCAACGGCACTGCCAGGGCTACTCCAACAGCTGAATCGTGTACCTAAATAATAATATTCAAACAATAATTAATTTGAATTTATTTTTGAAGTGGACAGTTGCAAAATATTGCGAAAAACCAACAAAATATATATTTATATATAAATTTGTGTGAAGTTGACCAATATTTAGCAAGGGAATCGGCATAAAGGTCGCGGTCCGACCAATCATCACCTCTCACCATCTGGGTGCCCAAGTAGAGGCTCTGGTGTCCGAGGAGAGGCGGAATAACCTTTATCAGCCAGCGCCTAGGAGAAATCCGTAGCCTACGTGGGACCCCTGCTAAATTTGATGCTCCACGTTCGCATAGTGAAACTAGGATCGACACCCGTCAATTAATGGACGGTACAGCGGGGGCACTGCCCCCGACGACGTGATGGACCCATTTCAAACGAAGCGCCAGAATGTCCAGGTCCCCCTCCAAAGGAGTGGGAATCACGGACATAACGGAGCGAGCTGTAATGCCGTTCCAGCGGCTGTGAGCGTAGCGTAAGCCGTCCCTCAGAAGCTTACGTCAACACCCAGCATCGGTGGAGCTACTGCAGCAGAGAACTTGGCCCCTCAACATCCCTGATGAATAGGAAGAAGATCTCTGACCTTATCAGCGTGCCGTCCCAATATGCACCAGCAAAAACCACGCCTGTTTCGCCAACTAGGCCACTAGATCTGTCGGCCTACAAAAACGAGGATTTGAACAGCATCCTGGGCTATCAGCTTTTGAGACGTTACCCGGAAAACCAAGGGTGTGATCTCGGAGTTGGCAGCTCTAAATGCCAGAGCTATACAGCTGCAGGAGGCCAAAGTCAAGGAGGCCCCCGCAAAGAGTACGGCAACCCAGACGGAAGCGCAACCCAAACCAGCGAGCGCCACGGCAGCCAGCAAAAGGAGCGCCCGGCAAAGCCTCCCCAGAAGAAGCTTCCGGTTGTCAAGGACGTGACTTTGCAGACGCATAAGGTAAACGAGCCTTTTCCGCCCAGCTTTGCGTCCGTTGCCAAAGAGGGTAACAAAAATTCAGAGTGGACTAAGGTGGCATCTAAGCGACCCGAGCCTGTCAGAACTAGGCAGCCACGTCAAAAAAATCAGGAGGACCCAACAAGGAGAGTTGTTGCTCGAAGTGGAGGGGAAAGCTGCTGCAAGCATGCCCGAATACAGGGGAGCTATCGAAGAATCCCTTCGGGAAATGGCTGCGCGGAGAGTGGCGCTAACCTGCAGCGGCATGGATGAGGCGACGACTGCAATGGAGCTTTATAGCTGCATGGCCTCTCAATTCGTAGGGATCCAGCTGAAACCAGAAGATATGGGTGGGTTGCGCAAAATGAGAGATGGGACCCAAGTGGCGACGGTTACGCTCAGCGTTAACGACGCAATTGGCGTCCTGAACAAGGGGTCAGTAAATGTTGGCTGGTCTCGTTGTCGCTACGGGCTACGGGCTACGGTCACAGGGCACTCAACTGCAAGGAGCCTGATCGCTCGGACTGCTGTCTCCGGTGCGGCGAACGAGGTCACAAAGCGAAGGGCTGTGTCAACCCGCCGAATTGCCTGATCTGCAACAGCGACGTAGACAGGAATCACCCGACAGGTAGCTTTACATGCCCTACCTTTAAAGCGAGCAGAACAAAAGGAGTCTTAAGTCGCGGCATCCATGATTAATATTCTACAGCTAAATGTCAATCACTGCGCAGCTGCACAGAGCCTTCTGTCCCAAACAGCGATAGAGCGCAATGCCGACGTCATGCTACTAAGTGAACCGTACGCCCCTGGTGTGGAAAATGCAGGTGTTCTTTTCGACTTCACTCGAAAGGCGGCAGTCATATGCTGCAGAAACCTCTACATAGGGGACCAGTAAAGTGTGCCAATGCGCGGCATTGCGTACGCTAAAGTGAAGGGTGTCCACCTATTTAGCTGCTTTGCCCCGCCTAGTGACAGTCCGGACCTTTTCGAGGACTTTTTTGACAACCTAATACACCACGCTAGAGGGCGCAAGCCGGTAGTCATTGCAGGTGACTTCAACGCCTGGGCAATAGAATGGGCAAGCCGGACATCTAACCTCCTAGGAAGGGCCGTTATCGATGCCATGAACCAGCTAGATCTGGTGCTGCTGAACGATGGTGGCAAGCCCACTTTTAACAACGACAGAGGTACATTCATTGACGTCACCTTTGTTAACCGAAGTCTAGCCTCCACTGCAAATTGGATGGTTCAGGAGGACGTAACTCTGAGCGATCATCACATTCAGCGCCCGCTCGTCGTGCATCACACAACGACAGGCAAGGAGTACCCTGGGGCAAGCATGGGACATCAGAAAGCTGGACAAGGACATGCTGGCCTTTAGCATCGAGCAAATGGAGTCAACAAACGGGCAGGCGGAATGCATGGTGGCGGCGCCTTTGAAGGTGCTGGAAGCTGCATGCGATGCCGCGAAAGAAGAAAAATCGCAAACCTCCGGTCTACTGGTGGAACGGCTCCCTCAACCAGCTACGCTCGGAATAAAGCCCAACAAAGCCCCTGGGCTCGATGGTCCCAGGTGTCGGCTGCCGCGAATTCTAAGCTAGAAATCTTCAGGGACACCTTTCAACAGTGCCTGATAGATGGTGTCTTCCCATCCCGCTGGAAGAACATGACGCTGGTACTGCTGCCGAAAGGAAAGGGTCCAACCAACGATGCAGGCAGTTTCCGCCCACTTTGTCTGCTGGACATCGTGGGAAAGCTCTTCTAACGCATCATATACGCACGTATTCACGTGATCACTGAGAGCCGCGATGGCCTACAAGGGCACCAGTATGGTTTCCGGAAAGGTAAAAGCACTCTCGACGCTCTCACTGCCATAAGAGATCTGGCCAAGACCGCTCTTGATGGAGACCGATGGCTAGGTGGCTCCAAGGAGTATTGCGCCATCATCACGCTTGACGTAAAATATGCGTTTAAAACGGCTGGATGGCCAAAAATCCTCGGGCCATGCGCAACATGGGTATACCTCGTTACCTCAAAATCATCATTGGCAGCTACTTTAAGGACCGTATACTTTGGTACGATACTGACGCCGGGCCAAGAAATCACCACGTCTCCGGGATGCGAACACAAAGAGGTGGATTACCACTTGACTCAATTTCTCACCGATCACGGCTGCTTCCGGGGTTCGCCATGTGGTCTCAGCCCTGTGCCTGTTCTGCAGCGACTCAGCAGAAACAGCGGAACATATCCTGCTGCACTGTGTTAGGTTTCGTACAGAGAGAGAGAACTCCGCTCAGCCCGAGAAACTTAATGCGCACTATGCTGGCGGACAAAACCGTGTGGGTGAGGGCCCATGGCATTATCATCGACATGATGAAACGTGTTCGCATTGATGAGACGGCTAGCAGACCCGTTGGATATAGAGCACCCCCGTGTGGTGACGGGGCAAGAATACCACCTCAGCGGGCTCGGATTGTCGTAAAAGGCGACTAAAGAGTTAGCAAAGGAGCGTTTCGCAGCAACGCAACAAGAGAGGGGTTGCGATCTGGCACCACATCCAGCTCACCGAAGTAGGAAGTCCCGGTGAGCGAAGCAAGGACTGGAGAGCGTTCGGAGGTTTTTGTTTAGTATGTAGGCGTAACTCTACTTGGAGAGTTATGAATCGTGCATGCCACGGACGGTGGATGGTATCTTTTGAAGACTATTTTTTCCTGCCGTATTTGTAATAAAAAAAAAAATATATATATATATATAAGAGATGTCTGCGAACAGCATACATACATATAATGAAGCATATACATACATATGCGAATAAATTCTTATTCTTATTGTGATGTTCATCGAGAGTAGACGTGTTTTCACTGAATAGTTTCGCAGACAAGATATGTCTCTAATTAAAATATTGTTACCCTCTAAACCACGGTTGGTAACTAGCGCGAAGTATTCCTCGATCTCCTCCACATATTTGCTCCACCGTTCTGGGCTGCTAGACAGACGTCTTTCCAACTGCAGGAACCGATTAGGTGCCATTTGATGAGATCTTCCCAGACCCATGGATGGATCTCGATAGGTTTTAAAGGGCAACCGCACTACGTAGCGGCCATACGATTGATGTAAAAGAGTCTTCTGGAAAAAGGACTCGGACCACAGGTTCTCGTCTGTTGTTGTATGGCGGTCTGGAACCGACGTGACCTCACAGAAACGCTTCAGCAATGCCTCGGTGTCCAAAAGCACTCGATGACCGTGGAACTAGGTTGATTCCCTGACTCCTTCATCACGTCTACAGAGGATCCACCCAAAGTGCGTATTGTGAGTTATGGGCTCGCCTGGCAAACCGATCCTGGTGTCGGGCAACATAATTTGCGCCAACATGTCCACTCGTAAAATGAGATCGACTCTGTTCGGCCGCGCGAAATGGGAATCAGTCAATGAGAGCCCTTAAATATGTCCCCAATTTTGTGGCGTGAAGCTCAGACTTGGCAGGCAGGAAGTAACTGAATTGAGAACGTATGCTGAATCAAACCCTAAAGTGCATGTGATTTGCTCAAGCAAATAATGCATCATTTTGTCAAGCTCATTATGTCCTTCCTCCTGTAACAATCCAAGGCTAGAAAGTTTGCGCAACGACGCAGGATATGGTCGCCGCCGCAGTGGTAACAGGCGCTCTCCGGTCGTCATGATCGCTCCTGTGCATTATGCACTCGCGCTCGTTTGCTCGGGTCGGTAGATCCTGAGCCATAATTAGAGTCGGTTTTCAATCGCATCCACTATGACCAGCCGGTCATTGAAAAATGATTCTTAATCCTTATAACATGGTGAGTCTCCTTGGGCAACCTCGATGCTACGTAATGTGCCAACCGGATAGAAAGCGTTCATGTGAAGCGAAAAAAAGAGACGAGGATTATTGTACATTTTAATCATCAGTCCCCAAGCCACAGTGTACTTTGTCTCCGTGAGCGGAATTTGTCGTATGTCATTATCGCGCCCTACTGGGAAAAACTCTTTGAGAAAGTGCAACCGTTGCACATTACTCAGCTTCTTTTTGTTGTGTATGAGGCTTGTGAAGGCGTCATAGTAGCTTGGCCAGTCCACACATTCACCGGAAAATTTGGGAACTGAGTCGGCGGAGGAGTCTCAGATGGAAGTTTATCTAATTTCTCTGGGACTGCGCAATAGGCGTTCATATAACGCTCACCGAATTCCGACTCGAAATTCTTCTCGGCATAGCTCTATCCCGCGAACCCTTCTATGTTCACGATCACGTAATCCGTGTCCCGAAACGCGTTACGCAGCTCTTCCACTTTCTCTAGACGCTTCATTAAATAAATCCTCGTTTTCCTCGACTGCGATCCTTCTTAAACTTTTTCAACGTCGATTTAAAGAACTGGTACCGATTTGCCTGCAAATTTACTAATTGCTCCAATGTCGGAGCCTCAGAATCCGATTTCATAATGACGAGTGTAAAAAACCAAACTTAACGCATCTCACCACACCAAATAATCATGTAATGAGAAAATTCGATAAATTCTTGTCCCGCACACAACTTGTCCACTTACTCCGATTGTGTCCTCCAAAACAATAGAAGCCAGCGTGGGGGCCAGCGGGGCCTAATTCCTTTCCCGTCCTTCGCCAAGCCGGGAATAGGCGTAGAAGAAGAAGCCGAATTCCAAAACAGCCGTTGCTGCGTCTATGTATCGCAGTTTTATTTTCAGGCAATTTGTCGAGTCGAATTGCAATCATTATAGTCTCTGTCAAAACAAAATATGAAACTAGGCATAGAGCATCTACTTGCCTCATCATTCTTCCTTCTCGTAATTTCCCAATCACGCTGTCCATCTGTACCATTGGAAAGTTGTCCTTTACAATTTTCTCGTTCCACTTGTAGTAGTCCCAGCACAAGTCCCAGTTTTTGTTCATTCTTTTTCGATACATGAACAATAGGTGAAGCGTACTCTGAAGTACTGGGCTTAGTTATTTTTTGGTCAAGCCACTCCTGAAGCTGCTCGTCAACTACCTTATTCTCTGTATAAGCAATACGTCGAGCATGCTGAAACTCTGATGCTTCGTCTGTAAGCAAAATCTTCATCTCGAATCATGAACGATTCTTTTCGGTTTGTACTCTCCTATTATACGTTCTACAACCTCTCGTTGCGAATATGGCAAATGCGACAACTCTACGTCAAGCTTGCTTGCTGTTTGCCCTGTAGATACCATGCACAAACTCTGATATCCATTAAATAATTCCATGCATGAACTTCGGTCCTTTATCTTCGGCTCTTTATCTTAAACATTTTTTTTAAGTCCTGACAAAAATTGCCTGTCTGATCTTGGTATGAACTCTTTACCATCTTGCGTGTTTCTACCATTTCATGTCTGACAACGCATACCATTTTGAACTGCCTGCACAATATTAGATGTTACGATGCAAAAGTGTCATCTACCTCCTGATCATCATCCACTTCGATTTCTTCATCATCATTAATATTCAAATTCATGCCATATAGAGCAAACAGATGAACAAAAACGAAATAGGAACAAAGCTTAATAAATGTTTTTATATTTTTTAATTTTGAATTAGTCTTGTAAATTTCTACCTATTTGCCAAAAAACTTTTTGGCACGCACAAGCCGCTTTTCTTTTATAGTCTGTTCGTAACTTGTTGTATTCTTCCAATTTATTGATGTTTTTACCAGCCTTTTTTCTTATTTTTTCTAAATGTATACCTTTATTTTTTTTAAGTAATATATTCTATTATATTATCCTCATTTAAATGTTTGATGTTGGTTAATGAATATTTGCGGACGCGTATCCGACCATTTCTAAATCAGTGTCCCAATGCTGTCCTTTGTCTGGTTCAGTCAACTTACCTATAATAGGACCAATGCTTCTGTTCACCCTTTCTATCTGACAATTAGCCTGTTTCGATCCGGTAGCTATCTTTTAGCCATATTTCTAGAAATTTCGCAGAAGTAAAACATGTTGAGCGACCAGAAATAATACATTTTGGCCTACTGTAAGCCCTTAAATAGTCTTTCAACGTTACTATTGCTTCCTTAGATTTTGTTGTTCTCTGCAGGATACAGTCGTACGAACGCGTCGATAATCACCAATATGTGTTTGTTTGACCTGCTATCAACAGGACCATAATGGTCTATGTGCACTGCATCAAATGGAATATTTACTTTGGGAATGTTTTGAAGGAATTCCTCTTCTTATCTTGACTTTTCAGAAAAAGCTATATATTTTAGACAATTGCTTATATGTATCTTGCATTTTTCGCTAACTTTGGGAAATCAGTAGCTCTTTGAAATCACCTCTACCATTTTGTCTAAGCCAACGTGTCCATATTGATCATGATAATTAAACAAAACATGACTTTCCTTTTCACTTGGTACATAAGATAAACTACTCCAATACACATTTCATAATCTTTAAGTTCTGATCTTTGAAGCTGCCTAGCTATAGTTTTGATCTTCGCATCTCTGCTTTGACAAATTATTAAATTTTCCTCAATTGAGTTAGTATGTGTGTATTTCTACCTAAGCGCATCCACGTGCTGCTTACCGGCCCTAACTCTAAGATTTAATCATAATCTTGCAGAAACGACGCCCACCTGCCTATTATTGGACTAATTCTTTTTTATTGAATGCTAGGGTAAAATAACTACAATCTGTCACTATTTTAAACTCTATTCCTTGAAGATAAATCCTAAACAAGAGAAAACGGGGAACTCGACCCCGACTATCTTATACCCGTTACTCAGCTAGTAGAAGTGCGAAGGAGAGTCTTCAACACTGACAGTGGGCGTGGCAAAAAGTTTTTGGAAAATCGATAGAAATTTACAAGACTAATACAAAAATGAAAAAATATCTAAACATTTTTCAAAAGTGTGGGCGTCGCAGTTTTGGGCGGTTTGTGGGCGTTAGAGTGGGCGTGGCAACATGAATCGACAAACTTGCGCTGCGTCTATGTCCCTGGAGTCTGTATGCTTAATCTCAAGCGTTCATACGGACGGACAGACAAACGGACATGGCCAGATCGACTCGACTATTGATCCTGATCAAGAATATATATACTTTATTTGCTTCTGTCGAAAAATCTTTTACAAATCGTCTAAAATAGGACCATAATTCAAGAAATCTCTGAACTTCATACTTTATGTCGGTACCGGATAATATCTTACTGCTGCATGCCTTTTGAGTCTGGTTTAATACTGGCTCCTAATATTACGTATCCTAAATATTTTATTTCGCTTGGAAGGAATTCCCATTTATCTATTTTTAATTCCAGTTTGTTACTGTCCAAGTTACGGGGTTTGGACTGTCGCCCGCTCTCCGCTCCCTCTTACGCTCTCCCGCTCTTCACCACAGAGTCTCCAAGGAGTCTCCGCTGCGCTTGGGAGAGCCTAACTAATTAGAATAAGCACCAGTGTAAAAACTAATTTCGCCGAAAAAAACATACGCCCTGTCGCGCCCGCGCAATTACGAAAAGTCTAGTGTTCGCTTTTCTTCGAGTGTTTCTATTTCAGCATATTTGGAAAATTCCAGGACAGCAGCCCCCTACAACCCGAACATTCGAGCCAGATCACCTGGATTTTCAAGTTGGTCCACTAGCGAACAAATTACAAGATAAGTACGAAATTTCCATTCCTTTTAATTGCCGGTCTGCAGCAAAAGGTTCGAAAATCCAATTTCGTTCAATTTGCTGTAAGATTTATTGTCAAATCTAACGGATTTTTCCGACAAAAGGCAATTAAAGAAAAGTACTTATTCATTCCCACGGTCGCCGCCATATTACCCACCGTTCTCCTTTCACCCTCATTCGTGAAAATTTCTAAGTCCAAATTTCCGAATATATTTAAATATTCATCCAGTCCGAAAAGTGCAAAATTCCAAATGTGAAAAAGTGAAAATAATTTGTGCCAAGTTCAGTGAAAATTTCTAAGTCCAACAACACATACCCTCTGGCCATTCCAAATAAAATATTAATTAAACATTTACCCGCCAGTTCAACATATATTACATCAACATATATTACATCAACATTTATTTCATCAACATATATTACATCAACATATACTACTTCCATATACATTGCAAATATTACATCTACATATATCACATATACATTACATATATATATTATATCCACATATACATTACATCCACATATATTACCGACATACATTGCGCATATTATATGCATTCCTTTTAAACATATACCAAAGTTTAAATTGTTTCCCGTCGGCAAATCCAAACCACAAATAAAATTTATTCCAAGTGCCGACGCGGAAAAGGCGTTTTGTTTTCCATAAATTTTTTTCGTAAATTTCCAAATTAATTTCCGAGCAATAAATTAAAAGCGGTTTTTTTCCTCTTTATTTATTTATTAAATTATTTTTTAAATTTTCAAAAAAAATTTAAAAAAAAACTACAAGACAATAATTTTTTCATCCATAAATAAATAATACGACCGCCAAATATAAGTCGTTCACCCGACAAATATTTTTTCCTGTATTGGTTGGATATTAATTTGTGTTTGTTTTAATTATACCATTCAATTTTTTCCGTTTCCAGTTGTAAACAAAAAAATAAAATTTTCTACGTTCCAATAAACATTTTTTTTCACCGTGTTCAACATTCCAATTGTTCCAACCGTAAATCACAGGTCATTTATACAATTCGCTGTTCACTCCGAGTCACCTGTCCAATTAGTCGAAACTACGGCGTTTCCACTTCGTAAATTTTACACCACTTTCTCACCCATTACATCCTATACGGTCTTCTTCCGCTGCTTTATACCGTTCACGGCGGCAAGCTTAAATTTATTAAGTGCAGTCTAAGGAATCTGTCTACATTTTCAAAAGTGTGACCGGGCTCCAAAGCCGCTTCCCTTCCATTTCGCATTTCTTCGATTATGCCCATCGGGAACGATAAGAAGAAATTGTACGCTGACAAACCCAGGTCTATTTTTTCAACACAAGGGCCCAAGAGTCCAAGAATCCCAAGCATTTCGGTGAAAACGCCTGCGCAGATTTCCGACGACTGTGCTACTCCATCCAAAGCCACAGTACAGCGCACAGCTAAAAATTTCTGACCGCTTAAGCGAATTTGAGGCTCAGATTAACACTCCGGAATCCGCAGCTCCAACCGTCACGAGCTTAGCGTCCGTCGCGACCAAGTCCGAACCCTATGGGACAAGGTTGAAAAGGAATTCGACCTCTGCTCAGAGTGCCTTGTGTCAGCAGGCGAAGCAGCAGCAGGCTACATGCCTATTCTCAGGGCTAAATACAGTTATTGCTATTCAGTCTATGAAAGGTGTGTTGCCCAGCTTGTTGATAAAATCGAGCAGGGCACGTCTCAGTCCATCCCAGCCGCGAACGCTGCGCCCCAGGCCTACATTTCCTCTGGCTGTCGGTTGCCTCCATGCGATACAGAAGTTTTCGCAGGCGACTATCTTCGCTGGCCGACTTTCCGGGATCTTTTCACAGCCATTTATATCAATAATCCACGGCTGACTTCGGTTGAAAAGTTATTCCATTTAAATGCCAAAACAAGTGGCGACGCGCATGCCATCGTTTCGACTTCGCCTCTTACCAACGAGGGTTTCCGCTCTGCGTGGGAAAACCCAATAGAGCGTTTCAAAAATAAACGATTGTTGGTAAACAGTCAATTGAAAATACTGTTTAATGTGCAGTCGATACCACAGGAATCTGGGCGGCCTTAAAGGTACTGCAAAGTACTGTTCAAGGTTGCTTGACTGCCTTAGAACTGTCAGGCATCAACACTGAGAACTGGGACTGCCTGCTGGTATATCTGTGTTCATCCAAGCTCCCGAAGATAACTCTCTCCTTATGGGAGCAGTCGCTCCATAAGAAAGCCGACATCCCGACATGGGCAGAGCTGAACACCTTCCTCACAGAACGTCATCGAACCCTAGAGGCCATCGATGATGTGAGACCGTCCGTACCAAGACAGTCGCACTCCAAAGCGATGAACTCAAGTGGGCCCTCTAGAAAACTAAATTCCTATGAGACGAAAGTGGCTCCAAAATCGAAAAGTTGCGACTTGTGCAACAAGGAAAACCATGTATTTTCGCGTTTTCTCCAAATGTCGGTTGATGACCGGTCAGCCTACATTAAACGGAAGCAGTTATGCTTAAACTGCTTTGCAAAGGGACATCAGCTACGTGAGTGCAAAAGCACGCACAATTGTTTTACTTGCCGTGGCCGGCATCACACGTTGTTGCACCGAAACAACCCCTTTTCCAGCAACTCAAGCCCTTCAAATCCTGCAAGGCCAATTTCCGCAAATCAGGCCAATTTCGTTCCAAATGAGCAAGCCGGTGTTCAAAATTATTTCGCCACGGGCTCAAGAGCTATCCTTCTTGGCACTGCCGTAATCAATACTTCCCATCTTGGCACTAACTTTAAGGCGCGCGCTCTGATCGACTCCGGATCAGAGGCAACATTCATAACCGAGCGACTGCTCAATTTTATTAGATTGCCATTCCAGGTGGTTCAAGCCCAAGTCTCAGGCTTAAACCAAACAGTAGCCGCTCAGTCCAAGAAGCTCTGCAGTTTTACCATCCGATCTCCGACTAGGCCCGCGTTGCAGTTGGAGACGACGGCCTATGTCCTCCCTCAACTAGCCGGAAATCTGCCTTCCTACCCAATTCCGCAAAATTTCCTTCGGGATCTTCCCGATTTTCCACTGGCGGATCAAAAATTCTATGAGAGCGCACATTTCGGCTGGGTACATTTTCGGCCGGGTACTAACTGGGCCAGTGTCAGCCTCAGCACAGCCTCCAGCCCTTCATCGAATGATACCAGTTTAAATGATATCCTTCATGCTGGCCGTCTTACAGTCCGACTTGACCATTCAAATTCTGAAGTGGCGCTATTTCCGATACGTGTTCAGCGCCGATATCGAAAAAATGTATCGGCAGATCTGGGTATATCCGAAACACACTCCATTCCAGCGAATACTTTTCCGTAACAATAGAGGGGAAATCAGAGATTTCGAATTGAAAACAGTTACCGTTGGAGTCAATTGCGAGCCTTTCCTGGCCATCCGAGTACTGCAGCAGCTAGCAGCTGACGTAGAACTCAGCCATCCAAAAGCTAGCAATATCATTCGAAATTTCATGTATGTGGATGATGTTCTAGCCGGAGCGGAATCCACGGAAGAAGCTAAACTCATGGTGCAAGAGCTCCGAGACGCTCTGAATTCCGCCGGATTTCCATTGAGGAAATGGACCTCCAACCAAAAGGAAGTTTTAGCGGCCATTCAGAGCAACCATCTATTAAATACTGATTTTCTCGAGATCGATGCAGAAAGCACTGCCAACACCCTCGGTATTCGCTGGAAGGCCACCTCCGACGAATTCTTCTTTGTTCCGCCAGAGTTGGCTATTGAAACGTCCTTTACAAAACGCCAAGTCCTGTCCCAAATTGCCAAATTGTTCGACCCTGCAGGCTGGTTAGCGCCGTTTATCGTTCGAGCTAAAATTGTCATGCAGGAGATTTGGCTGCAGGAGCTTGGGTGGGACGAAAACATTCCAAATGAGCTTTTTCAGCGATGGCTTAATTTTCTCCGAAGTTATTCGGTTTTAGAGCAGATACGCATTACACGCTGGCTATCGTTTCATCCAGATTTCATGGTCGAGCATCATGGATTTTGCGATGCATCGCAAAAGGCTTATGGGGCGGCAATATATGTCCGCGTAGAAGTGGGCAGCACCATTATGGTGCAACTCCTAACCGCGAAAACCCGGGTAGCACCAGTCAAAACGGTTTCGCTCCCAAGACTGGAGCTGTGCGGAGCGTTATTGCTTTCCGAAATGGCTGCAGCCGTCATTCCGCAGATGCCTACGATTAACTCCGAACTTTACTGTTGGACGGACTCCACGATAGTGCTTGCATGGTTAAGCAAGACAGCGTGCCAGTGGACCACATTTGTAGCCAATAGGGTGACGAAGATCGCCCAGGCCACAAAAACAGAGAATTGGTCTCATGTTTAATCTGAGCATAATCCAGCAGACCTGTCAAGTAGAGGAGTTTCCCTCCAAGATCTAGCCGATAGCCAGTTATGGTGGCACGGACCGACTTGGTTGCAAAATCCACGCAACCAATGGCCAACTCAGGTCGACAACGCTCCGGTGACCGACCTCAAGAAGCGTGCTCTAAAAGTCCATCTCGCAAAAGCTCCTTCTGAAGAGTTGTTGGCACATTTCTCCAAGCTTGAGAAAACTCTACGAGTCCTTGCTTATGTTCATCGCTTCATTCAGCGGTGCAGGAAGCAAACATCTCCATCTGATGTGCATCTGCTGGCCACTGAAATCGCCGCCGCCGAGCGGTTCCTAATTTCGAACACTCAGCGCATAGAATTCCCTGTGGAATATCACTGCCTAAGTGAAAAGCGTCCAGTCCCAAGTTCAAGTGCCATCCTAAGCATGAACCCGTTTCTAGATCCGCAAGGACTGATCACGGCGTGCGGCCGTGTGGCGGCTTCCAAAAGTGATTCTTCCGTATAACTGCCTGCTTTCTCGCCTCCTTTCACTCATCGCATAACTCTCCATGGTGGTAACCAGTTAATGGTGCGCCTCGAAACACTGGATTCCGAGAATTAAAAATCTGATGAAAGCAGTAGTAAATTCGTGCAAAGTATGTGTGATCCACAAAAAGCGGTTGCAAAGCCAACTGATGGGTGTCCTGCCCAAATAAAGAGCATCGTTCTTCCGACCATTCACGTATACTGGCATGGATTACGCCGGTCCGTTCGATATAAAGAACTATACGGGAAGAGCATGTCTTATTACAAAGGGGTATGTGTTAGTTTTTGTTTGTTTCTCCACCAAGGCCATCCATTTAGAGCCTACATCTGACTTAACGACCGAAAAGTTTCTTGCCGCTTTCGCTCGTTTTGTATCCACGTCAAGTCCAGTCAGTCAATGGCAAAACCTTTGTTGGCGCTGCCACCCTGCTTTCCCGCGATTTCAAGCCGTAAAAGAGTCGGTGACGAATGCCTATAGTCATCAAGAGATGCAATGGCAATTTATTCCTCCGGGGGCACCCCATATGGGAGGCCTTTGGGAAGCAGGCGTAAAAAGTCTTAAGACGCTATTTTGCAAATGCACTGCACTCCACGCTCTTGGCAAAAATAGAAGCGTGCCTTTACTCCAGGCCGCTCTCTCCTATGTCTGAGGATCCGACAGATTTGCTGGCTCTGACGCCAGGTCATTTCCTTGTCGGGGGACCCCTTATGTCCACGGTGGAACCCGAAGTAAAGGGAGAAACGAAATCCATTCTTAATCGGTGGCAGCATTTGAAAGCTCTCCATCAGCAGTTCCGTGTGCGATGGAAAGAAAAGTACCTTAAAGAACTCCACAAGCGCACTAAATGGCAGGCCGCGTCCAAAAATCTCCGCATCGATGACATGGTCGTCATCAAGGACGACAACTTACCCTCTAATGAGTGGCGGCTCGGCAGAATTGAGTCTGTTTTCCCAGGAGCCGACGGCAACGTCCGTGTAGTAAATATCCGTACTGCACGTGAAGAAGTTAAACGTCCAGTGGCAAAAGTGGTGCTTTTGCCGACGGAGTCTTCCGAATCTCCACAATAATAGGCGCTCCTCTCGTCCTTAGTTGTAGTTCACTAGCACTAATCATCTATTATTTTTCATTTCGTTTTCGATCTCCTTTCGACATTCAACTACGCGCAGCATGGCCCCTCGTCAACAAAACGCACGCAGTGCTCGTGCCTTGGAGAGCAGACGTACCCGAGGTACTCAATCCTACCGATGCCGAGTCTGCCGCGGTATCCATCCTCTTCCTCTTGAGCGACACAGTGGTGTCCAAGTTCCGGGACATCACGCTGGCTGATGACCAGTTCCATCGTCCTGCTACCGTCTCCATGGTCTTAGAAGCAGATGTTTATCCAAAGGTTATCCAATCCGGATTCCTGACCTTCGACGAGGGAATGCCGGTCGCTCAGAAAACTGTTTTTGGGTGGATCGTGTCCGGTGCCTGCTGCCTGACTTTTCTATGCGTATGTCCCAATTTATTTTCATTTCCCATTTTACAGATGGACTTCCATTAATCTGTTTATAAATTCAATTTACACTTCTCGTTTCGCTTTTACATAAAATTTATTAAAAATGTCTATTAATCTGTTCATAAATTCAATTCACACTTCTCGTTAATGTTTAACTAGTTCCTTTACATTGGATCGAGGTATTAAATTGATAGTATTTCTAACTAAAAGTTTCCGTAATAAGGAGTTCCTGGCTTCCTTGCTTTCATTTCGTTCGTTATGTTTTGACTTGAAGTTAACTCGGTTAGGAAATTGTTCCAATTTGCCATATTCCGTATCATTAATTTTGTTCATTACTCTGTCATCTTTAAATATGCTAACGAGATTATTTGAGCAATGTCGCAAAAAAATTCCCTTTATTTGAACAATTTGAGCAATAATTTTCCGAATATCTATTATTTGAACAAACTTTATCTGAAAATCTATCATTTGAACAATCCTTTTCTGAATATCTATCATTTGAACGAACAATCGTTTTCTGACTATCTATAACTTGCAACATAATTTCCACAATTTCTATAATTTGAAACATAGTTTTCAAAATTTTTTATCATTTAAACTATATTTCCAACACTATCTTAATGTTACAAATGTTCATAAAATCTCGTCACAAAACGGTTCCAAATGGCATCGATCTGTTTCTCACAATAAATAACTCAAAATGGATTATTTCTTTATTGTTAATGACATAACATGATATTTTTCCAATTATCTAAAGGGCTAGCGTTTAAGCCAACGTTCTGAACCGAAATAAATCTTAAACGGAAACTGAACCGAAATACATCTTCCTCTCAGTACAGTTGTACCCCAGATAATCCTGCCACATGAGCGGCGAAATGCTCAAAAGCGTTGCAATCGAAGCACCTCTTTGCAGGCATCGAACCATGTCCATTCTCGATCGAAACTTTGGCACGTCCAGACGAATAAAATAATGGTTTATGTAGCGAAACCTTGGCAAATGCTTCAAACAGCTACGCAGACCAGTTAAAACATTGCTTGTGTGCCTGTTGTCACAGGAGGGAGTCGGGAAAGCCTTCAATGATGTTGTCGATTGGCTATTCATGGTCCATCCGAATCTCTGTAGCCAGCGCCGTTTTTTCTTTGAAGTATGTGAAAAAATCTTCTAACGGTTTCCATTTGCGCTCTTAAAACTTGCGCCGAGGTATGATTACCATTACCATGGAAAGCTTCTCCAAGTTAAAATAGAATTTCCTGAACCGAACGTCAGCAAACGTTCGGAAGAGTGCAACCAAATTTGAGCATGGTCCTTTACCTTGGACATTACCAGCATGGCACTTATCACTTAGCTTAAACATCTTTGTGACCGCGTTGAGCTGTGCAATCCATGTGCTGACATTAAGTTTGTTGTTAGAAGCACCGTCGAATATTGAAAGTATTTTCTTGGCCACTGCTAGCAACGTTTGCTTTTTGGCAGTTGTTTTCTCCGCCAGCGATATCTCGATAGTGTGTAATATAAAAAACACTGAATACGCTACAGACGATATAACAGCAGACCTAAAAAGCATATCTTCCGTTCTGTAATGACGGCATTCGCATGACTGAAGATATAATGGGAATAATTCAGACAATCTACCGAAGCCACTTCAAAGGAATCAAAGCTCGAACAGCTCTTAAGCCGAAGAAGAAGAAGCACATCGTAACGCTCTAGAAAATTAATATCAAATATCAATATCAAAACAAGAGAGAACGCTATAGTCGAGTTCCCGACTATCTGATACCCGTTACTCAGCTAGTGGAAGTGCGAACACTGACAGTTTTTGGCGGTTTGTGGGCGTAAGAGTGGGCGTTGCAAAAAGTTTTTTGGCAAATAGATAGAAATTTACAAGAGTAATACAAAAATGAAAAAATATCAAAACATTTTTCAAAAGTGTGGGCGTGGCAGTTTTGTGCGGTTTGTGGGCGTTAAAGTGGGCGTGGCAAAAAGTTTTTTGCAAATCGATAGAAATTTACAAGACCAATACGAAAATAAAAATATATCAAAACATTTATTAAAAGTGTGGGCGTGGCAGTCTTGGGCGTTTTGTGGGCGTTAGAGTGGGCGTGGCAACATGAATCGACAAACTTGCGCTGCGTCTATATCTCTGGAGTCTGTGTGCTCTCAACATTCTAGCTTTGGTTGTTCCTTAGATCTCAGCGTTCATACAGACGGACAGACAGACAGACGGACGGACAGAAGGACATGGCCAGATCGACTCGGCTATTGATCCTGATCAAGAATATATATAGTTTCCTTCTGCCTGTTACATACTTTTCAACGAATCTAGTATACCCTTTTACTCTACTAGTAACGGGTATAACACCTGTCAGACACGTATTATTTCCCAAGAATGAAGAAAAAATAACAGCGAACTCAATAGTCGAGTTCCCCGACTATCAGATAGTGGAAACACATAAGATAAATTTCAACAAAAAACAAAATGTGACAAAACAATCTACGAGTATCATGAATATTTATACATTTGGTCAATCACTGTAAAGTTTGAAAGTTCATGCTGGTGCAGCTACAGATAAAGTTTATACTGTCTCACCATACAGAAGTACCGTTAACGGTGAGATAAAACGCTTCCCATTAACACCTCCACCTGAGAATTTGATTTATTTCTGCTAATGCCCCATCTTTTAGCATATAACGATCTATTAAGACTGAGCTGTCCTCGGCATTTTAGATATCTAGTCGGCTTGGGGTGGATCAGCAAAAGAAAGAACCGCCACGGTAAAATGCTCGTATGCTATTGAAAAATAATTAAAATTCGCGTACTATATTTATGGACAAAAAGGGAACGAACAGAAAAGGCTAGTATAAAAATAGAAAAGAAAAAAAAAAATAAAGAGGGAGAAAATAAGGGATACACTTGCCAACATCACTTCTTCTATCACGCAAGTCTGCGTAATGCCCACCCTTCCATGATCCTTATGGTCCTACAAATTACACTTAGGATCTCTTGAAGTGACTACATTCTACTCATTCCATGACACTTTGATATCCATGACCCCCGGATAAGGAGATATTTATCTAAAATTCATTTTGATAACCTTTTATTAACATATTAATTTATAAACTATCCATTTCATGTTCATCTCAGTTCTATAAATATATATTTTTGACATAATTCACCTAAATTCCTATTTCATTTCTCGTTATATCTTTAGTTTCACAATTAGTTATGTATAGATAAATGTATATAAAGAAATTAGCTATATATATATAAGTATAGTAAATTATTGGCAATGAGATAAATGTTGCTGGAAAAAAACTGGGTTATTCTTATATAGAAGCAGTGTAATTCAATAATTAAGAGGTATGATATAGTAATAGTAATAATAATAATGACATATTTAATAATAAGAATGAAACATGGGAAGGTATATTGCGGTAGTACGTTAATCCAAATTCTTCGTTTTCATGCATGCAAAAAAAAATGCATAATTCCATGCGAAAGACGAAAGGCGTAATCAAAACAAACCTTATTTTAATGCGAAACAATTACTTCAGCTTCTAAAGCGCATTGCGTATTGCCGATGACGAAATAACTAAATAAAGGGTAGAATGCAAAATTATATATGATAAAGCAATTCCGGTAGGCGAAAGATCTTTGGCTGCGGCGATCGGCTGGGAAAAACAAAAGTTCTTGCTCATGGTTACAAAGTTAGATCGTCGTCGGTTTTTTTTCCTTTTTATATATATTTTTTTTTATTTTGGTAATATAATCACCTTATTATTTAGGAATTGTTTTTTTTTTATGTTTGTTTGATTTTTGATTGCGGAATTATTCTTTTTTTACATACTTTTCTTTTCACTTTGTATACTACTTTTCACCCGTTTACTTCAACAACATTTTTCTCTTATTTGATTGCTTTTTTTTCATTTTCATGATCCCTATACAGTAACAATTTTTAAACTTTAAGCGAATTGGTTTCGTAATTAACCCATTGGTCGAACTGTCAGGTGATATCGGTAAATATCGCTAAGGAGAATGGCACTAGTCGCAAAGTAAGAGCTTATTAGCATGGTAGCTCGACGTCATATCGCCTGCACTGGCTAGCAGCTACGTTTTCGTTTCTTTTCCTTTATTAAATCTCTTTTGGTTTATTTTTGCAGGCGGCACAGGTAATGCTTTTGGGACAAGCTAGGGTTTTCAAAAATCCATTTTATGACGTCATCATTGCTTATTTTTTTCTTTACATTTTTTCTTGCTGGTCAATTGTTTAACGACTACGGCTACGGCGCTGCGATGATGGCTTACTTTTCCGCTTAACTTTTGCCTATGGGACTGCTCACAAGGTGCCACGCTATAATTTTTTTTCCAAAATAAAAAATCGACAAAAAAAATAAAAAATAAAACCAAAAAATCACTTCCTAATTATTAAATATTTACCCTGCATTCAGGCCTGGCATCTATTGCAATACAACTGCTCTTTCTTTCCCACTGGCTTTTACTACTTGTCGCGTGGATTTTTTTTCTTTGTCATTCTATTTTTTTTTTTGTTTTAGCATACTCACGGCTTGCACTCATATTGTTGTTATTTGAAACACATTGCTAATGCAATTCAATCAAGACCAAAAAAAAACCAATTACTCCCAGAAGACAACTGCTCTCGATGATGGCCAAAGTGGAAAAGAACGATCTGGATGCGTGGGCTCAGAAGGTTACCCCAGATCGGAAATATAGATCCGTCAAAGTTGACAATTATGACAGTACACTGGCAGCCAGAGAACTACCCTATTTTCGACGTTGCACTATGGGGAATTTGACCTGTTTTTTTGGCATAAATGTATTTTTTAAAGTGTTTCAAATTTTGAAATTTTTTTTTTTAACATATTAAGAATTGATCAAAGATTTATAATCTGTAACGCAAATGTTAAATTGACAGTCCACTGTTAAAATTAACAGCTGTAAAGTCAGCTGTTGCAAACACAAAGCACATGCCATCGGAGAGCTTCTTTTTTTAGTGCTTACTAAAATTAATATTTCTTGAACCACAAGGCCTAAACCCGTCAAATTTGAAATGAATACTCATTCTTGAGGTGTGTACTATGTGTTTCTACTAATATGTTGCTTAGTTCGTGCGCGTTAACTTAACAATTTGTATATTTATCAAGTGATGTTCTCGTCCAACTTTGAAAATAAAAATTCAACTTTGAATAGAGTTTTAAAAAATTGTTCAAATTTGTTTAGTAAGTGTGTTAGTCCATGCTGTAGAGTGATTAATTCCCTATTTAGAACACATAGGTTTCATTTGCAACGCGTTGCCAGTACGGCAGGTCTCAGTTTCCCGCCATAGATGGCGCCACCCTATCTTGATGGACTATCCATACAAATGAATTTCTGGTCATGTCTAGTGTATTTTATAGTTTTTTTTCGTATATAAACTTGACAAGCCCTTTCTACAACTTTCCCAAGTTATTTTATCTTGGCTGACAGATTATGGCGCATAGAAAAAAGTTATCCATCTGTCTTATCCTCGACAAAGAACCCTACCCCTAGCCATCACTTCTGATAGCAAAACGAGAGTTTTCCATCACTTAATTACCTCGAAAATTTCCCTCAAACTCACGCAAGCGAAGGGGCCCACTCCCCACGCACACACACACCCACACACACCAGAGGCTGTTGCATTTAATTTGCCCAATTTATATCATCTGGATCCGGTGCAGCGTGTTGTTACCGACCGAATTACATGCCGGCATTGCCATTTTAGTTAGCTAATTAAAAGTTTTTGTTCTCACGCTTCGCCGCCGCTTTGGCGAAACATTTAACATAAATTGTAGGAATATTTTTTATCTATGGCGTGATAACCATCGCTCCCTCTCTTTCTGTCTATTTGCTGTCCCTTTTCGGAAGGGGAGGTAATCTGGGAACGCATAATTCAAGATCGCAGGCTCGCAGTTCCTCTTCCCGTTATGCATGTTACATTATCTACCCAAACCTCGCACATAGCGGCAGCGGCAGCGGCAACTGACGGAAATTAAAAATACGCGCTGCAATGTTGCAAGCACCCAACATGAAGCCACGTTATCAAAATCTGCGTGTGCGTGGGGGTGATCGCTGGATGGAAAAAGGGACGGGATGGATGTTTAGAGGAGCGTGGAGAGAGGTAAGGAAGGGCGCATAAATTTGCAATATTCTTGGAGCTGCTCTCAAATGCCAACGACGTTTAAACTGCTCTTTACTTTATTTAGAGGTGTGTGGGTGACTTCCCTGGGTGTGTGTGCTGGCAGCACAACGGCTCTCGGAGAAGAAGCAGAAATGTCGACTAAAGGGAAATTTAGGGGCTTTAAGGCCCTCAGCGTAATTAGATAGATTTGGTGATATATCATATCTTTGAGCCAATAAGTGTGCTACACATTTCAGTCCAAATAATTAACACGACAGAAGTCGAATGTTTTAATAAAAAAATCAAGTTACTAAGCAGTTTTTCTTTAATTTTAAGGAGTGTTTGTTTAAGATCTATATGGAAATTTAAATTTTCCACTTTTTATGTTGCATTCCACGTCGACACGACTCTCCTGTTGTACTTCCCTCAGCTCTTTGACGCTGCGTTTCAACAACCCAACGGCTTTAATGCCTTTTAGCCGGAGGTGCTCTTCTAATATGTGTGTGCAGGGCAGTGGCGGGGGCGTGGAATGGGGAAAGGGAAAGGGCTTTACTTTGCTTTTCCAGGCCGCAACGTAAACATTTTTGGAAAATAATGAAATGCCTCGAAATAAAAAACACAGAGAGTGTTGAGGCAATGAGCGTTTTCACTAGCCAAAACCAAAAAGGTAATATTTAAATTTATATTTTAGGTACATTTTTATACCCGTTACTCGTAGAGTAAAAGGGTATACTAGATTCGTTGAAAAGTATGTAACAGCCAGAAGGAACCGTTTCCGACCATATAAAGTATATATATTCTTGATCAGGATAAATAGCCAAGTCGATATGGCCATGTCCGTCAGGGACATAGAAGCAGCGCAAGTTTGTCGATTCATGTTGCCACGCCCACTCTAACGCCCACAAACCGTCCAAAATTGCCACGCCCACACTTTTGAAAAATGTTTTGATATTTTTTCATTTTTGTATTAGTCTTGTAAATTTCTATGGATTTGCTAAAAAAAACTATTGGGCACGCCCACTCTAACGCCCACAAAACGCCCAAAGCTGCCACGCCCACACTTTTGAAAAATGTTCTGAAATTTTTCATTTTTGTATTGGTCTTGTAAGTTTCTATCGATTTGCAAAAAAACTTGTTGCCACGCCCACTATAACGCCCACAAACCGCCAAAAACTGTCAGTGTTGAAGACTCTCCTTCGCACTTCCACTAGCTGAGTAACGGGTATCAGATAGTCGGGAAACTCGACTATAGCGTTCTCTCTTGCTCAATATGTTTTTTGCCACACAGGGCTGTAATTTATAAAAACGACGGCAGTGCACGGGTTCGGTACGGACCGAACCGATTGAATGTAAATGTTTATCACAGCAGTAACGGTGTGATAAATATTTACTATGAAACTGACATTGCTATGCAAATTGCAAATCACAAGATAAAGATTTAACAGCTGTGCTCGCTCCCTATTGACAGACAGAGAAACACAGCACAAAGGGGAATGCAAAATATATTGCTGTACAGAGCAATGTACAAGAGTGATAAAAATAAAATAAATCAAATTTGTGATGAGCTGCTGATGGCTTTGGGCTGCATAACCAAACATCTCCCCTCCCGTTGAAGGACACGGGATGATAACCTCATCCTGTTTGGGTCGAACGGTAGGTTTAGCGATGGCTCTATTGAAGATTCCAGGGGCAGTTTTGAGAACAGCAACTCGAGCGACGCTATCGGGTCCAGGGATCAGATTGTTTACTCGAGCTAGTGGCCATACGACATTAGATATTCCCGTCTCCGACGCCTCCAGAACATTTGCTGGTACTTGCTGCCAGCGATCCAATCAGTTGAGATGTAACTTTGTAAGGTCAGGCTCAGCAAAACAAGACGAGGGAGGCCGTGCCTAAGAAGTGCGCTGGCGTAAGTACTTCAAAGTCGTCAGGGTGTTCTGAAAGAGGAACTAAAGTTCTTGAATTAATTATTTCCGAAATGTGGCAAGTGTGCGTGCGCAGGTCATCAGCGGTAAAAACGGCATTGCCATAAGCATCGTGGTGATGTGATTTGTTCAGGAACATACGTTTAAGATCCTCAGCTTATTCCGAGCGCCAACAAAATTTGTGGCGTTGTCCGACCATATGCGTGCAGGCTTTCCACGAGTCAGTATAAATCGACTCAATGCATAAAGAAATGCAGAAGTGGAGAGATCCTGCACCAGCTCAAGGTTTACAGCCTTTGTAGAAAAGCATATAAGGATGCAAATATAGCACTTGATGTGTACTTTGTTCCGTACAGGATTTTTGTAATAAAATGGGCCGCAAAAGTCCAGACCAGTGACCTTCAAGGAATGTGAAGCTGTTACGCGGTCCTCAGAAAGTTCACCCATAATGTGACCAGCTTTATGTGGCTTGGCTCGAAAACATATGATGCATTTGCTGACTGCAGTGAGTAGCGAGAAGTGCGCGAGATCCAGAATGCAGATTGCGACGAAGATAGTCGAATATGATGGAACGAGTGACAGGGTGCTGACATGGCAATATTAATGGATGCTGTCATAGTCCAACGACGAGTGCTTCAGTCTTCCACCAAATCGCATGAGTTGTCAATTATGGGTGCGAGAGATGCAATTGAGCTCGACGATTTTACTTGTCGACTGTTGAGCAGGGCAATATAGAAAGGTGTGCCATTTGAATGGAGCGAATGATAAGTTTCATGCCTCCGGTGAGATGATTAAAATTCAGACCGGGGTGCCTGATACGATAACGAAATTTGAAAATGTATCCAAAAACATGCTTCAATTTTTGCCATGAGTTGCCAAATTTACAAATTTACTGTTACAGCAATAAACAGGTCATAAAAATAAACCAAGCTGCTGGACTTCCAGCATCAGTTGAGCGCAGAAAAGGTGAGCTACTCGTTGACTTTGAGACATGGAGACTATGTAGATGCATCTTCCATATGCGTCAATGCTGGCATCACTGAATCCATGGATTTCGACAACGCTATATGGTACCATTGCGAGACGAGAAAACTGCAACTTCTGGGTGAGGCAGATATCAGCAGACAGGATTTTGGCCTTCGTTATAACGGGGCAGATAATACCAAGAGTGTCGTATAAGCAAGCAAGACAGAACGCTTGCTGGGTTTTAGAGCTGCTTTCATAGGCGATGTGGAGAATAGCAGTATATCCGAGATTGAATTCCGGGCGATACCAAGACTTTTGGTAGAAAGAAATCCTTTTCTGAATTGGGAAACTGCTTCAAAGTACCATTTGAGCACCATTTTCATAATATTTAAATTACCTTTATCCAGTAATACAATGGTCTGTTGCATTATCTCCAAGACTTTTTTGGTTCGGTCGAAACTTTAGCGGCAATTGAAAACGACGATTTTTCGTCTTCTGCTAGCTTTTGCATGGCTCTGATAGATAGATAGAAAGGAAGCTGGCTTTGTTCCGTAGGAGACGTTATCAAGCTTAAATACTTATACCTTTCTTTGGGGTGTGTCACGCCACAAAATGCATTGTAAATAGCTGCCAGGTTCCTTCACCCGGACACATCGGTACATCTTACAGATGTCACCAGATAAAGCAACAGGGAAGGTTCGAAACTGTAACAAAGTGCGAAACAGTTTGGGCTGCAATGTGGGGCCTGCCATGATTATTTCGTTCAAAGAGTATGCAAAAGAAGTTTTGACAGACCCATCATAGACAACACCTAGCTTAGTTATTGTGCTGTCTTTTTTGAAATTGCAGTGATGCGGCAAATAAAACTTGCAGTTTCTGGGAGTTTTTGCTTCCTGTAAGAGATATTGGTGCGACAGTCTTCTGAATTGTGGGCAACCAAAAATTATATGTTGATGGCTTTCCCAGGCACATTCGGTCGTCGAAATAGAGAACCAGAAGGCCACTCAGTTCCGCCTAGTTGAACAAGAAATCTCTGGAATCTTGGGTCTACTGAGCTCCATTAGTACAACATACAGGGTCTACTGAGCTCTATTAGTACAACATACAGGCAACTCACTTCCTATTTTATCGAGGTCCAATTCCTCCAGGTAATCATGCCTCAAGGTGAACGAAGCCTCTGTTTGGTATATTAAATCCAGCTTTAAATGCAAACCATCATCATTAACGGCAGTGTTAATAATTAATTAATTCGGCGGTTATACTTGCAACAATTTGTTAGCGTCGTCAAATATGGACTTTGCCTTGCGCTTTAAAAATGTTTTTCTGTCAGCTGGCAGACTGACTGTGTCGTTGTTTGTTGATTATTTTTAATATTTTAGCACAACAAAAAATATAGAAGTCAAAAATATAAAAGTGAAATAAACTCAGATTTGATAATAGTTTTCAAGCAATGAATTTTTAAAACGACACGAATTTTGCGGTAGGCTAAGACAAAATTGAAAACGAGAGCAAGCGAGACGGGTGCAACTGCCGCTACGCGAGAATGCTTGCGGTAAATGAAAAGTAGCTGGGGCGATCAGTACAGCCACTTACATATGTACACACAAAAGTGCACCGAAATTATTTTAACTGTTTTTGAGTTCACGCTAAAAAAATGTTCCCAATCACGTCGGGGTCATTAAATGTTGAGGCAATGAGTTTTTTAACTGACTAAATCGATAAAGTTAATATTTCAATTTATATTTCAGTTTTTATTTTAGTTCTATTCTTCAATATGTTTTTTGCTACACAGGCAAATGAGCTAGTATCACAAGATAAAGATTTAACAGCTGAGCTCGCTCTCTATTGACAGAGGAGAAACACAGCAAAAAGGAAAATGCAAAACCTATTGCTGCATAGAGCAATGTACAATAGTGATACAAATAAAAAGAATCAAATTTATGATGATCTGCTGCTGACTGCAGGCTGCTTAACCAAACAGTTCTCATTCTGTTACGAACTGACCATTAGAAGTATTCTTCGCGGGAGGGGGACGACAGACCCCGACCAATACGAATCAGCCAGACAAGAAAACACAATTAGATTTGTGGGCAAAAATAAAAAGATGGTTTTATTTGTATGTGAATTTAAAACGAATTTTGTTTATTTTCTTTTGTGAAGTTGTGTAACGATGCGCGATAGGTTGCGAAAGCGAAAAAATAAATTGATTGCAGAGAACAACAGAACTCCAAGCCAAAGTTTAGGTGCGAGAGTACTTGAGAGAGAGAGTACGGGAGAGAGCCCATGAGAAAGGAGAGCTTAGATACTCTTGCAGATGATCAGCATAGACTAATTGTGTCTCCAATGTTGGCAATAAATGAAAAAATAAATTTAGGAGCTGCTGACGGCTGCGAGACATGACAGAAGCACTAGTTTAGGTTTCAAGCTTTCCCCAAGACAGCTTTCCACACTACAATAATAACTAAATCGGGAAAACTGTACATTTAGGCAATATCGAAATCCAACATTTGCACAGGGTATTACTATGGATTACAAAAATTGTCGGTGGAACGAAAAATTTTACGATGTACAATAACGCACAGATACTGACAATAACAAAAGAGAT
Source organism: Drosophila santomea (assembly GCF_016746245.2). Lineage (NCBI taxonomy): Eukaryota > Metazoa > Arthropoda > Insecta > Diptera > Drosophilidae > Drosophila > Drosophila santomea. The sequence continues at coordinate 25,588,510 of NC_053016.2, read as the reverse complement.
CGGAAAGATAGAAACTTTAACGACTATGTTAATACACCTCATTGACCTCGACCAAATCCAAACCGCTTTAGGCATTGTACATAAATATACCGGAAAAGGCCTTAAACGCAGAAATAATCACAACTATTTACACATTGTGGGGGCCTCGTGGTGTAGTGGATAGCGCAACTACCTGTTAAACACGAGGTCGTGGGATCAAACCCCACCCATGACGAGAGCATGGCCACACAAACTTTCCTCTCAAAAGATACTTTTCTAGTTTTTAGAAAGTATTCTTCCATCCATAATGCCTAATACAACAATCTTCGGCAGGTTACTCTTGCCCAACCACTTCACCCCCTCTCCACGCTATATGGAGTAAAAACGGGGTCCCCCACATAGTTACCAAGTGCACCCTGTGTTCTGCGAACAGCAACAACACCGAGCAGGGCCTGACGCACGCTAACAGACTGTTCGCTTTTCTACGACTAGCAACATCAACGTAGACGCCACTACCCGATGACGTTAGGTGGCAGCCCCACCACTGGGATAAGCCGCATCTGGCCAATCACCAGATCGGTTGAAAAACTTAAACCGATTACCGAAACAGAAACGAGAGAATTAAACATAAGCGGCCCCCCAAATTCGATGACGACCATAGGCATATCTAAACGGACACGCATAAGAAAGACACTGCACTCCTGGGAACCCATTTCTTATAGACTCATGACAGCCAGATTCAGATGTAGAGCTAGACATATAAACATTATACAATGCTATGCCCCGACGGAAGACGCCAAAGACGACACCAAGGACGACTTCTACACTGCCCTCACAGCACCCCTCAGCAAGACGCGGCAAGGTGACATTAACATCCGCATGGGTGACTTTAATGAAAAAGTAGGCCCCAACAACACTGGACTAAGATCTGTAATGGGCCAACATGGAACTGGGACTCGCAATGACAACGGAGAGAGATTAGTGGAACTCTGCCAGCTATTCCAACTGGTCATCGGCGGCACAATATTCCCACACAAAGATGTCCACAAATACTCCTGGACATCTCCTAGTGGTAACACGCGCAACCAGATCGACCACATTTGCATTAGCAGGAAATGGAGACACTCACTACTGGACGTTCGGAACAAAAGGGGAGCATCTATAGACAGTGATCATGAGTTGGTCATTGGAGAACTTGAAATAAAGTTGAACCGCAACTACTCAAGAAACACTGATAACAGCCAACACCGACGAGCGCCCTCCCTGAACCAGCACCTCCTTAGCGACTTCACTCTGAAGACGAGAATGACGTCCAAATTGCGGGAACAATGGGAGCGCACCTGCAGACAGCTAAGGACCGCAGCTGAGCAAATAATTAGGCTACAACAACGTGGAAGACTGGATATCTGAAGGGAACTGGGACCTGATTAGAAGGAGGAACAATCTGAAGCCTCTGGCGGACCAGCTCACACGAGAACAACATGCGCTCATTATACCAGCAGATTGCACGGATTGCCGGAACCCACAACAGACGGAACCAGCCAGTCAGAGACCTAGAAGGCAACCTATTATCCAATGATGATGCACAAATCCGGAGATGGCGCCAACACTTCATGGGAATTAGCCACACCACATCACCAAACATGGTTACGGACTATAGAAGCATTGCGCCACCAAGTGGGAATACCAGGATACCCTCTACACCCCCGCATGTAAGAGAGATTGTGAATGCAATAAAGAAGCTAAAGCGCAACAGGGCAGCCGGCGAGGACAACATACCAGCCGAACTGCTTCAAGTTGACACCCAGCTGATGGCTGATACGCTGCATCTACATTTCACACGCATATGGGAAGGCGAGACTGTATCTGACTCCTGGAAAAGCGGAATCATCGTGAAGCTCCCCAAGAAAGGCGACCTTAGCGACTGCAACAACTGGAGAGGAATAACACTGCTCAACACTAGCTATAAAATCCTAGCTACACTGCTGAACGAACGCCTCCAGGAAAAAATCGAGCCAACAATTCGAGACGAACAGGCAGGCTTCAGACCACACAGGAGTTGCGTAGACCAGGCAACCACGCTACGCATATTTACCGAGCAAGCTGTGGAATGGAGAGCCCCGCTTTACCTCAAGATGGCGTTCGATTCAGTTGAAAGGGCAGCAATATGGCGATCACTTGCAAGGAAAGGAGTACCGGCGAACCTCATCGCTATCATCAAGTCGATGTATGACGAGGCCAACTTGGCGGTACTGCACAACGGGAAAACAAGTGAACCTTTCCAGACGAACACCGGAATTCGGCAAGGATGCCCGTTATCACCCATACTCTTCAACATCGTGGTCGACGAGTTAATGAGCGAAGTATGCTCGTCCAAGCGCGGAATTACGTGGAGCCTCACCAGACACCTTGAGGACTTGGACTATGCATCATCATACATGGGAACCCAATCGAATTCGTCAACAGTTTCCCATACCCTGGCACCATAATATCCAACAATGGTGGAGTGGATGATGATGTCTCGAGTCGCCTTGGCAAAGCCCGTTCAGCCTTTGGGAGACTGTACCGCATTTGGAAAAACAGAGAAATAAGACGGCGAACAAAGCTCCGGATCTACAATGATTGTGTGAAATCCACACTGCTATACGGAAGTGAGACATGGCTCGCAACGAAGAAAGTAACGCAGAAACTGAAGGTTTTTAGCAACAAATCCCTGAGAATCATATGTGGGATATTCTGGCCAAACAGAATAGCCAACACAGAGCTGTGGCGCGTTACGAGCGAGCCCCCGATACACACCCAAATAAGGAAGAAGAAATGGATGTGGATAGGGCACGCTCTCAGGACAAAACCCTAGTAGCATAGTAAGGTTGGCACTGGACTGGAACCCCCAAGGAAGCAGGAGGGTAGGAAGGCCAAGAGAAACATGGAGAAGAACCGCTCAACAAGAACTTGCCCAAACAAACATCACATGGGTAAATGCTGAACAGACACCACAAAACAAGATGGAATTAAAAAAAATGTACACATTCCTAACATTCTCAAAACACGAAAAACTAACTATGTCCTTAAATTGGTTAGCGTCAGGTGGAAGTATAAAGCGGGTACTCCAGAGCAGATAAAAAACATTTAAAAAAAGGCTAAGGAACCTCACTTCAATATCTGTCGTCTCGCTAATTTTATTCAAAAAAGCAGTTTAGTTAGTATCGAGATGGCTATTTGTTTGCACAATCAGATTAGAAAGAAGAAATTATTTACATAAGATATGCCATTCAGTGGGCATGGCCAAACGTCGTTAACAATTTTGTATTAAATAATAATTATTAAAAATAGAGAACATTTAAAAAAAAATAACATGCCACCCCCTCCATGGAAGAAACTACGGAGATTTCCAAAGTTTCAATTCAGCATAATAGAACAACACTTCTGTATATTGTAAAAGTTCCAAACTTAGAAGAAAATACAAGAGAGAACGGTATAGTCGAGTTCCCCGACTATCTGATACCCGTTACTCAGTGAAAGTGCGAAGGAGAGTCTTCAACACTGACAGTTTTTGGCGGTTTGTGGGCGTTAGAGTGGGCGTGGCAAACATTTTTTTGCCAAATCGATAGAAATTTACAAAACCAATACAAAAATGAAAAAATATTAAAACATTTTTCAAAAGTGTGGGCGTTGCAGTTTGGGCGGTTTGGGGGCGTCAGAGCATGATTCTAGAAACTTGCGCTGCGTCTATGTCTCTGGAGTCTGTATGCTTAATCTCAACTTTCTAGCTTTTGTAGTTCCTGAGATCACAGCGTTCATACGGACGGACAGACAGACGGACAGACGGACGGACGGACATGGTCATATCGACTCAGCTATTGGTCCTGATCAAGAATATATATACTTTATATGGTCGGAAACGCTTCCTTCTGCCTGTTACATACTTTTCAACGAATCTAGTATACCCTTTTACTCTACGAGTAACGGATATAATTATCTAAACATGGCGCAGTACCACTCCAAGCTTCGAGAAGTAAAGACGTGCGACTAATTAACAGCGGACCTATACGCCTTATCAGTTAAAAACCAACAACAACACTAACCATATAATAAAAATTTTTTTTTTGGACAAACAAACGACATAAAAAGAGAAAAAAAAAAAAAGAGACAAAGCAAAAAGGGCTAGTGCCCAATAAACAACAACAACAATGCCTCCCGATATAAATAGATTATTTAAATCATCCGACACTGGACCCAAATTCATAATCATAAAAAGAACAGACAATGAAACATTTAAAAATGTAAGCCCATTCTTAAGGAAAAAAGTTATTGACTACGCATGCAACGGTGAAGTGGAAACAGCCAAGGTCACAAAAGAAGGATCGATGCTAATCAAAACTAAAGATACCCTACAAGCACAAAAACTTATAAAAATGGTCAACTTTCACAACTTCCCCGTAGAAGTAAGTGAGCACAAGACCCTCAACTTCTCCAAAGGAGTTATATACTCCAATGATCTCCGTAACATCGACGACGAAACAATTGTAAATGAACTAAAACCCCAAAACGTGACAGAAATACGGAAAATTAAAAAAATTGAAAACAACGAACCTAAAGAAACTGGCCTCATCATTATCACCTTTGCATCACTAACGCTTCCAGAGACACTGATGATTGGATACGAGAGAGTGAATGTACGCCCATATATTCCTCTTCCACTCAGATGCCGAAACTGCCTAAGATTTGGACATCCTACAACTGCTTGCTCATCAAACAAAATATGCATCAACTGCTCCGCAGAACAACACACAACAACAGACGAAATATGCACCAACACTAAATTTTGCGTAAACTGCAAATACGATATCCCTGACAACAAGCACAGCCCATTAGAAAAAACATGCCGAGCCTTTATAAAACAAAAGGAACCCTCGAAAAAGTCGACCACAAAAAGGCCCTAATGATTTACTACTCACGACATACCCACCAACCTACTTTATATTCAACCATAACAACCGAAAAAACAATAAAAGAAGCCACGCCAATCTCCAAACTACCCATCGTCTTACCCAACTCACTTCAGAACGGAAAAAAAACGGCCTCCACCTCTGCAGCCGCTAAACCCCCATCTAGAAACACAACAACATATGATGACCTCGACACACTCATGGGCACCACCCCGATCACTGCATCTACATCAACACTGAACTCCTCCATACAAGAAGACCTAAAACTAAGAATCTACACCAACAAACAAAACACTCTCGCCAAACCCCTTAAATCTAAAGAAAAAACTGAACAAAAACAACAAAAAAACAATAGGAACAAAACCCCACTTCCTAACAGCGACAGCGACAGTATCTAATACAAACAAAAATAAAATAAATACAAAAAAAATATAATGCAATTATACATTATATATATTACATAATATATATTATATATATATATATTATTTTATATATTATATATTATATATATTATTATATATATTATATATTATTTATATTATTATTATATATATTATATATATACATTATATATACATTATCCATTTCCCTTATTAATTAAAATCCAAATTTAAAAAAATGCTAAAAGTAATACAGTGGAACATGAACGGTTACATTAACAATTACAACCAATTGCAAATTATTATAAAAAAACACAACCCAAAGATAATATCCATACAAGAAACACACACTCTACTCAAAACATACCTATTCCAATTAACTAACTATCTATCACGAAAACACCGCCACAAACAGTTTTGGAGGAGTTGCTCTCCTCGTCCATAACTCATTACAACATCAAAATATACAAGTCAGCGCCTTTGACTTTGACACAATAACAGTAACAATTCATTCCAAATTCAAGTTCACCATAGCATCATCTTACATCCCACCCAACAAACCTTTTACAATACAAAACCTCAGAAATATATACGACAACTTACAACGACCCCTACTAATAACGGGAGATTTTAATAGCTGGCACAGGAGCTGGGGCTCACAAACCAACAACCAAAGAGGAAACAAATTATTTAAATTTATCAACCAAAACTCACTCGTTACACTTAACAACGGCTCAGAAACCCACTTTACCACACATCATACATTCACACACATAGACCTTTCCATGGCATCACCCCCTATTAACCTGAACTCAAAATGGTATATGGACAGCTCGCTTTCAGGCAGCGACCATTACCCAATTCACATAGACCTATTCGAAGAACACAACATGAACAACCCAATTTATTTAACCTTAAGAAAGCAAACTGGCCCCTATTCAAGGAAATTGCGGATAAGCTGTCTACTGAAAAGCCCCCAAGCTCCAATGTTAATAAAGAACTCGCTATTATTACAAGAATAATAATTCAATGAATCCATCCCCCAATCACACCAGTCTAAAAGACAGTGGAACGTTCCATGGTGGGACCAAACCCTCCAACAATTAAGAAATGAAAAACAAATAGCATGGAAAAATCTCAACAGAAACACAAATATGACAACCGTATTAGCCTACAAAAAAGCCAACGCCAAACTCAAACGAGAAATAAAAATAAGAAAAAAACAAGAGAGAACGCTATAGTCGAGTTCCCCGACTATCTGATACCCGTTACTCAGCTAGTAGAAGGGAGAAGGAGAGTCTTAAACGCAGTTTTTGGCGGTTTGTAGGCGTTATAGTGGGCGTGGCAGAAAGTTTTTTGGCAAATCGATAGAAATTTACAAGACCAATATAAAAATGACAAAATATGAAAACATTTTTCAAAAGTGTGGGCGTAGCAGCTTTGGGCGGTTTGAGGGCGTTAGAGTGGGCGTGGCAAAAAGTTTTTTGGTAAATCGATAGAAAATTACAAGACAAAAAATTTCAAAACATTTTTCAAAAGTGTGGGCGTGGCAGTTTTGGGCGGTTTGTGGGCGTTAGAGTGGGCGTGGCAACATGAATCGACAAACTTGCGCTGCTTCTATGTCCCTGGAGTCTGTATGCTTAATCTCAACTTTCTAGCTTTTGTAGTTCCTGAGATCTCGACGTTCATACGGACGGACATGGCCAGATCGACTCGGCTATTGATTCTGATCAAGAATATATATACTTTATATAGTCGGAAACGCTTCCTTCTGCCTGTTACATACTTTTCAACGAATCTAGTATACCCTTTTACTCTACGAGTAACGGGTATAATCAGCAATGGAAAGCTTTACAAACGATATTAGCCCAAGTTCACCCATCGGAAAAATTTGGACTAAAATAAACCATTTCTGCGGCCTGAAAACTAGGCACCACATCTACTGCCTTATCGATCCCAATGACACAACACAAAGCATTATGGACAAAAATGAAATAGCCAACTACCTATGCACCCACTGGTCTAAAGCATCGCTTGACAGCAACTTCCATACAACATTCATACAAAGGAAATCAAATCCAATCCCTCACACACACGCCCCATCCCCTACAGCGATTAGCATCGAAGAGGACATATCTCTTACAGAACTTATTGCTGCACCTAACCAACTCAAAGGAAAAACTCCAGGCCGAGACCGTATAAGCTATCCTATGCTTAAAAACCTATCCACAAACCTACATAAAAGACTGCTAAAACTTTTGAACAACATCCTAAGCTCATACATACCTCAGCAACTTAAAGTAAGCAGCGTCATACCTATACCCAAACCGAACACGGACAAAACCAACATTAACTCCTACCGACCCATTTCACTCAATCCATGCATATCCAAAGTCCTTGATAAAATAATAGCAAAACGGCTATGGTGGCTAGCTTCTAATAGCAAGCTTCTAGATAACCGGCAAATGGGATTCAGAAAGGGAAAATTTGTTTCTGATTCACTAGCTATGCTAGATTATCAGATAACTGCATCCCTATCAAAGAAAAGCCACTCGTCTATCATCTCACTAGATTTCGCCAAAGCGTTTGACAGAGTAGGCATCCACAGCATCATTGACGAACTCGTAGCCTGGAAAATAGGCCCAAGGATCTCCAACTACATAACAAACTTCCTCACCAATAGAAAAATAACAGTCCTTTCCAACAAATCCTACTCAAACCCCCAACCACTACACAATGTGATATTATTCGCAATAGCATTCAACCAATTAAACGAAATACTAGCTGCGCACAAACAATTGGATTTCACTGCTTACGCCGACGACTTCACAATAATTTAAAATCTTGGGAAAAAACAAAACAACCTCAACCTAGACGCACTTCTCAACGACATAAATCAATGGTGCAACTACTCGGGTGCATCCCTCTCTACCAACAAATGCAAACATCTGCACGTTTGTAGGAAAAGAACCTGCAACTTCACACTGCATACCAACGATACCCCCATACAAAATGTTACGTCCCTCAAAATACTAGGAATAACAATAGACAGAAACTACAGATGGAACAAACACATAGAAAATCTTACTTTAGAACTAGCTAAAAGACTAGACGTCATTAAATGTCTAGCAAACAAAAAATTCTGCTGCAACACAAACACAATAATATATGTGGTCAAATCAATTATTATGTCCAAAATAGACTACGGCGTACACATTTATGGAAATGCCCCAAAATCAACCCTGAGCAAACTAAGAACGATTTACCACTCAGCAATAAGAATCGCCTTCAATGCCTTTCGCACCACCCCAATAAACAACCTATTGCATGACGCTAACATACTGCCAATAGAACATAGAACAACATATGCAACACAAAAAAACATCAAAATCATAATCAACTCCAAGTTCTCACCAATTGAAAAAATTTACAACAAAATTAAAAATTCCAAAAGAATACCAAAAGTCCCGTCTTCACTACACAACACAATAGAACAATTAAAAAAAGTAAATATTGATGTATCACCCGAAACAAGCAGGAAAGAAAAAACCGCACACTGGCTGTGCAGTAATACAAGCACTAACACCTCACTACACACCTCATCTAAAGCAGAAACGGCACCATCAATATACCAACAAAATTTCAATGAATTAAAAAACACACTAGCAGGCAGACACTTTCTTTACACAGATGGATCCAAGTCAGCTAGCGGAGTCTCATATAGCGTAACAACGGAAACAGAAAATATTTACCACCATATACTCCCACAATACTCCTCCATATATACAGCCGAAATAGCAGCAATTCTGACAGCATGCAACCACGACAGCAAACAACGGGGAAAATTTGCAATCTGCACAGATTCCCTATCAGCCCTAAAAGAAATTGAAAACATAAAAAGCCAAAACTACTACACCACCTCCATCAGAAATATCCTAAACAAATATAAGAGAAATAAAATCTTAATTCTATGGGTCCCGGGACACTGCGGGATTCCAGGAAACGAGCTCGCGGATGAAACAGCAAAAAACGAACATAATTTCCCTTTGATTACCCAAATAAACTTCAACACATCAGACATCTTGGAACACATCAAACTAAACACTGAAACCTTTAAAACTTTAATTTTTAACAACTCCTCAATCCAGTACAAAAATATTAGGCACGACAGCACTCCGACGAAAAATATCTCACGATCAGACTCAATAAAATTCACAAGAATAAGACTAGGACACACCAATCTTACCCACAGCCACATACTCAATAAAACTCCACCACCAATCTGCACAAACTGCAACACCAACATAACATTACAACATATATTACTCGACTGCCCTGACCTTCAGCAAAACAGATCGAACCTCTTGAAACAAAAAATTAGAGAAATCACCTCATTTGAAAACATTCACCAAACAATACAATTCTTTAAAAATACAAAACTTTACCATACAATATAAGCAAAAATAAAAATAAAAAATCATATCCATAAATATCAACACTACACATAAATAAACAAGAGAGAACGCTATAGTCGAGTTCCCCGACTATCTGATACCCGTTACTCAGCTAGTGTAAGAGCGAAGGACAGTTTTTGGCGGTTTGTGGGCGTTAGAGTGGGCGTGGCCAAAAGTTTTTTGGCAAATCGATAGAAATTTACAAGACCAATACAAAAATGAAAAAATATTAAAACATTTTTCAAAAATGTGGGCGTGGCAGTTTTGGGCGGTTTGTGGGCGTTAGAGTGGGCGTGGCAACCTAAATCGACAAACTTGCGCTGCGTCTATGTCCCTGGAGTCTGTATACTCAATCTCAACTTTCTAGCTTTTGTAGTTCCTGAGATCTCGACGTTCATACGGACAGACGGACAGACGGACAGACGGACAGACGGACAGACAGACGGACGGACAGACGGACATGTCCAGATCGACTCGGCTACTGATCCTGATCAAGAATATATATACTTTATATGGTCGGAAACGCTTCCTTCTGCCTGTTACATACTTTTCAACGAATCTAGTATACCCTTTTACTCTACGAGTAACGGGTATAATTAGCTTTAAAAAACTACTACATAGTTATTAACCGTAAAATAAGAACCTCACTTGTACATATAATATAACCAAACCCAAAAAAAAAAATGTATATAACTTAGCTTAAGGCCCTCAGCTGCTATAGCTAATCCAAAATTCCGCATAATTTTAATTATGCGTTAATTTCTCAATAATAATAAAAATCTAAACATGGCAATCGTGGCATAAGCTGGATTTTACATCTGTATGTGCAGTGCGAAATCTTTAAGAAACTACGGAAGAATCCTCCATCCCAGAGTGTAATTGTGATTCCAGTGTCCCTGCGTCATTCAGATGGCTGTAAGCCGATGCAGACCCACAATAGGAATTCAGATGCCTGTGACCCTGCACCGGCCCCCCATCAGTAATTCGGATGCCTGTGACCCTGCACCGGCCCCCCATCAGTAATTCTGATGCCTGTAACCCTGAACCGGCCCCTCATCAGTAATTCAGAGGACCAGACCATAGATGAACGACGGCGTTTTATAGAACGCCCATATTCATATCCGCCCTTTGGCGTTAATATTTCAATTTCAATTTATGACCAGAAAAATATGAATATAAATATATATATAAAAAACACGTCTATCCGCCCTTCGGCGTTATAAATTCCAATTAATGGCCAGAAAGCTTAATTGCTTCAAAATCTTCTTGTGGGATTAAATTTCAAAAAAAGAAAAAAAAAAGAGAATTCAATAGAAAGGATTTCAGAATTTTAATAAAAATGGAAGGCTGGTTCAGCAGCGAAGATTCCCAAGCAAAAGAAAACACGGCAAATGTGATTAATACTGTAAAAATAATTGACCACATAGACGCTGTAAGATCGTTGTGGATCCTATTGCTAGAGATCGCTGTTGTCCAAGGGACAAAGCTGTTCGTTACAGTAAACATAATAAGAAAAAAGGTAACTTAGCAGAGCCAACGATCTTGACAAGATCTGGGTCTGCGATAGGGTATTTGAAAAAATATAGTATTCAAGAAACCCCTTCGCCAAACCCCTTAAATCTAAAGAAAAAACTGAACAAAAACAACAAAAAAACAATAGGAACAAAACCCCACTTCCTAACAGCGACAGCGACAGTATCTAATACAAACAAAAATAAAATAAATACAAAAAAAATATAATGCAATTATACATTATATATATTACATAATATATATTATATATTATATATATTATTATTATATATATTATATATTATATATATTATTATTATATATATTATATATTATTTATATTATTATTATATATATTATATATATACATTATCCATTTCCCTTATTAATTAAAATCCAAATTTAAAAAAATGCTAAAAGTAATACAGTGGAACATGAACGGTTACATTAACAATTACAACCAATTGCAAATTATTATAAAAAAACACAACCCAAAGATAATATCCATACAAGAAACACACACTCTACTCAAAACATACCTATTCCAATTAACTAACTATCTATCACGAAAACACCGCCACAAACAGTTTTGGAGGAGTTGCTCTCCTCGTCCATAACTCATTACAACATCAAAATATACAAGTCAGCGCCTTTGACTTTGACACAATAACAGTAACAATTCATTCCAAATTCAAGTTCACCATAGCATCATCTTACATCCCACCCAACAAACCTTTTACAATACAAAACCTCAGAAATATATACGACAACTTACAACGACCCCTACTAATAACGGGAGATTTTAATAGCTGGCACAGGAGCTGGGGCTCACAAACCAACAACCAAAGAGGAAACAAATTATTTAAATTTATCAACCAAAACTCACTCGTTACACTTAACAACGGCTCAGAAACCCACTTTACCACACATCATACATTCACACACATAGACCTTTCCATGGCATCACCCCCTATTAACCTGAACTCAAAATGGTATATGGACAGCTCGCTTTCAGGCAGCGACCATTACCCAATTCACATAGACCTATTCGAAGAACACAACATGAACAACCCAATTTATTTAACCTTAAGAAAGCAAACTGGCCCCTATTCAAGGAAATTGCGGATAAGCTGTCTACTGAAAAGCCCCCAAGCTCCAATGTTAATAAAGAACTCGCTATTATTACAAGAATAATAATTCAATGAATCCATCCCCCAATCACACCAGTCTAAAAGACAGTGGAACGTTCCATGGTGGGACCAAACCCTCCAACAATTAAGAAATGAAAAACAAATAGCATGGAAAAATCTCAACAGAAACACAAATATGACAACCGTATTAGCCTACAAAAAAGCCAACGCCAAACTCAAACGAGAAATAAAAATAAGAAAAAAACAAGAGAGAACGCTATAGTCGAGTTCCCCGACTATCTGATACCCGTTACTCAGCTAGTAGAAGGGAGAAGGAGAGTCTTAAACGCAGTTTTTGGCGGTTTGTAGGCGTTATAGTGGGCGTGGCAGAAAGTTTTTTGGCAAATCGATAGAAATTTACAAGACCAATATAAAAATGACAAAATATGAAAACATTTTTCAAAAGTGTGGGCGTAGCAGCTTTGGGCGGTTTGAGGGCGTTAGAGTGGGCGTGGCAAAAAGTTTTTTGGTAAATCGATAGAAAATTACAAGACAAAAAATTTCAAAACATTTTTCAAAAGTGTGGGCGTGGCAGTTTTGGGCGGTTTGTGGGCGTTAGAGTGGGCGTGGCAACATGAATCGACAAACTTGCGCTGCTTCTATGTCCCTGGAGTCTGTATGCTTAATCTCAACTTTCTAGCTTTTGTAGTTCCTGAGATCTCGACGTTCATACGGACGGACAGACGGACATGGCCAGATCGACTCGGCTATTGATTCTGATCAAGAATATATATACTTTATATAGTCGGAAACGCTTCCTTCTGCCTGTTACATACTTTTCAACGAATCTAGTATACCCTTTTACTCTACGAGTAACGGGTATAATCAGCAATGGAAAGCTTTACAAACGATATTAGCCCAAGTTCACCCATCGGAAAAATTTGGACTAAAATAAACCATTTCTGCGGCCTGAAAACTAGGCACCACATCTACTGCCTTATCGATCCCAATGACACAACACAAAGCATTATGGACAAAAATGAAATAGCCAACTACCTATGCACCCACTGGTCTAAAGCATCGCTTGACAGCAACTTCCATACAACATTCATACAAAGGAAATCAAATCCAATCCCTCACACACACGCCCCATCCCCTACAGCGATTAGCATCGAAGAGGACATATCTCTTACAGAACTTATTGCTGCACCTAACCAACTCAAAGGAAAAACTCCAGGCCGAGACCGTATAAGCTATCCTATGCTTAAAAACCTATCCACAAACCTACATAAAAGACTGCTAAAACTTTTGAACAACATCCTAAGCTCATACATACCTCAGCAACTTAAAGTAAGCAGCGTCATACCTATACCCAAACCGAACACGGACAAAACCAACATTAACTCCTACCGACCCATTTCACTCAATCCATGCATATCCAAAGTCCTTGATAAAATAATAGCAAAACGGCTATGGTGGCTAGCTTCTAATAGCAAGCTTCTAGATAACCGGCAAATGGGATTCAGAAAGGGAAAATTTGTTTCTGATTCACTAGCTATGCTAGATTATCAGATAACTGCATCCCTATCAAAGAAAAGCCACTCGTCTATCATCTCACTAGATTTCGCCAAAGCGTTTGACAGAGTAGGCATCCACAGCATCATTGACGAACTCGTAGCCTGGAAAATAGGCCCAAGGATCTCCAACTACATAACAAACTTCCTCACCAATAGAAAAATAACAGTCCTTTCCAACAAATCCTACTCAAACCCCCAACCACTACACAATGTGATATTATTCGCAATAGCATTCAACCAATTAAACGAAATACTAGCTGCGCACAAACAATTGGATTTCACTGCTTACGCCGACGACTTCACAATAATTTAAAATCTTGGGAAAAAACAAAACAACCTCAACCTAGACGCACTTCTCAACGACATAAATCAATGGTGCAACTACTCGGGTGCATCCCTCTCTACCAACAAATGCAAACATCTGCACGTTTGTAGGAAAAGAACCTGCAACTTCACACTGCATACCAACGATACCCCCATACAAAATGTTACGTCCCTCAAAATACTAGGAATAACAATAGACAGAAACTACAGATGGAACAAACACATAGAAAATCTTACTTTAGAACTAGCTAAAAGACTAGACGTCATTAAATGTCTAGCAAACAAAAAATTCTGCTGCAACACAAACACAATAATATATGTGGTCAAATCAATTATTATGTCCAAAATAGACTACGGCGTACACATTTATGGAAATGCCCCAAAATCAACCCTGAGCAAACTAAGAACGATTTACCACTCAGCAATAAGAATCGCCTTCAATGCCTTTCGCACCACCCCAATAAACAACCTATTGCATGACGCTAACATACTGCCAATAGAACATAGAACAACATATGCAACACAAAAAAACATCAAAATCATAATCAACTCCAAGTTCTCACCAATTGAAAAAATTTACAACAAAATTAAAAATTCCAAAAGAATACCAAAAGTCCCGTCTTCACTACACAACACAATAGAACAATTAAAAAAAGTAAATATTGATGTATCACCCGAAACAAGCAGGAAAGAAAAAACCGCACACTGGCTGTGCAGTAATACAAGCACTAACACCTCACTACACACCTCATCTAAAGCAGAAACGGCACCATCAATATACCAACAAAATTTCAATGAATTAAAAAACACACTAGCAGGCAGACACTTTCTTTACACAGATGGATCCAAGTCAGCTAGCGGAGTCTCATATAGCGTAACAACGGAAACAGAAAATATTTACCACCATATACTCCCACAATACTCCTCCATATATACAGCCGAAATAGCAGCAATTCTGACAGCATGCAACCACGACAGCAAACAACGGGGAAAATTTGCAATCTGCACAGATTCCCTATCAGCCCTAAAAGAAATTGAAAACATAAAAAGCCAAAACTACTACACCACCTCCATCAGAAATATCCTAAACAAATATAAGAGAAATAAAATCTTAATTCTATGGGTCCCGGGACACTGCGGGATTCCAGGAAACGAGCTCGCGGATGAAACAGCAAAAAACGAACATAATTTCCCTTTGATTACCCAAATAAACTTCAACACATCAGACATCTTGGAACACATCAAACTAAACACTGAAACCTTTAAAACTTTAATTTTTAACAACTCCTCAATCCAGTACAAAAATATTAGGCACGACAGCACTCCGACGAAAAATATCTCACGATCAGACTCAATAAAATTCACAAGAATAAGACTAGGACACACCAATCTTACCCACAGCCACATACTCAATAAAACTCCACCACCAATCTGCACAAACTGCAACACCAACATAACATTACAACATATATTACTCGACTGCCCTGACCTTCAGCAAAACAGATCGAACCTCTTGAAACAAAAAATTAGAGAAATCACCTCATTTGAAAACATTCACCAAACAATACAATTCTTTAAAAATACAAAACTTTACCATACAATATAAGCAAAAATAAAAATAAAAAATCATATCCATAAATATCAACACTACACATAAATAAACAAGAGAGAACGCTATAGTCGAGTTCCCCGACTATCTGATACCCGTTACTCAGCTAGTGTAAGAGCGAAGGACAGTTTTTGGCGGTTTGTGGGCGTTAGAGTGGGCGTGGCCAAAAGTTTTTTGGCAAATCGATAGAAATTTACAAGACCAATACAAAAATGAAAAAATATTAAAACATTTTTCAAAAATGTGGGCGTGGCAGTTTTGGGCGGTTTGTGGGCGTTAGAGTGGGCGTGGCAACCTAAATCGACAAACTTGCGCTGCGTCTATGTCCCTGGAGTCTGTATACTCAATCTCAACTTTCTAGCTTTTGTAGTTCCTGAGATCTCGACGTTCATACGGACAGACGGACAGACGGACAGACAGACGGACGGACAGACGGACATGTCCAGATCGACTCGGCTACTGATCCTGATCAAGAATATATATACTTTATATGGTCGGAAACGCTTCCTTCTGCCTGTTACATACTTTTCAACGAATCTAGTATACCCTTTTACTCTACGAGTAACGGGTATAATTAGCTTTAAAAAACTACTACATAGTTATTAACCGTAAAATAAGAACCTCACTTGTACATATAATATAACCAAACCCAAAAAAAAAAATGTATATAACTTAGCTTAAGGCCCTCAGCTGCTATAGCTAATCCAAAATTCCGCATAATTTTAATTATGCGTTAATTTCTCAATAATAATAAAAATCTAAACATGGCAATCGTGGCATAAGCTGGATTTTACATCTGTATGTGCAGTGCGAAATCTTTAAGAAACTACGGAAGAATCCTCCATCCCAGAGTGTAATTGTGATTCCAGTGTCCCTGCGTCATTCAGATGGCTGTAAGCCGATGCAGACCCACAATAGGAATTCAGATGCCTGTGACCCTGCACCGGCCCCCCATCAGTAATTCGGATGCCTGTGACCCTGCACCGGCCCCCCATCAGTAATTCTGATGCCTGTAACCCTGAACCGGCCCCTCATCAGTAATTCAGAGGACCAGACCATAGATGAACGACGGCGTTTTATAGAACGCCCATATTCATATCCGCCCTTTGGCGTTAATATTTCAATTTCAATTTATGACCAGAAAAATATGAATATAAATATATATATAAAAAACACGTCTATCCGCCCTTCGGCGTTATAAATTCCAATTAATGGCCAGAAAGCTTAATTGCTTCAAAATCTTCTTGTGGGATTAAATTTCAAAAAAAGAAAAAAAAAAAAGAGAATTCAATAGAAAGGATTTCAGAATTTTAATAAAAATGGAAGGCTGGTTCAGCAGCGAAGATTCCCAAGCAAAAGAAAACACGGCAAATGTGATTAATACTGTAAAAATAATTGACCACATAGACGCTGTAAGATCGTTGTGGATCCTATTGCTAGAGATCGCTGTTGTCCAAGGGACAAAGCTGTTCGTTACAGTAAACATAATAAGAAAAAAGGTAACTTAGCAGAGCCAACGATCTTGACAAGATCTGGGTCTGCGATAGGGTATTTGAAAAAATATAGTATTCAAGAAAAACGCTATAGTCGAGTTCCCCATCTGATACCCGCTACTAAGCTATTGGAAGTGCGAAGGAGAGACTTAAACACTGACGGTTTGACTGCGGTTTGTGGGCGTTAGAGTGGGCGTGGCAAAAAGTTTTTTTTTGCAGATCGATAGAAATTTCCATGGGTCAACAAACGTACGCAGCGCACGTTTCTATGTCTCTGGAGTGTGTATGTTTAATCTCACTTTCTAGCTTTTGTAGTTCCTGAGATGTCGACGTTCATACGAACAGACGGGACGGACATGGCCAGATCGACTCTGCCCTTGATACCGATCAAGAATATATTTATTTTATAAGACTATCAAAAGTGGTTTTCGTTTATTTTATTAATTTTAAATTGGAAAAACAATAATAAAGTTTACACTATAACAATAGCTTTAGTTTTTCTATTGACGATGTATTTTCTCTCAGCTCTCTTCGATCATATATGTACATTCGATATATCGATAGCACTATCGGTTGTCCTTACGGCTATACAATTAATTCTATCGATATTGGTCTTATTTAGTATTTACATTTATATACAGTTTACAAAACTAAATTTTTAAAATTAATATTTTTTATTTTCAAAAATAAATTGCAGATGAAAATTTACAAAAGGGTTTCTATTCAGATCTTTTATGCACAGATGTGCGCGTTGCCAACACATTCAATTCAGTATCAACACAAATATGAGTTGACGCAGTTGCTTCGTTAACGGGAAAAAAACAACAACAACATTCGCGACTTTGCTCGCACGGGAGCAAACTCAAATATAGATGCCATGGCTCTCTTTGCAGTCGAGTCTAACTGTTTTTTTCTGGCTCTCTTTCAGTTGCCCACGCTAAAATTGTGTATGTATGCGTACACACGCATTGAACGTTTTCAATGCTTGCTTAGCGAGCTTTCATTTAATGCAATTTAGATTTATGTTTTTTATTTTTTAAAATAGGTTGCAGGTGGAATTAGAAAATTAAAATACCCATACGAATCTGGACATTTTTTTTTTATTTAAAAAAAAAAACTTCAAGTCTCTAAGACATGTGGTTTGGCCATGGCTGTGATATATCAGTCAGTCAGTGAGGACAAAGCATTTTATATATATATATATAAGCAGGCGATATATGTAAGCAGGCGATATATCGAGCAGTTGGCAGCATTGGTTGGAGAGACAAGAGTTGGCAGCACTAAAAGTCAAGAGTCGATCGAGAGCCGGCGGAGAATAAGAACATGTAAAGAGGTTGCTACAAAGAAGCCGAGCTGAACTAAAGGAGACAAGCCGTAGTCGTAGTTGTAGAGAGCCGTAGGAGAAGCAGTAACCTAATGCCGTAATCTAAAGCCGTAATTTGAAGCATAGCAGAAGCCGTTATCCAGTGCTGTTGTCAAGCTGCTTTTGTCTCTTACTGTTTATACATTCGCCGAGCTAAGAACTTCAACTATTCCTTGTATTACTACACAAATACCTATTAATTATCAATAATCTATAAGCATATATCTACATATATATAAAATTAAAACAACTGCTATAATATTATACTTATGTTGAGGTTAAGGCATTAAAGTAATAGTAACATTCATCTAGTAAGCAATGCCAGAGAAAAAGAGGTTGTCAGAAAAATTTCCTTAATAAAGGTAAAATAAAGTGAAGAGATGCATAAAAAACTGCGTCTCTATAAAAATAATGATTATAATTATATTAACCCCGTGTGCAGAAAGGACTCCGTAAAGGTCCACTGTATGAGCCAGAATGCGAGTTCAACTGCCAAAAAATAAATAGGGAGAGTGAGCTTAAAAAAGCTAACTTAAACTCAACCCCTTATAAAACTCTCTAGAGCACGCAGCAGACGATCTAGGTGGAGTGGCAAAAGGTTGTAAAATAGCTAAAAATATAAGATCTAACTTTGACACATCCTATAAATGTCTTACGCAAAATCGAACGGTTCAACAGAAACATTTCAATAAAGCACGACTGATTGGTTTCGACAATAGAAAAAGTTGACCGATAAAAATTGTTTACAAGTATCTAAAGTCTTTCGTAAGTTACGAACAGTCAAAGAAAGGCATGGTTTGAATTTAACCATCCCAAGTATCCTAAATACCCCCTCGAAAATAGAGGATCTCGACTCGGAAAACGAATTCGAGACAAAAATAGAAGGATCGAATATTCTGAATTTAACGATTCCTGCTGTCATAGAATTGGCTGAGAAATCTGACCAAGAAGAAAACGATTTTTCTCACGGATCTCTGCAGGAAATATCAGAAAAAAAGTAATATATGGCATATCCATCAATTGCCCTTAGCGCATACATATATGAAAGAAATCTCCGCCTCGATCCCAGAGTTCGAAGATTCACCTCCAACGATTTCTAACAGCACTCAGATTGGTCAACTTAACAAAAGGACCATATGAAAATATTGCTGTGGAGGTAAATTAATCAAGAATCATTGGATCTAAACTACATAAAGTCCAATATGTTACGTCAATCGACGTTATTATTAATGAACTGCAGACGACAGTTGCCTCTGAATCATCAGACGTAGTCAAAGCAAAAATGGCTAACATTTCTCAAAAAGGAAAAATAGCCACTCAATTTACCAACGAAATTGACAATGCTTTTTTGAAAAATGCTTTTATATTTTTTCATTTATGTATTAGTCTTGTAAATTTCTATCGAATTTCCAAAAAACTTTTTGCCCCGCCCACTCCTACACTCCAAACCGCCAAAAACTGTCAGTGTTGAAGACTCTCCTTCGCACTTCCACTAGCTGATTAACGGGTATCAGATAGTCGGGGAACTCGACTATAGCGTTCTCTCTTGTTTTCATTTAAAATGGCTCAATGGTTCGTATCGTTTCTCACGATTACCTTTCGGTTTAGAAATAGTGCCTATTTCCTTCCGGAGAATGATGACTATTGCATTCTCAGGCCTCCAGCCCTTTCAAGTATTCCTGTACATGGATGATTAAATAGTAACTGGTTGTTCTGAATTTAAGACTTTAACAGACGTTTTCAGTCTTTGCAGAACTCATAATAGAACTCATCTGAAATTCTTCCAGATAACAAAAAAAAAAAAGTTATTGAATATTATCCAGTCCCCCATGACGCGGATACCGCTAGAAGATATGTTGCTATTTGCAATTATTATAGACAATTTATACAAAGTTTCGCCGACTATTATGAGATTATGTAAAAAGAATGTTCCTTTTGAATGGACAAGTGAATGCGAAAAGGCATTTCAGCACCTAAGGAAAAGCTCATGCAACCTACCTTTTTGCAATATCCAGACTTCAGCAAAGAATTTTGCATAATTACTGATGCAAGTAAACAAGCTTGTGTTGCGGTTATAACACAAAACCACAATGGAGTTCAACTGCCCATAGCCTATGGAACAAGATCATTTACAAAGGGAGATAGTAATAAAAGCTTTACGGAACAGGAATTAACAGCAATTCATTGGGCAATAGTACATTTTCGAACATATATGTATGGCAAAAACTTTACAGTGAAAACAGATTACAGGCCTTTAACTTATTTATTTTTAATGGTCAATCCAAGCTTAAAGCTGACACGAATGCGAACTAGAACTAGAACTAGGGTAAAGATAATTTCGTGGCAGACGCACTGTCCAGAATAACAATCTAAGAACTAAAAGATTTACAAAATCAAGTCCTGAAAGTCACTAACGGGCAACAAATTAGACAATACAATATCTGCGCAGATAAAGAGTCCTGAAAGTCACTAACAGGCAGCTAGTAGAAGTGCGAAGGAGAGTCTTCCACACTGACAGTTTTTGGCGGTTTGTGGGCGTTAGAGTGGGCGTGGCAAAAAGTTTTTTGGCAAATCGATAGAAATTTACAAGACTAATACAAAAATGAAAAAATATCAAAACATTTTTCAAAAGTGTGGGCGTGGCAGCTTTGGGCGGTTTGTGGGCGTTAGAGTGGGCGTGGCACAAAGTTTTTCGGCAAATTGATAAAAATTTACAAGACTAATACAAAAATGAAAAAAATATCAAAACATTTTTCAAAAGTGTGGGCGTGGCAGCTTTGGGCGGTTTGTGGGCGTTAGAGTGGGCGTGGCAAAAAGTTTTTTGGCAAATCGATAGAAATTTAAAAGACCAATATAAAAATGAAAAATATCAAAACATTTTTCAAAAGTGTGGGCGTGGCAGCTTTGGGCGGTTTGTGGGCGTTAGAGTGGGCGTGGCAAAAAGTTTTTTGGCAAATCGATAGAAATTTAGAAGATCAATACAAAAATTAAAAAATATTAAAACATTTTTCAAAAGTGTGGGCGTGGCAGTTTTGGGCGGTTTGTGGGCGTTAGAGTGGGCGTGGCAACATGAATCGACAAACTTTCTAGCTTTTGTAGTTCCTGAGATCTCGACGTTCATACGGACAGACGGACATGGCCAGATCGACTCGGCTATTGATCCTGATCAGGAATATATATACTTTATATGGTCGGAAACGCTTCCTTCTGCCTGTTACATACATTTCAACGAATCTAGTATACCCTTTTACTCTACGAGTAACGGGTATAAAAATACTACGATAAGAAAGTTGTAGATTTTAAAATCAATATAGGAGATAAGGTACTACTTAGAAATGAAACTGGCCATAAATTGGACCAAGTATATGTAGGTCCGTTTACAGTCACAGGAGTAGATGATAGGGATAATATAATAATTAACAGAAGAAAAAAAAAGCATCAAACAGTTCATAAGGATAGATTAAAGATTTTTAATACTTAACTAGAGAGAACGCTATAGTCGAGTTCCCCGACTGTCTGATACCCGTTACTCAGCTAGTGGAAGTGTGAAGGAGAGTCTTCAACACTGACAGTTTTTGGCGATTTGTGGGCGTGGCAAAATTTTTTTTGCAAATCGATAGAAATTTACAAGACCAATACGAAAATAAAAATATATCAAAACATTTTTCAAAAGTGTGGGCGTGGCAGTTTTGGGCGGTTTGTGGGCGTTAGAGTGGGCGTGGCAACATGAATCGACAAACTTGAGCTGCGTCAATGTCTCTGGAGTCTGTGTGCTTAATCTCAACCTTCTAGCTTTTGTAGTTCCTGAGATCTCAGCGTTCATACGGACGGACAGACAGACGGACAGACAGACGGACGGTCAGACAGACGGACGGACAAACGGACATGGCCAGATCGACTCGGCTATTGATTCTGATCAAGAATATATATACTTTATATGGTCGGACACACTTCCTTCTGCCTGTTACATACTTTTCAACGAATCTAGTATACCCTTTTACTCTACGAGTAACGGGTATAAAAAATGTTATTCGGAAAACACTACTATTCTGAAAACACTGTACTATAGAAAATTAAAATTTTTTCCCTTCAACAAAAAAATAACAAGAAAAAAATATTTTATAAAACGCAAACAACCCAATTGGGACTGCCCTAATTAATACTAACACAGACTCCGAAGTAAACCAGCCTCTTATGCAGGGCCCATATGCAGGGACAAATTCAGGAATTAGTAGAGAGAATTTTGAGCCAAATATTAAACTCAGACGCTGTACCACTACTTGATCAGGCAGTCAATACCAACAAAGGTAATGTGATTGAATTAGACCGAATCCCAGATATAGTAAAGTGTTTAAGGGAAATTTTTGACAGCACACTACGCGGATAAGCGCAATGTGACAACAGAAATGATCTCGCTGGTGCAAGGAAATCAAACCACAGCAGATTTCTACCAGAAATTCTACCACATATTCCTTATTCTGAACAAAATTACTTGCATGGAAATGGGAAAAGAATCAATAGATCTCGTTACCAAATCCTACAGAGACAAGACACTTGACACCTTAATTAGAGGCTTAAATGGCGACATGCCCAGACTGTTGGCAACCAAAGAGCCCACAAATACCCCGTTTGCATTTTAGCCATGCAAGAAGTTAGAAAACCAAAAAATTTAGGACCAACTACGCAAACAATGGCCAAACATATTCAAGAAAATTCTAAGGCCATTGTAGAGGGCCACTCCTACCGAGAAAATTCGCACAACAATTTTTAAACGCAGGTCGACAACCATTCATTCCACACATGGCTCATGTTCCACGAGTCCTAGAGTATCTCATTATGTACCACAGCAACAATATGGTGGGCACTACCTACAATACTCTGTTAACCTGCCAACACAGCCACCAAGACCATCATCCCCAAAGCCACAGCCTAGGACAGAGCCTATGGACATAGATGAAGTATGCAGACAAAACAGATTAACTATATGCAAAAACACAAATTTGGACAGCAGAAAAAGAGACCATCACCACAAGGACCAAACGGACTGCTAGACAAAAAACAGAGAAATTTCCATCTAGACACCGCTAGCGAACAACAACAAATTAAAGAGTGCAACGGCGAACCACCAGAAACTGAAAGGTTTCGAGCAGGAAACAGGTAAGGCAGAATATACTGAATTACATTTTTTAGAGTAGAACCCTTTTCGTTACCCTACTTCCAATGTAAAGCAGGTAATAGAGAGATAATTCTGATAGACCCTGATCCAACAAACATGATATCCAACCAATATTTGCTAAGAAACCATTCAAAAACAACCAACCACTTTTCGTTAACTCTGTGGGCGGGCAAGCTCTTAAACCGCACCATACAATCGCCAATCTTTTCGACCTAAAAGAAACTTTTATCAAATTTTATCTACTACCCTTCTTAAAGACCTTCGATGCCATTATCGGAAATGATACACTGCGAGAAGAAAAAGCCCAAATTAGTATGCAAAAGGGTTATATTTCAACACAGAATTAAAAAAATTAAAATAAAACAGAAAACCTCACGCGAAATCAACAAATTAGATATTCAATACCCCATACCGGACATAAACAACGTACTTTCATTAAGGAAAGCCGATATCGAAAAAGTGTAATTCTTAGTTAACTCAGGAAAATACGAGTTTACCAGACTACCGTTTGGTCTCAAAAATGAACTTTCAATTTTTCAGCGGACGCTAGACGATATTCTTAGAGAACATATAGGAATTAGGTGTTTTGTATACGTCGATGACATCATCATCTTTAGCAAAAATGAGGGAAACCATTTAAAAGACATCAAGTTAATATTTAATATTCTGGAAGAAGCAAATATGCAAATTCAGCTAGACAAATGCGAATTCATCAAAAATTAAGTTGAATTCTTAGGGTTTTTAGCCGATACTGGAATAAAAAAGAATCCCCAAAAAGTCCCCATCGTAGAATTTCCCGAGCCAAAGACCCTCATGGATCTTCGTTCCCTTTTAAGACTGACAGGATTTTACCGTCGCTTCATCAAAGATTATGCGAAACTCGCAAAGCGCCTTACACCCTTTAAGAGGGCCGACGCCGTTTTTCAAAAAATGGCTCAGGCAGAACGGTAATCTACCTCGACGAAAACGCTAGGGGAGCATTCAATAAGCTAAATCAAACATTGAGTAGACCTCCCTTGCAAACGCATGGAGAATTAAATGCAATGAGAGAAACTGTGCACAATAGTTTCAGCTCTGCCGAAAAACTTATACCTATAGCAGAAGAATTTGAAATAGTTTTTCCAACATTTAACAGACATATTATTACAAAACCAATATTCAATTCAGAAAATTTGATAAAAATTTTAAAAGAAAGGTTAAATCCGTCCATCATAAATGGAATCTATACCAAAGAAAACTCTTTATGAAACTTCAAGAAATCAATCCACTTTTAAATAATTAAAAACCCAGATTCTCTAACAAAATAGGTACAGACCTGACAGACAAAAATGACCAAGAAAACGCAATTATATCGGAACATAGGAGAGCACACCGCAGTAGCGACGAAAACAGACAGCAGCTGTTAGAAAAAGTATATTTTCCCCAAATGAGGGCTAAAATCATAAAAATAACGAAGGAAGGTCATGCGAAAGACAAAAAGCCACAGCTACAAAGCACACCAATATTACAATACCCAGGCCTAATTATTCACATCGACTTTTACCTAACATGTATACAAGTAGTCCTCACAGCAATAGATAAATTTTCTAAATTCGCACAGGCTAAAATAGTCCCTTCACGAGCAACCCAAGACCCCTGAAAGAAACGTAAATAAACTTCGGAATTCCAGAAATAGTTATAATAGATAACGAAAAATCCCTTGGATCAGGTCCCATATTGCGAATGCTGCAAGACCAGTTCAATATAAAAATATATATAATCAATATAAAACACCACCCTACAACAGCTCAGCCAACGGTCAGATAGAACGCTTTTATTCAACTCTTTCAGAAATTATTAGACGCCAAATGGCCGAGAAATTACACAGTTAATTTAACGACCTTAAAGAGAGATTAGTTGTCAAATATATGTGTCGGGAATATACTTGGTTCATAAGATTTAATGTTAATTATAAGTCTCTCTGTGTATTCGCTATGGAAATAAATGAGTATAAAAAGGATTGAAAGAGAGAGAGCGCTTATTAAGAGAGCGCGTGTATGAGAGTTTCTGTATAAGAGCGCTGTGGGGATGGATAATGAAAATCCCTGCTGAGCGTGGCGCAATGCGAGGTGAGGAGGAAGAAGAAACAAGAAGAGGAAAGTCGGTTCGAATTGGCGTCCGAAAAGAACAGAAGTAACCATTGCGACTCGCTGCGCGACAGTGAAACAAATTATCAAACATGAACGACGCTAATGAAAATCTATCTCCGACATCAGAAGTGGGATCACCACACCTACAAAACAATTCGGAACAAAGTTTACGCGCGATAGTCGAAAGGCAAAATAAAGTGATAGCTAAATTATTAAAAGCGTCGGTGCCTGGCGCACGTGCTGTTTCCGCGACTCTACCGACATTCAACCCCGAAGCTGCTGACGCCGACGCAGCTGCATGGTGCAAAACGGCTAATATGATTCTGTGTGAACATCCTCAAGAAGGCGCATCTTTGGTGATTATGCTCAGCAAATCACTTCTCGGCAGTGCATCGCAGTGGCTTTTGCAAATTTGTTTTCCTGGAACGAGCTGGCTGCAGTTCAAGGAATTGTTCTTGGAACGCTATGAAGGCAACGAGAAAACGGCTGCAGTGTTGCTAAACATACTGAAAGGACGCCCAAATCAACATTAATGCCTTTCGGTGGACTCCAGCCGTTTGGTTACAACTTTACTGACCAAGCAATGAACGAATAATGTTCGTTGACGTGTGAAGACGTGTTTTTTAATCGAGCTCCGTATCGGTTAATCTGAGTGAATGGTTATTAATATAAAACAAATAAATAAATCAAAAGCGAAAGAGACGCTCTGTGCGATGCACCATCGCTCGAATACATATTCTGTGTTTGAAACAAATAGGTAGTTTTTTTTTTTTTTTTTTACATCTTCAAACAAAAGAAAAGAAAAAAAGAAAGCAAATAAAAACAACAACTATGAGTCAGAACGACGTTCGAGCTCAGCGTCAACGCGAGCAAGACGACCGCCGGCTCTCATTGCAACGAAACAACGCGTACTTCTCATACGTCTCCGCGACTTCTGCAGACAGCGAGCGGTCAATCACCCCTAACCCGACGAATTTACTTTTGCCAACAACTCAAGAAAGAGCGCGTTCTTGCTCCCCCTCATTACTAGCTTCGTCACAAAACCCGCAAGCACCAAACACTTGCGAAATTTCTTTACGCTGGCCTACGGTGACTAGTACTGTGACAACAACTGGAACGGTATCATCGGCTCGTTCAATTTCGTCGACGCAAGTACTTGCTCGCCCTGAGCCAGCGATCAAAACAAAAACGCAACTTAACGGTTCCGCTGTGCTAGTAGAAAACCAAAACATAAACAAGAACGCCGGGTCGACCATACAGACTTTTTTTTTTTCCTTCTTTCTCTTATTTATTGAATCTTCCCTTTTACTTAAGAGACTAACAATAAGTTTTCAAATCTTATTCTAAGCTAGCTAATTATCATTTTATGAGATGATTTGTGCTATGTGGCTTGTGGGATGCGCGTGTGGTTCATAACCAAGGGCGGGCAGCTTTGTTTGTTAAGGGTAAACGTAACTTGTTTGCATTTTTGTTCGTTTACTCGTATGCGCCAATTTGCAAGCCAATTCTCTACACATGTTAAATAGCGTGCTAGTTGCATCGTAGCTTTTACTGGGCATCTGGATCGACTCAGTATTGCAGTGTCATCAGCGAATGTGGATATTGTTAGCTGGTAGTCTGTTGGGATGTCCGCTGTGTATAGGGTGTATAGAATTGGACCTAATACACTTCCTTGGGGCACTCCAGCTTCTATAGTACAATCGCTTGAAGTGCTTGAACTACATCTAACCGCGAACACTCTTTTGTATAAGTAAGACTTTAGAAGCTTATGTAAGTTTTGAGGCAGCAGTTTGGTTATTTTAAACATAAGTCCATCCAACCATACTCTATCGAATGCTTGTGCAACGTCTAAGAATAAAGCTGTACAATATTCACGATGCTCAAAAGCAGTGCGAATTTCCGTTGTGATGCGGTTAACCTGCTCAACAGTTCCATGTTTTGCCCGAAAACCAAATTGGTGCGATGGGAGTGTGTCGTGTGTTTTAAGGTGGGGACTGATTCGTAGCAGCAGTACTTTTTCAAATAACTTGGAGAGACAAGTAAGTAGGCTTATTGGCCTGTATGATGATGGCTGTGTTTTGTCTTTCCCAGGCTTAGGGATCATAACTATAACTGATTTCTTCCACTTTTGAGGAAAGTATCCAATTTTGGTAATAGCGTTGAAGAGTAGGCAGATTTGTAGAACTGCACACATTGGAAGCTCGATGATCATTTTCGGTGTTATTAAATCGAAGCCAGGAGATTTTCCAGTCTTCAGTTGGTCTCTAATGACTTTCGTTATTTCGCTTGGCCGAAATTCTATGGGATCTTGTGGTGCTAATTCAGATGCAGTTAAGGGTGGGAGAAAAAATGAGTTAGTGGCTGGATTGGGTTGAAATACCTTTTTGAGATGATCAGCGAAGACTCTTGCTCTGTCCATGTCACTACGAGACCAGTTTCCGGTAGAGTTACGGAGGGGTACGACAGTTTCTGCTGGTGCCTGCAGATTCCTGTGGGCTTTCCACAATGAGTTTTTTGTGCTGGTGGGCGTGAGGTTCTCGATGTAACGCAGTTGTGCGTCCGCTTCTTTTTTCTTAAGCGCTTTAGTAAGTCTGCGAGAAGCTGCTTTTAGTCTACTCTTTGCGCCAGGTGATCTGTGCTCCTGCCACTCCCTTCGAAGTCGTCGTTTTTCAAGCAGAAGGAGTTCGGTATCTCGACTTGTCATGTTGTACTTTTTACTGCATCCGTTGGTATCTTGTGGAGTTGACGCTTTTGCTGCTGCGACTAGTGTTGATTCTAGGCTATCAGCAAACTGATCGATGTCTTGCTCGGTTTCCAATGAGCTAGAGAAGTCGGTATGTGAACAAACATATTTTTTGTACCTCTCCCAGTTGGTCCTGTTGCTTGTGAGTCTATGCGGCCGCTCGATGTGTTGCAGTTGGTACAAAAGATTAAAGAGCACCGGGTAGTGATCAGATGAAAGTTCTGAAAGTGCCTCAGCTGTAATCATTGATTGGGATATCCTTTTGGTGATGGCAAAGTCAATCAAGTCTGGAAGCTTTTTAGGATCTGCTGGCCAGTATGTAGGCGTACCCGGAGAAACATAATTAAGCTTGTTTTGCGGTTTAATAATTGCGTTGTATAGCTGTTTTCCTTTAGGGGTCGCTATCCGAGATCCCCAGTACATGTGCTTGGCATTCCAATCACCAGCTGCAACAAACCTTTCACCGAGCGAGTCGAAGAGTGTTGTGAATTTGTCCTCTGATAGTGTGAAGCGGGGTGGGCAATAGACAGCAGCCAGAGTGAGAGCACCGTTATAGCATTGGAGGCTTATAGAGGTAGATTGTAGGCAGTCTTCTTGCCAATTACTAACAAAGTGGTGTTTGATTCGCGATCGTGTTAGTATGCCAGTGCCTCCATGGGCCTTGCCATCCGGGTGATTCGTAAAGTAAAATTTGTATCCTGGTATTTGAAAATTGTACTTTTCAGTAAGGTGAGTCTCTGAGAGTAGCATAACATCAATGTTTCTGTCGGCTAAGAACTGAGCAAGTTCTAGCTTGTGCCGCGAAACGCCATTAGCGTTCCAGGTTGCTATTATTAGGGGAGTCATTATACTGTTTTAGAGGAAACGAGCATTTGAATAAGGATGTTTTGGTTCCTCATAAGCTCTTGCATAGTTGTTTGCATGAAGGCCATAAAGTCTTTCATGCTTTGCTGCATCGAAAGCATAATCGCTTCCATACAGACCATACAGACTGGAATGGATCGCTACATAACAATTAGAAGAAAACTCAGCCCTCAAAATAATAAAAATCAACAATCCGAAAATAAGGCAAAAATTACACGAGACGATGTCACTAATAAAACGCCAGCAAACACCAACAGATTTGAGCTTCTAACAAATTCTACTGATGAAAGTGTACAAACGGCAAAGCCATCTAAAGAGGAACCTAAGAAGGTTAAGCTTCCTCCAATATACATTCGCGAAAAAAGCTCAAGTGCCTTAGTGAACAAAATAGCGACATTAATAGGTGAAAACTCGTTCTACATAATCCCCCTAAGAAAAGGGAACATTAATGAAACAAAAGTTCAAACTCACACCGAGGCTAGCCATCGTATCCTAACCAAATTCCTGGACGATGCAGGAAAAAACTTTTATACATACCAACTAAAAAGCGCAAGGGGCCTACAGGTTGTTCTCAAAGGGATTGAGGCAACTGTTTCGACCACTGAAATCATAGAAGCGCTCAAGGAAAAGAACTTTAATGCAAAAATGGTCATGAACATACTTAACAAAAATAAGGAACCACAACCAATGTTCAAAATCGAGTTGGAGCCAGAGAGCCAGGTACTAAAAAAAAATGAAGTTCACCCAATCTACAAGTTACAGCTCCTATTGCATCGGCGTATCACAGTAGAAGAGCCACAGAAGCGCAACCGCCCAGTGCAGCGCACTAACTGCTAAGAATATGGCCACACTAAGGCTTACTGTACACTGAACTCTATCTGCGTAGTCTGTAGTGAAGCCCACAGCACAGCGAACTGTCATAAGAACAAGGAAGACAGCTCTGTTAAAATGTGCAGCAACTGCGGTGGAAGTCACACAGCGAATTGGCGTGACTGTATAGTATACAAGGAACTAAAGAACCGTCTTAACAAACACGGAGAATCAACACGAGCTCAGGCCACACACATCAGTCACACTCCGCCACAATCGGGCCCCTCTTACACGGCACCCCTTCCTTCACATCGTACCAATCCTAGCGTTTCCTTCGCTACTGCCTTAAGATCGGGAATTAAAAGCGTGAATCCAATAACACAAAATAACTACTTCGAACGATCAAACGCAGCATATATCAACTGGCATTGAAACGATGATGATCTCACTCCAGCAAACCCTAAAAGAATTTATGACATTCATGCAAACCACAATGCAAGAGCTTATGCGAAAACAAAATATGCTGATACAGCTTCTCGTGTCATCAAAATCAACATAATGTCTCCACTTCAAATATCTATGTGGAACGCGAATGGCGTTTCACGGCATAAACTCGAACTTGCCCAGTTCCTATCCGAAAAAAATATTGACGTCATGCTCCTCTCCGAGACACATCTAACAGACAAGCACAACTTCCATGTTCCGGATACCTATTCTACGCCACTAACCATCCGGACGGAAAAGCCCATGGCGGCACTGGCATACTTATCAGAGGTCGCATCAAACACCACCTTCATAATCGAACTGAGACGGACTACCTGCAATACACTTCCATAAGCATGCAATCTAGCATCGGCCCCGTCACTCTGGCCGCAGTCTACTGACCACCTTGTTTTGCAGTTTCTGAGGACCAATTCTTGGAATTTTTCAACTCATTCGGTGAGCGATTTATAGCGGCTGGTGACTACAATGCCAAGCACACGCACTGGGGTTCACGCCTTTTAAGCCCAAAGGGTAAACAACTTTACAACGCGCTCATTAAGCCTCGAAATAAGCTCGATTATGTCACTCCGGGTAGGCCTACATACTGGCCAGCAGATCCAAATAAGCTCCCGGATCTCATTGACTTCGCAATAATAAGAAAGATCCCTAGAAATAATTTTACGGCTGAGTCACTTGCAGAACTATCATCAGATCACTCACCAGTTTTACTTGCTCTCAGGCATCGACCACATACAACTGAGCACACCTACAGGCTGACAGGCAACAGGACCAACTGGGCAAGGTACACGAAATATGTTTGTACTCACATGGTACCAACTCAAACAGTGTCTACCCATGAGGATATTGACCGCCTGACCGAATCGATGGAGGAAAATCTTGTTGCTGCAGCAAAAGCCTCTACCCCTCCAGACACACACAAAATGACAAATCATACCAAGACAACTCGCGAAATCGAACAGCTAGTACTTGAAAAACGAAGACTAAGAAGAGAATGGCAGAATCACAGATCCCCGAAGGCTAAGGAACAGCTAAAAATAGCAACACGTAGACTAACCAGGGCACTTAAGCTTGAGGAAGCAAACGCCCAGCATCTATATATCGAACAACTATCGCCCACCAGCAAGAAGAACCCATTGTGGAAAGCACACAAAAATATTCAGCCACCAGCAGAAACAGTCGTTCCACTGCGAGGCCCCTCAGGAAGCTGGATACGCAGCGAACAAGATAGAGCAAGTGCATTCGCCGATCACCTTCAAGGCGTATTCCAACCAAATACTGCTAGCAACTCATTTGTCCTACCTGTAGCAATTAAAATCCAGCCACCAATAAATCCAATAACATTTAGTCAACGTGAGATAGCATCTATAATAAAAGATCTTGAGCCCAAAAAATCACCTGGACACGACTTGGTGACACCAAAAATGATCATAGAACTCCCACCGTGTGCGGTTCTGACCTTATGCAATCTCTTTAACGCTATTACGAAACTTGGATACTATCCCCAAAGGTGGAAAAAGGCGGTCATAGTGATGATTCCCAAACCAGGCAAAGACAAAACGCAACCCTCATTATACAGACCAATCAGTCTCCTATCGTGTCTCTCGAAACTGTTTGAAAAGGCATTCTTAAAACACCTAGCTCGCTACTTAAGAATGCGAAACACAATACCATCCAATCAATTTGGTTTTCGGAACGATCGAACAGGTCAATCGCATCACAAACGAAATTCGTACTGCTTTTGAGCACCGGGAATACTGCTCAGCAATATTCTTAGATGTCGCACAAGCATTTGACCGAGTCTGGCTGTAAGGACTAATGTACAAGATAACAAAACTGCTTCCCCAGAATACCAACAAAGTGTTAGAATCTTATCTCTTCAAAAGGGTGTTCTCAATCAGGTGTAACAGTTCGACTTCACACGACCGCGTCATCAATGCTGGAGTTCCCCAAGGAAGTGTGCTGGGCCCTGTTCTTAACACTTTATATACAGCAGACATGCCTACAAACTATCAGCTCACAACCTCTACGTTTGCTGACGATACCGCAATACTCAGCCGATCCAAATGACCATCAAAGGCAA
Source organism: Drosophila santomea (assembly GCF_016746245.2). Lineage (NCBI taxonomy): Eukaryota > Metazoa > Arthropoda > Insecta > Diptera > Drosophilidae > Drosophila > Drosophila santomea. Next base: position 25,555,431 of record NC_053016.2, on the reverse strand, counting down.
CAGAAAAACTTGACTGTCATCTTAAAACAGTGGAGAGATGGTTTGCGGACTGGCGCATTAAGATAAACGAGACCAAAAGCAGACATGTAACATTCACACTGAATAGACAAACCTGCCCACCATGTACCCTAAACAATACACTCATCCCACAATCAGACGTAGTAACATATCTCGGCGTTCACCTAGATAGACGCCTCACCTGGCAGCGACATATAGAATCTAAAAGAACTCATATGAAGCTTAAAGCAGGCAATCTCCACTGGCTTATTAATTGCAACTATCCGCTTAGTCTGGAATACAAAGTACTTCTCTACAATACCGTGCTGAAACCCATTTGGACATACGGCTGTGAATTATGGGGAAACGCGTCGAAAACCAACATTGAAATTATACAGCGAGCTCAGTCAGCGATTCTGCGAACTATCACTGGGGCACCATGGTACCTACGCAACGAAAGCATCCAACATAAACCTCGTCAACGAGGAAATCCAGATGAGAAAGAGTAAACATCAAGCAAAGCTCGCCGCACACGAAAATCCTCTCGCGAATTCGCTCACGCGTGTATGTAGTCACAGCAGACTAAAGCGCAAAGATTCTCCAGCCCAGCTAAGAAATCCTAGGGCCGTCTCTAACTAATACAACTATTTAATATTGTACTTAAACTAATTTATATAATAAGATTTGAATAATTATTGGTAGTCTCATAATAAGAGAAGATCTAATAAATAAAGCAAAAAGTTTAAAAAAAAAAAAAAGCAATGACGCTCAAAGAGATTGCGGTATCATTGGTCCTGGCACATACATTGCAAATCGACCCCAGGCTTTAGCATTTGGTTTTCACAACGAACGTAAAGACACGAGCGGAGCTACAACAACAACTCAGAGCCCAGTCGTTCATCAGAAATGCCGAATTCGCTGGAATCGAGCAAGGCCCCGAAAAGAAGAGGCATAAAATGCAAACACCGTTTAGATGCCATAGTTGCGGTAAACTCGGACACAAGGCAATGGAGTTCCGAAAGAGAAGAGCAGAAGAGAGGAACGAGACGAGACCAGGCTATAGCAGCGGCAGATCTACAGTTACGTGTTGCATCGGCGTGTACGAAGAGACCAGCAACAGCGAACATAAGCATAGAGAGGAGAGTCGACACGTGCGCGGTAATTCAGCAGAACAGGACAGCAATACAGTTTGTTAAGCGGTTTCCATTTTTCTTTGATTCTGGTTCCGAATGCTCGTTAATAATAAAAGAGACAATTAGCGAGAAGCTTGCCGGCAAAAAGATGCCATAATCTTGTAGTTTTTAGAGGCATAGGCGACAATGTTGTCAAGAGCAATTTGCAAATTCTGTCCACTGTAAAAATTGCTGAATTTAATCTTGAATTGTTATTTCACGTAGTTGATAAAAAAGAGGCCTTAAATACGATATGATGATTGGGCAAGATATTTTTCAGCTTGGTTTTGGAGTAATGTTAGAAAGTAACAGGTTCGATATTTACAAAACACAAACGGTATTAACGATAAATGACGATAGCATGTTAAATAAGTTCGACTCAATTGCTAGTGATAAATCAAAACTTAATGATATATTGGCCAAATATTCGGAATTCTTCATTGATGGTATCCCATGTAGGCGTGTGACCACGGGTTCACTGGAAACCCGTTTGCTAGACATGAATAATACTGTTCAAAGGCGACCGTATCGCCTCAGCGAAGACGAAAGGCAGATAGTAAGGAATAAAATTGATCAAATGTTAGAAGCAAAGGTAATTAGACCTAGTAGCTCTCCCTTCGCTAGCCCTATGTTACGGCAGTGATAGGCTTTGTATTGACTATCGTGATTTGAACGCAAATACGGTGTCAGATAAGTATCCCTTGCCGTTAATATCAGACCAGATTGATCGTTTACGTGGCGGAAAATAGTTTTCCAGTTTGGATATGGTCAGTGGTTTTTATCAGGTGCAAATTCATTCCGATTCTGTTGAGAGAACAGCTTTTGTGACCCCTGAAGGACAATACGAGTTTTTAGCAACGCCGTTCGGATTAAAGAATGCGTCATCTGTTTTTCAGCGTGGCATAGTCCGAGCCCTGGGGAATTTAGTACCTATGCGGCGGTCTACATTGATGATGTGTTGATTGTCTCAGATTCTGAAGAGGAAGCGTACGAAAGACTGGAGAAAATGCTAAGCGTGTTATCAATGTCAGGGTTTTCTTTCAATGTAAAAAATGTCCATTTCTGCGAAAGGAAATAGAATACTTGGGTTCCGTTGTAAAGGAGGGTGAACTGAAGCCCAATCCACGAAAAATTCAGGCATTATCTCAACTTCCAGAACCAGGTTCAATCACACAGATACGACAGTTTATTGGTTTAGCATCCTACTTGAGGCAGTTCGTCTCTAGATTTTACGATATGATGATTGGGCAAGATATTTTTCAGCTTGGTTTTGGAGTAATGTTAGAAAGTAACAGGTTCGATATTTACAAAACACAAACGGTATTAACGATAAATGACGATAGCATGTTAAATAAGTTCGACTCAATTGCTAGTGATAAATCAAAACTTAATGCTATATTGGCCAAATATTCGGAATTCTTCATTGATGGTATCCCATGTAGGCGTGTGACCACGGGTTCACTGGAAACCCGTTTGCTAGACATGAATAATACTGTTCAAAGGCGACCGTATCGCCTCAGCGAAGACGAAAGGCAGATAGTAAGGAATAAAATTGATCAAATGTTAGAAGCAAAGGTAATTAGACCTAGTAGCTCTCCCTTCGCTAGCCCTATATTACGGCAGTGATAGGCTTTGTATTGACTATCGTGATTTGAACGCAAATACGGTGTCAGATAAGTATCCCTTGCCGTTAATATCAGACCAGATTGATCGTTTACGTGGCGGAAAATAGTTTTCCAGTTTGGATATGGTTAGTGGTTTTTATCAGGTGCAAATTCATTCCGATTCTGTTAAGAGAACAGCTTTTGTGACCCCTGAAGGACAATACGAGTTTTAAGCAACGCCGTTCGGATTAAAGAATGCGTCATCTGTTTTTCAGCGTGGCATAGTCCGAGCCCTGGGGAATTTAGTACCTATGCGGCGGTCTACATTGATGGTGTGTTGATTACGCGACAGTTTATTGGTTTAGCATCCTACTTGAGGCAGTTCGTCTCTAGATTTTCGGAAGTGATGAAACCATTGTACCAATTAACTTCGAATTGAAATGATTTCAAATGGAAAAAAACAACATGAGGAAATTCGTCAAAAAATCATTAATCATGATCAGCGATCCAGTACTAATAATTTTTGACCCCAAATTTCCAATTGAATTGCACACGGATGCGAGCGCAAATGGTTATGGCGCTATGTTATTGCACAAAGTAGAAGGAAAACGCAGGGTAGTCGAGTATTATAGCAAATGCACCACGTTAGCAGAATCTAAATACCACTCTTATGAGCTCGAAGCATTGGCAGTTCTTAATGCCATCAAGCACTTTCGCCATTATTTAACCGGTAGACAGTTTACTGTGTATACAGACTGCAATTCTATTAAGGGGAGTCAGGACAAGGCGGTATTGACCCTGCGAGTGCATCGATGGTGGTCATTCATGCAACTCTTTGAGTTCCACGTTGAATATCGTAAAAGGAGCCAAATGGCTCATGTTGATTGCTTATCGAGGAATCCTGTCGCTGTAGAAGCACAAACAAATACAAGCAAAGTTGTGGAAGTACGAGTTGACTTTGCAACTATCACACACAACTGGCTAGTATCCGAGCAGCGGCGCGATGAAAACATATTGAATATTATGAGCGAGTTGAATAGTGACGAGATGCAGAGAGGATTAGCGAACACGTATGAGATTAGAAAGAGTCTGTTGCATCGTATTATTTAAAGAAATGGCAAGACGCGATGCTTGCCTGTTATTCCGAGGGCGTTTAGATGGTCCGTTGTTAATCATATTCACGAGGCCATAATGCACATGGGTTGGCAGAAGACACAATATAAGGTCTACGAGCATTACTGGTTTGAAAATATGGCAAAACATGTTAGGAAATTCGTAGAAAATTGCGTCACATGCAAATTATCGAAATCAGCGTCAGGCAAAACGCAAACAGAGTTACATCCAGTACCCAAAGTAGAGATACCGTGGCATACCATTCATATTGACATAAGTGGGAAATTGAGTGGCAAGAAAGACGAAAAGGAATACGTCATTGTACAAACTGATTTGTATTTGTACCACGCCTGGAATTTAGACTCGATTAGTTGCATACAGGCGGTGAAGACCGCCATATCGATATTTGGCGTCCCCAGTAGGATTATAGCGGATCAGGGACGATGCTTCACAAGTAGCGAATTTCGCAAGTTCTGTAACACAAACAAAATGGATTTACATGTGATAGCAACTGGTGCTAGCAGAGCGAATTGGCAGGTAGAGCGAGTGATGAGTGTACTTAAAGGGATGTTAACAGCAGTACAGACTAGCGAACGTTCGTGGCAGGAGGCATTGGGTGAGATTCAGTTGGCCATAAATTGCACCACTAATCGGGTGACTTATCACAGTCCCTTAGAATTGTTGATAGGAAAAGAGGCAAGGCCGATGGGAATGTTGACAATCAACAAAGAAATGTCAGTAGATCTGAAGAAAGCTAGAGAGAAGGCTAAAGAAAACATTGAAAGAAATGCAAAGTATGACAAGGCCAGAGTTGATAAAAAGCATGCTCGTGTGGTAAAATATAAGATTGGTGATCATGTGTTGTTAAAGAGTAAAGAAAGACACCAAACGAAATTAGATCATAAGTACAAAGGGCCGTTTTTTATAGTAGAGTTGCTAGATGGAGATCGTTACATGTTGAAATCATTAACGACTAAGCGAATGTACAAGTATCCACATGATTGTGTACGCAGTTTGCCCGATGAAAGAGAAACTCGTGAGTTAATAGAAGAGCTTGACGACGGCAACATAGAAGAAAACGTAGAAAAGGAATCCGATAATGAGTTGTGAGCGGATTGGTATCCAAATGGTCGAGTTTGTGCAGAAGGGAACGTGTACTCCAATTGGAAAGTGTATAGCCTGCTAAACTGACATTTGACGACTAGTGTAATATAGTTAGACGGTTGAGCTTGAGTAGAAGAGAGCCGGAATCTAAGCGTTAAGTTGAAGAATATCCTACTAAGCTAATCTCTGATGAAATGTATGGTTGATAGCCAAATTGTTGGGCTTGTGCGGAAGAAAGCATGTACTCTAGAGGAGATTGAGATGGATTATCCCGCCAAACTAACATTTGAAGACACGAGAAGTTTAAGAAAATTTATTACGAAAAGTTAAGTAGAATGATATGAGTAACGAAGTCAATCGATACATAAGAAAGATTAAGAATGAAGAAATACAATGAAGTTATGTTAAATTAAGCAACACGAGGACGTGTTATAGTCAGGACGGCTGTGTCGGGAATTTACTTGGTTCATAAGATTTAATGTTATTTATAAGTCTTTCTGTGTATTCGCTATGGGAATAAATGAGGATAAAAAGGAATGAAAAGAGAAAGAGAGAGCGTGTATGAGAGTTTCTGTATAAGAGCGCTGTGGGGAAGGAGAACGAAAATCCCTGCTGAGCGTGGCGCAATGCGAGGTGAGGAGGAAGAAGAAACAAGAAGAGGAAAGACAGTTCGAATTGGCCTTCGAAAAGAACAGAAGTCACCATTGCGGCTCGCTGCGCGACAGTGAAACAAATTATCAAACATGAACGACGCTTATGAAAATCTATCTCCGACATATGTAATTATTTAATACACTCAACCACAAACAGGAAACTGGTCTATTTATTCTTTGGCAGAACTGCTTAACTGCTTGACCGTTAACTGCTTAAGACAGTAAGACAGGAAAGCTCACGCTAAAAAAAGATTTAGCTCACCATAATAAAAGAAGATAAAAAACAAGAGAGAACGCTATAGTCGAGTTCCCCGACTATCTGATACCCGTTACTCAGCTGGTGGAAGTGCGAAGGAGAGTCTTCAACACTGACAGTTTTTGGCGGTTTGTGGGCGTTAGAGTGGGCGTGGCAAAAAGTTTTTAGGCAAATCTATAGAAATTTACAAGACTAATACAAAAATGAAAAAATATATAAAACATTTTCTCAAAGTGTGGGAGTGGCAGCTTTGGGCGGTTTGTGGGCGTTAGAGTGGGCGTGGAAAAAAGTTCAAATACTAGAAGACCAGGAGATCAATGAAGTTAATACGAGTATTAAATCAGAATCAAATACCTTACACAAATTTTGAGGAAGACATGCACGTAGGAGAACTAAACATAGCAAATTACGGACCAATGTTAATCTACATTGTAAACCTCCCTGTAACCGATATCATGCTAGAAGACATTTTTATTTAACCATCAATTAACAATTGAGAAGAGAAACTATCCCTAGAATGGGTCAAGGAACTTAATGCCAATAATGTTAAAACCTTGGAGATGTTCAAGACAACCTCCCACCCAGCCGATATTCTGATGGGCTGCGTCATAATCACCGGAATCGTCGTTATAACGATCCGCATCTTGATTAGGAAGGGAACACTAGATTTTAAAGGCGGAGGAGTTGCACGTGCAGCTGCAATAACCGCAAAATGTGAGATCAGCGTCTGGAGCGCTTCCAGTGCACTATGAGGAATTTGACCTGTTTTTTGGCATTAATGTATTTTTAAAAGTTTTGCAAATTAAAAAAATTTTTTTTGAATATGGTAAGAATTGATTAATGATTTATATTATGTAACGCAAATTTAAAATTAACGTCCAATGTTAGTATTGACAGCTGTAAAATCAGATGTTACTAACATAAAGCTCGTGCCATCGGAGAGATACTTTTTCTAAGTGCTTACTAAAATTCAAACCCATCAAATTTGAAATTAATAATCATTCTTGAGGTGTGTACTATGTGTTTCTACTAATATGTTGCTTATTTTGTGCGTGTAAACTTAACAATTTGATGTTTTCGTCCTTTCAAACTTTCAAAATAAAATTTCAACGTTGAACACAGTTTTAAAAAATTTTTGAAATTTGTTCAGTAAGTGTGTTAGTTCATTTTGTATAGTGATTAATTCCCCATTTAGAACATATAGGTTTTATTTGCGACTTTTCGCGAAAATTAAATTTTTAGGTAGCAATCTCTCAATAACAATGCGGCCCTCCTAGAACCGTGGCGCACGCAATTTTACAGACTTTTTTCAATTATGTTTTATGTAAATTTGTTGCATAAATGAAAAATAAAAATAAATAAATAAATAAATAATCTGAATCCGTTGAACATCATATAAGATCAACCGCTGAAACGGCTCTGGCCTTATGACGAATATGAAAATGACTTTTTTTCAACGTTGAAATAGATAATGAAGAATATATTGGGTAGAAAAAAAATCTTGAAGGTTAGTGGGGCGGTGACACGCCCACTTTGCCAAATAATTTGTAAAGGTGTGTATAAGACTAGACAAAAAAAAATTATCATCGTATCTTAAATAGTTTACGAGATATTAATTTATGCCAAAAAAAAAAACAGGTCAAATTCCCCATAGTGCAGTGTGAGCGACGACGGGAGCCAACAGCACCGACGCAGGGATGATATCTTAGATATCATAAAAACTTGTAATTCAGATTTAGTTCCAATTTATGAGCAAGTAAGTCCGAGTAACATTCATTTGAAATAAATTAATTCTATTTTATTTAACTTATATACCTTTAATAATTCTATCAAACTACTACTACTATTCGCAGTCCCTGAATTCGCCAATATAGGAGTTGTCCAGAATCGCTGGATTGTAAAATAGGGTCAAGTCCATTAAAATGTTTTCTAGGCTCGTGACTAAAATTCTTTCCTTTGCCAGAATAATTTCTAAAAGGTGGGTTTCCTTGTCTGTTTCGAATTTTCGGATTTAATTTGTCGCAGCTGCAGGTTCGATTAGGCGTTTCTGGATTTTGATATGTAGTTCTGTTTGTCCGTCTTCCGTTCTCATTGAGAATTTTCAATAGCTTTTGCGAATAACAAATAGCCGAATATTTTCCGATGCTGTTTATTTCGTTTATTATACTGGCAGCTAGGGCCGACCAAGAGCTCCATCGAAATCACAAGTTGAGTCTTTGCCGAAAAACAAAGAAGTGACAATTGGCGGGACAGACAGCCGAAATGCAGCGCCCGAGCTTAATGTAGGTAGATAACAAAGAGAGAGAGAGTGCGATGCACTATGGGCATCGCAAATGCTATGAATGACTATTTCGGCTTACAATATTAAAGGATAAATTAGTCACAGTTTTGGCGGCTGCATGATCCAACACTGTTCCTAATCGAATTTTATATGCTCCCTCGCGTAAAAGTCGGGAGTACCGGCAATAACTCTTAGTGCTTTCCCGATTAAGTTAATACTCCTAGCAGTCCTATGGTAGAATTTTAAAGTGGCTACCAACTTGCGAATATGATATATATGGTGTCGTTTTTGTTTCCGTCTGGTCAGCGTAGTCCTCATAAGTCACATTGTTCGCTGGGTGCTGGATGTATCGATTGTTGTTTGTTTTTCACTAACTTAATAGTCTTTTTTTTTTAGCCTGTTTTCTTCGTGTTTCCTATGGGTTTTTCGTTGGTTACTAAGTCAATCGATTTGTTATATTTCTTAGTTGCCAAATAAATGAATTTAGTAGTATTGTTTATGTTGGCATCTAGTTCTAAGCATCAGGCTATTTCTGACAGGATGCTATGAAACCCTTTTACTTGACCATTTGAGGTAGGGGCAGGGCGTCGGAAATAGTCACATTGTTATAATGGTTTCGGAATTTAGCTATCTTTCCTTAAATCTTCTAAAACGTTTATGTTTTGGGGAAACAAGATTTTCTTTCCCTGGCTTGCAGACCAATTCTGCGTCGTGATCATTGATTAATTCCTTTTAGCGCTTCAGTTTCTCTTTAGGACGGTAAAGATCTGCAAGTCTCTTACTCCGTATTGTAGTATCAGAGATTTTGTACTCCCGCAGGTCGCGTGATATTAATGTGATCATCTTGAGATAGTACCACTCCTAGACTAAATCATAACGATGTCAAATCATAATCATAATCATAATCATGTCAAATCAAATGGTCTCTGAAAGTATGGGTATGAAAACCAAACGTCTTCTGATGCCAAGAAGAATGTTTCTCTCTGTTTCTTGGTTATGTTTTTCTTTTCATTTTCCATTTACTCTCTTTAGGATGCTCGTTAAAGATTCCTAGCACCTATAGTAACTTGCTAACCTCAGAAAGGCTCTGTGTTCGAAAAGAGTTTAAGGTGGAGGAAATTCATCTTTTTAGATGACGTTGTGACACTATGAACGCCAAATACTCAACGCTCTTAAGAACTTAGAACTTCTTCTTAAGAACTTCTTATTAAGAACTTAGATTTTTCTTCTCTCTAAGAGTTTTCTTTAAACACAATCCACGTCCTTAACGTGGCCTTCATATGTTTGGGAGAACATTATTAAGTCATCGACATAAACGTAGCATATCTTTACAATTCAATCTCGAAAAACATCGTCGATAGCATTTTGAAAAATGCTTGGGGCATTCTTGAGCTCAAATGGCAATCTACGTTGTTTATTAAAAAAATGTGGTTTTTTCTCTGTCCTTTTTTTCCCAGCTCTATCTGGTAAGAGCCTGACTAGAGGTCGAGCTTCCTAAATAATTTCGATTTGCCCATGTTCGACAGTATTGTCAAAATCGTAGGGATAGGGTACCTATTGTCTACTAATGTTTTGGTTTAGAATGTTTTTACGTTGAACTCCGAAACTAGACAGTTTTTTTCTATTTAAGAAAAGCTATGGATCGACTTAACTGTGAAGGGTTTATCAGCTGCCTCAATGTCTTTTAGCCCTAGGAGTGGAATAATGTAGTTTTATAAATAGGTGTCTGTGTCGAGTTATAGTTTTATTTCCCTTTCTCATACCGAACGTGTAATGCAGGAATGCACTACAAAATTGCAGAGTCCACTGCGTCCAGCTCATCTTCTATCTCTCTGTGCTTGCTTGGGAAACGGAGTCATAATCTTCACCGTCTTTTTTTCTTCCGGTATGAAGTTGATTTTTTGTTGAGACTTCTTTTTGACTGCCCTCTTTGCCATGTTGTGCGTTTCAAGGAGTTATCGATCTCCATTGGCTGTGGTGCCTGTTGGTTTTGACTGTTTGGCTCAAATTTAGTTTCGGAAAAATTAGGGTTTTTTTAGTGTTGTTAAACTTTGGTTTTTTCGTGGTATTTTAAGTGATTTTTTAGAACATATTACACGCTTAAAGCGTCATTTTAATGTTGTTCGTTGAAGACGGCCGCTGCGGCTGCATCGTGTGTCATAATCGTGTTGCTTGTCAGAAGCGTTAGCTTCCGCTCTTTCATAATATTTGAGCAGGGGAAATTCTGCCCAAAGTGAACTTCTACTTAAGTAGGTGTATCGGAGTATTGTCCGCATATGTGAAGTCTAAGCGTGCTAAACAGCAGCCGCTGGGCCTCTTACTTTATTGTTTAGGATTCTGACAGCCTTCTGAGTGCCTTCTACGCTGCAGTTCAGCTTGTCTCCAAGAAACATTTTTTTTCCGTCTTCCCGTCAAATTCTGGGAAATATAATTTCCTTCTTTTATTTCGATCTCCTGAAATGTCTTAAACTTATCTTAACCCCCTTATAATTGGGGCTAATTAGATTTGTTGAAAGGTATGTAACAGGCAGTAGCAAGCGTTTCCGACCATATAAATTATATATATTCTTGATCAGAATCAATAACCGAGTCGATCTGGCCATGTTCGTCGTTTCGTCTGTCGGTCTGTTCTTATGAACGTCGAGATCTCTGGAACTGTAAAAGCTTGGCAGTTGAGATTAAGTATACCGCCCAAAACTGCCACGACCACACTTTTGAAAAATCTTTTGAAATTTTTTCACATTTTTTTTAGTCTTATAAGGAAGCGTGTTCGACCATATAAAGTATAAATATTCTTGATCAGGATCAAAGCCGAGTCGATCTGGCCATGTCCGTCTGTCCGTCCGACTGTCTGTCCGTCCGTATGAACGCTGAGATCTCTGGAACTACAAAAGCTAGAAAGTTGAGATACAGCATACAGAATCCAGAGACGCAGTGCAAGCTTGTCGGTTCATGTTGCCACTGCCACTCTAACGCCCACAAGCAGCCCAAATCTGCCACGCCCACACTTTTAAAAAATGTTCTGATAATTTTTCATTTTTGTATTAGTCTTGTAAATTTCTATCGATTTGATAAAAGACTTTTTGCGACGCCTACTCTAACGCCCACAAACCGCCAAAAACTGTCCGTGTTGAAGACTTTTCTTCGCACTTCCACTAGCTGAGTAAGGAGTATCAGATAGTCGGGGAACTCGACTATAGTGTTCTCTTTTGTTTTTATATCTTTAGATGGAAATATTTAAAGGAAAAGCCTACTGGTAGTAGTACTAGGCAGCTTAATCTGATAAGGAATTCTTCTTATACAATTATTTTTTAAGTCTATTTACATATTTATATAAATATATATAGTGTAGGAATTATCGATAACATGAATAACATCAATGTCAACTTTGTTCATACATGTTAAATCAAAACGCGGTCTGACAGATCTTGAGGGTGGTGACGCACAGTGGCGCCTTAGATAATTTAGGGTTACAAAAATCATAACTCTTGAACCAGTTGAGATATTTTCATATATTATTTTTTAATGAAAGGTCATTTTAGTACCTTTCGATAAAGTGGTCTTAATATATGGTGTGATAAATAGTAGATTTTATACTCGAAAATTAATGTTTTTTGAGGCAGTTTTCTAAATTTTAATCAAATTTCGACCAATACTTTTTATTTGTTTTCTCTGAAAATGCAAATATGGTACATATTAAATGTTTGAAAAACAAAAAATAAATACATTTTAAAGAAAAAAAATTTTGTTTTTTTATTTTGTTATTTTGTCATAGCTTCCAGCAGGTGTGATGTCTCCTCAGCATATTTTCAGAATTTTTCAGCATTTACGCATTCTCTGCAATTTACTGCATTCAAGATTTACTTCATTTAAGATTTTTGAAGTATAATAAATTATTATACATTCATTTAAAATCATTACAAAGTCAGGGATTGAAAAACAAGCCGCCAATACAGAAAAAAAAGGGATGCCCGCCATACAATTTTGTACTGTGCAGCGACTGCGCTTGTAGCAGAATTTGCACTAAACCGCGCGTTTGTTACGCTGAGTTGAAAGTATCTTTTGTTTGGGAAATTCGGGGTCGAAAGTGGGGGGGCCCGATCTTTTTTGAATATGATAAAGAACATATTCAAGAACAACACCTCATATGACAAAACCATAAGTCTGCGTAAGATCGCTTTCTTTTTTCCATCAAAGTTGAAAAATGTGTAATTAGTACTTCGGTAAAACGGGTATGCCTGCACATGCAAAGAATATTATACATTTATTTTACCTTACCTTACCATTTCCATAGAGACCATAACCAAGCTGGTTTGCGACCCAAAAAAGGTTCAACTTTGAACACGTGTATCTTCTAAAATACTGAACAGATTTGAATAATTTTTTGGATTCAACCCTTTTAAACTATTACCTGTGAATGCGGTGCAACGATCCGTTGATATCAAAAATTTGATTTTTGTATAGTATCGTATCTTTTGAGTGTGACGTTTGGGTATTCTTCGTGTTCGGGGATCTGCAATTCGCAGTACCGTGCTGCGCAGTCGCATTACTAGGCCGTTGGGGTGTAAATCCGGTCTCTCCTCGTATTTTTTGGCCACCTCCTGGATTTTGTTAGAGTTCTGACTACAGTCAGAAATACCAAGAAGAGTAAAAGCCTACGTCGTCGAGCAATTAATTCCATAATCATGCGAAATATAGGGACTGGCGGAACTCATCAAGGGCAATTTGAGCAAATAGAAAGGAACAGAAACAGTAATTATATACAGAGGAATTAGGAAACAACGTCTATAACTTATTTGGTAATTTAAATTACATTTCTAGTTTCGGCTACTAGCATTGGTTGACCCATCCGAGAGATGAGTTACGACTCAAACGTAAAGCCCTGATCTAAAAGTAAGTAGGACAAACGGACGAATTCTGATAAAAAAATAAACACTTTCTGTATCTGCTATCTACTAAGAAAGCTTATTTAGTAAACCTTTAACTCTATTGATAAGGATGGGCCATTAGGGGTTTCCGCTAAAAATTACTTTTCTTTTCAATAAAAATTTTCCATTCATATATACATACTTTTAATTTTATACGTCACTGCTTGGCGCATGCTCAGATAAATAATTATGTGAAATTGTATGTACTTCAAATATACATACTTTCAATATTGTATGAACTTGGTTCGTTTTTCTTAATATAAGGTAACAGTTGTAACAGAGTTAACAACTTAGTGTTAATTGTTACTATTTTGCAACAGTAAATACAATTTTTGCCAAAGATTATACCTCAATTTTATCCACAACTAATATAATACAACAGGAATGGATAAGCTTCATGATTATCAGGGGATAGCAGGTCGATTTCATCAATGGAGAGACAACATTAAAGAATATTACGAAGACTTCCATGACAAAAAATCAACCAATTTAGTTGATACAGTCAAGAGACAGCTCAAAGGAAACGCAAGTGCCAATAAAGACTATAGCCATGTATTTAGGTAAGATTATAATCTGCTTTTTAAATAATCTAGTCCAACTTGATTAGTATTATCAGTGATCCTTGATCCAAAAACTTTTTACAGAGGTAAAAACAATACACGATCGCACCTTTAACACATAACGTTTTGACATAAGCTTTTAAGAAGAAAAATGATTTCCCAGTTAGCTTTATCAATACGCCAAATAACATTTATTAATTCGGCACGCTTCAGCAGAAAATGGACGGACGGGTGGACTAGGAAATATTTTGACAATGCTTGTTGAATGAGCGTTATAAATTACAAATTCAGAAGTAAAATCATATGGTCTTGGTTAGCACCAACAGTCACATCGACCAAATTAAAAATACTTGCATACAGCACTCCCAAAGAAATACTTTAGAAAATTAATGAAAAACATTATCAATATATTTGTTTGCCCATCTTAGATAGTCTCAATTGTAAAATCATTTTTCGTCAAGATAGTTGAAATCTAATTTGTTGAAAAGTATGTAATAGGTAGAAGGAAGCGTTTCCGACCATATAAAGTATATATATTCTTGATCAGAATCAATCGCGGAGTTTATCTAGTCATGTTCGTCTCTCCGTCCGTCCGTCCGGAAAGACGTCTCAGCAACTATAAAATCTTGAAAGTGTAAGATTATGGCATGAGATTCCAGAGACATAGACTCAGGACCGGTTTTTTTTTTTATAATTTTCTAACAATTTTCAAATTTTCAATTGCCCAAAGCTGCCACACCCACTCTTCTGAAATTTTCTTGATTTAATTTTAATTTTTTTCTCCAATTTCTATCACATCGATAAAGCAGAAGAAGACTGATAAACTTCCTCGTTCGTTTTTTTATAAAACCACGCACCCCTGGAGTTATCAGCCTGTGCTGTTCTGTCCAAAGAGCACCCACTTAGAGTCGCATGCCGCGGGTTAACACGACAAAATGTCAAACTAAAAGTTTTTTAAAATTCTAAAGGGTGGGCAAACGTGGGCATACGAAGTTATTGGGATTTAAAAACCATAAACCATAAAAATCTTAATCGACACCGGCTCTTCAAAGAACTATATACAGCCCCACGCCGAACTTAAGTACATAACGCCGGTACAAAAAAAAATGTACAGTTAATCTCCATGGTTACAACAAGGTGAAATATAAATGCATTGTTAAACTTTTTAACAAGACTTTTCCCTTCTTGATTCTACCGAACCTATCAAGCTTTGACGCTATATTAGGATTTGAAACGCTAACGCTAACTAAGATGAATGCAACATTGGACTTGAAAATTAAAATATTAAAAATCGAAAACTCAGTCGAACCAATTAAATTTGTAAAATGTAATAGCGTTAATTTCTCTGAAACCAGACCCAGAAGAGGGTCATTGCCATTCAATACCAATATTATTGCTACCATACGTACGGAAGACGACCAACCGGTATACTCAAGACTTTATCCATATCCCATGGGCGTAGCAGATTCTGTAAATAAAGAGACGAAGGCGTCGTTAAAAGACGGAATTATACGACCTTCGCGCTCACCCTACAACAATCCGGTTAGGGTAGTCCACATAATGTACCCTTGATGAGAAGGGAAATAAGACAAAAGGGATGGTTATAGACTTTCGGAAGCTAAACTCAATGACTGTGGACGACAAATACCCGGTGCCAAATGTTGTATTCATCCTTTTAAATTTGAGAAAAGACAGATTTTTTACCACACTAGATCTAAAGTCAGGATTTCATAAAAATATTACTTGCAGAAAATAATAGGGAAAAACCACATTCTCAGTTGCACATGTAAAATATGAGTTCTGTAGACTTCCCTTCGGCCTTAAGAATGCACCCAGTATGTTTCAACGTGCCATTGACGACGTACTCAGACCCCAAAAAGGAAAGTCTTGTTTTGTTTACGTTGATGACGTTATTATTCTTTCCGAACGACTTGAGGACCATCTGAATCATATTTGTTAGGTTACACTACTTGAAGTCAACATGAGGGTGTCTAAGGAGAAATCGAACTTCTTTAAGGGAAGCGTCGAATATTTGGGATTTGTAGTATCCAAAGACGGCTATCCTTAACTATGAAGAACGCACTAATTTGTTCAACGTTAGATCCTTTTTAGGGCTAGAAAGCTATTATCGCTGTTTTATAAAGGACTTTGCTTCAATAGCTCGACCTTTGAATGACATCCTTAAAGGGGAAAACGGAAAAGTCTCCGCCACTCGCTCTAAAAGGATACCCATTATTTTAGATGATAAGCAACGCTCTGCATTTGAGAAACTTTAGAATATCTTAGTTTTTGAAAATGTAATGCTACCTTATCTAGACTACGCAAAGCCTTTTGATTTAACTACGGACGTCTTAGCTTTTGACCTGGGCGCGGTTTTATCACAAAACAACAAGCCTATTACAATGATATCATCAAAAGAAGACTTTCCTATTTGGGGCCTGAGTACATCGTCCATGGCACGTTGAAACATACTGGGTGCATTCTTAAGGCCGAAGGGAAGTCTACAGAACTCATATTTTACATGTGCAACTGAGAATGTGGTTTTTCCCTATTATTTTCTGCAAGTAATATTTTTATGAAATCCTGACTTTAGATCTAGTGTGGTAAAAAATCTGGCTTTTCTCAAATTTAAAAGGATGAATACAACATTTGGCACCGGGTATTTGTCGTCCACAGTCATTGAGTTTAGCTTCCAAAAGTCTATAACCATCCCTTTTGTCTTATTTCCCTTCTCATCAAGGGTACATTATGTGGACTACCCAAACCGGATTGTTGTAGGGTGAGCGCGAAGGTCGTATAATTCCGTCTTTTAACGACGCCTTCGTCTCTTTATTTACAGAATCTGCCCATGGGATATGGATAAAGTCTTGAGTATACCGGTTGGTCGTCTTCCGTACGTATGGTAGCAATAGTATTGGTATTGAATGGCAATGACCCTCTTCTGGGTCTGCAAAGACATCCAATCGGTCTTTTAGCATTATGTGGAATTTGTCTACTATCTGGTTTGGTACTACGATGTTTTTTATATCAGAGAAATTAACGCTATTACATTTTACAAATTTAATTGGTTCGACTGAGTTTACGATTTTTAATATTTTAATTTTCAAGTTCAATATAGATGAATGCTAATCTGCGTT
Organism: Drosophila santomea; assembly: GCF_016746245.2. Lineage (NCBI taxonomy): Eukaryota > Metazoa > Arthropoda > Insecta > Diptera > Drosophilidae > Drosophila > Drosophila santomea. The sequence goes on along the minus strand of NC_053016.2, from coordinate 25,538,626 downwards.
AGCGTTTCAAATCCTAATATAGCGTCAAAGCTTGATAGGTTCGGTAGAATGAAGAAGGGAACAGTCTTGTTACTTTCCAGTGGAGCTTCCTTTGGAGCTTCTGCAGGAAGCGTAGAACACTACTCGGAGTTTAATGGTGAGGCTTTCTTCCTTCAGGACTCCATGATGTGGAATTGTGGTGCAGAAGACAAGTAGTTGTCCATTCGCATTGCATTGAGTGTGATATTCTTCACTTAAAGTGATATACTGTGCTTGGCGCAGTTCAAAATAATCTTCGATTGCTCGAGTATATTGTTGGTGAAAATCCGGTTTATTCTGAAGTTTGGTTTGAGAAGAGCGTTGCTTCAGAGCCATGATCAATTAATGCCCTCGCCGACATTGATTTTCCGGTGTTGTTGTTGACAATTCGGACTAGAGCGGTAGCAAGAATCGTTGTGGTGGGATTCCGTTGGAGTTGCGTTTATGTTGGAACAGGTGAGCCGTAAGCTGTGCTCTGCAGGTTAGATGGAGCAGATGAGCCCTAAGCTCTGCATGTTAGAGGAAGCAGATGAGCCGTAAGCTGCGCTCTGTTGGATGCCCTGCATCGTACGGAAACCGTTGGCAGTTGGTTGTCGCGGTACAGCTGGGTTGGTATGATGGGGTGCTACACTTGGAAAATGTAGCAACGTGTGATGTCGTTGGCCGCACTGTAGCAATTGCGTGAGGTGCTGCAATGGCTAACCGCGTGGGCCGAGCTGAGACAGTTAAGGCATGCCTTGATGCGATTGACGATCGTCTTACGAGTAAAGCAGTCCATGGCGAGATATTCTGGGCATCGTCTCAAGATATGATTTCTTTGGCAATGCGTACACCGTGTGTTAGTGGCGCTGTTAAGTGGTCTGCTGTCTGCCCTTGAGAATGATGCCGGTGTCGTGGTGAATCGATTTGAGATTGGCTGAGAGCGACTCTCGATTAAGTCAATGCTGATTAGACGCTCCAGCAATATTTTCTCTAGCATTGAGGAGGTAGGAAACGGGACGGAGTTTCCCATAGAGTGCTCCCATGCTTGCGTTGTAGTTGTAGGGAGTTTTGTGAGTAGGTGGTGCACTAACCAGTGGTCGCAGGAATCAATGTTTAATTTAAAACGACGAAAATCGCTGATACAGACGTTTGCCAGGCTGAGAATTCGCCGCCGTCCTTCGACAACCTCCTTATGAACAGGATCGAGGCCGTAAAGTGAGGACATAGTGTGCATGAATTGGAGTCTAGGATTGTCATAGCGCTTGACGACGAGATCCCAGGCAACAACATATACATTTTCTGTCAACGCCATGTGGTTGACATCCTGATCCCGTCCTTCTGGCAAGGCTGGAATTTCTGGATGTTGGACAGTGAGGCATTATCATGCACCAGCTGAAATATACTGTCGAAGATAGACGGCCAGTCAGTAAAACTGCCTGTGAAATGGGGACGGGAAGTTTAGGCATCGGAAATTTTGGCGGTACGCTGACTGCGGTGTTAAAGCCTCCGATTTGTTAATAAATCCACCGAAACCAATCGTTTGCCTCCAGTGCAGTTACAAATAGATTTTATTAAATCGCAGCAGTTGCCCTCATGGGCGACCAAAATGTTGTGACTGAGCCGTTAAATCGGAAGTCAAAGAAAAGCAAATTCCTGCTTTTGGCGACTTGCTGAAGCGATAATGACAAAACCTAGGTTTAATTCACTATTTAAATACTGATCTTTATTTGCACTGAACAGTGAGGCAAAACAATGGTACGTGATCGCAATCGCGTGATGTCCAAAATCAGATTAACTATTTAAAGTTAATTTTCGAGTCTTCTTCAGAGGTGGTCAAATGCAGAGCGGTCCTTTGGCTAAAAAATGCACATTGTCATAATTTGTATGTTCGTGGTCAATATCCTCAACAGCTGCTTTTGCCCCCTATTCATAATCATTTTCATCGAACTCCTTTAGATCTTCTTCTTTAGCTAAATGGTTCACTCTTTAATGCTTCGGTCCGGTAAACCTGGCAGTGCCACTATTTGGTCTTTTTGTTGTATGTTCATAGTCAGTTTGTGATTGAACAGTTGCTGTTGAGTTGGCCAAACATTTTGAAGTTGGGGTAAGCTACCATGGTTCAAGAATAGTGCTTGCCTAAGATGGATTGATCGAACTGTTCGCATAGATACAGCAATACCAAACAGCTGAGTCGGTGCCCTGGACTGGTACTTGACCTGTCAAAACTGGCAACTAACTGGCGCCTACTAAAATAGGGGTTTTTGCACTGCGAATTAGTGCTTCTATTCCTATTAGTATTTTTTCCGGCTTCGGACCTTTGAGCTTTTTGAGTAGTTCAGAGCGAACTGATAACGCTCTTGGGTTGACTCAACCTCCTGTGCTAGAGCAAGGGCTATTATTAAGTCCTTGGCTCCTTTGGCAAATATGATATCGTTCAATGACTCCTTGTGCCTGTTATAAATACACGAAACGCGTCAGCCCTATAATTTTCATTGAGTGTAAACGCCAAGGATTTATCGCACGTCATTTATGTCTTATTTGTCAGCAGAGTTAATTTTTTCTCTACCTCATCATAAAATTCGGTTAGTGTCATATCGCCCTGTCTCACCGTCGACAACTCTTGCTCGATTAGGTAGATGGGCCTTTTGTCAGCGTATGTAAAGACAAGGCGATTGATTCAACGGTGTGCTGAACGAAGCTAGCACATTTTTTGCAGTGTTTTTTATTTTATTACGGATAATACTTGGGGCTTGATCATATTTTAAACTCCCCTCTTATTATTTATAATCTTTCAAAGCGACATGAGCAGTTTTTCTCCACGACACATAGCGACCTTTCTATGTCTAAAGATTCATTACACACTACACCCGGTATAATTTTAGCATCTGTGTAAGTTTCAACTTTACTCTAAATTTTCCTATTCGCTCGGTAATCGCTTGTAATTCTTTATCAAATAATTCTTTTTGACTTGCAAGCGCACCAGCAACGGCACTTTCTACTATTGCTTTCAGTTGATCTGCTGATAATTATATTCTTGCGGTTTCTAATTGACTAGTACCTTTTAATATTCTTCTCCAACTTAATATTAAATCGTCGATCTCTTTATCATTTGCCTTCATCAATGTGTTATTTATAACCTTTAATAACCTTCAAGTGTGTATAAAATAACCCGTTAGGTTAGGTTAGGTTTTACCGGCCGTCGGTTATCCGACGCACTTAGACCAGTAGAGGTCCGTTGTGATACGGTGTATGTTTTCCCCTTTTGCCCGCAGAGGTTCGTGTGAAGCTAGCAGTTTCTCTAGCCAGAGGCGCTGGTGAATTTTTGTATCTGATGTGGATCGGTGTCCGAATCTGCTTCCTATTTGAGCAAGTCTTTTCGTTTGCAGTGCTGGACAGTGGCATAGTAGATGCTCTACTGTTTCTTTCAATTCTTCGTCCCTACAGCTACGGCAGAAATCATTATACGGGGCATTTAGTCTTCTGGCATGGATGCCTATCAACCAATGCCCTGTGATGACTCTCATTGCAGTGCTGAGGTTTGCTCTGGTCAATCTTAAAAGTTTTGAGGTTCTCTTTGAGCTTATTATTGGCCATATTTGGCGTGTTAGGCGACAGTGTGTGGTGTTTTCCCATATTGTCTGTTTGTTACGGTTTAGGTTTTCCCTAAGTAGTAGTTTACAAGTGGCTAAAGACATACTCATGCCCTCCATCTCTTGTATGAGTGGCGCGGTAGTGCTCTCTCGAGCTTGTTCATCTGCGATGCAGTTGCCTTCTATGTCCCTATGGCTTGGTACCCATATAAGGTTGATTACGAATTGTTGTGTAATCTCGTGTAAAGATGATAGGAAATTCGATACTGTTTTCGAGTGACTAGAGATTGAGCCAATCGATTTGATAGCTGCTTGGCTGTCACTGAAAATGTTTACATGTGAGCCTTCCGGCTTTAGTGATTTTAAGTGTTTTAGGGACTCCCTTATTGCTGCCACTTCAGCCTGGAAGACGCTGCAATGATCGGGGAGTCTGTTCGAGGTGCGTAGGCCTAGCTGTTCGGAGTAAACTCCTCCTCCTACTCTGTTCTGTAGTTTTGACCCATCCATATAGCATTCTGGGGGCCAGGTATTTGTGAGTTCCAATCGTCCCTCTCTGGGATGATTGTGTTGAAAGGTGTTTGTATGTACTCCGTAGGAGTGCAGTAGTCTGTCCTGGAGGGGACTATTTGAATGTTTTTTAGGATACATGAGTGACCCACTTCTTGTGGGTTCCACTGTTTGGTATCTCTAAGCCTGATTGCCGCTACTGTGGCCTGTTCCATGCCAGCTAGTTCTGGGCTTGGTAGGTATCGTATAGCATTTAGGGCTTCGTTTGGGGTGGTGCGTAAAGCACTGCTGATGCAGGGTGTCGCAGCTCTTTACATTTTTGCTAGCATTTTTATGCTTGACTTCTTTTTCAGAGCCGGCCACCATACCACGACTCCGTACAGTAGTATTGGTCTGACAATGGCAGTATATATCCAGTTCACTATATAGGGTGTCATGCCACATTTGAGCCCTATTGCTTTCTTTTACGTGAAGAGTGCTATTGAAGCTTTTTTATATATGTCTGTGAGGTTAAAGTTCCAGTTTAGTTTCCTGTCAATTATTACGCCCATGTACCTTGCGCTGTTACTGAAGGAAAGTCTTTGATTGTTGAGGATGGGTGGGACTAGGTCGGGTATGTTATACTTTTTAGTGAAGAGAACCAGCTCGGTTTTTGAGGGGTTAATTCCTAATCCGTTATTTTTGGTCCAGCTGGACAAAACACTGAGTTTTTCGCTCATGAGATCGCATAGCGTTTGGGGGTATTTGCCTCCGCAGATGATAGCAACGTCATCTGCAAAGGCTATTATCCGGCAGCACATCCGCCCCCCCCGAGGGTTGACTCGCCTAGTGAAGACATAACCTTCCTGCAGGTGAGCAGTTCGTTTATGAGTCCCACCAAGTGGCGGTCCACCCCAAGGTCTGTCAGGGCTCCGGTAATCGCCGTTACGATGACGTTGTTAAAAGCTCCTCCTATGTCTCCCTTTCTTGTAGGCGTGTTGCGTGCCTGTGATGAGACTAGGATTGAGAGTTGATCTCAGATGCAGGCCGATGATTCTATCAAGGGTCTTTAGTAGGAAGGATGACAGACTGATTGGTCTGAAGTCCTTGGGGGTCGTGTGTGACGGTTTCCCAGCTTTGGGGATTAAGACTATACGGAACTCTAGCCACGATTGTGGTAGGTGTCCAAGAAGTAGGGACCGTTTAAAAATGTCAAGAAGCCAGTTTATGGCTATATTTCCCGCATGTTGGATTTGTGCGGGTATGATTTTGTCTGTACCTGCAGATTTGTATGGTTTACAGCTGTGTATGGCCCAATGGAGGACCTTTGGGTCTATGCACAGTTCGATACTTGCCAGTGTGGCGTTTGTTTGTTGAGGGGTGAGAGCGTTTTGGTTGTTTCCTGGGAAGTGAGTGTCTAGAAGTATCTCCAGAGATTCCTCACTCGTGCTGGCCTAGGAGCCATCTGCTCTTTTAAGGTAGCCTAGGGTTGTGGCCGATTTGGATAGTATTTTTCTAAGTCTGGCTGCTTTAGTTGTGTTTTTAATTTCTGAGCAGAAGGAATGCCACGAGGATCGCTTTGCTTTCCTGCCTTGGCCCTGTTAAAAAGGGTTCTGCAGTCTATTCGGAGGGGCGACAGTTCTGCTAACCATCAGGGAGGTTATCTGCATAGTTGCAGGTTTCTGTGAAAATTGAAACTAGTTCGTTTAGACTAGAGATTTTTCCCTTAACATATTTTTGTATTTTTGCCAGTCTGTTTTCCTTGGGTTTGTGAAAACTGCTGGTTTTGAGGGGTTGATTGTGAGGGTCGTTTCTATGTACCTGTGGTCCGAGAAGGAGTGCTTAACTAGCACCCTCCAGTGAGTTACTGTCTCTAATAGTGGTCTAGAGACGAGAGCTAGATCTATTACCTCTTTTCGGTTCTTAATGATAAAGGTGGGGTCATTACCTTTATTACATATGAAGAGATTTGAACTAAAGATAAAGTTAAAAAGAGACTCACCCCGGTCGTTTGTGTCTGTACTTTCCCATTGTGTATGGTGGGCGTTAGCATCACACCCTATTAGCAGGCCTATGTTTTGCTTTTCGCTGTCTTCTACCAGTCTCCTTACCAATTCATCCGGCGGTTCTTGCCTTTCGTAGGCCATGTATGATGACAGCACTCGGAACGGAGATGGCTGACTCTCCACGGTGGCTGCCGCGTTGTCTTCATCGCTGTACTTATGGAGCAGAAAAATGCTAAGGTGCTTTTTGGCTAGAATGCAGGCTCTTATTTTACCTTCGCTGGGAGATGTTAGAAGCTTATATTCCTTAGTCCCTAATCCTGAAACCTTTCCTCCCACTATCCAAGGTTCCTGGATTAAGACTATGTCGACTCCATCTTCAGTCAGATGGAGTTGAAGAGCAGCGGAAGCTGCCTTACTGTGGTGGAGGTTTATCTGCAGAAGCCACACGGACATTTGCTGTGGGCCTCTCCACCACGGTTGTGTCGGCTCCCTCATCGTCCGATGTGTCTAGGTCTGTCAATTGACCCATGTTCGCAAGGCTGCGGAGGATTGAGGCATCGGTCGAGTGGCCGTCCTCGGTTTCCGATGCCTCGATCTCGGAGGCGATCTCCTCGACCACTCCTTCCTGATCCTCCTTGGCGGAGTCCGATTTGTAGATCTTTATGGTCACTGAGCTAAGCCCGAAGTTTAGCTTTCCGTGAGCGGCCTCAATGAGAGCTTGGGACTCCTTGTTTAGAATGAGGATGCCCTGGTTTGTTGGTCCCTCCATTTCGTCGACCTTCACCACTCGCCAGTCCGAGGTGCGGGTTGCAGCGCTGCAGCATGGTGAGGATCTGGTCCGGCGCCGTGATGGATGCCGGGATCCAGATCCTTGCCCGGGGTCGGCAAGGTACGTCCGACCAGTTCAGCGCTACAAGTCCGGCGCCCTCATACACCTCCCCCAACTCTTTTACTGCGGCTTTGTATAGCTCCGCAGAGCGTTCATCGTCACTGGCGATTACCTTGACGCCGCCTTGGAACCATCCCACGTCTTTGCAGACTGGAGGGGGGCCAGGTTCCTTGGCCAGAATCTCAAAGCATTTTATGGCTAGGGCTGCCTCTACCCACTTCCACTTATTTCGTGGAATTCTGCCACTCGGGTCGTTTCGGTCGACCACGCCCAGGAGAATGCGGTTTTTCGCGATCTCCGCAAAGGATCGCCCTGGCTGCACGCGTTGCCGCTTTGTCGTAGGGGACGTCCTGGGAGCGCTCCCTCTTAGGTGGAGGTCGCTTTTTGACCTCTGTGGGCTTGGGTGGCTTGGGGGCTTCCTTGCCGAAGTTTGGCAAAACGGATTTAGCCCATTCCACCTTCTTCATCCACTCAGCCGATGGAGCCGTTTTTGATCTCTCCTGGCTGCGTAGGATTTGACCTGCAGATCGTTTCTCTGCGTAGGTATGTTTGTCTTTACCGGTTGCCACTGGGTGCTTGCCATCCTTGGCTGCGCATGAAGGGGGCATCATGTCACTAGGGCCTGGAGATGTTCCCATGGCGACGGCTTTGGGCGGCTCGCACTCAGTCGCCTCAGATTTGAGGCGGGGTTCACCCGAACCCGATCCTGCGGTGTTGGCCAGGCAGGTGGGCTCACTCGCCAACTTCGCTGCCTTGAAGTTTGTACGGCCAGACTCAGACGTCACTGCCGTTTGGGTAGGTTTTTTGGGAGATCCTGACTCCTTTTTATTTATTTTTGTTGACTCCATGTGATTCCCACGAGTTGCGGAGAAAAGGAGGGTCCATCCGGGCGGAGATCCGCGACGCCCGGGTAAGGCTTCTTAGAACAGGGGGTCGCCAGGTACTCTGAGCTCTCCGTTTGAGACTGAGCTATATTGTGACCCGGGCCCTAAGTCAGGCTGACTATCGGCACGGGTCGAATGACACCTTAGTCCGGCCCGGGACGCCCGACTACCATTTGCCAGCATCCTCTGGCAGGGACATAACCTTGCCAGGGGACCTGTTTCCAGCCGCCCTCGCGTGGAGAGTATAGTCGCACTTCCGGATGTATGGACAATTACGGCGCGTTCTTCTAGCAAGCTTGAAACTACACGTTATTCCCCTTGTCCATCACCCGAGTGACGGCACCCGTTACTCGTAGAGCTTTTCTTACCACCCATAATTGCTCGCTTTTTAAAAATATCAAAATAAAATATAACAAAATAATTTAACTGAATCTTATTTGCATTTTAAGACTGAATTATAGTAAATAATTAATACGTATGCAAAGTAAATTATTATAACTACTGTAATTTAAAACAAAGAATTTGGAAAAAAAAGAAATTACATTTAAAAAATAAATATTTCATAAAAATAATTCATAAGCAAAAATATTATTTATGATATATTATTTATTTATAAAGATATGGAAACTGTTTATTGCAAAATTGATTTCTTGAAGCATGAAGTGCGGACATAGGCACCGAAGAATCATTGTCAAATTATATTTTTCACACGTCGCACGCTGAATACTCTTATGACAATTATTCTAATATAAAGTGTTATTTGAAAATTATTATGCGTTATTATGTACATAGCTTGTGCTATTATTATTTCTATGCTGAATTTGAATAATTGTTATGTTAAGGCAATGCACAACTTGACTTTTTAGGTGGGGGCAATTTATAAAAAAATCTAAAAACTTCTAAAATGAAGGGCATATTTTGTCCTTTTGGCTCTTGAGCTCTTCGCTCTCTGGCTTTTGAACAAAATTTCGAGAGAGCCTGTAGCCAGCACGAAAAAATCTTGTGCAAAAAAGTCGTATGGCGTGACGCATCTTGTTATTCTAATGTCTTTGGTTTTAGATTTAGTTGTCTTTTTTTGATATCGTGTGTTTTAGATTTAGTTACTCATTTTGATATCATAGGTTTTAGATTTAGTTGTCTCCTTTTGGTTTCGTGGGCTTTAGATTTAGCTGGGCGCCAATTATAATTAAGTATATTTTGTCTATATTTAATTGTGTAATTTATAATATAACTTGTGCGGTCTGCAATTAATGAGTCGAATTCGTATGTCTATGCGTGGCGATGACCGACACTTTTAATCTCCAAATATCGACTGACTTTTACAAATTAGATCTCTTAACTTTACCCTACAATAGAGTAGAGTAAAAGGGTATACTAGATTCGTTGAAAAGTATGTAACAGGCGGAAGGAAGCGTTTCCGCATATAAAAACTATATATATTCTTGATCAGGATCAATAGTCGATCTGGCCATGTCCGTCCGTCTGTCCGTCCGTCTGTCCGTCTGTCTGTCCGTCTGTCTGTCCGTCTGTATGAACGCTGAGATCTAAGGAACAACCAAAGCTAGAATGTTGAGAGCACACAGACTCCAGAGATATAGACGCAGCGCAAGTTAGTCGATTCATGTTGCCACGCCCACTTTAACGCCCTCAAACCGCCCAAAACTGCCGCGCCCACGCTTTTGAAAAATGTTTCGATATTTTTTCACATTTTTGTTAGTCTTTGTAAATATCTCTCGATTTGCCAAAAAACTTTTTACCACGCCCATAGTCTATTCCCCGACATTCTGATACCCGTTACTCAGCTAGTGGAAGTGCGAAGAGAAATTTCAACACTGACCGTTTTAGGCGGTTTTTGGGCAAATCGAGAGAAAATTTCCGTTATGCACGTCCGAAGTCCCAACAAGACGGGAGGCCACAGATCTGGCCACTGAGTGTTTGCGTGACACATCATCGCATTATGATTGCAGATGATAAGTGGTACGTTCACTGCATATAAGTAGAGCACGCTCCTTGAATCGCGCAGATTCAAACTGCGTATTGTAATTGTTTTAGGTGTTTTAAAACGTCCAACCCATTGTAACCAAAAAGCTGTAGCCCCCCTTTTAGAGTTAGAAGATTAATTCGGCTTATATTGGCACGTTGACATGAAAGGCAGGTTCTGTTCCACTCAATTGTGTTTTTCCTCATTTCTGGCCATCAATATTTTTGCTAAATTTGCTGCAGCGTCGATCTCCCGCTTGGATGCGAAAGGTTGTGAAAGAAAGAGAAAATTTGTCATGTATAGTTTTGACTGGTCTCCACTCGCAAACCAAGAAAATGTAGCCATTTTTTGGCCAGCAAAGTCTATTCTTGCGAAGAATCTCCAAAACAGTTCAAATATGATCTTCGTGTTCCTCGGGCGTGTCTGACATATTAAGGATAACAGTGAACGAAATTGATGCCGCGGTTGATTTTGTCAATAAACCTTTGGAATGTCTGTGTGGCATTTTTCAGAGCCGAGTAACTGCTTTAAAAAATAGTGAATATGGGTAATTTGGTATTGGTCGGGAATAGGTTTTGCGTTGAGTTTGACATAGTCTTTGCATGTGCTGTGGACTTGCCCATTGGGTTTTTGAAGAACGAGAAATGTCCTGTTGGCGCAGGCGACAGCCAAATGCCATGCACATCTGCCACGCACATAAAGTCTACACATTCGTGGAAGCGGACGTCTTTCGATAGCGCTGCGCGAAAATCTTGTGTTAACGTGGTTGTGCTGAACAGTGTTAGCGGCAAATCTGCAAAAACAAACGGTGGACTTGTGCCATAGTTCTGCGCGTAACCTAGGCGTGCTGAATGACCGCGTGTGCAGGTGGTTAGCAAAATATATAAGTTTGCAATTTTTGCAGCTGATAAAACAGCTGACAGCGCTGCCAACTTATCTCGGAGGGCGATCATGAGCGAGTGGCGTTGCCACATCAACTGTAAGACCAGTGCTGAGGTGCGAACGTTGGGCGCGTAATTTCAAAATTAAATTCAAAATTTGATTTAATTTAATTTAAACAAATAAGTGCCACGCACAACAAGCTCGAAAAAATGAGCAGCGATCAAAAGAATGAGCGTAGAAGCTCCGTCAACCCAAGAAATGCTTGCTACTCCTATTTCTCAACTAGAGATATAGATCAACATCAGAAGGCGACAAAGAGCAACTCGACTCTACTGACCGTCGACAGCAAGAGAGCCAGCTCTTGCTCACCCTCTCTGCTTACCCCAACTCCCGCATCATGGAGTTACCAATGCCAAACCCCATCACCGCCGGCTTCGCAAAATGAAGCTCCAACAACAAGCAGTGCTAAGATTTCTGCAGCAAACTCACCACCAATAATTAAACCAACTACCAATACTGCGAGTTCGGTCCCAACGGCCGCACAACAAAATAAAATGGCAACAAAAACGGTTAGCCTCGATAAGCGGCAAGCGGTCCCGGCTATACAGACCGGCATGGACCGCTACATCCAGATTAAGCGCAAGCTTAGTCCACCCAACACGGTTGGCAATAAACCCAAGATCAATCGATCCAACAAAAGCACCGATCAAACGAGGAGCTCCAATGAAAACCGATTCTCCATCTTAGCAGAGGCGGACAACAACCAACCAGAGTTGGGGCAGGAGACCCAAAGGAAACCTAAGACCCCCCCTATTTACGTAAGGGAAAAAAGTTCAAGCGCCCTGGTCAACAAAATTGTTGCGCTGGTCGGGGACGAGAATTTCCATGTTGTTCCGCTTATTAAAGGGAACATTCACGAAACAAAGGTTCAAACGAAGTCTGAAGAACACTTCCGAGCTGTGTCTAAGTACCTGGAAGACACAAAAAAGAAATATTACACCTATCAACTAAATAGCAGCAAGGGACTGCAATTTGTGCTAAAAGGTATAGAACCTGACGTCACCCCCTCTGAAATTCAAGAAGCCCTTAAGGCCATGGCCAAAAATGTTAGCAATATTGTTAACAGAAACAAAAAACCGCAACCACTTTTCAAGGTCGAGCTCGAACCAGATAGCAAAGCCTTAAAGAAAAACGAAGTGCACCCGATCTACAAGCTGCAGCTCTTACTGCATCCAAGAATCACCGTGGAAGAACCCCACAAACGCAACGGCCCTGTTCAATGCACAAACTGCCAAGAGTATGGACACACCAGGACATACTGCACACTTCGGACGGTCTGCGTAGTCTGCGGAGACTTCCACAACTCCGTAAACTGCCCCGCAAACAAAGAAGACCCCCAAATGAAAAAATGTGGCAACTGTGGAGGAAACCATACGGCAAACTACAGAGGCTGTGCGGTCTACAAGGAGCTGAAGAGTCGTATGCGACGAGCGACAGCTACGCACCATCAACATCTCGCTAAGGCAGCCAGATCATCTTTTGGGCAGCTAGATACAACCAAGGGAATCTCCTACGCCGAAGCACTAAGAACAGGCATGGAAAATCCGCCCCAGCCTCACTCAGAAAATGCTCAGCAGGTTCCAGTGCAACCGCAAAGCAAATTGGAATCTATGATGTTCACCATGCAACAAAGTATGATGGAACTTATGTCATTCATGAAAACAACCATGCAAACCCTTGTTCAGAACCAGAACATGGTAATTCAGTTGCTTGTAGCACAACAGTCCAAATAATAAATGACTAACCTACGTATATCCATGTGGAATGCCAACGGCATTTCACGGCATAAACTTGAAATAACTCAATTCCTAAACGTAAAACACATCGACGCCATGCTGCTGGTTGAAACGCACCTCACAGGGAGATATAACTTCCATATAAGAGGTTATACCTTTTACCGCACAGATCATCCGGATGGCAAGGCCCACGGCGGAACGGGCATCTTAATCAGAGAACGCATCAAACACCACTTTCATCAAAGGTTTGCAACAAATTACCTGCAAGCCACGTCCATAAAAGTGATCTCAGGAAACGGCAACCTTTGCATTGCCGCTGTCTACTGCCCACCTCGATTTAATATCTCTGAAGGTCAATTCATGGACTTCTACAACACTCTGGGGGATCGCTTCATAGCCGCAGGAGACTACAACGCCAAACACACGCACTGGGGATCACGCCTCGTGACTCCGAAGGGAAGGCAACTGTATAATGCACTTATAAAGGTGAGCAATAAACTGGACTACGTTTCTCCTGGTAGCCCCACATATTGGCCTGCAGACCCAAAAAAGATCACAGATCTAATTGATTTCGCGGTGACAAAAAACATCCCACGCAATCTAATAAGCGCCATAGCACTACCGGATCTCTCATCTGACCACTCGCCTTTGTTGATAAGCCTTCTTCAAAGCCCAGAAATTGCGGACCACCCCCACAGGCTGACGTCGCACAACACTAACTGGATGAAATACAGAAAGTATGTGAGTTCCCACATCGAGCTAACTCCCCAACTAAATATCGAAGCGGACATCGACTGCTCCACCGCCGCACTGGAAGAGGTACTCGTCACAGCAGCCAGGATCTCAACCCCTAAACGGAAGGATGGGGAATTTAAGAAGTTCAAAACCAACCGGCAAATTGAACAGCTGGTTCTGGAAAAGAGGCGTCTGCGACGAGCTTGGCAAACCAGCAGATCGCCATGCTCAAAGCAAAGACTTACTGAAGCCACCCGCAATCTAAGCCGGGCCCTGAAGCAAGAAGCTGAAAATGAACAACTTAAATATATTGGAAAACTCTCGCCAACTAGTACAAAGCATCCATTGTGGAGGGCTCACCCAAATCTAAGCTCTCCAATTCAAACCGTTACCCCTATAAGGAATTCTTCAGGGTGCTGGGCCCGCAGCGACAAAGATAGAGCCGAATCATTTGCCTTACATCTCAGAGGCGTCTTCCAGCCGAACCCCGCAGCAAATTATTATGTTCCTCCGCAAATCCACCTCGAAACTGAATCCACGCCAACTACATTTCAGCCGAACGAGATCACAAAAGTCATCAGGGAGCTAAAACCAAAAAAACCAGGCGGTAACCTAATAACTACAAAAATGATAATGGAACTTCCGTACTGTGCTATTAAGGTCATCTGTAAACTCTTCAATGGAATCATAAGTCTCGGCTATTATCCAAGGAAATGGAAAAAATCAATTATTATAATGATACCGAAACCCGGAAAAGATCACACGATTCCGTCATCTTACAGACCAATAAGTTTATTATCATGCCTGTCCAAATTATTCGAAAAATGCCTTCTAACGCGCATAATACCATATATGGGAGCCCACAACATTATCCCAGCCCATCAATTCGGCTTCAGAGAAAAACACGGAACTATAGAGCAAGTAAACAGAATAACATCAGAAATTCGCACAGCCTTCGAATATAGGGAATATTGCAGCGCGATATTTCTCGACGTATCTCAAGCATTCGACCGCGTCTGGCTCAAAAGTCTCATGCATAAAATTAAAACACACTTGCCCGGGTACACTCATAAACTCCTTGAATCCTACCTCTACAATAGAGCCTTCGCAGTAAGATGTAACACAACAATTTCCGACAGCTACACTATTGAAGCATGGGTCCCACAAGGTAGCGCACTTGGGCCAACTTTATTCGTCCTTTACACAGCAGATATTCCCACGAGTGACCGACTAACAACATCCACCTTCGCCGACGACACTGCGATCCTTAGCCGCTCCAGATGCCCAGTCCGTGCAACAACCCAACTCGCCAACCACCTCGTGGTATTCGAGAAGTGGCTATCTGACTGGCGTATTAAAATAAACGAACAAAAGTGTAAACACATAACGTTTACCCTTAACAGACAAACTTGCCCTCCGCTCTGTATGAATAGCACGCAGATCCCCCAAGCTAATGAAGTAACGTACCTGGGCATCCACCTCGATAGACGTCTAACATGGCGTAGACATATCAAATCCAAGAATCTGCACCTAAAACTGAAAGCCAGCAGCCTCCACTGGATTATAAACTCACGATCGCCCTTGTGTCTGGACTACAAGGTCCTGCTCTACAACTCCACTCTTAAGCCAATCTGGACGTATGGCTCCCAGCTGTGGGGGAACGCGAGCAGAACCAACATAGACATCATACAGCGAGCCCAATCAAAGATCCTGCTAACTATCACTGGGGCACCATGGTATATTCGTAACCAAAACATCCACAGGGACCTCGGCATTCTCGCAGTAAAAGATGAAATAGACAAGCAAAAAGCGTCCTACAATGAAAAACTCTCTGTCCACCCAAATCCTCTAGCAAGGGTCTTGACTCGGGTCTCCAGCCGAACCCGCCTGCAACGTTCAGACCTTCCAACCCAGCCATAACTTGTCAGGGCCACTGTCTCAGTCTACATGACTCCTAGTTAGGTTATAGTATAAGATTTGATACACTTATTGTTAGTCTCGTAAATGAGAAGATTCAATAAATAAAAGCAAAGCATTTAAAAAAAAAAAAAAAATCTGCCACGCGCAGACAGTCAGTGAATTCCTAAGAACAAACAACAGTACAGGAAGAACAACTAAAAGGCACATTGACTCCAGCTATGTATAATACATATGTACGACGGCAGAGTATCCGCCATGTGCGCAGAAAGTCTGCACTGGGCATGTCGTGGGAATGCCAACGACATAGGTTACCGTCAGCAGCGGCTCGGACGACATTAGACATTTTATTTAAAGGAGAGCTAAATGATCTTTTAAATGGTTCCCGAACACGGACCAAAAAATAGAGCCTTCAAAAAAAAAGGATCACGCGTAACATTAAAGTACCAAAAGTAGCTACAACTTTGTGGCCCAAAGTAGCCACAAATGTTATTTATCGCGTAAGCTAAAAACAAAATAAAAAAGAAGAGAAAAATAATTTTCTTACCAAAGTAAACACAAAGAAATTATAAGAAATACACGATAGGATTTAAAAGCAAAAGCTTAAAATAACGACAAAGTTAAAATTAATATGTAAGAAGACGGTAAACAAAAAACACGTAATAAATACTAATGTATGAGTATAATGCAGTACAAGTATAAGCTAAGTTAAAGAAAAGAACAAGTAAAAAAACCGACAACCCAAATCATCTATTAGGTCAATTCAAAAGAAGAAAGAAACGATTATATTCCCGTCTTGTCCGAGATAAATACATTTAGACATCAACATGGCGAAAGAAAAAGACTTGGCAAGTGCATTGGCTGCACTCAACTTCTGTACCGGCGGGGGTCAAAAATTAAAGGGAATAAATGCAAATACTTCCACATGCCAACTTATACTGGTAATCGTCAAAGAGACATTCGGCGAAGAGCAGTTCGTTAAAGAATTCTTAAATAGGCGTGTAAAGTCAGACATGTTTACGGATGTCCCTTACTTGGCCTACAACCCGGTAAAACAGAAAAGTTACCTTACATGAAAAAATAACATATCTAACATTTTGTATGAGGAGAGGGAAAGTACCAATTTATATTATTTAATCACATTACTGATTAGGAATAAAACCAGTGGTGTGGCCGATGCCGCGATAGAATCCTATAAAACCCTTCTAAACTGAAAAAAAACCTTAAAAATAAAGATGTTCTATTTAAAAAAAAATTTGCCAATAAGGCAGGTCAACGCACATAAAAGCAAGGATACCATAAATGCAGTATTATTATATTATTTCTTAATTAGGTTCAGCTTTGTTTGCCGTTTTCGTCGAACTTTCAAAAATTTTCTTTGTGCACTAATAGTTGTGACGACATGGACATGGAGGATCTTATGAATGAAATAGGAGGGAGTTAGAAACCTAAGATTTCTTTTAATGCATCTAATAGCTCTTAAGAAAATATGCTAAAAAGATTTTTGAGATTGTGGGTCTCAACCCTAATTTTTTGGTTTTTTTTTGTTTATGTTTATTGTCATTAGGAATCAGTTTACAAATATAACTATAGCCTAATGTGTTGCTCTAGTTGTTAATTTGCCAAGTTTTATAAATATATATATAAATTTAGTTGATTATTAATTATAATTATTTATGTTAAATTCAAGAGATTTTTGAATTGTCTCCTCTTCAGTCGCCTTACTGGGCTTTCTCGTTGTAAGCGGCGGGCCAGTCTACTATGGTGCGACGTACCGACTGGAATGGCGGGAGATTTGATCCTTCACCGTATATATGTTAAGATCTCTGTGCAGGGTCTTGTTGCATCCGGTAATGACTCTTAACGTCTTGTTCTGCATCGTTTTCACCTTTTTTCTTTTTGATGCTGCCGCAATTCCCTAAATTTGGAGTCCATAGGTCCAGGTGGGTGCTATGATTTGCTGGTAAATAAGTCGCTTGCTCCGAAGTGCCAACTTACTCTTATTATTCAGCAACCAATATAGCTTGCTCCGTTTGGCGTTACACATTGCGATTGTGTTGGCTATGTGATCGCGGAAAGTCAGCCTTGAGTCAGCCTTTCGTGGCTGCTCCACTGGAGTGTTGTTTATGTAGACAACTGGAGGAATTCCTTGCTTTTGGGCATAGCATCTGGCAATGGCAAATAGCACTCTTCCATTGCTTCGGGAAGTGATCAAAAGAAGTGCTCGCTTCTTGAGTATTATTATTTTGCCATTTGTAATCAGATCGTTCCCAGGGGCTTTCTCGACTTTAAGAGCTTTTACTGCTGCTTGCAGCTCTTCAAGTCGGACAGGTCTGATAGGTGGAGACATCTAAAGTGGTCGACGCCATATTTCTTCGACTTTTTCTATATCCTCCAGAGTTGCCGTGTTAAATGTCGTGAATTTTTCGGTAAGGTGGTTAGTGAAAGTTTCCGGTTGTGTTTTTTAATGGGGCTGATTGTTTTGGCTTTGTCTTCAGTTTTTTGGTCAAAGACCAAATGGAGTAGTTGGCGTCTTTGATGTAGTCCATGTTGGATAGCAGGTGTTCAAATTGAACTTTCCGTAACTCAACTAGAGCCTCGCGCAACTCACTCACACTCCTGAGCCATTGCGCCTTATCGAGAGGATGGAGGCTTTGAAGATAGCGCCGACGAAGTGTACGCTTGGTTGCCATTAGTCCCAACATCACTGGAGGTGGACAGTTATCACAGCGCTGCGCCATACTACCTGTCGTTGGCCATTGTTGCAGCCTCGCGTACTTTTTCGTTAAACATGCTCACTGCTTCGTCTATTTCCGCTGCTGGGTTAATAGATATATTCAGCTCGATGAATATGCTCAGGGCTTCCTTAAAACAGGCAATGTTTGCGTGCTTGTCCAATAGATGCGGGCAATTTGTCTGGTGGGTTACACTGGCTACAAGTTTCTGGCTCTTCCTTGCTTCTGGTGCACTCAGCAGACTTGTGGCTTTCACCACAAGATACACAACAGAGGGGTCTGTGGCAGTATTTCGCGGTGTGTCCATACTCTTGACACCGCCGACACTGGACTAGATCGTACGATTTTCTTGCCGTTTGAACTCGAACCTGCTGATGACATAACGAGCGGATTTGAAGGATCTCTTTGTTGTTGTCTTTCGCTTCTAAGTTGATGAAGAAGAGGTTCATCCACTCTCCAGTCTTCCTACTAATTGGGTTGTGTATTGAAAACACCTTGTGACCCAAGCTTAGAGACGTGAGTGGGGATTTGCGAATTGTGCAATCCCTTTACTACGATTCTGAATGGTTTGTCTTCTTTGAGCTGGTACTCGATCTTCAAGTTGTCGAACTATTTTCCTGTAGGAGTCTGAATCGCTTGCATAAATCCTAACAGTCTCCCCGATAGAGGATTTTATGTGCACATTGTTAAGGATACAGACTTCTTCTATGCATGATAGCAGCTTAGTGATGTCTCTCAGTACAATGGGTGTAAACAGCTTTGGCTGAGCCTTCTGGGTGTAAACTGGGAGCGATGACTTTGCTGTAGCCGCTCGATTCAAGTTGGGATTAGCAGGATTGGCTTGTCTTTTCTGATTAATATCTCTGGCCGCTATGCGAAGACGAGCAGGAGCTGCTGCGGCGTTGGTGGATGGGCCTTGAAGGTCGTTAGGAGAGCTGTGGGCCAGTGCTATGTTTCTGGTTTGATCGTTGTCCATATCTTCTTCGGTATCGGATAGTATGGCAAATCTATTTTCATGGTTGTCTTCGTCATGCTTTTCTGCGGATTCGAGTGTGTGGATCCGTTTGCTTGAAGAGTTGGGGGCGAAGGCCACCTTCCTTTTGTTATTCTGGAATTTCATCCATCTGTTCGGGTTCTGGTTTGTGCCATGGAGTTCGGGTAAGAATGACCTCAGACTCCTATTAGGCGACGGAGTTGTAGATCAGACGCTGCGGCAGAATTTCGTAGACGGCGCTGTCGTAATAATAGAGCAGGAGACACTGGTTGCACTGCTTGTGGTTACAACAATGCACTATGAGGCCAACGACCACCTTATGTTTTAAAATTCGTAATACAAATTTTTTTATAAATTTAAATGTATTCAAAAAACATCAATCTATCATGTTACGTACTTGAAATTTTAACAGAGGGCGACACTGTTCAGTAAACAGCTGCCTAGTCAGCTGTTTCGTTTGCGCTACCACACCGATAACCGAATTTTTGTTAATCGCTAAAAAATCTTGCAAGCTTAAGGGACAAAAAGTGTATAAACATATATTAAAAGTGTTACTTTTAACATGCAGTCCAATCATTGTGGTTTGTAATATGTGTTTGTGATCGTAGATTGTTGAAATTAACTGTGGTGTCCCAATAATCTTCTGTAAGTTCTAACCCTAATAAAACACAACTTTTGTATTGTATTCTATTTTTAAATAGAGCAATAAAGTGAATCCGGCACTCTCCGTTTCTAAAACCTATTATATGTTGTAGAGTTATCAATTCTTAGTGTATGCTATTAGTATAAATACACACTTTTGCAAACTTTCTCCAAAATTTAACTTTTAAGGGTCTAACCTCAAAGTGAAAAACAGCAAATTCTTTGGAAAAATGGAAAACAGAGACGACGAGTAATGCACAAAATAATTTTAAATTGTTTTAAAGCTTTGGGAAACATTAGTTTTACAACCATATTTATGCTATTTTCTAAGAAAAAAGCTGTGTAGCAAGAAGTCAAACTTCGATAATTTTTAAAAACTAGATAAGCAACCTCCATTTTTACTTTATCGGTTTATTTTAAGGTTATTATACCCGTTACTCGTAGAGTAAAAGGGTATACTATTTTCGTTGAAAAGTATGTAACAGGCAGAAGGAAGCGTTTCCGACCATATAAAGTATATATATTCTTGATCAGGACCAATAGCCGAGTCGATATGACCATGTCCGTCTGTCTGTCCGTCCCTATGAACGCTGTGATCTCAGGAACTACAAAAGCTAGAAAGTTGAGATTAGGCATACAGACTCCAGAGATATAGACGCAGTGCAAGTTTGTCGATTCATGTTGCCACGCCCACTCTAACGCCCACAAACCGCCCAAAACTGCCACGCCCACACTTTTGAAAAATGTTTTGATATTTTTTCATTTTTATGTTAGCCTTGTAATTTTCTATCGATTTACCAAAAAACTTTTTTCCACGCCCACTCTAACGCACACAAACCGCCCAAAGCTGCTACTCCCACACTTTTGAAAAATGTTTTGATATTTTTTCATTTTCGTATTGGTCTTGTAAATTTCTATCGATTTACCAAAAAACTTTTTGCCACGCCCACTATAACGCCTACAAACCGCCAAAAACTGTGTTTAAGACTCTCCTCCCTTCCACTAGCTGAGTAACGGGTATCAGATAGTCGGGGAACTCGACTATAGCGTTCTCTCTAGTTTTTTTTTAATTTTTTGTGGTTTTTTTTGTTTGAAGGCAGAACCACGCCCATTTTTTCTCAAATATATTACTATTTTTATCATGAACATAAATCAAAAAACAGAACTTAAATATCTTGCTTCGTTCTCGAGTTATTAATTAATTCCACAAAAAGTGGTCGTTAGCCCCATAGTGCAATGTCCATGGATATTATTTGCCGGCTTCCTTCATCAGCATGACTCGAATCTCTGCACCGGATTTACCTCCTGTTATTGCTTTCATAGCAGCTCTTTTCTCCATCAGTAATAAATTATGCGCTTATAGAACTTAAGAAAATATGCTAAAAAGATTTTTGAGATTGGGGCCTTCATTCCCCATTTTTTGGGCAACAACATTTTCTTCCGCCCGTAAAAGTATGCAGCATTTATTTTAATCAAATATAACATAACCATACATAATAGATGACCAATGCACTAAGGGAAATTTGACCCCTTTTTCTGGACAAACCCCATTTTCTGAAAGTCGGAATATTAAAATAATTTTTAGTGTACGCATTCTGAATTGACCAATCTTTAGTGCTGTATACTAGACATTTTTATAGATGGCGCCACAACAAGGTTAGGTTTTACCGGCCGTCGGTTATCCGACGCACTTAGACCATTAGAGGTCCGTTGTGATACCGTGTATGTTTCCCCTTTATCCCGCAGAGGTTCGTGTGAAGTTAGCAGTTTCCCCAGCCAGAGGCGCTGGTGAATTGGAAAGGTCGGACGTGTCTATCAGGAATCTGCTTCCTAATTGAGCAAGTCTTTTCGCTTGCAGTGCTGGACAGTGGCATAGTAGATGCTCTACTGTTTCTTCCATTTCTTCATCCCTACAGCTACGGGGAATTTAGTCTTCTGGCATGGGTGCTTATCAACCAATGCCCTGTGATGACTCTCATTGCAGTGCTGAGGTTTGTTCTGGTCAATCTTAAAAGTTTTGACGTTCTCTTTGAGCTTATTTTTGGCCATATTTGGCGTGTTAGGCGACAGTGTGTGGTGTTTTCCCATATTGTCTGTTTGTTACGGTTTAGGTTTTCCCTAAGTAGTAGTTTACAAGTGGCTAAAGGCATACTCATGCCCTCCATTTCTTGTATGAGTGGCGCGGTAGTGCTCTCTCGAGCTAGTTCATCTGCGATGCAGTTGCCTTCTATGTCCCTGTGTCTTGGTACCCATATAAGGCTGATTACGAATTCTTTTGTCATCTCGTGTGACTAGAGATTGAGCCAATCGATTTGATAGCTGCTTGGCTGTCACTGAAAATGTTTACATGTGAGCCTTCCGGCTTTAGTGATTTTAAGTGTTTTAGGGCCTCCCTTACTGCTGCCACTTCAGCCTGGAAGACGCTGCAATGATCGGGGAGTCTGAACGAGGTGCGTAGGCCTAGCTTTTCGGAGTAAACTCCTCCTCCTACTCTGTTCTGTAGTTTTGACCCATCCGTATAGAAGCATATAGCATTCTGGGGCCAGGTATTTGTGAGTTCCAATCGTCCCTCTCTGGGATGATTGTGTTGAAAGGTGTTTGTATGTACTCCGTAGGAGTACAGTAGTCTGTCCTGGATTTGAATGTTTTTTAGGATACATGAGTGACCCGCTTCTTGTGGGTTCCACTGTTTGGTATCTCTAAGCCTGATTGCCGCTACTGTGGCCTGTTCCATGCCAGCTAGTTCTGGGCTTGGGAGGTTGAGTATGGAATTTAGGGCTTCGTTTGGTGTGGTGCGTAAAGCACTGCTGATTTATGCTGGATTTCTTTTTCAGAGCCGGCCACCATACCACGACTCCGTACAGTAGTATTGGTCTGACAATGGCAGTATATATCCAGTTCACTTTACGTTCACTTTCTTTTACGTGAAGAGTGCTATTGAAGCTTTTTTATATATGTCTGTGAGGTTAAAGTTCCAGTTTAGTTTCCTGTCAATTATTACGCCCATGTACCTTGCGCTGTTACTGAAGGAAAGTCTTTGATTGTTGAGGATGGGTGGGACTAGGTCGGGTATGTTATACTTTTTAGTGAAGAGAACCAGCTCGGTTTTTGAGGGGTTAATTCCTAATCCGTTATTTTTGGTCCAGCTGGACAAAACACTGAGTTTTTCGCTCATGAGATCGCATAGCGTTTGGGGGTATTTGCCTCCGCAGATGATAGCAACGTCATCTGCAAAGGCTATTATCCGGCAGCACATCCGCCCCCCCCGAGGGTTGACTCGCCTAGTGAAGACATAACCTTCCTGCAGGTGAGCAGTTCGTTTATGAGTCCCACCAAGTGGCGGTCCACCCCAAGGTCTGTCAGGGCTCCGGTAATCGCCGTTACGATGACGTTGTTAAAAGCTCCTCCTATGTCTCCCTTTCTTGTAGGCGTGTTGCGTGCCTGTGATGAGACTAGGATTGAGAGTTGATCTCAGATGCAGGCCGATGATTCTATCAAGGGTCTTTAGTAGGAAGGATGACAGACTGATTGGTCTGAAGTCCTTGGGGGTCGTGTGTGACGGTTTCCCAGCTTTGGGGATTAAGACTATACGGAACTCTAGCCACGATTGTGGTAGGTGTCCAAGAAGTAGGGACCGTTTAAAAATGTCAAGAAGCCAGTTTATGGCTATATTTCCCGCATGTTGGATTTGTGCGGGTATGATTTTGTCTGTACCTGCAGATTTGTATGGTTTACAGCTGTGTATGGCCCAATGGAGGACCTTTGGGTCTATGCACAGTTCGATACTTGCCAGTGTGGCGTTTGTTTGTTGAGGGGTGAGAGCGTTTTGGTTGTTTCCTGGGAAGTGAGTGTCTAGAAGTATCTCCAGAGATTCCTCACTCGTGCTGGCCTAGGAGCCATCTGCTCTTTTAAGGTAGCCTAGGGTTGTGGCCGATTTGGATAGTATTTTTCTAAGTCTGGCTGCTTTAGTTGTGTTTTTAATTTCTGAGCAGAAGGAATGACGCTTTGCTTTCCTGATGGCTTTTTTGTATTTTGCAAGGGCTCTCTTGTAGGCGGTCCACAGGGCCTCCTCATTTCCTGCCTTGGCCCTGTTAAAAAGGGTTCTGCAGTCTATTCGGAGGCGGGACAGTTCTGCTGACCACCAGGGAGGTTTTCTTTTTCTTTTGGGCTTGCTGTTGGGGCAGGCCTTTTTAGTGCATAGTTGCAGGTTTCTGTGAAGATTGAAACTAGTTCGTTTAGACTAGAGATTGTTTGGGGGTATGGAGGGGGATCCATTGGGATTTTTTCCCTTAAAATATTTTTGTATTTTTGCCAGTCTGTTTTCCTTGGGTTTGTGAAAACTGGTGGTTTTGAGGGATTGATTGTAAGGGTCGTTTCTATGTACCTGTGGTCCCAGAAAGAGTGCTTATCTAGCACCCTCCAGCGTGTTACTGTCTCTAATAATGGTTTAGATACGAGAGTTAGGTCTATTACCTCTTTTCGGTTCTTAATGATAAAGGTGGGGTGATTACCTTTATTACATATGAAGAGATTTGAACTAAAGATAAAGTTAAAAAGAGACTCACCGCGGTCGTCTGTACTTTCCCATTGTGTATGGTGGGCGTTAGCATCACAGCCTATTAGTAGGCCTATGTTTTTCTTTTCGCTGTCTTCTACCAGCCTCCTAACCAATTCATCCGGCGGTTCTTGCCTTTCGTAGGCCATGTATGATGACAGCACTCGGAACGGAGATGGCTGACTCTCCACGGTGTCTGCCGCGTTGTCTGCATCGTTGTAATTATGGAGCAGAAAAATGCTAAGATGCTTTTTGGCTTGAATGCAGGCTCTTATTTTACCTTCGCTGGGAGCTGTTAGAAGCTTATATTCCTTATCCTGAAACCTTTCCTCCCGCTATCCAAGGTTCCTGGATTAGGACTATGTCGACTCCATCTTCAGCCAGATGGAATTGAAGAGCAGCGGAAGCTGCCTTAATGTGGTGGAGGTTTATCTGCAGAAGCCTCACGGACATCTGCTGTGGGCCTCTCCACCACGGTTGTATCGGCTCCTTCCTCGTCCGATGTGTCCAGGTCAGTCAATTGACCCATGTTCGCAAGGCTGCGAAGGATTGAGGCATCGGTCGAGTAGCCGTCCTCGGTTTCCGATGCCTCGATCTCGGAGGCGATCTCCTCGACCACTCCTTCCTGATCCTCCTTGGCGGAGTCCGATTTGTAGAACTTTATGGTCACTGAGCTAAGCCCGAAGTTTAGCTTTCCGTGAGCGGCCTCAATGGGAGCTTGGGACTCCTTGTTTAGAATGAGGATGGCCTGGTTTGTTGGTCCCTCCATTTCGTCGACCTTCACCACTCGCCAGTCCGAGGTGGAAAGGTGCGGGTTGCAGTATGGTGAGGATCTGGTCCGGCGCCTTGATGGATGCCGGGATCCAGATCCTTGCCGGGGGTCGGCAAGGTACGTCGGACCAGCTCAGCGCAACAAGTCCGGCGCCCTCATACACCTCCCCCAACTCTTTTACTGCGGCTTTGTATAGCTCCGCAGAGCGTTCATCGTCACAGGCGATTACCTTGACGCCGCCTTGGAATCCCACGTTTTTGCAGACTGGAGGGGGGCCAGGTTCCTTGGCCAGAATCTCAAAGCATTTTATGGCTAGGGCTGCCTCTACCCACTTCCACTTATTTCGTGGAATTCTGCCACTCGGGTCGTTTTTGTCGACCACGCCCAGGAGAATGCGGTTTTTCGCGATCTCCGCAAAGGATCGCCCTGGTTGCACGCGTTGCCGCTTTGCCGAGGGGTCGGAAGGGACGTCCTGGAAGCGTTCCCTCTTAGGTGGAGGTCGCATTTTGACCTCTGTGGGCTTGGGTGGTTTGGGGGCTTCCTTGCCGAAGTTTGGCAAAACGGATTTAGCCCATTCCACCTTCTTCATCCACTCAGCCGATGGAGCCGTTTTTGATCTCTCCTGGCTGCGTAGGATTTGACCTGCAGATCGTTTCTCTGCGTAGGTATGTTTGCCTTTACCGGATGCCACTGGGTGCTTGCCGTCCTTGGCTGCGCCTGAAGGGGGCATCATGGCACTAGGGCCTGGAGATGTTCCCATGGCGACGGCTTTGGGCGGCTTGCACTCAGTCGCCTCAGATTTGAGGCGGGGTTCACCCGAACCCAATCCTGCGGTGTTGGCCAGGCAGGTGGGCTTACTCGCCAACTTCGCTGTCTTGAAGTTTGTACGGCCAGACTCAGACGTCACTGCCGTTTGTGTAGGTATTTTTAAAAGATCCTGACTCCTTTTTATTTATTTTTGTTGACTCCATGTGATTCCCACGAGTTGCGGAGAATAGGAGGGTCCAAACGGGTAAGGCTTTTTAGAACAAGGGGTCGCCAGGTACCCTAAGCTCTCCGTTTGAGACTGAGCTATTTTGTGACCCGGGCCCTCAGTCAGGCTGACTATCGGCACGGGTCGAATGACACCTTAGTCCGGCCCGGGACGCCCGACTACCATTTGCCAGCATCCTCTGGCAGGGACATAACCTTGCCAGGGGACCTGTTTCCAGCCGCCCTCGCGTGGAGAGTATAGTCGCACTTCCGGGTGTATGGACAATTACGGCGCGTTCTTCTAGCAAGTTTGAAACTACACGTTATTCCCCTTGTCCATCACCCGACTGGCGCCACAACAAAGAAATCAACTAAATACAGCTGTTGTGCGTGCAATAAATAATTATCTGCAACGATAAGTTTTTCCTCTGATACAAATATTTTAATATCTTTTGAACCAAGGGGGTTTTTCATTCTGCAAAATGAGTTTTATTCAATGGGGTTTGTATTATATGTTTCTGTAAGTAGAAGGCAAGAAGACTTGTTGTACCAGTAATTTAGTAAAAATTTAAGTTCTTTTACAAAAGAATTTTTGTATAATGCCTAACTTTGAATAGAGATTTAAAGTGATTGCAGCAGTTTGCATCAATGAAATGTACCTCATGTTGTAGCTTTTTTAATTATTGTTCAGATTATTGTAATTTAAAGATACACTGTTTCCGATTTTGGGAAAAATTTTAATTTTTAGGTGGTAACTTCACTTTTCAAAATATACATGTGTTCAGCATATGGCTAGAAGTCATATTTATCCACTCTACCAGTAAGTTGCTGAATGTAAAAAAATGGGCCGACCTAATGATTTTTCAGTCTGCGATAAAAAAGCTGAAGTTACGCTTCAAAGTCTTTTAACCCATACTGCAGCTCGCATCGTCCAATTGCAAGCTGGCGTCGCTGAATATATTATGCAAGACCAGGGGACGCAGTTTTTATCGGCGGAACTTATTTTAAGTTATGGATTTGATGTAAGCTCTGACCAATCCCATTACAATCAAAAGATTTCGTTAGGATTTCTTGAACTAAATCTAGATGCGTCAAGCAATGTTTTATGGAACATCCGCACGCCGCAATCCGTTAGATTTTGTAGGCCGTTAAAGTTGGAAATTGTAAAAGAGAGTAAGGGCTGCATTACAAAGGAAGACGAATATGTGAAGCAGCAAATATTCAACTTGGTTTATGCAAAATGTCTTAGACAGCGGAAAGTTTGTGTACGTCACTTTTACTCTGTATTTAACAGTAATATACGGGTAACAACTCGTCTCAAACTTGTCCAATTTGCGGAGCCACACCCTCTGACTTTCTTGAGGACAAGGACTTCAAGTGCGCAAAGTTTTTTCAATTGGTCAGTCACTTAAAATACGGTCTGAGACCTCTGCACAGAGAGATTCGTATTTTCGAATTTATTTTACATGCGGGCTATAAATGTAAGGTGAAAAATAGAATTTCAGATGAAATAAGAGAGAGGTTCGTCAACGAAAAAAAGAAATTCAGAATTTGTTTTGCGAACACCTTGCCTTGAAAGTCGATCAACCGAAAGTTGGAGGATTGGAAGTACAAACGATGGAACCACAGCTCGACGTGCCTTTTCTGATCCTCATGTCTTATCCAACATCACAGGAATCAACTCATTGCAAACTTGCAAACTATTTTAATATGCTTCTCGTGTCAGCTACCAATAGCTATTCGAAAATTTCAAACCTTTTGTTATAACACGGCAGAGTTAATTATTGATAAATATCCTTGGCTACCAATGACAGCAACTGTACACAAAATTTAACTCACTCAAGTGAAATTATTGAAAACACCGTTCTTCCTATTGGGTATTTTGGAGAGGAAAAAGCCGAATCTCCAAACAAATATTATAAATCTGATCGTTCGCATCACGCCAGAAAATGTGGAAAAATACAAAACCTGACAGACGTGTTTTACAGAGAAATCGATACTGCAGATCCTAAAATATCATCAGTAAATTTGGATAAGCGAATTCAACTACAAAAAAAATTTGTCTTCCTTCAGACGTATTGGAGCTTTTAGAGTGCCCCTCCAACTTGGATAATTCAATAGAGGATGAACAAGAACTAGAATCTGAATTTCAGTACAATATTAAATTGGAAAACGAAAAGCATGAGTTTGAATAAAAGGTGTGTAAAGAAGAATTACACCATTTTTACAAAATATTTATATATGTATGTTGTTTGTTGTTTACAGGGCTGCAAGATTAATATACTTGGTTTTTTTACCCATTACTCGTAAAATAAAAGGGATTCGTTGAAAAGTATGTAACATTTTAGCACACAATATATGTGAAAATAATGCAGATAACACATACAAACATATATTTTTCTGAAAGATAATTTTATTCTCTATATGATAGAAAACAAAATTTGTTGTTATTTAACGTACAACAACAACAGCATTTATTTGCATACACTATTCTTATTATTGTTTACAAAAGTTACAAACGCTCTGACTTTACAGCTGTTAATTATACCCGTAGTCGTAGAGTGAAAGGGTATACTAGATTCGTTGAAAAGTATGTAACAGGCAGAAGGAAGCGTTTCCGACCATGTAAAGTATATATATTCTTGATCGGGATCAATACCCGAGTCGATCTGGGCCTGTCCGTCTGTCCGTCCGCTTTTCCGTCTGTCTGTCCGTCCGTATGAACGCTGAGATCTCAGGAACTAAAAAAGCTAGAAAGTTTAGATTCGGCATACAGACTCCAGAGACATAGACGCAGCGCAAGTTTGTCGATTCATGTTGCCACGCCCACTTTAACGCCCACAAACTGCCCAAAACTGCCACGCCCACACTTTTGAAAAATGTTTAAATATTTTTTCATTTTTGTATTAGTCTTGTAAATTTCTATC
Source organism: Drosophila santomea (assembly GCF_016746245.2). Lineage (NCBI taxonomy): Eukaryota > Metazoa > Arthropoda > Insecta > Diptera > Drosophilidae > Drosophila > Drosophila santomea. The sequence goes on along the minus strand of NC_053016.2, from coordinate 25,509,863 downwards.
GATTTGTTAAAAAACTTTTTGACACGCCCACTCTAACGCCCACAAACCGCCCAAAGCTGCCACGCCCACACTTTGGAAAAATGTTTTGATATTTTTTCATTTTTGTATCAGTCTTTTAAATTTCTATCGACTTGCAAGAAAACTTTTTGCCACGCCCACTCTAACGCCCACAAACCACCAAAAACTGTCAGTGTTGAAGACTCCTTCGCACTTCTCTAGCTGAGTAACGGTATCAGATAGTCGGGAATCGACTATAGCGTTCTCTTGTTTTACATGGACTGTTAATTTACATTGTACATAATCATCCTCTTTAAAAATAAAATTTTTTAAATTTGCAAAACTTTTTAAAATACATTTATGCCAAAAAAACAGATCAAATTCCCCATAGTGCGTGGTTACCCTTCTTTGTGCACCATAAATCAAAGATATGTTGGTGAGGAAACACACAAAGCTCCAAATCGTCTTTCAAAAGCGAAATTAAATTTAAACAAATCAATATAATTACTTTTTTAATATAATACAATTTAAATTAACATGGAAGATTATACAGAAACACAAAACGACACAAAAGCGAAACACAAAAACAAAGGCACAAAGGGACTTCATTGGGCAAACCTAACCCAAAATAACAAATATGGGCGTTTAGTATATTCAAGATTAAAAGCACGTCCGCAAAATTCCGCAGCTGCGCTCACCACTCTCAACACACTATCATAAAACAAGAGAGAACGCTATAGTCGAGTTCCCCGACTATTAGATACCCGTTACTCAGCAGATAAATTTAAAAAACAACAAGAGAGAACGCTATAGTCGAGTTCCCCGACTATTAGATACCCGTTACTCAGCAGATAAATTTAAAAAACAATAAATATGCCTTCTTACATATATGTACGTATGTAACTTTTCGCCGCTCAAATTTAGAAATCGGTACCCATGGAACACCACGTGGAGGCCGTTGAGTTACAACGGGGTCGTTTAAACCAAAATCAATTTTGGGAACCTACGAGTCGACTAGAGTTTTTAAACTTTGGAAAGCATACGGAGGCATAGATATTGTTATTATTAAATTAAATAATTAAATATAAATTATTAAATAAAATTAAATAATCACACTTATTTAAAAATATCAATTATTTTATTTAGATTTTTTGTTTGGGTTTTCTTGTTTATTTTTTTAAATTAAATTAATATTTTTTAAAATATTAATTAGTTTTGTAGGCTTTTTTTGTTTTTATTTATTTTTTTGGTTTTTTTTTTAATTTTATAATAAATACATCTAATAACTATAAAAAATAAATTAAATTGTCAAACTTATTTAAATATATTAATTATTTTTTTGTTTTTTTGTTTTTTTTTGTTTTTTTTTTTTTTTTTAATTTAATAATGAATACATCTAATAACTATAAAAATTCAAAAATATATACTTATTTAGTTTATATAAATAACTACAATACCTAATCTGCCTCCCTAACGCTAACTAATATACCACTGTGGTAACTATATGTGGTCTCAAATGTGCGCGCAGTGGCCCGATTATCGAAAATATTTGAAAACGCCCAATCAAAATGCGTATTGCTATTGGTTGTAGACGAATCCAAATCTAGCAACGAACTAAAACCCTTTACATCTACTAAAAAATCGAAAATTTGCTTACAGCAGCCAGAGATGGAGTGAAGGCACAAGTTAAAATATCCTGACACTAAACAATTACTATTTAAAAATTTGTGTTGCTGAAATAACTCAGTTTCAAACTTCTTTAAGGTATAGGTCCAGGCCCGGCGACAGGGAATACGGGGCCCGGGGGGCAGTGTAAACTTTCCGTATTATGGAAAAAAATATGAAGGTTCGGACTATTGATTAAGCAATCGAAATGGGTATTCTGTAGCTTAGTGGAACGCAATTCTCGGAGCTCTGCTTCTGATGCTGAATCCTGAGCGGATCTTGAGGGGACAAAAGGTCCAATAATGAAAAGACCTGCCGCACTTGTGGCTGTACTACAGGCTACATACAGCGCAGCTCTCTGCATGATGGAGTTAGTGTATACGACCACTTTACTGTACGTAGCTCCTTGACTTTTATGAATAGTAATTGCTTCTGCAGGAACCACTGGAAACTGCTTTCGGTCAATTGTAGTTGCCTGATTAGAATTAATTTGAAAACTTTTTATAATTTTCGAAATTGGCGTTCATGAAGCCTCCTCACAATGTCTGCGCTTGGAACGCGCATTTACTCCTATGCTTTCATCTAAATATTGTATCCAAAGAAGATCTGGAGTGTTGGACGTACTGAAGCCTATCTCTCTAAGGACACCAGTGGCTCCGTTTACGAGACCATCTGATGTATCTACATTGACCGTAATCAATATGTATTTGGCAGTGGTTTTTAAAGTGAGCGAGGTACACAATCCTTGTGTCTCAGATGTTTTTAGGGACCTTGCTTGTTCCAGACATCTGTTCCTCTGCTCTAAGCTTATTTGAGCGGACTTAACTGAGTCTAAAGCTTCCGAGAGAAATTGAGCAGTGGGTATCGAGTTAAGCTTCTCCCTATTGAACCGATCTGTGTCCTGATTACTTGTAAAAAGGTGAATTGAGTCATTTGGAATTTGACTTTCATCGGAAATTCTAGATCTTAGCAAGCTAACATCATCAGACGTCATTTGGCCGGATGCCATGTTATTAAGTGCATTTGCAAACGGTTGGTCATCTCGCTGTCGCATTATCTCTGCGAGTTCAAAAAACCTAAAAGGACTCCACAGATATGATCCAAATATAGCACTGTATGGATCATGCGACGGGGCCTGAAAAATCCAGCGATCACATACGGGCCGCAATTGTCTAAGATCGCCGAACACGATAACCGAAATGAGTTTCAACATTAGAAAATATTTGCTTTAGGCGAGAGTCGAAATGAGAAAACATTGTTGCACCGACCATAGAAATTTCGTCTATTATAACCATTTTAAGATCAATAAATCTTGAACGAAGGGTATTCAACAAATCAGGGCTTAAACTTCTAAATGCGGACCCAGCCTGATTTACAGGGAGAGAGAAAATGGAATGAAGAGTGCATCCTCCGATTCCGAAAGCAGCTTTGCCTGTGGGAGCACACAGTAAAATTTTTACCGAAGTTGGGTTGCATCCTACTCTACCCTTATACTCCTTGGATAGGGACTGAAATAAGGTTGATATTAATCTACTTTTGCCGACACCTGCTCCGCCACCTACGAACTCATAAAAGGTTCGATTTGTCCTTGCATTATGCAAGACATGAGTAAGGAAAGTTTTTTGCTCCAAATTTAGAGATCTAACTAAATTGGCTAGGTTTAAAGGGGATATAAGTGGCGGAAGCTTTATTACCCGGATATTGCTATCCGGATCAACATCTAACAAATTGTTGTTCAAGTTTAAAACATTAATTTGAGAAGATATTTCAGGAATAGCTAATGTCCTAAACTCCTCATTAGGTTCTACCTCCTCTTCGTCATGTTCTTCTCTATTATCTGCTTCCATGGCCCTTCGGCTTCTGTATTCTGATCAGAATTACGCGCCTCCGAGTTTTCATCCTCCTGCTGGATGGCTAGTTGTCCCTCTACAAAGGCTACGTCAGCTTGAGATGCTATGAATGGAACAGTATCGGATGTGAAGTCAGCGATCCACTGCTCGTTAACTGACACATTGTGCTTTCTATAAAGTTCAGTATTAACTAAATACCTAATAACGTCAGCAATTTTGGCAGGCCGTATGGTTTCTGCCATGAAATCATGTCCGTATTCCATTCTTCGTTTGAGGTGGAGCTGAATTACCTCTGCTTCATTGAAAGCTCGTGGAAGAGACGTTGCGATACTGCTTACTGGAATAGGGACATTAACAACTGCTCCTTTGATAGCGCTTTGACGCTCATGACCTATTGACTTAATAATCATAAATGGAAGGCGAGGTGAAATCAGTCGTTCTTCCAAGGGAGTTAAGCCCCTCAAAGAGTTATGAATTTCTGGGAAATCTGTCATTTGAAATGGCCCCTTTGGGTTTTCGGCCGGCTTTAATATTGCTGTGACAAGTTTTGCAAAACTTGAAAAGATTACCAGCGAAAGCAAGATATCTTGCATTTTGATATAGCTCTTCCCTGAACTCGCAATGTACTTCCAAATAAGACCTAGAAAGCTTACTTATTTGCTTGGGGAACCACAATCCTTTGCAACAAAAGCAAATCTGATCTGGACCAAGCTTAACATTCATATTGAATGCAGCTATGTGAGCTTCTATTTTAATAGGTCTGATTCTAATAGTCCTGTTTTCCTGAGCTATATCAAGTCTAATCTCCTGACTTCGAAGTGCATTCCGAAGATTTTCTGATTCCCTATTAGCACTAAGGCTTCTATACTGACTAACTCTTTGACTTATATTCCTAATTGCATCGATCGTTGCTTGTCGAGCAGCTAATCGTGCGCTTCGTTGAGCAAGTGTATTTCTTGCCTGCTCGACTGCCCTACGATCCCTACCGTCCCTAGCCCTAGCTCTGTTAGCCCTATCACGCTCTCCTTCTAATAAGCGTTCCTGTGTATCTCTTGCCAGTGCTCGACGCAGGGTATTTGCTTCTTGCTCACCCGCGCGATACACGGTATCCAAGCGCCTTCTTCTACGGTTGGCAGTGTTTTGTTTCTGCTCAATAACCCTAATCTCGCTATTTTGTCGCCTTTCAGAACGACGTCGAGAATCGGCTGCTTGCTCAATTGCGCGAAAAGCGGGATTAAAACGTCTAATAGAAAGGCGCCGAGTATTCGCTGCTTGCTTAGCTGCGCGAAGAGCAGGATCCAAGCGCCTTTCCCTATGGTCAGCAGTATTTTGAACCTGCTCCACAGCTCGATTCTCGCTATTTTGACGCCTTGCAGAACGACGTCGAGTATCGGCTGCTTGCTCAACTACGCGAAGAGCAGGATCCAAGCGCATTTCCCTATGGTCAGCAGTATTTTGAACCTGTTCCACAGCTCGATTCTCGCTATTTTGACGCCTTGCAGAACAACGTCGAGTATCGGCTGCTTGCTCAACTACGCGAAGAGCAGGATCCAAGCGCCTTTCCCTATGGTCAGCAGTATTTTGGACGGCGCCGAGTATCGGCTGCTTGCTCAACTGCGCGAATCGCAGGAACTAGTCGCCTTTGAGAACGAAACTGAGTGTCAGCCGCTGCTCGATCGCACGAACAGGACGATTCAAGCGTCTCAACCTTCGCGACACTGTATTGACGCCCTGCTCTGCATCCCTGACTAAGGAATCTTCCCTCCGCCTACGCTGAGATAATGTATTGCAGTCGGTCTATTAAGACGAGGCATTTCTAAATATGATGAACTACTACTATTTAAAAGATATTATTTATTGATCTCAAAGTAATACTTAATGGAAATTATAATATGAATAAGTAATAAGTCAAAAAATATTAATCAATATTAATAAATAAATCATTAGTATTAGAAGGTCTTTACAAAAAAATTCGCTTCTAAAACTATTAAAATTATATGCAAATATGTACATATATTAATGAAAACATAAAAATTATTTTTTTTAATAAGTATAGTTCTTATATTTATATTAATGAGAAAATTTATAGAATAGATTAAGATTAAATGTGAAAAAAAGAAATAATAGGATAATTAAGAAAAAGTCTTTAAAAAGACTTAAGACTTAAATTATAATTATTTGCATAAAGTATAATTACATAGTATAGTAGTATCAATAGTATTATAAGTGCAAGTCTTTAAAAAGACTTAAACTTTTAGCACTATTAATTTTATATACGCTAAATACGTATATGGATAAAAACATTAGAGTAAGTCTGTAAAAACGATTATATTATATTATAATGGGATAATGTATAGAAAATATTAAGATTATACGTGAAAAAAATAATAATAAGTTAAGAATATTCTTTAAAAAGACAAGACTTAAATTATTATTATTTTAATGGATAAAAATATTATAATGGGAAAATGTATAGAAAATATTAGATTAAACGTGAAAAAATAATAATAAGTTAAGAATAGTCTTTAAAAAGACTTAAGACTTAAATTATTATTATTTTTATATAGTATAATTATAAAGTATATATAGTATCAATAGTATTATAAGTGCAAGTCTTAAAAAAGACTTAAACTTTTAGTACTATTAAGTTTATATACGCGGAGTACGTATATGGATAAAAATATAAGAGTAAGCCTTTAAAAAGGCTCAGTTCTTATATTAATATATGTAAAAAAGCGTGGGCGATATTAGGATAAAGAAAAATCAACTACAAATTTGATACTTAGCAATGAGCGCAGCGACGAGACAGCAGCGGGCCAAACGGCAGCGACGTCAATCGAAGCATCAACAGCACTCACGACCGCGTTGTAATTTAAAAATTTAATTTTACGTTAATTTATGCAACTTTTTATTAAAAAATTTAATCTTTACGTTAAACAATGAGGTTAACACTTATTGGTTGGCAAGAAAACGTTAGGTAGTTGAAAAATCAAGTAAAAATCGTACTCGGCTCTAAAAATATGTTGTAATACCAAAATGTAGTCTTCGACTGACTCCCTTCATCTTTCTTTTCTTTTACTATTTACTTTTTCAAAAAAAGCGCGGGAAAGCACCGTAAGCTGAGAGCCAGTTGTTCCATTTAGATTTAACATTTTCGAAGAGTAATGCTCTTATTACATTCTATTCAACACTAGATCAATATCTATTGAAGAGTACGTGAGAAAAGCCAAATAACCATAACAAATGATTAAAGGCTTAATGATTGTAGCGTCTGCCACCTCATAATAAAAACAAACTTCAAGGTTCTAGAATTTTACGTTTATCTTACCAGAAGAGAAAGTGTTTAAACATAAATTGTACTATAGTCAGGGAAGATAAATAAAAGTCAGAAAGAAAAAATGGCACATATTGGTAATATTGTTTGTTCAAAAACCGAGTTTCTCTCTTTATATATCAGCTACTTAGATATATCAGCTACTCAGATAAAGCATTGCTTCGATCAAAATTATATATGTAATAAGATAATATTGAAACATATTGATATTGGGCTTATTTCGTGGGGGCAGAACAATACTATTTCAAAAGGTGTATTTAATAATACGAATATTTTATTTGTGCACAATTATAACGCTTGAAGCATTTTTGCAGTTTTAAATATTGTTAGCCAAAAAGGCGCTGCACCCATCTATTACGTCATCGGCTAGCTGTCTCTGACGTCATAGTACATGATACTCCTTGAAATCCTACATTCTTGAAGATTTGTGGGCGTTAGAGTGGGCGTGGCAAAAAGTTTTTTGGCAAATCGATAAAAATTTACAAGACCAATACAAAAATTAAAAAATATCCTAACATTTTTCAAAAGTATGGGCGTGGCCGTTTTGGGCGGTTTGTGGGTGTGGGCGTGGCAACATGAATCAACAAACTTGCGCTGCGTCTATGTCTCTGGAGTCTGTATGCTTAATCTCAATCTTCTAGCTTTTGTAGTTCCTGAGATCTCGACGTTCATACGGACAGACAGACGGACGGACATGGCGAAATCGCATCGGCTATTGATCCTGATCAAGAATATATATACTTTACATGGTCGGAAACGCTTCCTTCTGCCTGTTACATACTTTTCAACGAATCTAGTATACCCTTTTACTCTACGAGTAACGGCTATAATAAAGGATGGTTACAGACTACCGCAAGTTGAATAAAGTAACTATTGCAATACATATCCCATACCTAAAATCAATGAGGTACTCTCGCAACTCGGAAACAATAAACTGTTTTTCGTACTCGATCCCAAAAGCGGTTTCCACCAAATACCGTTGAGAACGTGGGATATCGAGAAGACAGCCTTTTCTGTCAATAATGGCAAATTCGAGTTTTCACGACTCCCATTTGGGCTCAATAATGCTCCATCTCTTTTTTAACGTGCTCTGGACGATGTTCTCAGAGACCATATAGGAGAGATTTGTTATAAATATATTGGCGATATTGTGGTTTTTAGCAAAGATGAGAAAACAAGTGCGAGTTTTTCAAATCCCGGGTGGAATTCCTCAGATTTATAATCTCTGATAAAGGGATTGAAGCCAATCCAGCTAAAGTCACAGCAATTGCCGAATTTCCAAAAACTTTGAAGGAATTCAGATCTTTTCTTGGGTTATTACAGGCGGTTCATAAGGGACTACCCTAGACTTGCTAAGCCCCTGACTTCTCTTTTAAGAGGAGAAAACGAAAAAGTGCTTTGATCTCTTAGGAAGTCATACTTAGCTATCCTGACTTTGAAAAAGCATTTCAATCCAACTCTCGCTGGATGATAAGCTCATATCCTTATTGTCCAGGATATTGACAAGAGCGGAGGAAAACTATGCAGCCAACAAGAAAGAAATGCTGGCCATAGTATGGGGATTGAAGACTCTTAGGAACTATCTTTATTGACCCATTCCTTGAGTAATTGGAATGGTAATGCAAGAATGAAAAGATGGAAGTCGACTTTGGAAGAATATATAACATATAAACACGTTTCTGACCATATAAAGTATATATATTCGTGATCAGGATTAATAGCCGAGTCGATTTGGCCATGTCCGTCTGTCCGTCCGTCTGTCCGTCTGTCCGACCGTCTGTCCGTCCGCCTGTCTGTCCGTATGAACGTCGAGATCTCAGGAACTACAAAAGCTAGAACGTTGAGATTAAGCATACAGCCTCCAGGGACATAGACGCAGCGCAAGCTTGTCGAATCATGCTGCCACGCCCACTCTAACGCCCACAAACCGCCCACAAACCGCCCAAAACTGCCACGCCCACACTTTTGAAAAATGTTTTTATATTTTTTCATTTTTATATTAGTCTTGTAAATTTCTATCGATTTGCCAAAAAACTTTTTGCCACGCCCATTCTAACGCCCACAAACCGCCAAAAACTGTCAGTGTTGAAGACCTCCTTCGCACTTTCACTAACTGAGTAACGAATATCAGATAGTCGGATAACTCGACTATAGCGTTCTCTTTTGTTCATTTTTGTATTTGTCTTGTAAATTTCTATCGACTTGCCAAAAAACTTTTTGCCACGCCCACTCTAAAGCCCACAAACCGCCAAAAACTGTCAGTGTTGAAGACTCTTCTTCGCACTTTCACTAACTGAGTAACGGGTATCAGATAGTCGGATAACTCGACTATAGCGTTCTCTTTTGTTCATTTTTGTATTTGTCTTGTAAATTTCTATCGACTTGCCAAAAAACTTTTTGCCACGCCCACTCTAAAGCCCACAAACCGCCAAAAACTGTCAGTGTTGAAGACTCTTCTTCGTACTTCCACTAACGTATCAATTAGTCGGGAAACTCGACTATAGCGTTCTCTCTTGTTTTAACTTATATATATATAACTTCGTTGCTACTCGCTTAGGAAATCACAGCTGCTTGGCTCCCACTCACTTGGGGCATCCCAGCGAACGGAAACCGAGCCTCTATGGTTATGTATAGGAGTGTCCAAAATGGAAGTTCTGCCCAAGGACTTAACCTCTATGCATATATTTTGGGGTAGCCAAAATGTTGAGCTAATATTAGCCTTTTTATGCAATAGGAAAGACGATTTTTATGGTAGCGAATTCAAGCGATTTAATTTATTTTTCTTCGAGAAATTTGGCAGCGATGCGCATGCCTGGGAAACGAAATCGAGTGAGTTTATATTATAGAAAGAACAGCAGAACGCAACAACAAAGGTGCAGGCGAGAGTACAAGGGAGTTGCTCACGCAACTGATCTGCATAGATAAAGCTTAGGTGCCGTGGTCTAATTGTTTTTCGCTACGTTGACAACAACTGGACATAAGGGGCTGCGAGACTCTACAAGTCCCTTAGCCCATTTGCTTGGAGAAGTGATACACGTATTTCGCTACGGGCGCTAATATGCTGAGTTAAAGTTATTTTATTAATTCTTTCTGCCTATCGAACTTTTCTTCAGGTTCAAAAGTAATTTGTATTGAGGAATGCGCGAAAACTGTGAAGCGAGTTTTTATTGTGGATAGAAAGATTGAAAGGACAGGGATATTTCAGATATATTATTATACTCTTTACTAATACAGTAAAAGTTTATAGGAAGGAGCGTTTCCAACCATATATTATATATACATTCTTGATTGCGATTGCTAGGTCATTATACCCGTTACTCGTAGAGTAAAAGGGTATACTAGATTCGTTGAAAAGTATGTAACAGGCAGAAGGAAGCGTTTTCGACCATATAAAGTATATATATTCTTGATCAGGATCAATAGCCGAGTCGATCTGGCCATGTCCGTCTGTCCGTCCGTCTGTCCGTCTGTAAGTCCGTCTGTCCGTCTATCTGTCCGTATGAACGTCGAGATCTCAGGAACTACATAAGCTAGAAAGTTGAGATTAAGCATACAGACTCCCAAGACATAGAAGCAGCGCAAGTTTGCCTAACGCCCACAAATTGCCAAAAACTGTCAGTGTTTAAGACTCTCCTTCGCATTTCCACCAGCTGAGTAACGGGTATCAGATAGTCGGGGAACTCGACTATAGCGTTCTCTCTTGTTTTTTATTTTATTTTTCTTTTTATCTTTACTTCAGATGAAGGTATCGGGTATATGAAGCTTTGACTTGTTTTTATATATGTATATGCTATAATATATGTATAATTATTTATAATATGTATAATTATTTATAATATGTATAATTATTTATAATATGTATAATTATTTAATTTTTGTTTTAAACAATTATTATCCACTTATTTTTTTTTTAACTTTTAGAACAAAGACAAGGTCCGAATTAGTCAGAGTTTCGGCAGCTGTTATGGGCATCGAGTTCTCTTATGCAGCCGAAACAGCGTTTGTTTCCCCAACACTTTTAAAAATCGGAGTTGAGCATCAGCATATGACACTGGTTTGGGCATTATCTCCGTTGGTTGGATTTTTTCTATGTCCCATTTTGGGATCTTTATCTGATCGCTGCAAACTGAATATTGGACGCCGACGACCATTCATTCTGCTTTTATCAATAGGAGTTATTTTTGGTAAGTGATATTTTATATTTAAAAAAAAAGACATTTCAACAAAAGGTCAACAAATAGTTGTTCTTATCAATCACATTCACAGACTTAGGACACAGAATAGGACTGAACCTAACATTAAAACAGGCATAGAAATAAAATTTTTTGGTATATAGTATCTACGGAACTCGATTTTGCTATCAAGAAAGGATTTTGGTGCTGTCAACATGCTCGCCCTGTTGAATGACTCGCTTTCAACATAATCATCTAGTGGCAGCTAAAAATCCTGACCACTCTACAAATGATGCCGGATTCCGTCCTCGAGGTACGTCGTCATCCTTTCGCGGAGTAAGAATGACTACTCGAGCCAGTGGCCAACGCATTGAAGGAAGATTCTCGTCCTTGACCAGCACCAAATCATCTATGCGAAGTGGTCGTCTTGTTGTGCGCCATTTGGAGCGCTGTTGTAACACCGACAAAGTTGGTTCATTGTCACTCCAATTTTGAGTAGGTCTTAAGAGCTCCCAGAAAAGAGGTCGTTGTCAAGTCCTGAACAAGCTCCAAATGCGCTGCCTTGGTGGTGAAACAAATGAAAACCAAGATGTAGCACTTTGGGGGCGGCCTATTGCGCACCATCGACTTTTAGTAGAAAGGACCACCATAGTGGACTCTAGTATGTGTAAAAGCCCGAGATTAAGTCAAACCTTCCATCGGAAGGTTGCTTATGATATGCTTAAAAAGCTGCGGCCTAGTCCTGAAGAATTTAATGGATTCGCGAACTACTCGTGAGACAATTTGTAATCCGCAAATAGGCCAGAACTGCATACATAATTTGCCAGCAGTGCTCGGGGATTGCGTGCAGCTGTCGTTCATGAAAACTCCGAATAATAGATAGAGTTATAGGACGGTGATAGGGCAAAATCATTGGGTGTCTAGCATCGTTTGAAAGTGCCGAATTTTCTAATAATAGATAGAGTTATAGGACGGTGATTGGGCAAAATCATTGGGTGTCTAGCATCGTATGAAAGTGCCGAATTTTCTAAATGGCCACTAACGCGTAAAGTGTCTCATCCAGAAAGGGCATTAGCGACCCAATGGAGCTTGAGTTTTTTACAGTTCCCTTTGACTGCAACTCCTTAATTTCGTCCCACATATGCTCACGCTGGACGAGCCGAATAAGAATTTTAGCTCCATGTAAAATATCGGAAACCCAAAGCCCATGATGGCGATTACGAGAAATAAATTTGGAGACGTATTTAAATATTCGTTGCATGACAGGGAATGATATAATAAACTTCCAATTGATAGTAGTATCCAGATATGGGGACTTACTTACTAGCACGGTCTTTCGGAGCTCAATTAGTGGTCGTTTAATAACACAAGAGGTCGGCTAGTATTTTGAAGCTTGTATAAGAAAGGGGGGACAATAAAACTAGATTAGATTGCATAGATTGTATCACTTGATTAGGAGTTGCCCCTGCTGAATATTAGTAGGGTTAAGATCGGTCTGTACATAATGCCATTCCATGCCGCTTGTTAGCTGCTGAACAAAGACCACCCGGACAAATACATACAATTTAGAAGGTTCGTCCCTGATCCAAGACAAGGCCACTCACGAATCATTCCAGCAGAGATATTTTCCATCGAAGTATCCAATCTGGCTTACGGAATTCATAAGTTGAGACAACAATTAAGCCCCCGAAAGCTCCAGCTTCGGTACCATCAATGTTTTTTTTGGGGGGTGCTCTAGACTTCGAGCACAGCAGATGACTAGTTGCCTCCTCGGACTTAGAAACAATGTGCACGCAAGCTTCATGCTGGCATCACAGAATTCATGAACCCTTTAGGTCTAGTGTTAATCTGGGAATGGATAAAAGGCTTTCATTCACAAAATTGATGCTGATGTCCATCCAAGTCGATTGCAACTCTAAAGAAAGTCCTTTGGGGTCAGCTTAGCTTAGCCTTCCACAATTGCTGCAAGAAATTCTTGCATTTCGCAACTGCAGGTCCGATAAGACGAAGATGATCGTACATATGAGAAATAGTCGATAGGATAGAACGTTTACTATGTTTTTAGTTTATAGCAGAGACAAGAACGAAAATAATAAATTATTTGTAGATGGGTCTTGGTTATGTCACTCCCATCATCAAACTGCAGAAACTGCTTCTTGTCCTCTTCAGCAACGCCTACTAGAACAGACGAATGACTAAAACACCATTTGCGGAGTTCAAAGTTTACGGAGGAAAAAAATTAATAAACAGAAATTTTAACCTCAGAAATTGAGTTGCCACCTAAAACTAAATCATCTACGTAGAAATCCTCTAGCATAGCAGCCGATCTAATGAGATAAATAGAGCATTCATCTAGAGCGAGCTGGTCCACAGCGTGGAGGGTATCTCCACAAGATGCATTGGTAATAATTATCTGTAGTCATCATACGGACACACCGATACATTTTACATATTTCTCGAGTGAGAGCCACTGCATATGATCGAAATTTCATTAACATGTCAAACAGCTTAGGTTGTATGATAGGTCATGCTACGAGCTCCTCATTAGGAGATTGGCCAGACGAATTGATAGCCGATATATCAAACACCACGCGAAGCTTAGTCGCTGTACTATCCTTCTTCAAAACACAATGCGGCAGAAAATTCCTGAATATGTGATTCCAGGGATATGTGATAATAGCTTAGATATTCATGAATAAAGGCCGAATATGGTTCGCTGAGGCGAGGCAGCCGCTCTAGTTTGCTCTCTAGAATTAAAAATCTACAGTGAGTTTGCGCGTAGGACTCGCCTAAATGTGTGGACTTGGATTTAAATGGTAAATGCACAGAGTATTTACCTGTAGATAATCGGGTGTTAGTGTCAATAAAATGCCTCTCGCAATTAAGCTCTTCCTTGTTTTTAACGCAGCTCTCGAACTCCCAGAACCGGTGAACAACCTTATCCAGACTATCATCACTTTGATTATCCAAGACACAATTGGCAGTCAACGTAGAAGTATTAAAATGGCGTTGTCCCCCACCAGAAACCACCTACCCAAGGCGAGTTTTTTGAAGAAGTGGCAGTACAGTCAAGACGATGCTGGGGTGATGGTCTGGTATAGTAGGGGTAATAAGTACGGAGGGCAACGTGGAAAAGCTTGATGTCTAAGATTGTAAGCAAATATCGACTTCAGTTGGCACATTTGCCCCGCCGAGACCGAAAACTAGACTGTTTGAACGTATTTTTTTGAGCTCCAACTGTTGCGCAAAACTAACGGGTGTTTTTTTTAGAGGTATAGAACTTTAAGTTGGCATTACTGTTCAAGATGGCGACCGATTTAACAGCTGTCAAGTGATTTATTCTCAGTTTGGTTTGGCAATTCGTCATGCGTGCTTACAAAATCCAACTCGTGCAAGAATTGAAACCAAACGATCATCAAGCAAGGCGTAGATTCGTCGAATGGCCCAAACGAGATTGCTGTTGTTCCCGATTTTCATAAGCCTCCAAGATCTTGTGATTAACACCGCTAGACTACTTTTGTGGGCTATGTAAAGTCATTGGTCTATGCGGATAAGCCACAAACGCTAAACCATTTGAAGACAACATTCGCCGTGTTATTGCGATATACGGCCAAATATTGGAAAAAGTCATGCAAATTGGACGTCAGATTGGACTACATCGAGCCAGCCGTGCGTCATATGCCAGAAATCATATTTAAAATGTAATGCACAAGATTATCTTTCATGTCAATAAAATTCATGTCAATCGAATAATCCATCGTTGTTTTATTGCAATTTAAAGTTCTATACCTCTAAAAAAAACACCCTATATAAGGCTCCAGATCCAGCCGGGAGCCGGAATCAAGCAATGCCCCGCAGGGTTTGAACGCCACCAAACGCCTCCTTACGAGCACTACAGCTGTGGTCAGCAGAACAACGTCGAAAGTGGGACCCTGTTGAATTGAACGGGATGGTAAGCAGCATTGATGAATGCGCAAGGCGTGTTGTTAGAACTAATTCTACTACTTGTTCCCACCTGAGATATTGAGGTTTCGTCATTCATACGGACGGACAGACAGACAGATAGACGGACGGACATGGCCAGATCGACTCGGTCATATCTTGATCCTGAGAATACTTTATATGGTCGGAAACGTTTCCTTCTACATTTTACATAATTTTCAACGAATCTAGTATTCCCTATTACTCTACGAGTAACGGGTATATAAAGAAGGATGGCACCAACAGAGTATCGATTTTCGTGAGCTACATGCAAATTCAATTTCTGATAAATACCCACCACCATTGATTTCAGATCAGATAGATCGATTGCAAGCGGAAATTATTTTTCTACTTTGATATGGCTAGCTGGTTTCATCAGATACCTCAGATAATTCAAAAGGACGGCATTTGTGACTACAGCGAGTTAGTATGAATTTCTGGCAATGCCATTTGGCCTAAGAAACGCTTCTTCTATTTTTCAACGAGCCATAACGCGAGCTTTGCTGAACTTAGCCTATTCCTATGCAGTAGTCTGTCTATATAGACGATGTAGATGTATATAATGAAATGTTTGTTTTATTGAGTCGAACTAATATTCCGTCAGTTGACTAAGGCCAACGCTAAGAATAAAGAAACTTGGAGAAATAGTGTTTTTAGTTATTATTTTTTTCTTGTCTTCTAAGATTTATATATAAGAAGGTTACTGGATTTAATGTAAAATTTTTGAAAGGACAAGAAAAATAATAATATTAATAATTACAATTATTATTGTTATATGAAATGTTGTGTTATTTTCAAAAATTAATTTTAAAACGTCATTAGTTTTTACCATTTTAATCTTAGTTACATTTATCGAAAAATATAATGGATTTAAATGAAATTCTGGACTTTAAGAATTTTCGCTTAAAATAACATTTCCAATCTTATATGTATATCCCCATTTAATTCTTGACAATTTTGAGAGATGGTAGTTTCAATTAGATTCCATGTACATAAGTACTATATTTGGTTCAAGGACTGGATAATTTTCCTTGAGGGAGTTGGTATAAATTTACAAATTGGATTCTTACGCTTAATTCTATTTGTTCATTATTCATTGTTATCTTCTTTTTGTCTTGACAATAAATTTTATTCTCATCTTATATATCTTACATATTAGATATGATTGTTGATCTGAATAATCTAACTGATACCCATTTAGATCAGGATAGGGATCTATTTTAATGGTGTTAATGGTTTTTTGGTTAATAGGGATATGTCATCAAGTGTGCCAAAAAGAAATTTAAAAGCTTAATGAATAGTTAAACCATTTCTTTCAGTAGTTTATAGTATAAGTATTTCATTCTGGGCGAGTCTGTGATTTGGTTCCAAAAAGAATTAGAAATGACATTAATTTCCGTTAGATTATTTCTTAGACAGTGATGTTCATATTCTTCTGATATTTGAATTGGATTGCTTGAAAGGAGTAAGTAGCCAAGGTCGGAATCTGGGTTCGTTGTTTGAATTTGTTGACTGTGGCGCGTGGTGAATAATGGAAACAGCATCATTATACACAAGGTTCCTGTGGAAGTTTAACGGTATTAGTTAACTTTTGTTTCTTAAATTGTGGTTTGTAGTATTTGGTTTCCCTATTTCGATTAGTGATTTTCTTCTTTATCGATGTTTTCGAAATTTTTATTTTTTTTTAATGGGTTTTCTAATTTTTCCTTTTGGATTGGACCCTTTCTGTATTTAATGTCAATATTAAATTCCTGTCGGTTTTCTTTTATTTTATCTATCTTTTTTTTTTTATTCATTTGAGTGTCTAATATTGGATGAATAGCGTATTTGAGCAGGTGTTTGTCCAGTCGTGTCACGTTCAATCTTATGGTTGTATGTGTAAAAGATTGCTTCTATCTTGCTTAATTTTACTTCTTCGCCATCAGATGAATTGATTATACGTATTTGTTCATTTATTGTTTTATGTTGTCTTTCGGCGACTGCTACACCGTTCTTTTCCGTATTAAGTTGCAGTTATATTCCTTCTGCTTCAAGTCATCACTTTAAAGTGTTAGTGTGTTAAATTTTAAGTCTTTAATATGATTATGAGCCAAAATAGTAAATGATTGTATTGGTAGACTAATCAGTATTTTAATGGAATCTTTAATTGCTTGAAGATAAATAAGAAATTCTGGTTGGTTACCTTTCAGGTGTAATATCGAAATCAAGATTTGACGTCGTATTTCCCCCTCTACGCTCCCAGATTTCTTTTATAAGGGGTCTCAGGACACTCTTCATAGGAAGTCCCAAAGATCGTGTTACGTGTCCGGCCAAGTTCGTTTCGATGGCCTGAAGTAGCAAGGTCTGTTGTCGCACATCGTTAGTTTGGTAGAGTGAAATAACGTAGTTCACTCTACTTATGAAGGTGTAGAGGGTTTCTGGATCACCATTAAATAGCATTATATGTTTTAGCTGTGTTTATTTGTGTTGTATTTAAAAGAAATAGTTTATACAATTTTATTTAATTAATATATACCACTTCCCCTTTTTGTGTTGGACAACCAAATTGGAATTATAACCAAAGTTGAAAGGTGTTCGCGTCTTTGCGTTGGAAAATTTTGACGGGAACTGGATTATAAAGTTAAATTTATTTTCTACTCGAGGTTCTTTTTTTCGGATACTGTTTGTATCCTACCGAATGCGCCAGTGAAATGTTTATGTTTTATTGAGTCGAACTAATGTCCCGTCAGTTGGCTAAGGACAACGATAAGAATAACAAGAGAGAACGCAATAGTCGAATTCCACTACTATCTGATACCCGTACTCAGCTAGTAAAAGTGCGAGAGAGAAATTTCAACACTTACAGTTTTTGGAGGTCTGTGGGCGTGGCAAAAAGATTTTTGGCAAATCGAGATAAATTTACAATACTAACAAAAATGTGATAAAAT
This sequence comes from Drosophila santomea, assembly GCF_016746245.2. NCBI lineage: Eukaryota > Metazoa > Arthropoda > Insecta > Diptera > Drosophilidae > Drosophila > Drosophila santomea. The sequence goes on along the minus strand of NC_053016.2, from coordinate 25,491,937 downwards.
ATCAAAACATTTTTAAAAGTGTGGGCGTGGTATTTTTGGGCGGTTTGTGAGCGTTAGTTTTCCGTGGCCAAACTTGCACTGCGTCTATGTCACTGGAGTCTGCATGCTGAGTCTCAAATTTCTTGCTTTTATAGTTTCTGAGATCTCGACGTTCATACGGACGGACAGACAGATGGACGGACGGACAGAGGGACATTACCAGATCCACTGTGCTATTGATCCCCTTTTGTGCTCCCCTTTTGTTTATATTATTTCGGGAGTGAGAACGCGAGATCCCGCTTGGCATATTGATTGTATAAAATAAATAAATTGCTTAGGGAGAGCGGCATCGCTTTCTCCGGTTGTGGATTGTTTACCTTGCGTGCACATTTTTATATCTTCGGACAGTACTAGAAATGTGAATATGTCACTATATACATATATGTACACGCTTGAAAGCGATCACGCAAAGCTAAATAATCGTAATAAAACAAGAGAAAACGCTATCTGATACCCGTTACTCAGCTAGTGGAAATGCGAAGGAGAGTCTTCAACACTGACAGTTTTTGGCGGTTTGTGGGCGTTAGAGTGGGCGTGGCAAAAAGGTTTTTGGCAAATCAATAGAAATTTACAAGACCAATACAAAAATGAAAAAATATCAAAAAAATTTTCAAAAGTGTGGACGTGGCAGTTTTGGGCGGTTTGTGGGCGTTAGAATCGACAAACTTGCGCTGCGTCTATGTCCCTGGAGTCTGTGTGCTTAATCTCAACTTTCTAGCTTTTGTAGTTCCTGAGATCTCAGCGTTCATACTGACGGACAGACAGACGGACGGACATGGCCAGATCGACTCGGCTATTGATCCTGATCAAGAATATATATACTTTATATGGTCTGAAACGCTTCCTTCTGCCTGTTACATACTTTTCAACGAATTTAGTATACCCTTTTACTCTACGAGTAACGGGTATAAATATACATATCGGCAATTGGTTGACATGCCATAAAGCGAGTTATTTGACATTGTTACTATTTTTTTAATTAAACATCAATCAATTTTAATTATCGATTCCCAAAAAAATTTATGTACCTTTTTAAAAATATAATAAATTCCTTTAACTACGAACCTGCATTGGATTTTTCCATTATTCACGTACATCCGCGCAGCTTCTGAAACTCCATCGCCTGCTCCACTGTACATATAGGCAGTTAGTTAATGGTCTCTTTAAAAAAACATATACTAAATATAAAGAATACATATATATAGTGTATATATGTATATGTATATATACTAACATCTGTTATTTAGGCGTATTAGGGACCGTGTCTTGGGGAGGGGCATTCAATGTTCAGGCACCAGGTTGCCAGCGTGAGCTCGTCGCTTTTGGGTCGTGGGATCTTGGCAAGCCCCTCACCTCGCCGACAAAACGAGAATAAATGTTAGAAGTGCCTGTAAAAGTTCGTTCTTTAACTTTATTGATTAATAAATTGTTGGCTAGTGCCATGTGTAATACCAAAATTAAAGGCTGGCATTCAAAGATTATGAGAAGTTGAATTGTTTTTAGCGGGGAGTATCGAATTTATCACTGGACAACGGTGCGCACGTCAACAAAAATTGTTGGCTATTCATGACAACAAACGTCGCTCTGGGGGCTCTTGTCTTTGCATATCAAAAACAAGGCGGATACTCGCCGCTGAAAAGTTAGTTTTATTTAAACAATATGGAACGTTGAACCTTTTTTTTTTTATGGAATGTATTGCTTGGAAGAGGCTAACAATAAAATATTATTTTTTTATACCGGACGCTATTCGGTTATCATTATTACAGAAATATACATATATTTATAATTTAATTTCTTATCGTTTAAAAATAAAATGATATATATCCATATATAAAAATATATAGGGAAATTTCAAATTTACCCCACTTTAATCCGGAGCGATGAGATCTCGACGCGTTGTATCCTGGGTGTTGCTATATACTGTGGGAATTATACATACATATTCATTCGTGCACCAATAATTTGTAAGTCGAACACTAACAGAATATACACAAACAAAAAAATAATATACACTATACAAGTAAAGGTCGTCTATCTTAATATATATATGTACGTTAGTATGTATGTTTTCGGCGGCTCGCTTCGGCCTCTACCCGATTCTCAGATTACTTGAATTGGGCACTTGTTTGTGAAAGACACTGCTGTTACTTTGTCTTTGCTGATATCAACAAATAATGAACCGGTTCACTTATTCTTTGTTTTGCCAGCTTTTATGTTATGTTCAGTAGTAGGCAAGTGTGTTTTTATTGACGGATTGTTTTGCCCGATACACTGCTCATATCTGTTGAGTGGACTCCGTTTCCCGCGCTACGTACTATTGCTGTTGCGGAATACTGGATGCAATCCGTTCCAGGGTGTGGTGGTGATCCCAACGCCGCTGCACTGATAGCTTGTAGATCCTTACTAGTTTCAATAGTGCCAGCAACACTAAGATCACGGCGATGAACACAAGAGTATGTTGTATGTTGTACCCCTAGTATCTCATCTTTGTGGTCGATGACTTCCACGGTGTTGATCACGTTGGCGGTGTTGTCGGATGCCTTGGACTCCTTGCCGCCTATCTTGAGACTTCTTTTCTATCCTTTTGGTTTTTCTTCAAGAGTATTCCTTATGCTGGTCCTTAATCCTTTCAGTCTAAGTCCTAGTATCCTGGGGGTTGGTGCAGGATTGAGTCCTCGCTCCTCTCGGCACTTTTCGTTTGACCGAAGTTCTTGGCGTTTAAGACAGTCTTCACTTGAGTATGAACCCCCCGAGGATAGACTTCCCGAGAATAGAATAACGAGGATGAAATCTCGAGAATAGAATCTCGAGTATTGAGCCCCGACTACCGACTTTTGAGTATTGACCACTTTCTCGGTGGGCGGAGGTCTTTTTATAACTTAGAGCTTAGAGCTTTTTCTGTCCGGAGTACATCGGTCTTCTATGCCAAGTGTTCCCACCTAGGAGTCATATTTCTAGATTTCCCCTATTTTAGAAGTCAATACCCATGCCCGTTACTGGGGTGGGATTTCTCTGTGACCATTGCGGCCGCTGAATTGGTCATCGGATGCTCGGTTATTGTCGACTTGCATTTTCTTTGTCGCGTTTCGTCTGACTCAAAGAGATAATAGTAGTACCAAAGACATTATAATAACAAAATGCGTAACGACCATACATTGGTTTTGCACTATGCAGCCACTTTTTTTGTGACGACCAAAATTGCTCTCTTTTCGCTCGCCTAAAATAGAGAGCGTAATAATCTCAAAACATAAAAACTCTAACGCCCACAAACCGCCCAAAACTACCACGCCCACACTTTTGAAAAATGTTTTGATATTTTTTCACTTTTGTATTAGTTTTGTAAATTTCTATCGATTTGCCAAAAACCTTTTTGCCACGTCCACTCTAACGCCCACAAGCCGCCAAAAACTGTCAGTGTTGAAGACTCTCCTCCGCACTTCCACTAGCTGAGTAAGTGGTATCAGATAGTCGGGGAACTCGACTATAGCGTTCTCTCTTGTTATACCCGTTACTCGTAGAGTAGATTCGTTGAAAAGTATGTAACAGGCAGAAGGAAGCGTTTCCGACCATATAAAGTATATATATTCATGATCTGGATCAATTGCCGAGTCGATCTGGCCATGTCCGACTGTTCGACCGTCTGTCCGTCCGTCTGTCCGTTTATCCGTCTGTCTGTCCATCTTTCTGTCGGTCCGTATGAACGCTGAGATCTCAGGAACTACAAAAGCTAGAAGGTTGAGATTAGGCACACAGACTCCAGAGACATAGACGCAGCCCAAAACTGCCACGCCCACACTGTTGAAAAATGTTTTGATATTTTTTCATTTTGGTCTTGTAAATTTCGATCTATTTGCAGGGCATTTCCCTTAGCCAGCCTACCACCAGGGGCTTTCTTGCGCTTTAGAGATTCCTCTAATAGCTTGAGGCTATTAAAAAGTGAATCTAGCGCGGAAAGAAGATCATCAGCTCGACAAAACTATCTGTTGCCACGCCAAAACGATCGGCTGTTTTGGTCCTTTCAAGCCACCTTTAGTTTGGCGCATAAAGAGTTTCATTTCATTCGCAACACCTAGGCAAGTATCACAACAGTATTTTAGATTTGGGCCTTTTTCTAGGTCATCACTTGTTCGGCCGTTGAAGCCAACGCACTTAGTGTGCACCAATCTATCACATAGCCAACAGGTAATTTTTAACTGCTCAGGCTTTATTACATGACGGCAAATGTACAGCAAGAGCGCTGTCTGCTATTTAAGATTTTGGAAGAGCCAGAGAGCGAGAGCGCGGGTACACCGTGCAGTTAAGTGCAAAAACAACACCAAACAGCACAACGGACAACGCACAAAAGAGAGAATAAGCAAAACGCAAAGACGGAAAGAGAACTGATTGAATTAATTTATTAAAATAAAGCACAAATCACAAAAGATTCACTCGCGAAGCGAACGGAACTTTAACTTGTACTGATTACGAAATGAAATTATTTAAGAATTTATTTAAATCCACGGCTGGATTGGGCAAAACAAATATAAATTCGGAGCGCAGAAAAAAAACACGACCATTCGCTTTGAAGCTAGAAGTCATATTAAACAAGAGAGAACGCTATAGTCGAGTTCCCCGACTATCTGATACCCGTTACTCAGCTAGTGTAAGTGCGAAGGACAGTTTTTGGCGGTTTGTGGGCGTTAGAGTGGTCGTGGCCAAAAGTTTTTTGGCAAATAGATAGAAATTTACAAGACTAATACAAAAATGAAAAAATATCAAAACATTTTTCAAAAGTGTGGGCGTGGCAGCTTTGGGCGGTTTGTGGGCGTTAGAGTGGGCGTGGAAAAAAGTTTTTTTACGGACAGACGGACAGACAGACGGACGGACAGACGGACATGGCCATATCGACTCGGCTACTGATCCTGATCAAGAATATATATACTTTATATGGTCGGAAACGCTTCCTTCTGCCTGTTACATACTTTTCAACGAATCTAGTATACCCTTTTACTCTATGAGTAACGGGTATAATTACTCTACGAGTAACGGGTATAAAAACTATTATGTATTATTATGTAAGTTAACAAATTACTTCGTTGGTAGTTTGATATCTTCATTACCCGCTCTCCCGTTAGGGCGAGAGTTTAAATTGATTTATCGAGACTGTTAAACCCCGGAGTACAAAATTAGAATAACTTAAAGAGCTACCCGTTTCCCAGCTTGAGGCCTCTGCCTCGCTGCAGCGCGGTCTCCAAAGCGTCAGGTCAGCACTGCGCGTACAAGCCACCGGATATGGTGGCCTGCAATTCGACAGTTTCTCTCCGTGGGAACCGCCTGGGCTAACTTCTCCCCTTTTAAGTGGTCGCCGTCCCCGTGACCTGCTAGCTCCACATCAGTGCCAGCTCCCGGTTTTGTTCGGCTCCTGACCTTCAGGTGATGGTATCCGAGCCAGACGGTAGATCACAGTAGGAAGGCGATGAGTACGGCGAGTGAGTTGCTGAGGAGGGAGCCTGAAGTGAGTTCTTCTCTGAGGGACCCTATGTGGTGGACGTTCCTCAAACTTAACTCGTGGAGAAATGGGAGACTCAGCCGGTTCTGGTGGGCCGTGTTGTTGACCATGGCCGAGACAGCGGGTTTCTTTTTCGAGTACACCAGATGGTTGATGAACCAGGTTCCGTTGAGTGCCACTCTATAGGAATATGTTACCAGGTGGGTTCCTGATACCTTTTGCTCTCGTTCTTGACCGTCGGTTACGGTCATGGCGTCGTTTATGAGCAGGGTGCCGTGGTCAACTATGGTGATTGGATCCAAGTGACCCGGAAGCGTGGAGCAATAGCTCCGGAAATTATTTGCTGGGCGCAGGTGCCGTTTTGGAGCTCCCTGCAGAAGGTCGCACCGACTGTCGTCCTGCATTGGCCGATGTTGATGTTTCGTGTTGGGCATTCAGCTACCAGGCTTCCTCTTTCGAAGTCTAGGATCTTTTTATGGCGGTGAGCTGGGAAGACAGTTATCTTTTTACACCTAAGCTTAGGACTATGGAATTTAATAAGGAAATGTAAAATTTCGGAATTTTGGAAAACATTAATGCTAGATACTTCTAATAATTCTATTACGCTAATGTCAGTAGGCTGTCTGTCTTTCAATTCGCCAATATCGGAGTCGCCCAGTATCGCTGGACTTGCAACGTTAAGTTCAGCTAGGGTTAGGCCCATTAAAATATTCTCAAGATCTGTAATTACAATCCTATTTTTAGCTAAGATAATCTCTAAAAGGTGGGTTTCCCTGTCTGCCTCGAATTTTTGGATTTGATTTGTTGCAGCTGCATGTTCGTTGTTCGCTGTTCCTGATTGAATTTTACCTGCTCCCAATCGTTAAAGTCGGGGTACCGGCGATAACTTTTAGTGCAGTCCCGATTAAATTTATGCTCCTAGTATTTTTATGGTGAAATTTTAAGGTTGTGATCAACTTGCGAATATGTGTTAGGTCCGTCATTGTAACCGTTGTCCTGTGGTTGTCCGTAAATGTCCTCGTCATCGTTTCTGTCTGGTCAGCGTAGTCTTCATAAGTCGTCATGTTCGTCGAGTGCTGTAGGTTTCCGTAAGAATCCCAGATGACAATTCCGCCATCTTCTATTGGGATGCAGTCCGCGATCGTGTAGTCATTGAGTCTTATTGTCGCGTTCGTTCTAGCGGTCGTAAGTACGAGGACTAAAAGATAATTTCGTAGCCTAAGAAGAATATGGAAAAAAGTCAATAATCTCGCTGGAGTGTTTAGCGTAGATTGTCCTTATGGACCACCCTCCCCTTAATAAGAACCGTGGTCCCCAGGTCTGCTTCGATAGTTTGTTCAGAGCAAAGCGGCAAAAATTTGTTTCTCAAGCGTTTGTTTGACTTTAGGAAAACTTTATCGCCTACTTGGTAATTTTTATCTGTCCTCTCTTTATTGGATGTTTCCAAGCTCTTATGCTGTGCTTGTTGAATTTTCTCGCTGATTTTTTTCTCGAATTCTACAGGTGTTGAGTGTATTATTTCTATTGTTTTTTTGTCCGTTACCGAATGTATCGTTTTATTATACCTGGCAGTTGCTAATATAGGGTGTTTTTTTTAGAGGTATAGAACTTTAAATTGCAATAAAACAACGATGGATTATTCGATTGACATGAATTTTATTGACATGAAAGATAATCTTGTGGCATTACATTTTTAATATGATTTCTGGCATATGACCGCCACGGCTGGCTCGGATGTAGTCCAATCTGGACGTCCAATTTGCAATGACTTTTTCCAACATATTTGGCCGTATATCGGCAATAACACGGCGAATGTTGTCTTCCAAATGGTTTAGCGTTTGTGGCTTATCCGCATAGACCAATGACTTTACATAGCCCCACAAAAAGTAGTCTAGCGGTGTTAAATCACAAGATCTTGGAGGCTTATGAAAAATCGGGAACAACAGCAATCTCGTTTTGGGCCCATTCGACGAATCTACGCCTTGCTTGATGATCGTTTGGTTTCAATTCTTGCACGAGTTGGATTTTGTAAGCACGCATGACGAATTGCCAAACCAAACTGAGAATAAATCACTTGACAGCTGTTAAATCGGTCGCCATCTTGAACAGTAATGCCAACTTAAAGTTCTATACCTCTAAAAAAAACACCCGTTATAATTAGCTCTGTCGTGTCGTTTATCCCTTTTTCCATTTTCAGGCATCAGGCTATTTCCGCGAGTGTACCGTGAAACCGTTCTACTTGTCCGTTGAAATTACTATGTAAAGGTGGTGCGTTTGCAATAGAAATGTTAAAATTGTTGAGGAGGACTGATTTGATTGTTTCTGAATTTAGTGACCTTTCGTTGTCGCAATAGATGGTTCTTGTGTTTGGAAAAAAGTTGGCTATATTTAATATTGGTGACTTTATGTCCACGATTGCCTGTACAATGGCGAATTTTGAAAATTTGTCGACACACGTAAGGAAGAGGGTTCTGTTGAGAATATATCGATGTGGAGTATTTCTCCAGCATAAGAAGGAATTATCGTCTGTCCGATTTTATGTTTATTGGGGTGTCGACTATACTTGGCCCTAGAACAGATCTTGCAGTTAGATGCCGTTTCCGTTGTTAGGTGATGCATTTTTGGGAAGAAGTAGTCTCGCAAGATCTGCTTCACATTTTGGATTGGAAGTGTGCAATGTATTGCGTTGACGACTTCCGCATTCACCACATCTTTAATGGTGTTTATAGGGTTTTCCCGGTCGGATTTTGCCTCATTTTGTTTTTAAAGAGAATACCGTTACCCACTGAAGAATTTTTATCTTCTTCTATAATGATCTGATTCCTGAAACAATTAATTGGATTGTCTGTTGTGTCGATGGTATAAGTCTGCGATTCTTCGCTATGTATTGTGGCTGCGTCTGACTCGTATGTGTCTTTACAAACCCTTTTGCTTTTGCAAGATAATGCGTCTGACTCGTATGAGTCTTCTAATGCGTTTACGTTCTGACGAGATAACGCGTCTGCCACTAGGTTTTCTTTTCCTGGCGTGTAAATAGTTTCGCCCCATAGTCTTCGATAATCACATTCCAACGTTTTATCTTCGCATTAGGATTTTTGTCCGAGATGGCGAAAGTGAGTGGTCGGTGTAGACGCGCAATATATGTAATTACGAAGGTGGTTAAACGCATTTTTTTCGTTATCACGCAGCGTGCGCGATATCATTGTAATTGGGCGCTTGTCTTGGGATAATACGGCTCCAAGTCCGTACCCAGATGAATCCAGAAAACGTCTGAGATCAAAAAAAATTTTTGGCACGGGGAACTTTATGGCTTTCATCTTTTCAGGTGAGGTATGGAGACCCTTTTGCAACACGATGAATCCCAAGTATTTGACGCTTTTTTTGAAAAACTTCGACTTTTCTTGAGAAACCCTCATGCCTGCTTCAAGCAGTTTTTCAAGGACCCACTGTATGTCCTTGACATGGTCCTCTTTTGTTTTTGAGAAAATAATAATATCGTCGTCATATACGTAGTATATCTTCGAGATTCCTTCTCTTAAAACGTCATCTATAGCTCTCTGAAAAATACTTGGGGCGTTCTTAAGCCCGAATGGTAATCTGCAAAACTCATATTTGCCATTGTTTATCGAGAAAGCTGTTTTTTTCTCGGTCTTTCTCTGCTAACTCGATTTGGTGAAAGCCCGCTTTAAGGTCAAGCGTTGAGAAATATTTTGACTCTCCCATATTTGAATATAGTCGAAATCGAAGGAATCGGGTACCTATTATCCGCGGTTTTTGGTTCAACTTTCTAAAGTCGATAACCAACCTTTTCTTTTTTACCCCGTTTTGGTCAAATCCGTTTTCATCTACAAGCCAAGTCGGGTTGTTGTAGGGCGATCGGGATGGGCTTATTACGCCATTCGCTAGAAGTTGTTTAACCTCTGCGTTTACAAATTCCGTTACGCCCATGGGGTGCGGGTATGATTTAGAGTATACCGGCTCCCCCTCTGTTTTTATGGTTGCCATTGTATTTATGTTGTATGGTAGGGGTTCATCTGTGTCGGCGAAGGCTCTACAATTTTTTGCTATCATATCAAAAGCGGCATTTATTGCCGGTGGGACGTCTTTGTCCTCTATTTGGATGAAGTTAACGTTTTCGGTTTTGGAAAATTGGATTCTACCCCGTTCAACCCTCTCATGTGCCACCTGGTTATAATCTTCCTCTCCTGACCCCTGTTCTGACATATAGTTAATTCTTTGTTGAGTCCGTGTAGATTGGCCCCTTTGCCAAGTAGCAGGCTGCCTGGACCGAGATGAGTTATCGACCTCCATTGGTTCGGGTGGGGGTGGCTAGCTCTGGGTGTTTCCCAAATACGGACGAGACTCCTGTCTAAACGAGCTTGTTTGATGATCTCCTCCCCTTTGGGTTTTTATGAAATGGGGATTTTTCCTAATTGCCCCAGATCCTGTTCAATATAGTTATATGAATTTTGCTGTTTCCGCTGATTGATTCCGCTGATTGTACGGTTTATAATTTTTTTCCTCATTATGCCGGTCAAAGTTTGCCGCGAAAACACTTCTATCGTTACTGGATTCGGCTTCTTGAGCTAATGCCAATGCCGAATACAAGTCCTGTGGTTGTGCCGGAAAAACGACTATTCTCATTGATTTCTTTAGGCCAGATACAAACGCATGTAAAGCGTCAATTCTGTGTTGTTCATTGAGGACGGCTGCTGTGGCCGCGTCATGTGTCATAACTGTTTTATTTGTTAGAAGATTATTATCGCATGGAAATTGAACACAGTGTTAAATGAGGCTAGCACGGCGGCCGCTGGTCATCTAACTTTATTTTTCAGAATTCCGATAGCTTGGTATTGTCGGCTGCTGCCTTCGTATGGTTCAAATATTTTGTATGCCGCAGTTGCGGCCTGTCTCCAGGGGACGTAATTTTCTTGATTCCCGTCGAATTCCGGGACGGATTTTATCATGTCGAGAGGTTCGTTGGACTCGCTTCCTGGTCTAATTTGAATTTCGCGATATACGAGGGTCGTTTGATAAGTCCGTGACTTTTTGTATTTGCCGCGCACCTGCTCTAAATACAACACTGCTCCTGTCAGCAGTTATCGATTAACAGCTGACTGTAAAATTTTGAGAAAGCTGCGTTTTTTGGTTTGCGTTTTATAGGCATTGAAAGCAGACGATCTCGTGAATTTTAACGAAAATGGAAAAAAGTGAATTTCGTGTGCTAATTAAGCATTATTTTTTGCGTAAAAAATCCATCACCGAAACCAAGGAAAGACTTGATAAATATTATGGGGACTCTGCACCATCAATTTCAATGGTTAAGAAATGGTTTACTGAGTTCCGTTGTGGTCGTACCAGTACAAGTGATGCCGAACGTTCAGGTCGCCCAAAAGAGGTCGTCATGCCAGAAATCGTCGACAAAATCCATGGAATGATATTGGATGATCGGAGAATGAAAGTGCGTGAGGTAGCTGAGGCTGTAGGCATCTCAACTGAACGGGTACATCACATTTTACATGAATATCTGGACATGAAAAAGCTTTCCGCGCGATGGGTGCCGCGATTGCTCACACACGACCATAAGCGCAACCGTGTGACCATTTCAAAGGAGTGTTTGGCGATGTTCAACCGCAATCCAAACGAATTTTTGCGCCGTTTCGTTACCGTAGACGAAACATGGATCCACTACACCACACCAGAGACCAAAGAACAATCAAGACAGTGGGTTTCTCCGGGTGAACGTGCACCAAAGAAGGCCAAGGTGGGTCTGTCGGCCAACAAGGTCATGGCCACAGTTTTTTGGGATGCACAAGGTATCATTCACATCGATTACCTTGAAAAGGGTAAAACGATCACCGGCGAATATTATTCAGAGCTTTTGGACAGATTCGATATTGATTTGAAGCAGAAACGACCGCATTTGGCGAAAAAAAAGTGCTGTTCCATCAGGACAATGCACGGGTGCACACGTGTGTAGTCAGCATGGCAAAATTTCATAAATTGGGCTACGAACTGCTACCCCATCCAGCATATTCTCCAGATTTAGCCCCCTGTGACTATTTTTTGTTTCCAAACATGAAGAAATGGCTCGGCGGTAAGAGATTCGGGTCAAATGAAGAGGTCATCACAGAAACAAACGACTATTTTGAGGGCCTTGAGAAAACCTATTATTTGGAAGGAATAAAAAAATTGGAAAAACGCTGGACTAAATGTATAGAGCTAAAAGGAGATTATGTTGAGAAATAAAACGCTTCTTTGACGAAAAAAATATATTTTATTCAAAAAGTCACGGACTTATCGTATCTGGACTTTTGAAGTTTTGCCCTTAAGCAAATTTAACTTCCGCGCAATTGCGGCTAATTTTTCTTCGAATATCTCTCCCTGCCTTTGGAGCGCACCGTCTATGGCGGCCTCCATATTTGCAATCTGCTCTGCTTGCATTCCTAACACTTGCTGCCTTCCTGAATTCCTATCGTCGAGAATGCTGTCCCGAATGTGTGCAGCCCTATTGGCTTGTTTTTGTACTTTTGTTTCTACAAGTTTCTTATACTCTTCTAACACTTCCTCGTCTCACGAGGCGTTGTCATTCCCTCTATACATGAAAAATGATCGTTGGGTATATTTTTTTCTCAGCGACTAAAAATATTCACATCTATTTTTTTTAAATTTGATTTTAGATATCGGCAGAATTTATTTATTTAGCTATTTTCTATTGGCGAATCACTTTAGACAGAAGGCCTACTCACATGTTCCTATTTTATCGTCTAGATTTGCGTTTTGTCGACGGCCCCTTGCTGCTGGTGCTGCTGCTGTCGTCGCTGCTGTTGTTGCAGCTGCTGTTGCTGTTGCCGTTGGTATAGGTCAGGTGTTGTCGCCGCTGCTGCCGTTGTCGCTGGTACTGTTGTTGTTGTCGTAGCTGCTGCCGCTGCTGTTTTTTTCTGGTGTGGGAAGTCTTGCAGTTCCTCTCTGTAGTTTTGTATGTTTTCTTTTTTGTCGTCGCGGTTTGTTTGCCGACACTATTCCTTAACAAATATGACAAATCCTTGCCGTTGGGCGCCAATTCTGTTACGTCGGTGTATTCGTGCCTGTGTCCTGGGTAAGGACTCTTGCCGAGGGAGGGGCATCCAATGTTCAGGCACCATTATGCCAGCGTAAGCTAGTCGACTTTGGGTCGTGGATCTTGGAAAGCCCCTCACCTCTCCAACATAACGAGAATAAATATTAGTAGTGCCTGATAAAGTTCGTAAAAACGATCGGGCATTGTTTCGGCCACGTTCCCTCCCCTTCATCCCCTTTTGTCAAGGTTGTCCGTCAAAAGTTATGTCATCGTTTTTGACTTACTCCACTTCTCTCGTCATGTTTACCTACTCATTTTGTTGTAGTAACAATAGTAGCATAATTTTATTGAGTAATAAATTGTTGGCTTGTGCCATGTGTAATGTGTAATGCAAAAAAAGAATTAAAAGGTTAGCATACAACAATTATGATAAGTTAGTTATAATTGTTTTGCTATATATATATGTAGTGATGTAGTTATACATACATATACCTTCGTGCACCAATTAATTGTAACCGAACAATAATAAGATATACACAAATAAAGATAAAAAAAATACCCAAAGTGAAGAAGGCATATATATGAATGAATGAATGAGATGGTATTCTTTTCTTTTGTGGCACGCTTTGGCTGCTATTCTGCTCTCAGATTACTTGGAGTAAGCACTTGTTAGGAAAGTCTACGGTGTTGCTTGTTTTCGCTGATATTCAAATTAACGACAATGCACCGGTTCACTTGCTCTTTATTTAATTGTTTTGCCGTTAGTATTTTTATGGTTATATGTATGGTTCCTCCTCCGCTGTACTGATCTCTTGTACATTTTCTCTAGCTTTAATAAAGCCAGGAAGATCAATAAAGCAGCGATGATTTCCAGGGTATACTGTACCCCTGCTATTTCCTGCTTGTGGTCGACAACCTCCTAGGTATTGATCACATTTGCTGTGTTGTCGGAGGCTTTAGACTCCTTGCCGCCCATCCTGAGAGTTTTGTGGAACTATAGTCTTCCTTGCATCCTTGCTTGTCGAAATTTTTTTCTTGACTACGGGTGTTTACCCGAGTAGTGACTGACTATTTTATCTGTGGGCCACGGTCTTTTTATACCGGCATAGAGCTTTTTCTGATCTATTGGTCTTCTATGCCACCTAGGAATCATATTTCTAACTTTCCCCTATTTTGGGAGTCGGTGAATTGTGCCCAGAACTGGTGTGGGTTTTCATTTCTTTCTGCAACCTATTGCGCCCGCTGACCGGGTCATCGGAGACTCTTTTATTGTCGACTTGCATTTTCTTTGTCGCAATCCAACTAAGTCAACGCGGTGATGGTACCCCTTCCCCTGCTTTTAGATTCTGGTTTTGAGTCTTGAAAGTCTTACGATCGCACGAAAAGGGTGTACGCAACACATCCATATAGAAATAATCTAGGAATCTAAGTTTCTTAGAGTTTATTTTTCTTCTGGAGAATTTCTTCATGAAATATATTGATATTTTTGATCAACATTATTATTATTAGACGGTACAAATCCTAAAACAAGTGTAGAACCGATTAATTGAGGAAACCGGTAGCGGTTAATTAATGTAGCATTTTTATCTTCGAACTTTTCTTTTTTTATTACAGATGGCCATAGCCAACAATATATTTTTCAATAAATATATAATGTGAATGCAAGAACTAATAAATGAGTAGGTGAATACATATTAATAGGCGGTGCAGACGCGAAATGTCCAGTAGGTCTAAAATGATGACAAAAACTGTTGACAGACAGTCATAACAAATCGTATTGCACGGCTTGCTATGGTCCTTTTTTTTCTACGGACGTATGAAGGGTAGCGAGTATGAAAAATGGGCCTATCGTTTTACGATAAAACGACAACTAAACTCGTGGGGAAGTGAGGTCTAATGGCTGACGAACGGTACAAATCTAATTCTTTTTCAGGCACTTCTAATATTTAGTATCGTTATGTTGGAGAGTTGAGGGGTGTATACATATATAATTGTTAAAACGTTAATCAACCACCCTAATAGCTATAATACGTTAAGTAAAAGAAAATGGGAGAAGATGACGTGAGTACATAACAGAAACAGAGATAACAATTTATATAACAATGGATTTAAAATTACATTATTCTTTAGACATTTTATCTTCTTCTCCAGAGATCGTCATCGTTTAAGCGTTCCTCTTCTTATCGGATTAGCCAAGGAGGCTGCTAGGTGGTTGATGTGCATCGGTACTGCTTCATTGCATCGGTACTGCTCCTGGGGAGATTGTGGGATGCCGACGGAGTGAAGCTCAACCCTAGGAAGGATCTTTCCCCTCAATGAAAAGTTACAGTTTTCCGACTTTCTTCAATTTATGGAAATGTTTTATCTGTTTGATCACTTGCCGTACGAGTCCAGAAGTTCCTGGACAGGAACTTCGATTGGACAGGTTGAGTTTGCGAGGAAGGCAGCCAAAAGCGTGCCCGCTACATTAAGACATGGCATATCTGAAGTGAAGAGTGTATATAACAAGGAAACCAGGAAAGTTCGATGAGGAACTCCAGCATGAACCCTTTTTAAGCTGGACCTTTTCCCTTTCACCACGGCTATAAAGCTTCTATTAAGGAGGTAAGATTTCAGGAGAAAAAATTGTTCATTCGGGAGTTGAAATTTTATCTTATAAAGTAAGTCTTCATGCCACACGCGGTCAAAAGCTTCCTTAACATCAAGGAATACAGAAGAAAAAAGGTGATGGTGCCTAAAACCCAACTGGTGGACCGCAATGGCATCCTGAACGCTCCTTACTCTCATAATTCTGCAAAGAAATATTTACTCGAATGTTTTTGAGAATGTAGGTAGCAACCTTATCGGTCGATATGACTCGACAAGGATCTCCGGTTTTCCCTGTTTTGGTATCATCGTTATCACAGTAAACTTCCATTGAGAGAGCCGTCAATACCGTTAAAGCCTGGCGCTTTCCTATGATTTTAAGTCCTTCTTCTGGACTTAGATGCTGGATCGGTTATGCATTTTGGAAATGAGCATTTAGAAGAGGCGGGGTTTCTTCTACATCTTTCACCTGGCAAGGTCAAATTAATAAAAGCATTTCTCTAGCTTTTCCGAAAAGCTAAAGAGATTTCTGAGTCAGATCTGCACCATGTATAGTCAGCGTTCTGTATGGGAAATTATATTCCTTGTAGATATCCAGAGGTTGAAGCCGTACAGTTTGGTGGGTTCAGCGCTGCGAAGCATCTCATCCAAATACTTGCTTTTGCATCAAATAGATTCATCTTCAGTACGACTATAAGTGCGTTTGCCGACTAAATCATGAAATCTTATAAATCTGCGAGGTAATATCTATTTAACCTCACCAAGTTAATAAGCTCAGGTTTTTAAAGCGCCTGAGGTGAGTTGGCGAAGTTTGGGACGTTGCGGACCTATGTTAGTTCCGTCCAAGCAGTTCGACATCGTCATTGATGTCATCGGGAGAGTTGACAAGCTAAAAATTGGAAACGTGAAAGGCTCGTGTTTCGCTGAAGGATGTGAGGCTTGTGACAGATGATTTTGGGATGTGATCAGAGTAAAGCTCAAGACATTCATTCCGAATCCCTCTATAGACAGCAAAGTCTAGAGCAAAGCTGATGCTAAACACATTATCGGAGTCCGGAGTCGTAATGCACTGCTCTGTCAATTGAAAAAGCAATTTAATCTTTGACCGAATTAAAACCAATTTATAAGCTATCTTCACTTAAAACGCACGGGTGAGATTACTACTTTCTTACATTTTTATTAGCGACAAAGTCAATGACTTTGGTGTTCGTTGGCCGTATAGATAATGCGTGAACCGTACAGGAGTACCGTATTGTCGCTGGTAACGAAATGGAAATCGTTACTGGAAATACGGACGACGTTAGCGTATGACTTCGGAGCCATCAAGCTTGGTCGAATATTTGCTAATTCCTTTTAACAAAGCGCTCGGAGGCAGTGCATCGCAGTGGTTGTCTCAAGTTTGCTTTGTTGGTATCACTTGGTCGCAGTTCAAGAAATTATTCGTGCAGCGGTTCGGCGGCCTAGAGACAACAGCTGTAATGATGAACGTTTTAATTGGGCGTCCCAAATCTGCAGAGAGCTATACAAAGTATGGCAGCCGCATAGTTCCTTTATTACTATCCAAGTGGAAAGCCAAGAATATGGGGGAGATGGCGGTATCGATAACGTTAGCCCACATGGCACAAGATGATCATAATTTGTTGCATTGAGTCTTCACCCCCAACGTGACTACGCGTAATGAGCTGCAGCGGCAGCTGCATGCTTTTGCCTTTAACAAGCGGAAACAAGAATACGATGGATATTTGCCTGGCTCGAAAGTAAGAAGATAAGAACGCAGTCACAGATAAAAAGCCATTCTTGTGGGAAAATCGGACACAAATACGCCCAATGCCACGTTCGGATGGAGAGCTCATCTTACAGCAAGGAAAATAACTAGTCGAGATCTCAGAAACAGAATAGCTTTAAAGTCGAGATTCAGCAAGCAAGCAGAAACATACACAAAGCGCAAGTTTGCTGACCCATGATGGCACAATCACTCTAACGCCCACACACCTCCCAAACTTTTACTATTTTTTTTTAAATTCCTCCTAGCTGAGCAGCCAGGGCCATGACAGAGCTCGGCAGTGTGCACTTCTAGCTTTGCTCTAACTAGTTCGACGGATGGGGCGGGGTACTTGCCTACTCTATAATTCATGGAAGCACCTTTTCGCAATACTTTAAGTGCACGGTTTCAAATGAACAAAAATCAACAGGATAGGTATAAAAAAAATGAAATAAATATTGTAAGTTCCAATAAAAAGATAGATACCGGCTTATTGACAGAAACATTCGGTTCCGATTGACTCTAGGGTATGAGATGTTAATTTTACCCTATTCTACACCCTCCCTACCTTGACAACACCGGAGAAAATATATATATTTACGAATTCAGTCCGAACGTTTAATAAAAAAAATAACACGATTGGCTTGTGATATATTATTAAACGTTTTATTTATTCCAATAGAGGAAGAACTAGAGCCTTTGGATTATCACTTAGTTGGACAATTGATTTCGATGTTGAAATGGGCTGATAGCGTACTCAGAACTGAACTGCCTTATGGGGACATGTTTGCGTTTATATAGGCAGATTGAGAGTGAAGTGATTAAGAGTGAAGTTTAAGAAAATTAAGTTATAATTGTTTATTAAGAGAGAAGCTCTCGAAAAATATGAGAGAAGCTCCCGAAAAATAGGAGTAATTGGAGAATCCTGAGACCATTGCGTGGGCGGAAGTATTTGTTATTTCAGTTGGCCTCGCCAAGTGGTCAAATGTTTACGATTTGTTATTTCAGTTGGCTTCGCCAAGTGATCGAATGTTTAGGGGACGACGTTGGCTCGCCACAGAGTCTAGACTTTGGAATATGATGCTGTGCGTAAATGACAGCTAAGCTTAATCGAAGGGCTCTCGATCTTTGATTACATTTTGTTCTTAGACATTAATGTGTGCGTGTGAGTTGTTACAATAGTATGTGTGGCTTTGTACTTAGACATTAATGTGAAAGTGTGAGTTGGGGAGTTGTGGGTGTAGAATGGATATGTTACTATATATATAATATATAAGCTATATAGTAGCTACCTTACTATTTATGTTCTAGGATCGGCATGGTGTTCGGCGACAGACCCACAAGAAAAAAACAATTAAACCTTCATTTCAATTATATAATAATTATTATAATTATAATTAAAAGGATAAGGATAAACAAAATTAAAAAAAAACAAGAGAGAACGCTATAGTCGAGTTCCCCGACTATCTGGTACCCGTTACTCAGCTAGTGGAAAGGAGAAGGAGAGTCTTAAACACTGACAGTTTGTAGGCGTTAAAGTGGGCGTGGCAGAAAGTTTTTTTGCAAATCGATAGGAATTTACAAGACTAATGCAAAAATGAAAAGATATTAAAACACTTTTCAAAAGTGTGGGCGTAGCAGCTTTGGGCGGTTTGTGGGCGTTACAGTGGGCGTGGCAAAAAGTTTTTTTGCAAATCGATAGAAATTTACCAGACCAATACAAAAATGAAAAAATATCAAAACATTTTTCAAAAGTGTGGGCATGGCAGTCTTAGGCGGTTTGTGGGCGTTAGAGTGGGCGTGGCAACATGAATCGACAAACCTGCGCTGCGTCTATGTCTCTGGAGTCTGCATGCTTAATCTCAACTTTCTAGCTTTTGTAGTTCCTGAGATCACGGCGTTCATACGGACGGACAGACGGACATGGTCATATTGACTCGGCTATTGGTCCTGATCAAGAATATATATACTTTATATGGTCGGAAACGCTTCCTTCTGCCTGTTACATACTTTTCAACGAATCTAGTATACCTTTTTACTCTACGAGTAACGGGTATAAAAAGAAAATTTAAGAGAAAGCATTTAAATTAGTGGCATAATACGACACAGCGTCCGAATTATTGAAACAATGGAAAATTTTTATATCAATTCTTTTTAGCCCCTTTTAATATTTATACGTCTGATCCAGTTTGGTTCGCAGAACGAAACTTTTTAAAGTTGGCATCTTCCTTGGAGATGGTTCAGAAATATCCAATATATTTTCATATTTTTATTCCAGCTCATCGTTCGAAATACTTCCAAAGCATAGCGAAAATCTGCGCAGCGCTGCCAAAGCAGAGCTAATTAATCCAAGCAGCGCTCAAACAACCAAAGCATCGAAGAATTAGGTAGAGCAGCGGCAGCAATTTCATACCCGGCCACTTTTTATAAATGCACTTGAAATTCACAGAAATTAATTTTATGCGTATGTTTGCCGGTTTTGAACTGATATTATTATATTTAAAATGTATTTTTATACATTAACTTCAGTATAAAATATTTTCAGCACAATATATAAATTTATTTCACGCACTCGACTTGAACTTATTTGGTCGGCTGCTGTTCTTAGAGTAAGCTGTATTCAGACTAGGCCTGGGCATATATCAAAGCCGATCATGCGACAACAGCAAGTGCAGCCGAAGTCGACAAACATGCGTGGGTGTCGGCGCGCACAAACGATGTGCTAGCCACGCTTAAGCTAATTGCTTTCGGAACTAGCGTAAAAGGGTAAAGAGAAAAGAAACAAATGCCCCTGTAAGGAAATTAGACACTACACCGCAGTTAATGCTGCAGAGATTTTAATACCAGAAGCATTCACTGAAAAAAGTACAATTTCCACCTTAATTCTTTTTAGGCTTATTCTGCAAGTCTTTTAAATGATTTACACCTATTGATTTACCCGACTCATTAATCAGTTCGTAATACGTAGAACTTAATTTCTTTTTAACCTTAGCTGGAATGAACACAGGTGCCAGCTTGGCGTTGAATCTTTTCCCAGCATTGCTTAGGGCAAAGTTTCTAGCATACACGTTGGCTTCCACACTGAATTGTATTGGTCGGCAGCGTAGATTATAAGTGCGAGTGGTAACGTCAGATATAGCAATCTGAATCACGTCCTGCTGTTTAAGAGAAGTATCGTCAGACAGAAGATTAATTTCGTTGAGAGAGATGTCACAATTGGAATGGTCATTACCACTATATTCTCGAATTGCCGCAAGAACTGATCTATTTAGCCTTTCACTGGCGTTGGCCTGTGGCGAATAGACAGCTGTACACATATGATTAATGCCAAATCGTGTTAAGAACGATTCAAAAAAATCAGATTTGAATTGGGAACCGTTATAGGTTAGTACTACCTAGGGTACCCCAAAAACGTAAAATAAGAATATCTTTAGTGAGAGCTGTTAGTATCCATAATTTCCATGACTCTGCTTCTTGCGTTGCATCACCAGTTGCGTGTTGGAAAGAATAACCCTCGACATAAGCGCGAAATTTCCTAATGCCCCGGATTACGGCTAAGCACTCAAGCTCAGTGACAGTGTAGTTTCTTAGGGCCTTTGACAACTTCTCCGACATAAACGCGATAGGTAGCTCTTCGCCCTCTTCATTCTTTTGAGCTAATACGCAGCCAAGACCATGGGTGTTAGCGTCGCAAATAAGTATGAATGGTTTAGAGAAATCGGGAGACCTAAGCACTGGAGCTGTAGTTAGACTGGATTTCAGTTTCTTGAAAGCTTCTTCTGCGGCTTCATTCCACTCTAAGCATTTGTTTTTCTTGAGAAGCTCAGTTAGTGGAAAGCTAATTGCGGCATAGTTTTCAACGAATCTCCTATACCAACCTGAGAGTCCTAAAAATCTTCTCAGTTGTTTTACTGATTTGGGAATTGGAAAATCTAAGATAGCGTGTATTTTCCCGATATCGGTTTTCAATTGGCCAATTATGAAACCGAGATATTTAATCTCCCGCAGGCAAAACTTAGACTTGTATATTAATAGTCAAGTTGGCTTTCCGGAGATATAAGGCGACTTCCTTGAAAAGGAACATGTGGGAATCAAAGTCGTCTGATAAAATAAGGAGATCGTCTAAATAAACGAACACGCTGGTTCGCAAATGTGGTGGTATTACTTTTTCCATAAGCCTACATAAGGTCAGGGGTGCATTGCACAGTCCAAACGGCATTACCTCATACTGGTACAAGGGCCTGTTTGGGATTGTGAATGCGGTGTATTGCCTAGATTTTTCTTCAAGCGGAACTTGCCAAAAAGCATGCTTCATGTCCGTAGAGGAGCAACTGTCTTTTAGTTAGACGTGCACGTTTGTGCTTAGATTCGAAACTGGTATGTATAGAGCAGGAGGTAGCCGGCATAAGATGCCGTCGATATGTGGCAGAGGGTAGGCATCTTTCCGAGTATATTTTTTTACGACTTTCGAATCTAAGCACAAACGCAACATTTCGCCACGTCTAACTAAAAGACAGTTGCTGCTCCATTCCTATTTCCTTAAACATGTCTATCTCGACGGCTGGTTAGACTGGCCATTGCCTTTGCTTGACCGGAATTGCGTTGCCTACATCGATGCTGTGCTCGCACAAGTGAGTTCGGCCTAAACTTTCCTGATCGAATGAGGGGAACTTGGCGATGACGGAATTAAGACGAAAACGCTGTCTTGCATTCCAAGTGTGCATATTTGTTCGGTTTGAGCATCGTCTCCAGTATCTAATTCAGATACTTCTCCTATGGGATCTAGCAACTGATCTAATAGTCCAAAGGAACGCCAAAAATCAACGCCTAAATGAACATCCTGACTCAGATCAGGCTTGGTCATATCTCGATATGTAATATCGGCAACGAACTTGCCGATCACTGGGCAGTTAGAGCCATTAGCCGTTTGGATGACTCCAGAACATTTTCGAAATTGAGGGCTGTTTCTAAGAGCAGCAGCAGCTTCATTTCCCACACAGCTGATCGTGGCGCCTGAATCCAACAAAGCTTTATATTGGTTTCTTCCTAGCTTAAGATCGGTGTAAAGTCGCTTATGGGACTTAGAGATCATTGCCGAGACTAATCTTTTGCGGGTAGATTTAATCTTTTTCCAAAACGTTCTCAAACGCAAGGTAGATCGCTTTGGTCTCAAATTTAAATAAATGCTGTCAACTTCAGCAAATATATGTTTCTTAGCGGCTTTGTAATTAGCTAAATGTAAATGAAAAGGCAAGTGGGGGTCTATTCCGGTTTTAATTAAATTTTGTTGGCTCTGTTCTGCGACTTGACTGAAGTCTGTTTGAGCACCACTATCTACGGTAATTACTTTGGATGCGACAAGTGGGTTATGTTTGCCGCATCCCTCTAGTAGTTCTCCTGGTGGTTACAGATCAGACATTTGGGCTTGAAGGTATTTTTAGCCCCACAACCGTAACAAAAGATAGCTCTCTTTTCTAAACAGTCATCGAAACGAGCACATCAATCACTTGTGTTGAATAGTGGAAACATTCTCGGAAACCTGTTCATCAACCTCAGTTGCAAGTTCTGCTATACGCGGACGCGCTTCGAATTTGGACTTGATTGACTGTGTTCGCAAATTTTTATGGAATTGCTCGTGAGTACGGATTTCGTCACGAAAACTGGCTACGTTTGTTATGCCCAAGTGCATAAGCTCATAACGAAGGGAAGATTTTGAATTATGAATAAGAATTCGTACGAGTGAACGTTCAGAAATTTCCTTGCTAAGTCGGCCTACCAATCTCTCTACATCGAATTGGAAATCCTCAAAAGATTCCTGATCACCCTGTTTTCGAGAATTGATTAATTCCCAGACGTCAATATCGTCTTCGATATCTTCAAACTTTTTACGAAACTCATTACAGAATGTTTCCCAAGAAAAATTAGGATTTGAGCGGTGGAACCGCCAGAACCAATCATTGGCCCTTCCCGAGAACAATAAGTGTAGATTATCGCAAAGAAGCTGTACCCAAGTTCTGGACTACCAAAGAACGAATTCGCTAGAGAAAGTCCTGTGCTGACATGCCTTTAATCCTCCATCTTTGAATAACGACTGCAGCTGGATATATCTTGTGGATTGCTTAAACCATTAAGTGAAAATAATGCAGCTGGAGACACGATGAAAGGTCTATTATTGGGTCTTAAACTTTGATGTGGTTCAACATGTTCTGCTCGGTTTATATTTACGGCAGCTAGTTGAGCTTAGACCGCCTTTCAAGGTTCGAGGATTGAAAAAGTGGGTCTTGACTAGCGATAGTCAAGATAGTCGATAGCCTCTCTAACGAGATGAGTGACGTCATCTCTATTCAAAACAGAAGAGCGAGTATCTTCTTTGTTTTTGGATACAACAGTTGGACGGGTTTCGATAGGAAGTTTGTCATTATTTCGAATTACTGCTCGAGTATTCATACCCCTCCTAGGAGTTGCTCCTCTACCTCTTTTATTGGTGCCTCTGGGATTAACCGAGGAATCCCTAATCCAATTAAGAGAAGGTGGAACAGCCTCGCTGACAACCGTAGCGTCTTAGATCCCAATATCCAGTGTATTGTTCAGATAAGTTACCTTGGGTTGAAGTACAAGTACTTTTGCATAAAGGACATAGCGGAGAAGCTTTAATACTGTCTACAACGCATTTGCTGTGGAATTTATGATTGCAGGGCAAAACTGCAATTAAATCAATATGTTCCATTACCTCGTGGCAAAGTCCACAGAACGGATCTTGAATGGGGATTTCAAAAGCCGCATTTTCATTACTGCGATAAACTGTCATTTCAATAATATAAAAGTATATCCAACAAATTCATAAAAATTAGGGGTCTGTCGCTTTACAAAATGCCGAAACCTAAAACATAAGTTAAGCCAATGTAACGCCAAATGTATAATCAATACATTGTATCCTTACTGAATTCTAATATATTGTTCTATTGTCCGATTTGTATTAAAAGGTGAGTATCAATCCGGTCAGATTATCAAAATTTTTCTAATAATCTAAATATCCAAGCTTGACTCTCAAAATCAAATTCAAAGTTACTAAAGATTAA
Source organism: Drosophila santomea (assembly GCF_016746245.2). Taxonomy (NCBI): domain Eukaryota; kingdom Metazoa; phylum Arthropoda; class Insecta; order Diptera; family Drosophilidae; genus Drosophila; species Drosophila santomea. The sequence goes on along the minus strand of NC_053016.2, from coordinate 25,467,923 downwards.
CTTTTAAACATGAAGATGTTTTTAGAGACGGTTTAATTTGGTAGACCAATCCGAATTGCAATCGCAATTTAACAATATTAAATCCGTACTCCTCGAGTACAAAACTACTAAAAGATAAAATTCATATCTCAGGTTCGCTTGTGTTGTTTAATTCGTAAATTTAAATTAAAACCAATATTCCACAAGACGATTTTCCGAGTGTCTTAAAAAATGTTTGTTAAAAAGAAAACCTAGTTTGAAACACAAAGTAAATTGATATTTAATGGGTGCGTTATGCGAGAAAACAGCCGCGAAGCTAACTAACACATTTATACACGCTGGGCGCCAATTGTGTAGTGTGCAGCCCTTTTACTTTTTTTTTTTTTAAATTCTTCCTAGCTGAGCAGCCAGGGTCATGACAGAGCTCGGCAGTGTGCACTTCTAGCATTTGCTCTAACTACATCGACGGATGGGGCGGGGTTCTTGCCTACTCATGGGAGCACCTTTTCACAATACTTTAAGTGCACGGTTTCAAATGAACAAAAATCAACAGGATATGTATAAAACAAGAGAGAACGCTATAGTCGAGTTCCCCGACTATCTGATACCCGTTACCACGCTAGTGGATGTGCGAAAGAGCAATTTCAACACTGACAGCTTTTGGCGGTTTACGGGCGTTAGGGTGGGCGTGGCAAAAAGTTTTTTGGCAAATTGATAGAAATTTACAAGACCAAAGCAAAAATGGAAAAGTATCAAAACATTTTTCAAAAGTGTGGGCGTGGCAGTTTTGGGTTTGGGGGCGTTAGAGTGGGCGTGGCAAAAAGTTTTTTTGCAAATCGATACATTTACAAGACCAATACAAAAATGGAAAAATTTTAAAACATCTAATATACCCTTTTACTCTACGAGTAACGGGTATAAAAAATATAAGTAAATAATAGTATTTTAAATAATGAAAAATATAGGAAATAATGCACGGTTTAATTAAAAAATAAAACAAATTATGATCGACCATTAAATAAAAATAATAAATAAAAATAGGGGAAAATCAAATAAAACTCACTCACCCGGCGACGCCGTCGTTGAGCTCAATGACCGCTGAAAATCTTTATAAAATAGAGGATCATTTTGTTTTGACCATGAGTTTAAATTTAAGCACAAAAAAAAGTTATTAATTATTAATTAATTATCTCTTGATCATTCCTTATTTCATTTTATAAAATTTAAGTTAATAAAAAAAATGTATTTTAAATTTTAAGTAATTCAATTCAAACAAGAGAGAACGCTATAGTCGAGTTCCCCAACTATCTGATACCCGTTACTCAGCTAGTGGAAGAGAGGAGAGTCTTAAACACAGTTTTTGTCGGTTTGTAGGCGTTTTAGTGGGCGTGGCAGAAAGTTTTTTGGCAAATCGATAGAAATTTACAAGACTAATACAAAAATGAAAAAATATCAAAACATTTTTCAAAAATGTGGGCGTGGCAGTTTTGGGCGGTTTGTGGGCGTTAGAGTTGGCGTGGCAACATGAATCGACAAACTTTCGCTGCGTCTATGTCTCTGGAGTCTGTATGCCTAATCTAAACTTTCTAGCTTTTGTAGTCCCTGAGATCTCGACGTTCATACGGACGGACAGACGGACAGACGGACGGACGGACAGACGGACATGGCCAGATCGACTCGACTATTGATCGTGATCAAGAATATATATACTTTATATGGTCGGAAACGCTTCCTTCTACCTGTTACATACTTTTCAACGAATCTAGTATACCCTTTTACTCTACGAGTAACGGGTATAAATAGGGGAAAATCAAATAAAACTCACTCACCCGGCGACGCCGTCGTTGAGCTCAATGACCGCAGAAAATCTTTATAAAATAGAGGATCATTTTGTTTCGACCATGAGTTTAAATTTAAGCACAAAAAAAAGTTACCAATAATTAATTAATTAGCTGTTGATCCTTCCTTATTTAATTTTATAAAATTTAAGTTAATAAAAAAAAATTTACTTTAAGTATTTCCATTAAAAAAAGAAAATTTAAGAGAAAGCATTTAAATTAGTGGCATAATTCGACACAGCGTCCGAATTATTGAAATAATGGAAACTTTTATATCAATTCTTTTTAGTCACTTTTAATATTAATACGTCTGATCCAGTTTGGTTCGCAGAACGAAACTTTGTGAAGACCTAGCACATTTTTCGGAAAATTGGTCAATAAAGAGTTGGCATCGGTTTCTTCCGTGGAGATGGTTCAGAAATATCCAATATATTTTCATATTTTTATTCCAGCTCATCGGTCGAAATTCTTCCAAAGCATAGCGAAAATCTGCGCAGCGCTGCACCAAATATCCAAAGCAGAGCTAATTAATCAAAGTCAGCGCTCAAACAACCAAAGCGGCGAAGAATTAGGTAGAGCAGCGGCACCGCAGCTCCACATAACTAAAACGGCCGCAGCCCTGCGTTTGCCATGACGTCACAAAATTGCCAAAACTTCGTGTGCATATTTGGGGTGGGATTTTCTCCTGCTATAAACATGCAGGAATTTTCTCCAAACAATATATATAATATAAGAAGGCACTGGCACGAAATAGGCACTGTAATAAAATTTGGTTATAAATTGTTCATAAGAAAATGAGCAATTTCATACCTGGCCACTTTATGTACTTGAAATTCACAGAAATGAATTTTATGCGTATATTTGCCGGTTTTGAACTGATATTATTATATTTAAAATGTATTTTTATACATTAACTTCAGTATAAAATATTTTCAGCAAAATATATAAATTTATTTCACGCACTCGACTTGAACTTATTTGGTCGGCTGCTGTTCTCAGAGTAAGCTGTACTCAGACTAGGCCTGGGCATATATCAAAGCCGATCTCATGCGACAACGGCAAGTGCAGCCGCTAGGTGACCGAATTAAAGATAAGCCACTCTTAAGCTAATTGCTTTCGGAACTAGCAAAAGGGGAAAGAGAAAAGAAACAAATGGCCCTGTAGGAAATTGGACACTACATAATTCATTTGCAATCACAATGTTATTAGTCAAGAAGAAGGATTGCAGCGACAGAGTGTGTATCAATTTTCGTGAACTAAATGCAAATACAAATAAAATATTTTTCTACATTAGATATGGTAAGCAATGCCATTTGGCCTAAAGAACGCTTCTTCTATTTTTAAACGAGCAATAACGCGAGCTTTGGAGAATTTAGCCTAATCCTATGCAGTAGTCTATATAGACGATGTACTGATTGTTGCGAACACAAAAGGTGAAGCATAAAGAGGTTAAACACGGTGTTAAAGATGTTGTCAGAGGCAGGTTTTACTTTTTTTGTAAAGAAGTGCGCATTTTTTCGAACTGGTAATGCGTATATTGGACTTTGCATCAAAGATGGCGAAATTAAACTGAATCCTAGTAAGATTGAGGCTCTATCTGTATTGCCATCACCAACCGAGCAGGTGAAACCACTCTATCAGCTGACCCCCAAGCTATGGAATTAAGAGAATGAGTAAATTTGACAAAACATTATTAAGGTATTGACGAATGAACCCATGCTGATAATTTTCAAACCTGTACTCCAAATGCATGTGCAGATGGTTAAGGTGCAATGCTAATGCACAAGATAGATGACAAACTAAGGGTAATTGAATATTTTAGCAAGTGTACAACAGCATCAGAAGCTGTTTATAGTTCAATGAAAAACTTCAGTTATTATCTACACGGTAGGAAATTTGTCCAGCATACCGAGTGCAATTCATAAAAGCTGAATTGACCCCAGGAGTGTATCGTTGGTGGGCGTACTTAAAGGTATCTGATTTTAGCGTTGAGTATAGAAAGGATAGTCAAATGGCTCAAGTGGACTTTTTATCGCAAAGCCCAATTCCCACGGTTTCAGATGTCACAGGTAGAGCAGCAGAGGTTCGTGTAGATCTAGCAAGGAAAACGAATGACTGGCTGATAGCTGAACAGAAAAGATATGATGGTATATTGAACATCCTAGGCCTTTTAAATAGCGAAGATTACAATATCGCAGCTGGATTACAATATCGCACGATACAGCGTAATGGCAAGACTTCAATCAATTATTTACCAGTTATTCCTAAGGTGTTTACGTGGTCGGGTATAAACCATGTAAACGGGCCATGACTCATTTAGGATGGTAAAAACCCTTGATAATGCTTATGAAAAATTTTGGTTTGACCACATGGGTTAGTATGTCCGAAAATTTGTTGAAGGCGTTTCGCAATTGGTAATTTCCGTGAATTTTTTCAACAAATAAAATAGGTTTGCATTTAATGGTCACAGGCGCCAGCCGAGCAAATGGTCAAGTACCTTAGAGCTGCTTATAGCGAAAGCAGCCAGACCAATTGGCTACAAATACAAGACGTAGAGAGCATAGTAGATAAAAAAATACGCTTGATTTAAGGAGAGTTTTGACAAAAATAAGGAGAAAGTAATTGGGTACAATGTAGGTGGTCATGTATTGTTGAAAGCTGAAGAACGTCACAAAACAAAACTTGATCCCAAGGGGTCCCTAAACTTTTGTAAGAGACGTTCCCAGACAAGAGAAAACACAGGAAGAATATATTAAGACGTTATAATTATTTACTGAATTAAACTATGGCTATGTACAGGCGTGTATGTGTGTGAGTATAAAATATATATCGCGTTATACCGAAAGCTTTCAGCTTTGCAAATTAAAACAAGTTTTGGGGGTTGTGAGCTTCTCGTAATCCTCCTGGTACTTGCCCACTTCTACAAAGTTGGTTCAGTTGTCACCTTAGAGATGTAGAACCATTTATCGTTGTCCGGTGAACCTGATTAGAGTTAGAAGGAAATGCTCCGTGGTAAGGCCTGTCACCGCTTTTAAGTGCACTTCCTTTGTGTCAAGACAAACGAAAACGGCGATGTATCCCTTGTAAAAGCTTGTCCCTCGCAAACGTGCTGCATTCAGCTCTATAGCGTCTGCGTAGTCAACTCCATTAACGGTCTGCAAGGGGGGTTCACTGAATGTAGAGGTAGATCTCCCATGTGCTGTGTCGACGTGATTGGCCTGGTCCGAAAGCACCTCACACATTTCCGAACTTCCTGTCAGTATTCAGAACCCTTAGAGAGTGTGAGCCAAAGTCAGCTGCGCACCTCCGTACGGGCCCAAAATGTGCGATTAGCGTACTACTAGTTGTGCAAAGTGATAAGAACTTGGATGAATTATTGGATGACGAAGTTCGTGTGACAGCCCACAATGGGCAACCGCACCAAGGCCTGTCACCTTGACTACTTACAAGCCACTCTGGGCCTCTCTACAACTAGTCGTGTTTTGTCCACCTTTGCCTCTAGCGCGGCATCATTTATGTCGACCTGTCCAGTCTCCGTCAATGGCATCCGTGAAAGAAAGTCTAGTTGGGAGGTCGGTTAGAATTCGATAAGTCTGCATATGATGTGGAAGACCCATCACAGAACGCGATAAGCTGGGCTGAAACTATGGATCCAGGAGAATAATGAATCCACCGCTGAATAATTATATTGTTGATTCTGAGCAAGCTGTCCCGAAATGCTTTCTACCGCTTTGCGAGAACATTAGGAACCTCATCCCATTTCTAGCGCCGTAGTGTCGCAGCTTAAAGGTGTCCGACTGCACTGATGCTCTAGCGTTGACAATGCATAAACGTTTATGGATGCATCCGCCGCCCGCCATAAAATCCGCTGATACTGGACGATACAAAAGGATATGTTCCGCTAATTGAGTAGGACTGCCGACATCATTCTAAAAGTCGTTCAACGATCGTTAGTTGCTAGTCCTTAAGGAGGCATCGATGACGCTTTTTTTGTTTGGTCGATTGAGGATCCTTCTTAATAGAGATGCGGTACTCAATATGCTATTTCGTGAAAGCATTACTTATTGAACTGCTTTTACTGCCTACCGCCGGCGCTATTTGCTCGAGCGCGAAGTAATCTTTAATCTCATCCACATATTTGCTCCACCTTATTGCACTGCTAGACAGAAGTATTTCCAACTGCAGCAACCGATTTAGGGCCATTTTTTTTTATTATTATTGAATAATTATTTATTGAATCTTTCCTTTTACTTAAGAGACTAGCAATAAGTTTTTAAATCGTATTCTAAGGTAGCTAATTATGTGCTATGTGGACGCAGTGCTCGTTGATCGTTGCGGTGCAGTCGGCTTTGGCTGCATACTTCAAAAAGTTTTCTTGCATGGGGATTTGGATGTAAGCATCTAGTACTTTTTCCTTGCATTTTATTTTTTTCTCTGATATTCTCTGACAAGTTTTTATAAAGGTTTCTCTGTATATTCTTGTTCCGAAGATACGTTATTTTTCTCAGAATCCTAGACTGTGCTTGGAGTTATGCAAAAGGACTTTGTACTCCATGCTTAGGGGAGAGCGAACGTTTATAAACCAGTGTAGATCCTTGAGACTGGTGCACAAAGGATCTACACTGGTTTATAAACGTTCGCTTTCCCCTAAGCATGGAGTACAAAGTCCTTTTGCATGGCCTCTATGTGTTTCCGCTAGGTGATCCGCTTGTCCAGATGAATACCTAAGTGTTCTGTCTTCTGGAATGCGCGTGTGGTTCATAACCAAGGGCGGGCAGCTTTGTTTGTTTAGGGTAAACGTAACCTGTTTGCATTTTTGTTCGTTTACTCGTATGCGCCAATCTGCAAGTCAATGCTCTACGCATATTAAATGGTTGCATCGTAGCTTTTAATCGTCAGCGAATGTGGATATTGTTAGCTGGTAGTTTGTGTATAGGGTGTATAGAATTGGACCCAGAACACTTCCTTAGGGCACTCCACCTTCTATAGAACAATCGCTTTGAAGTGCTTGAACTGCATCTAACCGGGAACACTCTGTGGTATAGGTAAGACTTTAGAAGCTTATGTACGTTTATAGGCAGCAATTTGAATATTTTAAACATGAGTTCATCCAACCATACCCTATCAAACGCTTGTGCAACGATGTGCAATAGCAGTGCGAATTTCTGTTGTGATGAGGTTAACCGGCTCATGTTTTGCCTGCAAACCAAATCGGTAGTGTGTTGTGTGTTTTGAGGTGGGGACTGATTTGTATCAGCAGCACTTTTTCAAATAACTTTGAGAGACAAGTAAGTAAGCTTATTGGCCTGTATGATGATGGCTGTGTTTTGTCTTTCCAATGCTCAGGGATCATAACTATGACTGGTTTCTTCCACTTTTAAGGGAAGTATCCAATTTTCGTTATTGCGAATGAAGAACAAGCAGATTTGTAGAACTGCACACATTGGGTGCTCGATCATCATTTTTGGGGTTAATAAGTCGAAGCCAGGCGATTTTCCGGAATAAAATCCGCTGTTACTAAGCGTCTTCCCGGTGCACATCGATACAGCTATTTGTTTTCTGTTTGTCCGCCGCGAAATCAAAACGATATGTCCGCCAATTGAGTATGACTGCCGACATGTCGTTCTGAATGTCGTTCAACGATCGTCTGTTGCTAGTCCTTGAGGAGCCATCGATGACAATTCTCTTTTTGGTCGACTGAGGATCCTTTTTAAGCGTCATGGGATCATCCTTTTTGGGGCTAATGAGTCGAAGCCAGGCGATTTTAAAGTCTTCAATTGCTTTTTAATGACTTTCATTATTTCGCTTGGGCGGAATTCTATGGGATCATGTGGTGCTAAGTCAGATGCAGTAAAGGGTGGGAGAGTAAATAAATTAGTGGCTGAATTTGTTTGAAATACTTTTCTGAGATGATCAGCGAATGCTCTGTCCATGTCACTACAAGCCCAATTTCAGGTAGAGTTAAGGAGGGGTACAACAGTTTCTATTGGTGCCTGTAGATTCCTTTGGCCTTTCCAAAATGAGTTTTTGTGCTGGTGGGCGTGGGACTTTCGATGTGACGTAGTTGTGCATCCGCTCCTTCTTTCTTAAGTGCCTGCGAGAAGCTGCTTTTCAAGCACAAGCAGTTTAGTATCTCGACTGTTCATCTTAAACTTTAAACTGGGTGGTACCAGAGTGGGTACCTTGTAGAGTTGACCCTTTTGCTGCTGCAACTAGTGTTGATTCTAGGTCCCCAGCAAACTGATCAATGGCTTGCTAGGTTTCCAAGGGGCTTAAAAACAAACAAAAACAAGGGAGAACGCTATAGTCGAGTTCCCCGACTATTAGATACCCGTTATTCAGTAGCTAAATTTAAGAATCAATATATATGCCTTCATATATGTACGTAACTTTTCGCCGCTTGAATTAGCTTCAAATTAAAATTTTGAAATCGATACCCCGGGGAATACCGTGTGGAGGCCGTTGAGTTACAAAGGGGTCCTTTAAACCAAAATCAATTTTGGGGACCTACGAGTCGACTTGAGTTTTCAAACTTTAAATAATTTATAAAACTCCATGTTCCCCAAAAATGTTTGTCCGTAGCTCACGGAGGCATAGATATGATTATTATTAAATAAAATAATTAAAAATGAATTATTAAATTAACTAATCAAACTTATTAAAAAATATTAATTTTGTTTATGTTTTTTTTTTATTTATTTATTTTGTTGTTTCTGTTGTTTATTTTTTAATTAAATTAAATTATCAGACTTATATCTATAAATTATAACTATGAATTATTTTTTTTAGGTTTTTTGTTTTTTATTGTTTTTTTTTTTTTTTTTTTTTAAATTTAATAATAAATACATCTAATAACTAAAAGAAATATAAACCTATATATAGTTTATATTTAATTAAATAACTACACTACCTACTCTGCCTCCCTAACGCTAACTAATATAACACTGTGGTAACTATAGGTGGTCTCAAATGTGCGCGCAGTGGCCCGATTATCGAAAATATTTGAACGCGCATTTACTCCTATGCTCTCATCTAAAAATTGTATCCAAAGAAGATCTGGAGTGTTGGACGTACTGAAGCCTATCTCCCTAAGGACACCAGTGGCGCCGTTTACGAGACCATCTGATGTAGTGGTTTTTAAAGTCAGAGAGGTACACAATCCTTGTGGTTTTTAAAGTCAGAGAGGTACACAATCCTTGTGTTTCAGATGTTTTTAGGGAGCTAGCTGGTTCCAGACATCTGTTCCTCTGCTCTAAGCTTATTTGAGCGGACTTAACTGAGTCTATAGCTTCCGATAGAAATTGTGCAGTGGGAATCGAGTTAAGCTTCTCCCTATTATACCGATCTGAGTTCTGATTACTTGTAAAAAGGTGAATTGAGTCATTTGGAATTTGACTCTCATCAGAAATTCTAGATCTAAGCAAGCTTATATCATCAGAAGTTATTTGGCCGCAGCAAAGTGCAATTGCAAACGGTTGGTCATCTCGCTGTCGCATTATCTCTGTGAGTTCAAAAAACCTAAAAGGACTCCACAGATACGATTTAAATATAGCACTGTATGGATCATGCGACGGGGCCTTAAAAATCCAGCGATCACATACGGGCCGCAATTGCCTAAGATTGCCGAATACGATAACCGAAATACCTCCGAAAGGAGTTTCAGCATTAGAAAAAACTTGCTTTAGGCGAGAGTCCAAATGAGAAAACATTGTTGCACCGACCATAGAAATTTCGTCTATTATAAGAATTTTAAGATCAATTAATCTTGATCGTAGGGTATTCAACCAATCAGGGCTAAAACTTCTAAATGCGGACCCACCATGATTTACAGGGAGGGAGAACATGGAATGAAGAGTGGATCCTTCGATTTCGAAAGCAGCTTTGCTGTGGGAGCACACAGTAAAATTTTTACCGAAGTTGGGTCGCATCCTACTCTACCATTATACTCCTTGGATAGGGACTGAATTAAGGTTGATATTAGTCTACTTTTGCTGACACCTGCTCCGCCACCTACGAACTCATAAAAGGTTCGATTTGTTCTTGCATTATGCAAGACATGTGTAAGGAAAGTTTCCAAATTTAGAGATCTAACTAAATTTCCTAAGTTTAAAGGGGATATAAGTGGCGGAAGCTTTATTACCAAGATATTGCTGTCAATATCAACATCTAACAAATTGTTGTTTAAGTTTAAAACATTAATTTAAGAAGATATTTCAGGAATCGCTAATGCCCTAAACTTCTTATTAGGTTCGGCCTCCTTTTCTTCATTTTCTTCTCTATTATCTGTTTCCATGGCCCTTCTAAGCGCGTCTTCTAAACTATCTATGGCATTATACTTTTCAAAGTTGGCTTTAAGCCTCCTAATTTTCATTGTAAAATTCCTCGCAATTTCTTTAAATCAAATCTACCTGTTTTTTTCTCCACGGAGAAAAGAGCATTACTCGTGTTTTTTAATAATTTATCCTATCTGTATTAATATTAAATGGCCTGTATCTAATAATACTAGCCTTATTTCTTTCCCCAATAAAGCCGCTTCCATCTCGGAGCGGAAAATATAAATCTCCTAAAACGTCTATGCCTTCTTCGGTGTCATCGTCACTATTTGCTCTCTGACGAGTACTTCTACGGCTTTAAGAAAACTCATAACTTGCTGAAAAATCGGCTAAACACAGGTTGTCAGATGAATTCTGAGAAAGCTAATTTTCAAATATGCTTAAAGGGCTAATCATGTCATCACCATGACTGCGAAGTAGAAAATCTCGAATTTTTTTAAAGTTTTTGTGATGAAAAGAATTTTGAGTTTCTTCGGGAAGTAGATTTAATATTTCCGTCCGGGGCATTGGAAAGTATGGAATATCGAAACGATAAATAGATTTTCACCGCACTTTTTTAGGACACGAATGCCCGTGCTTATATTTTTGGTATTCAATATACGGAGCCAAATCTGGGTTTGTAACATCCACAGTTACAAACTGGTCAATGAAGGCTATTACAGAATGCATAGACTCTTCATTGTTTAAATCCACTTTTGTGGCATCTTTCAGCCAAAACATGCCGTGAATATGAGGCGAACCTCTCTGTTGAAACTGAACTCGCCAGTAATAGGTAGTAACGAAATTACTTCCAAAGACACCCCCAGGCTTTTTCATAAGTTTTAAAACTTCCCTGTATCTGTAATCAAAATATCTACCTTTTTCTTCTCCTCTTCCCAGTGAGCAGGAGACGTGCGAATATCCCTAAGGATCCTATATCCCTCATCATGACAAATAAGGTTGCCCATAAAATCTTCATTAAGTACGTTAGCAGCTGTGATGGCACTGGAGGTGCCCTCACCTGGAGCTATTGTAATTCTCGTCATTCCTACATTATGTGTCTGGTTATTCTCAAGCAAAGTTTCTTGTCTGTATTCTGATCAGAATTACGCGCCTCTGATTTTTCATCGTCCTGCTGGATGGCTAGTTGTCCCTCTACAAAGGCTATATCAGCTTGAGATGCTATGAATGGAACAGTTTCGGATGTAATGTCATAGATCCACTGCTCGTTATCTGACACATTGTGTTTTCTATAAAGCTTCGTATTAACTAAATACCTAATAACGTCAGCAATTTCGGCAGGCCGTATCGGTTCTGCCATGAAATCATGTCCGTATTCCATTCTTCGTTTAAGGTGGAGCTGAATTACCTCTGCCTTATTGAAAGCTTGTAGAAGAGACGTCACGATATTGCTTACTGGAATAGGGACATTAACAACTGCTCCTTTAATAGCACAGTCGTTCTTCCAAGGGAGTTAAACTGATGTCTTCCATTTTGGTATATCTCTTCCCTGAACTCGCAATGTTCTTCCAAATAAGACCTAGAAAGCTTAGTTATTTGCTTGGGAAACCACAATCCCTTGCAACAAAAGCAAATCTGATCTGGTCCAAGCTTAACATGCCTATTGAATGTACCTATGTGAGCTTCTATTTCAATAGGTCTGATTCTTATAGTCCTATTTTCCTGAGCTATATCAACTCTAATCTTCTGACTTCGAAGGGCATTCCGAAGATTTTATGCTTTCCTATTAGCCTTAAGGCTTCTATAATGACTAACTCTTTGACTTAAATTTTTAATTGCATCGATCGTTGCTTGTCAAGCAGCTAATCGTGCGCTTCGTCGAACAAGTGTATTTCTCGCCTGCTCGACTACTCTGCGATCCCTACCGGCCCTAGACCTAGCTCTGTTAGCCCTATCACGCCCTCTTTCTAATAGGCTCCACAGCTTGATTCTCCCTATTTGGTCGCCTTTCAGAACGACATCGAGTATCGGCTGCTTGCTCAATTGCGCGAAGAGCAGGATTCATCAGTATTTTGAACATGCTCCACAGCTCAATTCTCACTATTTTGTCGCCTTTCAGAACGACGTCGGCTGCTTATTCAACCTTGCGAATCGCGGGGTCTATACGAATTTGAAAGCGTCGCAGAGTATCGGCTGTTTGTTCAGCTGCGCGAATTGCAGGATCTAGCCGCCTTTGAGAACGAAACTGAGAGTTAGATTCTTGCTCAATCGTACGAACAGGACGATTCAAGCGTCTCGGCCTTCGCGACTCTGTATTGACGCCCTGTTCTGCATTCCTGAGATACTGTATTTGCCACTCTATCCACCTTTACATACCCTCCCTTTCCCTATTTATCATATTTCCCAACATTTGCCTTCTTGCACGTTGAGAAGCAGTGGGTCTGTTAAGACGCGGCGTTTCTAAAAATGATGAACACTACTACTATTAAAAATATATTATTTATTGCGCTCAAGTTTAGATCCAAATAAGCTCCCGGATCTCATTGACTTCGCAATAATAAGAAAGATCCCTGGAAATAATATTACGGCTGAGTCACTTGCAGAACTATCATCAGATCACTCACCAGTTTTACTTGCTCTCAGGCATCGACCACATATAACTGAGCACACCTGACAGGCAACAGGACCAACTGGGCAAGGTATACGAAATATGTTTGTACTCACATGGTACCAACTCAAACAGTGTCTACCCATGAGGATATTGACCGCCTGACCGAATAGATGGAGGAAAATCTTGTTGCTGCAGCCAAGGCCTCTACCCCTCCAGACACACACAAAATGACAAATCATACCAAGACAACTCGCGAAATCGAACAGCTAGTACTTGAAAAACGATGACTCAGAAGAGAATGGCAGAATCACAGATCCCCAAAGGCTAAGGAACAGCTTAAAATAGCAACACGTAGACTAACCAGGGCACTTAAGCTTGAGGAAGCAAACGCCCAGCATCTATATATCGAACAACTATCGCCCACCAGCAAGAAGAACCCTTTGTGGAAAGCACACAAAAATATTCAGCCACCAGCAGAAACAGTTGTTCCACTGCGAGGCCCCTCAGGAAGCTGGATACGCAGCGAACAAGATAGAGCAAGTGCATTCGCCGATCACCTTTAAGGCGTATTCCAACCAAATACTGCTAGCAACTCATTTGTCCTACCTGTAGCAATTAAAATCCAGCCACCAATAAATCCAATAACATTTAGTCAACGTGAGATAGCATCTATAATAAAAGATCTTGAGCCCAAAAAATCACCTGGACACGACTTGGTGACACCAAAAATGATCATAGAACTCCCACCGTGTGCGGTTCTGCCCTTATGCAATCTCTTTAACGCTATTACGAAACTTGGATACTATCCCCAAAGGTGGAAAAAGGCGGTCATAGTGATGATTCCCAAACCAGGCAAAGACAAAACGCAACCCTCATCCTACAGACCAATCAGTCTCCTATCGTGTCTCTCGAAACTGTTTGAAAAGGCATTCTTAAAACACCTAGCTCCCTACTTAAGAATGCGAAACACAATACCATCCCATCAATTTGGTTTTCGCAAAAATCATGGAACGATCGAACAGGTCAATCGCATCACAAACGAAATTCGTACTGCTTTTGAGCACCGGGAATACTGCTCAGCAATATTCTTAGATGTCGCAGAAGCATTTGACCGAGTCTGGCTGTAAGGGCTAATGTACAAGATAACAAAACTGCTTCCCCAGAATACCCACAAAGTGTTCGAGTCTTATCTCTTCAAAAGGGTGTTCTCAATCATGTGTAACAGTTCGACTTCACACGACCGCGTCATCAATGCTGGAGTTCCCCAAGGAAGTTATATACAGCAGACATGCCTACAAACTATCAGCTCACAACCTCTACGTTTGCTGACGATACCGCAATACTCAGCCGATCCAAATGACCATCAAAGGCAACAGAAAAACTTGACTGTCATCTTAAAACAGTGGAGAGATGGTTTGCGGACTGGCGCATTAAGATAAACGAGACCAAAAGCAGACATGTAACATTCACACTGAATAGACAAACCTGCCCACCATGTACCCTAAACAATACACTCATCCCACAATCAGACGTAGTAACATATCTCGGCGTTCACCTAGATAGACGCCTCACCTGGCAGCGACATATAGAATCTAAAAGAACTCATATGAAGCTTAAAGCAGGCAATCTCCACTGGCTTATTAATTGCAACTATCCGCTTAGTCTGGAATACAAAGTACTTCTCTACAATACCGTGCTGAAACCCATTTGGACATACGGCTGTGAATTATGGGGAAACGCGTCGAAAACCAACATTGAAATTATACAGCGAGCTCAGTCAGCGATTCTGCGAACTATCACTGGGGCACCATGGTACCTACGCAACGAAAGCATCCAACATAAACCTCGTCAACGAGGAAATCCAGATGAGAAAGAGTAAACATCAAGCAAAGCTCGCCGCACACGAAAATCCTCTCGCGAATTCGCTCACGCGTGTATGTAGTCACAGCAGACTAAAGCGCAAAGATTCTCCAGCCCAGCTAAGAAATCCTAGGGCCGTCTCTAACTAATACAACTATTTAATATTGTACTTAAACTAATTTATATAATAAGATTTGAATAATTATTGTTAGTCTTATAATAAGAGAAGATCCAATAAATAACGCAATAAGTTCGAAAAAAAAAACAAAAAAAGTTTATATTTAATTAAAAAAAAATATGATAAGAATAAGTGATAAAAAACAGTCAAGCTTATACTATTTTCTTGATTATCAATCAAAAAAAATCAATCAATATCAATAAATAAATAGTATTAAACGATCTTTACAAAGGCTTGCTTGTAGCTCTAATAAGATTATATGCAAATATGTATAAGTTAACAAATCACTTCGTTGGTAGTTTAATATTTGATATCTTTATTATCCGCTCTCTCGTTAGGGCGAGGGTTTAAATTGAATTATCGAGACTGTTAAACCCCGGAGTACAGAATTAGAATAACTTAAAGAGCTACCCGTTTCCCAGCTTGAGGCCTCTACCTCGCTGCAGAGCAGTCTCCAAAGCGCCAGGTCAGCATTCCGATATCCGGTGTCAGTCACTCGCTCCGCGAGTGCTCTGACCGGGCTCCGGGCAATTGCCCTTGGAATGCGCGATTGGCAGTTCTTTCACTGCGTGTGCAAGCCACCGGATATGGTGGCCTGCAATTCGCCAGTTTCTCTCCGTAAGGAACCGCCTGTGCTAACTTCTCCCCTTTTCAAGTGGTCGCCGTCCCGGTGACCTGCTAGCTCCACATCAGTGCGAGTTCCCGGTTTTGTTCGCCTCCTAACCTTCAGGTTAGTAGGAAGGCGATGAGTACGGCGAGTGAGTTGCTGAGGAGGGAGCCTGAAGTGAGTTCTTCTCTGAGGGACCCTATGTGGTGGACGTTCCTCAAACTTAACTCGTGGAGAAATGGGAGACTCAGCCGGTTTTGGTGGGCCGTGATGTTGACCATGGCCATGGCCGAGACAGCGGGTTTTTTTTTCGAGTTCACTAGATGGTTCCTGATACCTTTTGCTCTCGTTCTTGACCGTCGGTTATGGTCATATTGGCGTCGTTTATTATCAGGGTTCCATGGTCAACTATGGTGATTGGATTCAAGTGACCCGGAAGCGTGGAGCAGTGCGCAATAGCTCCGGAATTGGCCGATGTTGATGTTTCGTGTCGGGCATTCTGCTACCAGGTTTCCTCTTTCGAAGTCTATGATCTTTTTATGGCGGTGAGCTTGGAAGACAGTTATCTTTTTACACCTAAGCTTAGGACTATGGAATTTAATAAGGAAATGTAAAATTTCGGAATTTTGGAAAACATTAATGCTAGATACTTCTAATAATTCTATTACGCTAATGTCAGTAGGTTGTCTGTCTTTCAATTCGCCAATATCGGAGTCGTCCAGTATCGCTGGACTCGCAACGTTAAGTTTAGCTAAGGTTAGGCCCATTAAAATATTCTCAAGATCTGTATTTACAATTCTTTTTTTAGCTAAGATAATCTCTAAAAGGTGGGTTTCCCTGTCTGCCTCGAATTTTTGGATTTGATTTGTTGCAGCTGCAAGTTCGTTGTTCGCTGTTCCTGATTGAATTTTACCTGCTCCTAATCGTTAAAGTCGGGGTACCGGCGATAACTTTTAGTGCAGTCCCGATTAAATTTATGCTCCTAGTATTTTTATGGTGAAATTTTAAGGTTGTGATCAACTTGCGAATATGTGTTAGGTCCGTCATTATAACCGTTGTCCTGTGGTTGTCCGTAAATGTCCTCGTCATCGTTTCTGTCTGGTCAGCGTAGTCTTCATAAGTCGTCATGTTCGTCGAGTGCTGTAGGTTTCCGTAAGAATCCCAGATGACAATTCCGCCATCTTCTATTGGGATGCAGTCCGCGATCGTGTAGTCATTGAGTCTTATTGTCGCGTTCGTTCTAGCGGTCGTAAGTACGAGGACTAAAAGATAATTTCGTAGGCTAAGAAGAATATGGAAAAAAGGCAATAATCTCGCTGGAGTGTTTAGCGTAGATTGTCCTTATGGACCACCCTCCCCTTAATAAGAACCGTAGTCCCCAGGTCTGCTTCGATAGTTTGTTCAGAGCAAAGCGGCAAAAATTTGTTTCCTAAGGGTTTGTTTGACTTTAGGAAAACTTTATCGCCTAATTGGTAATTTTTATCTGTCCTCTCTTTATTGGATGTTTCCAAGCTCTTATGCTGTGCTGATTTTTTTCTCGAATTCTACTGGTGTTGAGTGTATTATTTCTATTGGTTTTTTGTCCGTTACCGAATGTATTGTTTATTATACCTGGCAGTTGCTAATAGAATTTGCTCAGTCGTTTATCCCTTTTTCTATTTTCAGGCCTTGGGCTATTTCCGCGTTCCGGAAGTACTATGTGAAGGTGGTGCGTTTGTGATAGAAATGTTAAAATTGTTGAGGAGGACTGATTTGATTGTTTCTGAATTTAGTGATTTTTCGTTGTCGCAATAGATGGTTCTTGTGTTTGGAAAAAAGTTGGCTATATTTAATATTGGTGACTTTACGTCCACGATTGCCCTTGATGCGATTGCCTAAACAATGGCGAATTTTCAAATTTGTCGACACACGTAAGGAAGAGGAATATCTATGAGAATATATCGATGTGGAGTATTTCTCCAGCATAAGAGGGAATTGGCGTCTGTCCGATTTTATGTTTATTGGGGTGTCGACTATACTTGGCCATAGAACAGATCTTGCAGTTAGATGCCGTTTCCGTTGTTAGGTGATGCATTTTTGGGAAGAAGTAGTCTTGCAAGATCTGCTTCACATTTTGGATTGGAAGTGTGCAATGTATTGCGTTGACGACTTCCGCATTCACCACATCTTTAATGGTGTTTATAGGGTTTTCCCGGTCGGAAATTCTTATTACGTGCCTCATTTTGTTTTTAAAGAGAATGAGTATGAGACTCGTATGAGTCTTCTAATGCGCTTCCGTGCTGACGAGATAACGCGTCTGCTACTAGGTTTTCATTTCCTGGCGTGTAAATAAGTTTCGCTCCATAGTCCTCGATAATCCCATTCCAAAGTTTTAGCTTCGCATTAGGATTTTTGTCCGAGATGGCGAAAGTGAGTGGTTGGTGGTCGGTGTAGACGCGCAATATATGTAATTACGAAGGTGGTTAAGCGCCCAAACTATGGCGAGAAGCTCTCGCTCGTTGGTTGCAAAATTTGTTTCGTTATTACGCAGCGTGCGCGATGTCATTGTAATTGGGCGCTTGTCTTGGGATAATACGGCTCCAATTCCGTACCCAGATGCATCCGTCGTTAAGTTGAACGGTTTTTTAATGTCTGGGTATGAAAGAAGAACATCTTCTGATGCCAGTATCTCTCTTAGCGTCTTAAATGTTGTTTTTTGTTCTTCAGACATATTTATATTAATTTTTTTTTGACTGATTCTTGCTTGTTTTCCCGTTTTCGCTTTTAAGGATTCCCGTTAGGGGGCCTGCGATTGACGCGAAGTTTTTGATAAAACACCTGTAGTAACTTGCTAAACCCGGAAAAGATCCGAGATCAAAAAGAGTTTTTGGCACGGGAAACGCCTTTATGGCTTTCACCTTTTCAGGTGAGGTTCGGAGACCCCCTTGCGACACGATGAATACCAAGTATTCGATGCTTTTTTTGAAAAACTTCGACTTTTCTTGAGATACCCTCATGCCTGCTTCAAGCAGTTTTTCGAGGACCCACTGTATGTCCTTGGCATGGTCTTCTTTTGTTTTTGAGAAAATAATAATATCGTCGACATACACGTAGCATATCTTCGAGATTCCTTCTCTTAAAACGTCATCTATAGCTCTCTGAAACATACTTGGGGCGTTCTTAAGCCCGAATGGTAATCTGCAAAACTCATATTTGCCATTGTTTATCGAGAAAGCTGTTTTTTCTCGGTCTTTCTCTGCTAACTCGATTTGGTGAAAGCCCGCTTTAAGGTCAAGCGGTGAGAAATATTTTGACTCGCCCATATTTGACAATATAGTCGAAATCGAAGGAATCGGGTACCTATCATCCGCGGTTTTTGGTTCAACTTTCTAAAGTCGATAACCAACCTTTTCTTTTTTACCCCGTTTTGGTCAAATCCTTTTTCATCTACAAGCCAAGTCGGGTTGTTGTAGGGCGATCGGGATGGGCTTATTACGCCATTCGCCAGAAGTTGTTTAACCTCTGCGTTTACAAATTCCGTTACGCCCATGGGGTGCGGGTATGATTTAGAGTATACCGGCTCCCCGTCTGTTTTTGTGGTTGCCATTGTATTTATGTTGTATGGTAGGGGTTCATCTGTGTCGGCGACGGCCCTACAATTTCTTGCTATCATATTATCAAAAGCGGCTTTTATTGCCGGTGGGACGTCATTGTCGTCTATTTGGATAAAGTTAACGTTTTTGGTTTTGGAAAATTTGATTTTTTCTACCCCGTTACTAGTTTCTAATATATTTTTTGTAAGTTCGAGTCTTGCATTCACTTGTTTAAGTAAGTCAAGCCCGATGATTCCATCAAAGTCCTTAAGAACTTTAAGTATAAAAAAATGTGACCGTACATTAAACAGAGAAATAGGCACTTTTGTTCTATTCTTGTATGGCCATGAATTGACCTAACGCTTATTGGTTTTTCTACTGCCGCAATGCCTTTAAGCCCTGGGCATGGTGCTATGTAATTTTTTAAAGTGCCAGTATCAATAAGTAGTTTGATTTCCCTCCCTGCTAACGTACGAGTGATATACGGGAGCAGGGATTTTACCCTAAAAAATTGCAGACGTCGTCTGTGTCGAGGTCGTCTTCTATTTGTTCAACCCTCTCATGAGAGGGTCCTGCCACCTGGTTATAATCTTCCTCTCCTGACCCCTGTTCTGGCATATAGTTAATTCTTTGGCCCCTTTGCCAAGTAGCAGGCTGCCTGGACCGAGATGAGTTATCGACCTCCATTGGTTCGGCTGGGGGCAGCTGGCTCTGGGTGTTTCCCAAATACGGACGAGACTGCTGTCTAAGCGAGCCGGTTTGATGATTTCCTCCCCTTTGGGTTTTTATGAAATGAGGATTTTTTCTAGTCTAGTTATATGAATTTTGCTGTGATGGATTTCTCCACCCTGCCTGCCGCTGAATGTGCGGTTTATAATTTTTTTCCTCATTATGCCGGTCAAAGTTTGCCGCGAAAACACTTCTATCGTTACTTGATTCGGCTTCTCGAGCTAGTGCCAATGCCGCGTCATGTGTCATAACTGTTTTATTTGTTAGAAGCGTTAGCTTCCTTTCTACCTCATCGTAATATTTGAGTAAGGGTAATTGCCCCTGTCTTGATAAACTTAATTCTTGTTTAATTACATGTGTCGGAGGCTTGTCCGCGTATGTAAAGTCAAAGTGTGCTATTATCGCATGGAAATTAAACACAGTGTTGAATGAGGCTAGCACGGCGGCCGCTGGGCTTATAACTTTATTTTTCAGAATTCCGACAGCTTGGTAGTGTCGGCTGCTGCCTTCGTAAGGTTCAAAAACTTTGTATGCCGCAGTTGCGGCCTGTCTCCAGGAGACGTAATTTTCTTGATTCCCGTCGAATTCCGGGGAGGATTTTATCATGTCGAGAAGTTCGTTGCACTCGGTTCCTGGTCTAATTTCAATTTCGCGGTATATCTGGACTTTTGGAGAACCGCCTGCGCTAACTTATATTAATAAAAATATAAAAATTATTTGTTTAAAAAGTATAATTCTTATATTTATATTAATGGAAAAATGTATAGAATAGATTAATTTCAAATGTTAAAAAAAGGAAATTATATTAAGTTAAGAAAACGTCCTTAAAAAAACTTAAGATTTAAATTATTATTATTTGAATTTAGTATAATTATACAGTATATATAGTATAGTATTAATAGTATTATATGTGCAAGTCTTATAGTACTATTAAGTTTATATACGCTGAATACGTATATGGATAAAAATATAAGAGTAAGCCTTTAAAAAGGCTCAGTTCTTATATTAATATATGTAGAAAAGCGTGGGCGATATTAGGATAAAGAAAAATCAACTATAAATTTGATACTTAGCAATGAGCGCAGCGACGAGACAGCAGCGGGCCAAACGGCAGCGACGTCAATCGAAGCAGCAACAGCACCCACGACCGCGTAGTAATTTAAAAATCGAATTTTACGTTAATGTATGCTACTTTTTATTAAAAAAATTAATCTTAACGTTAAATTAATATTGATAAAAAATTAATTAAAAATCGCACTCGTCTTTAAAAAGATGTTGTAGCTAAGAGCGAGTTCTTCCATATAGATTTTACAAGATTTAGATTTTTTAAAGGCTATTGTAGCGCCTGCCAGCTCATTAGAAAAACAAACAACAAGTTTATAGAATTTTACTTTTACCTTACAAAAATAAAATAGTTTAGACATATATTTTACTATAGTAAAAGAAGATAAATTAAAGGTCAGAAAAAAATGTCACATATTCATTATATTGATAATATTATGTTTTTGAACAAACCGAGCTTCTCTCTTTATAAAGAAAAAATTCCAAAATGCTGCTGTTGCGCCTATGTATCTCAGTCTTCGTTTTAGGCAATTCGCCGAGTCGAAACGGGCCGCCAAACTAAACACGGCGATCTAACGTAATCTATTTTCACACAAATACTGTATAATTTAAAGTTTAAAATTGTACACTCGCAGGTTCCATTCATGTGCCACCATGAACATTTGTGTCCCCTTGTGAATCGCTAACAAGAGGTCATTGTAAGAGGGGCTCCCTGGCAAGAGCAAACACAGGTCGCATATATTAAGACCTTATAATTATTCACTGATTGAAACTATGGCTATGTACAGGCGTGTATGTGTGACCAATGTACTAGACGGAGTTCGATACGAACTTAAATCATTGGTAAATAAGCGAACATATAAATATGCCCATGAGTTTCTAAGAGCGTTATAAAACAAACAAGTAATTACCGAATAAAACAAAAAATTTAGAATAACGATGAGTCCCAAGATGGGGAGGAGCATGTGGACGGCATCAGCGTATGCACGTCAGTGTCCTTAGACGGGAGGAGTATGTAGACGGCACCAGGAGTTGTGCGTCGGTGTTTCAAAAGGGAAAAAGTGGACAGCTGTTCCGCAAGAACGAACAGTGTCGTGGCGGCCTACTCTTACGCCCACAAACCTCCAAAAAGTGTCAGTGTTGAAGACTCTTCTTCGCACTTCCACTATCTGTGTTTAGCTATTGAGCTTTTTCAATAGCTGTTGCGAAGAATAAATAGCCGAAGAAAGTTTGTTTATTATCCGATACTGTTTATTTTGCGAATTGTTTTCGGCAGCTAGGGCCGACAAAGAGCTATATCGAATGCTCAAGTTCGGTCTTTGCCAAAAAACGAAGAAATGACAATTGGCGGGACAGACATCCGAAATGCAGCGCCCAATCTTAACGTAGGTAGATAACAAAGAGAACAAGGAATGACCGCCGTACAGATAAATGCGTGCGAGAACAGCGGTTTGCAGTTTCGGCAGTTCTTTTACTGCGCGTGCAAGCCACCGGATATGGTGGCCTGCAATTCGGGAGTTTCTCTCCGTGAGAACCGCCTGCGCTAACTTATATTAATAAAAATATAAAATTATTTGTTTAAAAAGTATAATTCTTATATTTATATTAATGGAAAAATGTATAGAATAGATTAATTTCAAATGTTAAAAAAAGGAAATTATATTAAGTTAAGAAAACGTCCTTAAAAAAACTTAAGATTTAAATTATTATTATTTGAATTTAGTATAATTATACAGTATATATAGTATAGTATTAATAGTATTATATGTGCAAGTCTTATAGTACTATTAAGTTTATATACGCTGAATACGTATATGGATAAAAATATAAGAGTAAGCCTTTAAAAAGGCTCAGTTCTTATATTAATATATGTAGAAAAGCGTGGGCGATATTAGGATAAAGAAAAATCAACTATAAATTTGATACTTAGCAATGAGCGCAGCGACGAGACAGCAGCGGGCCAAACGGCAGCGACGTCAATCGAAGCAGCAACAGCACCCACGACCGCGTAGTAATTTAAAAATCGAATTTTACGTTAATGTATGCTACTTTTTATTAAAAAATTAATCTTAACGTTAAATTAATATTGATAAAAAATTAATTAAAAATCGCACTCGTCTTTAAAAAGATGTTGTAGCTAAGAGCGAGTTCTTCCATATAGATTTTACAAGATTTAGATTTTTTAAAGGCTATTGTAGCGCCTGCCAGCTCATTAGAAAAACAAACAACAAGTTTATAGAATTTTACTTTTACCTTACAAAAATAAAATAGTTTAGACATATATTTTACTATAGTAAAAGAAGATAAATTAAAGGTCAGAAAAAAATGTCACATATTCATTATATTGATAATATTATGTTTTTGAACAAACCGAGCTTCTCTCTTTATAAAGAAAAAATTCCAAAATGCTGCTGTTGCGCCTATGTATCTCAGTCTTCGTTTTAGGCAATTCGCCGAGTCGAAACGGGCCGCCAAACTAAACACGGCGATCTAACGTAATCTATTTTCACACAAATACTGTATAATTTAAAGTTTAAAATTGTACACTCGCAGGTTCCATTCATGTGCCACCATGAACATTTGTGTCCCCTTGTGAATCGCTAACAAGAGGTCATTGTAAGAGGGGCTCCCTGGCAAGAGCAAACACAGGTCGCATATATTAAGACCTTATAATTATTCACTGATTGAAACTATGGCTATGTACAGGCGTGTATGTGTGACCAATGTACTAGACGGAGTTCGATACGAACTTAAATCATTGGTAAATAAGCGAACATATAAATATGCCCATGAGTTTCTAAGAGCGTTATAAAACAAACAAGTAATTACCGAATAAAACAAAAAATTTAGAATAACGATGAGTCCCAAGATGGGGAGGAGCATGTGGACGGCATCAGCGTATGCACGTCAGTGTCCTTAGACGGGAGGAGTATGTAGACGGCACCAGGAGTTGTGCGTCGGTGTTTCAAAAGGGAAAAAGTGGACAGCTGTTCCGCAAGAACGAACAGTGTCGTGGCGGCCTACTCTTACGCCCACAAACCTCCAAAAAGTGTCAGTGTTGAAGACTCTTCTTCGCACTTCCACTATCTGTGTTTAGCTATTGAGCTTTTTCAATAGCTGTTGCGAAGAATAAATAGCCGAAGAAAGTTTGTTTATTATCCGATACTGTTTATTTTGCGAATTGTTTTCGGCAGCTAGGGCCGACAAAGAGCTATATCGAATGCTCAAGTTCGGTCTTTGCCAAAAAACGAAGAAATGACAATTGGCGGGACAGACATCCGAAATGCAGCGCCCAATCTTAACGTAGGTAGATAACAAAGAGAACAAGGAATGACCGCCGTACAGATAAATGCGTGCGAGAACAGCGGTTTGCAGTTTCGGCAGTTCTTTTACTGCGCGTGCAAGCCACCGGATATGGTGGCCTGCAATTCGGGAGTTTCTCTCCGTGAGAACCGCCTGCGCTAACTTATATTAATAAAAATATAAAAATTATTTGTTTAAAAAGTATAATTCTTATATTTATATTAATGGAAAAATGTATAGAATAGATTAATTTCAAATGTTAAAAAAAGGAAATTATATTAAGTTAAGAAAACGTCCTTAAAAAAACTTAAGATTTAAATTATTATTATTTGAATTTAGTATAATTATACAGTATATATAGTATAGTATTAATAGTATTATATGTGCAAGTCTTATAGTACTATTAAGTTTATATACGCTGAATACGTATATGGATAAAAATATAAGAGTAAGCCTTTAAAAAGGCTCAGTTCTTATATTAATATATGTAGAAAAGCGTGGGCGATATTAGGATAAAGAAAAATCAACTATAAATTTGATACTTAGCAATGAGCGCAGCGACGAGACAGCAGCGGGCCAAACGGCAGCGACGTCAATCGAAGCAGCAACAGCACCCACGACCGCGTAGTAATTTAAAAATCGAATTTTACGTTAATGTATGCTACTTTTTATTAAAAAAATTAATCTTAACGTTAAATTAATATTGATAAAAAATTAATTAAAAATCGCACTCGTCTTTAAAAAGATGTTGTAGCTAAGAGCGAGTTCTTCCATATAGATTTTACAAGATTTAGATTTTTTAAAGGCTATTGTAGCGCCTGCCAGCTCATTAGAAAAACAAACAACAAGTTTATAGAATTTTACTTTTACCTTACAAAAATAAAATAGTTTAGACATA
The DNA here is from genome assembly GCF_016746245.2 of Drosophila santomea. NCBI lineage: Eukaryota > Metazoa > Arthropoda > Insecta > Diptera > Drosophilidae > Drosophila > Drosophila santomea. The sequence goes on along the minus strand of NC_053016.2, from coordinate 25,443,013 downwards.
TATTTTACTATAGTAAAAGAAGATAAATTAAAGGTCAGAAAAAAAATGTCACATATTCATTATATTGATAATATTATGTTTTTGAACAAACCGAGCTTCTCTCTTTATAAAGAAAAAATTCCAAAATGCTGCTGTTGCGCCTATGTATCTCAGTCTTCGTTTTAGGCAACGCCGAGTCGAAACGGGCCGCCAAACTAAACACGGCGATCTAACGTAATCTATTTTCACACAAATACTGTATAATTTAAAGTTTAAAATTGTACACTCGCAGGTTCCATTCATGTGCCACCATGAACATTTGTGTCCCCTTGTGAATCGCTAACAAGAGGTCATTGTAAGAGGGGCTCCCTGGCAAGAGCAAACACAGGTCGCATATATTAAGACCTTATAATTATTCACTGATTGAAACTATGGCTATGTACAGGCGTGTATGTGTGACCAATGTACTAGACGGAGTTCGATACGAACTTAAATCATTGGTAAATAAGCGAACATATAAATATGCCCATGAGTTTCTAAGAGCGTTATAAAACAAACAAGTAATTACCGAATAAAACAAAAAATTTAGAATAACGATGAGTCCCAAGATGGGGAGGAGCATGTGGACGGCATCAGCGTATGCACGTCAGTGTCCTTAGACGGGAGGAGTATGTAGACGGCACCAGGAGTTGTGCGTCGGTGTTTCAAAAGGGAAAAAGTGGACAGCTGTTCCGCAAGAACGAACAGTGTCGTGGCGGCCTTCTCTTACGCCCACAAACCTCCAAAAAGTGTCAGTGTTGAAGACTCTTCTTCGCACTTCCACTATCTGTGTTTAGCTATTGAGCTTTTTCAATAGCTGTTGCGAAGAATAAATAGCCGAAGAAAGTTTGTTTATTATCCGATACTGTTTATTTTGCGAATTGTTTTCGGCAGCTAGGGCCGACAAAGAGCTATATCGAATGCTCAAGTTCGGTCTTTGCCAAAAAACGAAGAAATGACAATTGGCGGGACAGACATCCGAAATGCAGCGCCCAATCTTAACGTAGGTAGATAACAAAGAGAACAAGGAATGAGCGCCGTACAGATAAATGCGTGCGAGAACAGCGGTTTGCACTATGGGAATCGCAACTGCTACCACTGACTACTTCGGCTTACAATATTACGAATATGAGATTAGTCTACTACACAGTTTTGGCGGCTGCATGACCCAACATCCTCAAGGGGAAGCAGACACAGCTTGTTCACTGCCCGCCTTATTACTCCAGACGCTGTCCTCAATTCTGCAACTCGAGCGACTCCGTCCCTGCCAGGAATCAACTGCATGACTCTCGCCAAAGGCCATCTCATTGGGGGTAGATTCTCGTCCTTAACAAGAACGACGTGGTCCACGGCTACGCCAGGCTTTGGGGTGCGCCACTTGGAGCGCTGCTGGAGCAACGTCAAGTACTCTTCCTTCCATCGCGACCAAAATATTTGCTGAAGAAAGGAGATGCGCTGCCAAGAGTAAAGCCGATTATAGTTTAGGCACGTTATATCTGGCTCGTCAAACGACGAAGGCGGACCACCATTGAGAAAATGCGCCGGAGTGAGGACGTCCAGATCGGCAGGGTTCTCTGAAATGGGAACTAAAGGTCTGGAGTTAATAACTGCCGAGATGTGGCACACCAGCGTCCTCAGCTCGTCGAAGGTCAGAACCGCCGTACCCACAGCGCGGTAGAAATTATGTTTGGCCGTTTTCACCGCTGCTTCCCAAAGTCCACCGAAATGGGACGACCGTGGAGGGATGAACCGACAGTCAATCGTCTCCGAAATGCAAAAATTCTAACCGGAGCCTTGATGTTCGCTGCTGAGAAATAACCTTCGAAGTTCCAGAAGTTCATTTTTGGCGCCGACAAAATTAGTGGCGTTGTCTGACCAAATCTGCTTCGGCTTCCGCCGGGTGCATATGAACCTCTTGAGTCCGCACAGAAACGAAACTGTCGAGAGATCCTTGATCAGCTCCAGGTGCACTGCCTTGGTTGCAAAGCATATAAATACGCAGACGTAGCATTTAACCGCGGTCTTGTTGCGAGTATCCGCCTTGTGAAAGAAGGGTCCACAGAAGTCTATACCAGCAACCTCAAAAGCGTGAGATCCTTCCAAGCGCTCCTTGGGAAGGTCCGCCATTATGTGCTCTATCAGTCGCGGCTTAATCCGAAAACATCTGATGCATCTGTTCACGGCCTTGGTAACCGTCTTCCTCCCCCCAATAGGCCAATATTGGGATCGAATTGCACCCAGAAGAGCTCGAGGTCCGGCATGAAGATTGCTTTCATGGTAATGCGAAATAATTGCCAGAGTCACCGGATGGGACCTTGGAAGGATTTTCGGGTGGCGGCCATCAAAGTCCAATGACGAATTCCGGAGGCGACCGCCTACTCTAAGAAGTCCAAATTGATCCAGGAACGGCGAAAGCGAAGATATGGAACTAGACGAGGAAACTTTTCCCAGCGTTTTTAGGGACTGCATGTCCTCCCATAACTGCGCGCGCTGCACCAACCGCAGCATCTGAGTACCCTCTTGAATGTGTTCGACGGTGAGCCCAGGATGACGAATTCCATTACAAAATTTGTAAATGTATCCGAACACTCGTTGCAGTGAGGGGTAGGAATTTGCAAATTTGGATCTAGCTTTACGATTAACACACTTCGACGAAGCTCAAGCACCGGTTTGTCAGGACAAACAGCTGTTGGCCAATCTCTTTCAGGCTCCGTAAGATAGGCGGGTCCATGCGCCCAGAGTGACGATTTGCTAAGCTCAGACGGCAGGGATCCTCTGGATAAGATGTCAGCCGGATTTAACGCTGTTGGAACATAACGCCAAGCCGTGACATCTGTCAGCTCCTGAATGGCAGCAACCCTATTTGCCACAAATATGTTGAACCTGGCGGGCTCATCTCGGATCCAGGAAAGTGCCACCGTCGAGTCGCACGAACAATAGTAGCGTCCTTTAAATACTTTCAAACGAACTATTTCCCTCATGATTTTAGACAGAAGATCCGCACCACAAAGCTCCAGCTTTGGTACTGTTATGGTCTTCAACGGAGCTATGCGCGACTTCGAAAAAAGCAAATGGATAAAACTTTGATTCCCTTTAGAAACCACATAAACGCAGGCTCCATAGGCATCAATGCTTGCATCACAAAAACCAAGCACCTCAAGACCAGACTCTGCGCTAAACACGAACCGAGGGAAACTAACATGACTTATTATTTCAAAACTGCGACATATATCAAGCCATTTCGTGTTATGAGTTTCCGGGAGGATTTCATCCCAGGACAGCTTTTCCTTGCAGAGCTGCTGCAAAAAGATTTTACAGCTTGTGATTACCGGACCGACCAGGCCGAGAGGATCGTAAAATTAAGCAATCGCAGAAAATGGCGACTGAAAGGCAGAGAACGAAAACAATAGCTGGTCGGAGGCGGGATCCCAAGCGAGACCTAAAGTTTTGGTGAAATCGCTACCATCTTCAAACTTCAAGAATGACTCCTTGTCCTCGGCGGGCACACCCTCCAACACAAGCGGAATGTTAGAGCACCATTTCCTTAGCTTGAGCTTGGCCTTCGCAAGAATGCCAGCCGTCTGCTGCATTATGCTGATAGCATCCTTTACCGTGCCGGAGCCGGAGATAAGATCATCCACGTAAAAATCGCGCCGAAGGATTTCTGATCCAATGGGAAACGATGCCTGCTCATCGATTGAAAACTGCTGCATAGCCCTCACGGACAAGAAGGAGGCTGGTTTGGTGCCGTAGGTAACTGTATCGAGTTTGTATACTTGAAGGTCATCGATCGGGGAGTCCCTCCATACAATACTCTGCAAATAGCTATCTTCTTGCAAGACCCTTACACATCGGTACATTTTACATATGTCTCCTGTAACGGCAACTGGGTGTGAGCGAAATCGAATTAGGATGTGAAATAGCTTGGGCTGGATGACCGGGCCAGCCATTAACACATCGTTAAGCGAGTAACCAGTGGAAGTGGCAGCTGATCCGTCAAAGACAACGCGAGGCTTGGTGGTAGTGCTATCCTCCTTCATAACGCAGTGATGAGGTAAAAAATATCGGCTCGAGCTGACCTCGGAGGCAGGCACAGGCGACATATGTCCCAGATCACGATATTCCTTCATGAACGCCGCATGTTTAACCATCAAGACAGGGTGCTTTGTAAGCTTCCTTTCCAGCGACAAGAATCTCCGCAAAGCCTGAGGATAGGAATTTCCTAAAGAGTCCAAATGGAGTTTTAGCGGCAACCGTATCGAGTAATCGCCAGCTGGCAGTCGGGTGTAATTTTTAACAAAGTGGGCCTCGCAATGTAGCTCCTTCTTAGTGGCTTGAACTATTGGGCCGGGACAATTTTCTACCTCCCAAAAGCGCTGCAGAAGTGAATCAAGTTCAACATCAATGTTGTTTTCCTTGCTGGCTGAAGAAGGAACGCGTGAAGCTATTAAGGCGCTACCGCAAGGGCGCGCGCAGCCTCCAGACGAGTTTTTTGAAGGAGTGGCAGTCCTGGCAACAACTTTATCTGACCTACGCACAGCAGCTCATAAAACAGGCTAGCTCCTATTAACAGGTCAACACGCTGAGCTTTATGAAATTCCGGGTCGGCGAGCTGCAGGTTTTCTGGAATCTTCCAGTCCCCAATGTCCACATTAAAACTTGGCTGGCGATACGTGATATTGGGAGCGATAACTGCTGTTATGCTCGTTGAGAAATCCGAAGTGACAGACATCGCAATTCCTACCGAGAATCCATCAGTCGCGAAATTGGAATCCCCGATTCCAGTGACGGAGCCGGACGACCTCGACCTCTTAAGTTGCAGTTGATTTGCAAACCGAGAGGTGACCAAGTGCAGTTGAGAGCCAGAATCTAACAATGCCCTGCAGGGAACGAACAGTCCCGACCGATTCTGCACAAGAACGGTTGCAGTGGCTAGCAGCACAAGGTCACTACCGAGATCCTGGGCAATTAGAGTAGAAGAAGTCGAAAGCGGGGCAGAAGGCTCAGTGTGGGAGCTTGAAGACACCGGAACATGTGGCTGCGAGGAAGGCGGACCATCTAGATGGAGCAGCGTATGATGCCTGATTCCACAGGTGCGGCAGCGGCTCGAGCTGCATTGCCGTAGCTGATGACCTGCCTTTAGGCAATTTAGGCGAAGTGCTAGTCTCTTTGCCTCGCGCAGACGATCTACTGGCGCTAAGTCTCTAAATTGCGGGCAATAATATATGGCATGCTCTGCACTATGGCAAAGCATGCAACCAAGAGAATTTTGGGTGGTAGCAACTAGCGTCGAACGATTTCTGCCCACCTGAACGCCTGGCGCATAGGTTGCCATGGCGCAATCCACGGCCTCCAAAGTCCTGCATCGCTGCTCCAGGAATGCAGCCATCGTTTCCCACGACAGAATAAGGTTGGCAAGGACCGGATCCTCCAAGCGCTTCTCCCACTTAGCTTGGCTCGCCGCATCCAGCTTTTGCAGCAGCACTTGCACTATGATGCAGGGTTGCGTGTTCATATCACGTCGGGGTCACCAATGTTTAGCTATTGACCCAACAATCTGAGTAACGGGTATCAGATAGTCGGGGAACTCGACTATAATTTACCTGATTAATTTACCATCACAAAGGAATATGGACGCCAGACTACCTGCACAAGTTGACAGTTCAAATACACATTGGGCAGTGTTAAAACCCCTCTCGGTGGTTCCACTAAATAAAAAAACTCATTTTCGTGTTTCGGGTTTCTCCCGATAAAACATTATCTGAAGTATTGTCTTATATACATAAAAGTCAAAACAAAAGCCGAACACATATAAGTGGAAAAACTTAAGTTTTCTTACGCTAGGGACATTTGAGCCATTTTCGACCATATGTGACCATATCATTTTTGGCCTCATAGTAAGGGGGTAAGGGAGTTTAAAGCTAAGATCAAAAAAAAAAAGATACGCGTTACTCAGCTAGTGGAGTGGGATCGAGAAATTTCAATATTTTCTGAAAAATCGGTAAAGATTGGGAAAAAAACAACAAAAATAAAAATCGATTGACAGTGACAAGAAGTGACAGTTTTTGGCGGTTCGCATGTCAGTCACGACATAATTTCTCAATATCAAGAATATACCCGGCACCACATAGTCCACAAAATAAAAATCTAATTTTTTTCCATATAGCACGACACGACTTTATTGACGGCTTGCTCGACTTATCGTTGTCGCAAAATACAGGAGGGTCTGTTTTTTATTAATTAGTTTGTAAGCATCACAAATTTATACTTTTTCTACAATTTTTTTAAGAAACTCTGAATTGTCAAAATACTTTTGTCCACCCAAAAAATCAAAGGCTGGCGTACAAATAATAATAGAAAATAAATATGTTCCGTTATTAATACAAGCTTTCGCTCTCTTAATGCCTTTGTTGTTGTCTCTCTCCCAAAATTAATTTCGTTACCGTTACTCCTCTCATTTAAAAGTTAAAAGCGGTGGTTGATCTTGCATTGCGTTGTCAAAATACTTTTGTCCACGTTTGTAAATATATTCCAAGCTCTCTTGCTCGATTATTGGGCTTTTGTCAAATCGACACAGAGACCATAATAAAAGATATAATAAAATTAAAAAATCAAGTTTGTAATTGACTTACAAAGCTGATGCAAATTAGGATTGTAACATTTACAAAAGCTTAGGGATAATTAACTATTAAGAGATTCCTCTGTAATTGCATTGCATCAAATTTGTTACCTTTTTTATGGAAAGTGATTTCGAAGAATTTTTCCATATATTGGGGAACTGGGCAGGTTTCAGAGATAAGATAAACAGTTTCAGTAGAGCTTTGTACAAGGCATCCGCACAGAACCGAAGTATGTACATAGACAGGCTTAGCACGTTGAAGATCGTAGAGCAGTGAACTTTCGTTTAGAGTGGGTGAAAATATTAAATTCGACTTTGATACCGCGTAAGAGTAAGGCTGCGCGGAATGTAGAATATGTTTATATGTCGGGTCTCGCAGCCGCCAGCAGCCGCCAGCAGCACCTAAATTTATGTTCAGTTATTGTCAACATTGGAGTAAACAATTAGTCCACGGCGCCTCAGCTTTATCTATGCAGATCAACTGCCGATCGCGCTCTCTTGTACTCTCGCCTGCATCTTTGTAGTTGTGCATCGCTGCCAAATTTCTCGAAGAAAAAATAAATTAAATTGATTGAATTCGCTTTCATTTTGCCAAAAAGGCTGAAAAAAAGGTTTGTTAATGTATAATAGAGTGGAACGATTAGCAGATTCTTTATCAAGTTCTGCGATTCCGTTCTTCATGTGAGGTTGGAGCTGATCGATGAGCTGCAACAAACATTTCGGCAAGCTTGAAGGGCTTGATTTCATTTAAATTGAATGCGATTTGAGTGAGAAATTTGATGATGTTCTCTTAGCGCTTTAATCCTCAGTCTGTCGACGGTCACTTAACCTTTGCTGACGCCATTTCTCCTTGCGATTGTGACCATCTGCAGCGTTCACTGCGTAATAGGGCACCGCCGCTGCCACTTGAGCTAACAAAATTCGCTGGAAGCTATGCTAACTGCCTGGATTTTTATTCTATGTTTACGACAATAATATATAGCCATCCTGACCTCACAACATAGAAAAGCCGCAGTATTTACCAACCTGTTTGAGAAACACGGGGTTGGAAACTGTTCACTGGAAATTTCGGTAGGCAACAATGCTGAAGCTTTGGAGTTGTTACAAAAACGGATTTAATTTTTCAGGCGCATGTCAGATGCTTCGTGTGCTTTCGGATAAATTTAACGCCCCTACTCGCGCTCTTAACGGATTGGGTACAACGAAACAAATTGCTGGATTCATTATAGTCCAAGCACTTGTCCAAAAGCTGGATCCGGCGAGTTAGGCCAAATGGGAGGAGCATTTGGAGGACCCCGCCCTTCGGAATTTAATTCCAACGAGGAAATCCACGTCATCATTTCTGGAGCAGGGACGAAGGACTCTGGAGACTGTGGATTTCGTCAAGGCAAGCTAATCGTGCATCTAATATGCGTAGGTCAGCCTTGCTTGGCACAAATCTTTACCTTCTGACATGTGCTTTCTGTAATTCTTTGGGGCACTCAATTTATTATTGTCACAGTTTTAAGAACCTTAATACAGAAAACCGGTTTCAGAGATTCATTTAATAATCTAATTATCTTTAGCTCTTGTTACACACGATTTAGGCAAAGATGTGGTTCTTATAGCCACTGCCACTGTGTTAGTAAAAAACCGTTCAGGAACCTTTGTTCCTTGCCGTGGTATACACGACTTTGACTCTCAGCTGTACTTAATTCCTGTTTTGTAAACTTGTTCAACCCAGGAAATTTTACTGCTGGTGCGACTCAACTGTGGTCCTTTGTTGGATCCGGGAGGATACTTCCAGACTCAACGTGTTTGTAGCTTAAGTTGTGCAAGCACATTCGACATCCTGGGCTGACTGTCACCGACGTTCAAAGTGGGACTTCTCTGTTGCTGCGTCTGGTTCAGCGTGCTCATTTATGGAATGATATTAAATCCTTTACCAAAGGGGTAGTACAGCCGCCTAGTTTACTTGCCCCGCTGTCAACCCTCATTGACCAAGTTGGGCTTCTTCGAGTAGATGGTCGTTTGAAGTACTCTTCGTTGGATTTCAATGGCCGCCATCCAAACGATAACTCAGTTACTTCGGCCATTTAAAATCACGCTCATGAGCGCAACCTACATACTGGTCCCCGTGCTCTTTTTAGCATAATTCGATCTTAATATCGGCCGTAAAAAGGACATTATACAAGTGCGTCAGATGTTTTAGGCTTAGCTCACCTCATCTATTTGAGCACATAATGGCGGATCTGCCAGAAGATCGTCTTGATGTGTCTTAAGCTTTTGAAGTCCCTGGCACCTACATCTGTGGACAATTTTTCTACAAGCCTGAGGCGCGCAATAAGGCTCCTGTGAAATGCTACGTGTATGTTTTTATTTGCTTTGCAACCAAGGCGGCACATGTGAAGCACATTAGGAACTTTCTACGGTTTTAGCGGTTTATATGCACAAGAAGAAGGCCACGACAAATTTGGTCCGACAACGCAACTAACTTTGTTGGCGCAAAGAACGAGTTGCGTGAACTGAGGCGTCTATTCCTCAGCGATGACCTCACCAAATCAGTGTTGAATTTCTGCCTGGTGTGCCTATCGCACAGTATCGAGTGCCGTTTCATTCCGTCTCAAAAGACTCGCTTTGGTGGTCTTCGGGAAGCTGCAGTGAAGACAGCTAGGCATCACTTTTATAATGCTGTAGGCTCTTCCATTTTGACCTTCAATATGCTGAGAACTCTTCTTTGCCACATATCTGCGGTATATAATTCTCAACCTTTAGTATTAATTTCAGGAAACCCTGCCGATCTTGATGTTTTAACTCCAGCGCATGGTAACCCCCCTTCATCATTTATCGAGCCATATGTGACAAATTAAAAGTTTAATCACTTGGATAACTGTCAACGCATCGCCTACCTGTTGCATGTTTTCTGGTCCCGTTGGAAGGAAAGTGCTGTGCTGTGAACACCAATCGGATTGAGCAAGCGTTAGGTGAATAAGCTGTGTCTGCTTCCCCCTAAGGATGCGTATAAAAGCCACACTTCCAACGGGAGTAGTATGTCCAGTTTTTATCAACATTAGAGAAAACCATTAGTCCACGGCACCTCATCTTTATTTATGCGGATCAGCTGCAGATCGCGGTCTCTCGTATTATCGCCTGTATCTTTGTCGTTGCGCTCTGTAATATTCTTACTCTCGATTTCATACCTTATGGATGCGCATCACTACCAAATGAATGAAAATAAAATCGCTTGAACTCGCTACCATAAAAATTGTCTTTAATTTGAAAAAAAAGGCTAATAAAAATTGTTATTCACTTAACTATTATCATTCAAAAGAAAGGCACTTCCCCACACAAACTAAAAAAATGAAGTTGGATCTACAAACTCAAAAAACTAAGAAAAACAAGAGAGAACGCTATAGTCGAGTTCCCCGACTATCTGATACCCGTTACTTAGCTAGTGAATGTGCGAAGAAGAAATTTCAACACTGATAGTTTTTTTGGTTTGTGGGCGTTAGAATGGGCGTGGCAAAAAGTTTTTTGGCAAATCGATAGAAATTTACAAGACTAATACAAAAATGAAAAAAAATCAAAACATTTTTCAAAAGTGTTGGCATGGCAGTTTTGCGCGGTTTGTGGGCGTTAGAGTGGGCGTGGCAACATGAATCGACAAACTTGCGCTGCTTCTATATCTCTGGAGTCTGTATGCTTAATCTCAACTTTCTAGCTTTTGTAGTTCCTGAGATCTCAGCGTTCATACGGACGGACAGACAGACAGACGGACAGACGAACGGACAGACGGACATGGCCAGATCGACTCGGCTATTGATCCTGATCAAGAATATAACGGGTGTTTTTTTTAGAGGTATAGAACTTTAAGTTGGCATTACTGTTCAAGATGGCGACCGATTTAACAGCTGTCAAGTGATTTATTCTCAGTTTGGCTTGGCAATTCGTCATGCGTGCTTACAAAATCCAACTCGTGCAAGAATTGAAACCAAACGATCATCAAGCAAGGCGTAGATTCGTCGAATGGGCCCAAAACGAGATTGCTGTTGTTCCCGATTTTTCATAAGCCTCCAAGATCTTGTGATTTAACACCGCTAGACTACTTTTTGTGGGGCTATGTAAAGTCATTGGTCTATGCGGATAAGCCACAAACGCTAAACCATTTGGAAGACAACATTCGCCGTGTTATTGCCGATATACGGCCAAATATTGGAAAAAGTCATTGCAAATTGGACGTCCAGATTGGACTACATCCGAGCCAGCCGTGGCGGTCATATGCCAGAAATCATATTTAAAATGTAATGCCACAAGATTATCTTTCATGTCAATAAAATTCATGTCAATCGAATAATCCATCGTTGTTTTATTGCAATTTAAAGTTCTATACCTCTAAAAAAAACACCCTATATATACTTTATATGGTCGGAAACGCTTCCTTCTGCCTGTTACATACTTTTCAACGAATCTAGTATACCCTTTTACTCTACGAGTAACGGGTATAACAAATCGAATTACCAAACTTATATATATGTATCTCTATTTATCGGAGTATTGCGAGGTTGTTGATTGCAGTACGGCTCTGTACCCACACCACCATGAAACTTTCAATACGAAGGCTCTCTTATTCTAACTCAGTATTACCTTTAGTGAAATATTAAACAAACACGTCGATTTCACATTTCATGTATTCAATAATAAGATTCAGTATATTCAAAGGTTTCGTTTCTTTCACTCCACCGAATAGGCATAACTCAGCTTCGTTACTTAAGCTAAGAATGTTGATGCGACTTAAATTTCCAATGGTTTTCTGACCGCCAGCAACATGAGAACACGGACTCAGCATCACTCTAGTGCGGACTTTAGAGCAAACCAGTGGAGCGTGCCCATTATTAATGTGCATTCCAAACTATGATCAATAAAAAGTGTTACTAAACTTATTGCCGATACAAAGTCAACGTGTGAGCAAAATCGAAGAATAAAATTGAAAAATATTTGTGATTCCAATAGGAAGAAAGAAGAGAAAGAACAGTGAGTGAAAATTTTGCCAAAAAAAATTGCCGATTTCGAGCGCGAAATCCCTCTCTCCTCTTTTTCTCTTTCCACACATATACAAGCCGTACTAATCGGACTTAATATTGGACATGCATATAAGCTGAGAAAGGATGTTACGCTTTACAAGGTCTTTAACAAGAGTGACTTAAAACGTCAAAGCGACGATTTGCCAAAACCAGCGGTGGTTTTAAATCAATTGTTTAATAGTTGGACTTGGTACACAAAATTATTTAAACTCCTCTTGCGTACACATTTTTTGTAAGATCATAAGAATTTTAAGATTCACATATAAAATGACTCGTTGGGTCAGACTGAATGCAACAAAGAAAATGCAGTTCGACAATAAACAAGTGTCAGATGACCACTCCAGCGGCCGCAATCGTTCACATGGAAATACTACTCCTGTAATTGGCAAAGCTCATTAGTAGGGCATTGACTCCCAAAATAGAAGAAACAGTGAAATATTACTCCTAAGTGAGAACACTTTGCCCATAGAACCGATTATGACAGTACTCAAGCTCCAATCCAGTATAAAAGACCTGAGCTCTCTTCTAGGGAGACGACGTTCTCGACATCCTAACGGAGTCAATCTCGAGAGGATACAGTCTCTAGATCTAAAGTTTTCCGGGGCGGTGGGGGTCAAGATCAATAGAAGACCAGAGAACCCAGAGAAGACATCTTCGCTCCTATCCTGTACAAAATTCCGGGATTCCAGAGTCCTGGACTGGAATGATACGGGGCAGGCAAAAGGACACCTAGTGAAGGAAGAATAACTTTTTCAAACCAACAGACAGGAAGTCAAAAGGACACCTTGTGCAGGAAGACCTGCTTTTTAAAGCAATATACAAGAAGTTGCAACAACAAGATGGGCAGCAAGGAGATAAAGGCCTCCGACAATACAGCCAATGTGATTAACACCGTGGAAGCAATAGACCACAAAGATGAAATCCTAGGCGTGCATATTATCCTTCTTTTCAACGCGGCAATATTTACTATGTTTATTTTTTTTTATCTGTAATACGTTTTTTTTAGTCTACAATTGGAAGCAATAGACCACAAAGATGAAATCCTAGGCGTGCATATTATCCTTCTTTTCAACGCGGCAATATTTACTATGTTTATTTTTTTTTATCTGTAATACGTTTTTTTTAGTCTACAATTTCCTGGCGCACGTAACAGTAACACCCATCGTGTCGATATTTCATCGTCCAGGATTAAAGTGGCGTAAGTTTGACGATGCACGGTTCCCACATTTTCTTTATACATTTTATATGTATTCTCGTGGCAACTTCGTTTTTACAATCAATATATTTTTGTATTAGTGTTAGGCATTGTTAGCCTCTTCCAGGCAATTCATTTCATTGTTAAAAATGAAATGTTTAATATACGGCGAACCCACTCTTACGGTGAGGCTGGAGCAGATTGATGAGCTGATTTCGACAAAATTGGCAGTGCAATGAGCGAAAGTTTCGATAAATTCATCGTAGAATTCAAGGCTAGAGTGCGCGCGGAAATAGCCAATCGCAATGTGCATTTATTGCCGCACTCGACGCTTGCGGAAGGTATTGTGCCCCACCCGTGTAGTGGTCATCAGACGCAGCCGCGGCCGAGGCCGGTGCCGTTGCCGCCTGTGCAGCTGCCAACGTTTGGCGGAGGCTACGCAAACTGGGCGGATTTCTACTCCGTTTTCACGAGCATAATCGACAGCCATTCGGACCTCTCCAACATTGATAAATTTCAGCATTTGCGGTGATTTTTGAGGGACTCGGCGTTGGAAACTATACGATCATTGGGGATCTCAAACGGCAACTATGCAGCGGCTTTATATTTGCTTCAAAAAAGATTTGATAATCGGCGTCTCGTTTTTCAGGCACACATCACCGAGATTCTGGGTCTAAAAGTAGTACGGAATGGTTCACTGGCATCGCTTCGGGAATTATCGGACAAGTTTAATGCTCACATCCGTGCGTTGAAGGGTTTGGGCAACACAGCAGAAATCGTTCGACGCTAGTTACTACCAACCAAAATTCTCTTGGTTGCATGCTTTGCCATAAAGCAGGACATGTCATATATTATCGCCCGCAATTTAGAGCCTTAGCGCCAGTAGATCGTCTGCGCGAGGCAAAGAGACTAGTACTTTGCCTAAAGGCAGGTCATCAGCTACGGCAATGCAGCTCGAGCTGCTGCCGCACCTATGGAATCAGGCATCATACGCTCCTCCATCTAGATGGTCCGCCTTCCTCGCAGCCACATGTTCCGGTGTCTTCAAGTTCCCACACTGAGCCTTCCGCCCCGCTTTCGACTTCTTCTACTCTAATTGCACAGGATCTTGGTAGTGACCTTGTGCTGCTAGCCACTGCAACCGTTCTAGTGCAGAATCGGTCGGGACTGTCCGTTCCCTGCAGGGCCTTGTTTGATTCTGGCTCTCAACTGCACTTGATCACCTCTCGGCTTGCAAATCAACTGCAACTTAAGAGGTCGAGGGATTCCAATTTCGCGACTGATGGATTCTCGAAAGGAATTGCGATGCGGTCTATTACTTCGAATTTCTCGACGAGCATAACAGCAGTTATGGCTTCCAATATCACGGATCTCCAGCCAAGCTTTAATGTGGACATTGGGGACTGGAAGATTCCAGAAAACGTGCAGCTCGCCGACCCGGAGCTAGCCTGTGCGTAGGTCAGTTAAAGTTGTTGCCAGGACTGCCACTGCTTCAAAAAACTCGTCTGGGCTGGGTTGTTGTGTCTGGAGGCTGCGCTCGCCCGTGCGGTAAAACAGTCCCGGCCCAACAGCTCAAGCCACGAAGGAGAAGCTAGATTGCGAGTCGTCACTCTGGGCCTATATTATGGAGCCTGAAAGATTGGGCTCACCGTCGCACAAATTCAAGACGGGAAGACGGTTACCAAGCCCGTGAATAGATGCATCAGATGTTTTCGGATTAAGCCGCGACTGATAGAGCACATTATGGCGGACCTTCCCAAGGAGCGTTTGAAGGGATCTCACGCTTTTGAGGTTGCTGGTATAGACTTCTGTGGACCCTTCTTTCACAAGTTGAATACTCGCAGCAAGCCTGCGGTTAAACGCTATGTCTGCGTATTTATATTCTTTGCAACCAAGGCAGTGCACCTGGAGCTGATCAAGGATCTCTCGACAGTTGCGTTTCTGTGCGGACTCAACAGGTTCATATGCATCCGGCGGAAGCGGAAGTAAATTTGGTCGGACAACGCCACCAATTTTGTCGGCGCGAAGAATGAACTTCTGGAACTTCAAAGGTTATTTCTCAGCAGCGAACATCAAGGCTCCGGTTAGAATTTTTGCCTTTCGGAGACGATTGACTGTCGGTTCATCCCTCCTCGGTCGCCGCTTTTCGGTGGACTTTGGGAACCGGCGGTGAAAACGGCCAAGCTTCATTTCTACCGCGCTGTGGGTACAACGGTTCTGACCTTCGACGAACTGAGGACGATGGTGTGCAGTTATAAACTCTAGACCTCCAGAACGGGGGGAGGATGTTGGGTCATGCAACCGCCAATGCTGTGCAGTAGACTAATGGGCGGCTTTACTTGATGTTCCGGTCATTGGGTGAAATTTCGCGAGCTTTTCCAGGAATTTATCCATGTTATCTTCTTCGATGTTCTTTTGGACAACTGCGACCGACCACTTCTCCTTGTAGTATCAGTAGGCTCATGTAGAGTCGCCTGTTGCTTTATCGATTAAATCGCCAGTTAGTTTGGAGAGGCGGCACCTTGCGACACCGGTTCGCATCTCTGTGGCTGGGATCGCTGGCCATTTCCCGTTCTCTGACAGCATTCCGTACTTCGGATTCCTTCTCTTCCGCACAGCAGCCACTGGCTTCGGCAGCCTCTTGCCCAATGGTCACCACACTGAACTCGGCCCAAGTCCTCCAGTGTCTGTTATTTTTTTTTTTTTTAAATTCCTTCTATTCGTCTCGGGAACTTAGGGCTTCTACGAGAGTTGAATTTCTCGTATTAGGTTCAGTAATCGTTGTAAGTTTTTCGACCGATCTGGTGATTGGCCAGATGCGTCTGTTATTGGATATGAACCATTTTAGAGCATTTCCCTGCATGGCTCGGGGGATCATGTTAAGGTCCAAACCATACGTGTTTGCGGTTCACTCCCCCTGTTCCAGGAATTCGAGGGGTTTTTCTCCTCCGTCAAAGCGAAAAGACCATTCCCTGACTTGCTTTGCTTTTTTTGCATAATCCGGCTGACTGGGCCTGGGTCTTTCTGGACTTGCCCTTCTCTCACTGCTTGTCTCTCCTGCTACATCTCTTCCATGCTCACCTTCGTGGTTTGTCAGCTTTATGCCTAGACCTGGTCTGTCTGGATATGCTGCCTCCAATTCTGTTCAAATTGCTGCGAGTTTTGGGTCGTTTTCTGTCTCTGCGTAGTACTCCGCCAGGGCCTTTCGCAGCGATATGCGCAACCTCTGAGCGACATATGCGAAATTCTCCTTTTTGAGGCTGTAAATATAACTTTTACCCATACTGTTTTGTTGTATACTGCCGGCAATCACGTTTTTGAACGCCAGATATAACGAACTGATTTTATTGGTCTGCTCGCTACGGAATACTTGCGGCTAGGTCAGAAGATTTCTGTCCCGGCCGGTCCCGAAAGACGCCTGTTTAGTTCCTTCCGACGCTCGCACCCTACCCTTTCTTTCTAGCTGGTGCGGCCGGACCTGGATGGTCTGCTCAGCTTCTTCGTTCTTCTGTCTTGCCGTCACGTTTAATAAACATTTTTTGGGAACACACGAAATCTGCTGGTCTAGCCGCGTGCATCTCGTAGGGAGCAGACCAATAATTTCAGTTCGTTACATTATTAGTCGCATAACAGCATTTTAACATTCTTATAACAAATTATTAACACCTTATTGTCGATCGTGCAATATATTTAACTGACCGAAAATTTAAAATACATTCCTAAATAAACACCAATAAAAAAATAAAGGGGCAAAAAAGAAACTCTAATTCCAACTATCCATCGGGAGAGTCATACGATCACCCGATCAAGAATAGAGCAGTGCACACCGAGACAGTCTCGAAAACTTAAGAACCAGCCACAGGAGGAAGGACACCTATGCTTTCGCGGTACCAAGCAAGTTCAGAAAACCGTTCGTATGCTACCGACAGGAGGAAAAGAGAACTAATGGATTTGGTGAGACAGAGTAGGGAGAAATAAACGCCCTGAAGAATAAGGTGGCTGAGGTACAAGCTGCACAAACCTCTACAGAGCAACCAAGACTGTCACTACCACCTGAACTACCTATAAGCCCTACGGATAGCCTTTTAAGATGTCACAAATGTCGGAAAAAATTTGTTAGAGAATTCCATAGTGTGCTGGTCGGCGCAGCTAGCAAATGGTATTGGCCAATAAAAGAGGATGGATTACGATTTTGACTACTATTCGCTCACCAGGGGTATGAAATGGCCTTTTTCACCAACTTTAAAAGACTGAAGGTCAGATGAAGGTCAAAGTTGATGGAAAGGAAACAAGTCCTTGTGCCTGTCTCTGACATGCGCAAACCTGCACTTTAAAAAAGACAAAAGATCGCTGAGAATGAGTTTATAGAACTGTTCAAGGATAACATGAAGTACTAAATGGGCGATTTACTCTTGACGTCCCCAATAAGATATCTAATTTCCGAGCTTAAAAGAGAACGCCTTTATAGTTTGCTATGTGTGTGGATACTAAGTTGATTTCTACGGCAACTAACCCGAAAACAAGAATCCATGCATGTCCCGATTCCATGTCCCTTGCAGTTTTGCCGCAAATCTGGAAATAGTGACGACGCTAAGACCACCGTTTTTCCATGGGGTCCGTTCTAGTAGCTTGTAATTTCCCCAGTCACCTAAGTAATATATAGATATAAAATCACAAGAACAAAATGTCCCTAATTGGTATATAATTTACAGCAGCTTGTTTTGAATATAGGCACCTGATAAAAGAAACCAGATCGTATCACTTCGAGCCAGTTACGTACACCCTCCTTGTAAGATCATATGACTTTGAAGATTCACACATAAAACCAGCCAGAATCTAGAGAATGGGAGAGGGAAAAAATATCTATTTGAGTCAGACTGAGTGATACACAGAAAATAAAGTTCGACAACAAACCAGTGTCAGATGACCAGTCCAGCGGCCGCAATCGTTCACATGGAAATTTTACTTCAGTAATTTAATAGTTTAGTTTAAGTTTATTAGTAGGGCATTGACTCCCAAAATAGGGTAAATAGTGAAATATATAACTTCTTATTGAGAGTGTAGTCAAGAGAAAGCTCCCGTCCAGTATAAAAGACCGCAGCCCACTTCAATCAGTCTCGAGAGGGCACATACTCGGGAGGAGATCTTCTAGGGAGACGGCATTCTCGACATCCTAAAGAAATCATTCCCGAGAGAATACAGTCTCTAGACCTAAAGATTTTGGTCCAAAGTTAAAGGTCGGGGTCAAGATAACTAGAAGTCCAGTGAGCCCAGAGAGGAGCAAAGCTGCTAGCTTGTACCTCGACACCTCGTGAAGGAATATTCACTTTTTTAAAAAACAGACAGGAAGTCAAGAGGGCGCCTTGTGAAGAAAGACCGGATTTTCAAATTAAAAGGCAAGCAGTTCCAAGATGGGCAGCAAGGAGTCCAAGGCCTTCGACTATACAGCCAATGTGATCAAAACCGTGGAAGTAATCGACCACAAAGCCAAGATCCTCAATTTCATCGCGGTAGTGTTGGTGTTTCTGGCAATATTGAGCAGTTCAGCGTCGTCGTGACCTTCAGCATACATTGGAAAGGATTGTATCCAGCAGCATCCCGCAGCCTCAATCATTTACATGGTGAAAGGCATAGTCCGCATATACATATGAGCAGTGCATTGACAATGACAATCAGCATCTTTAACTCACATAATAACGGACGTATCTACTTATGTATATATATACATATACACAGAGGTACAAGTGGCTGTTTTAAATTTTTGTGAATTTGCGCTTAGAATTGCGGCGACAACAAAAAAGTATTTGGCTGCGAAAAAGTTCGCCGACAACTATGCTTAGCGATCATAAAACGATGAATGCAAAAGAGTTGTTTTTGCAAATTCCGCCTCTAGCGCAGCTCCTTGCATTAAAATCACCACAAACTATAAATTGATTTCCCAGCATAGCTAGTTGAGACTCAATCACAGATTTCAAGAACCGTTCATTGGGTGGGAGGTACACAGCTGTGAGTGCAACAGTTCCTTCCGATGTCTGCAGCTGAACTATGACTATTTATCGGTCATTCGTTGAGATGGGAGGTTCGGGGCAGTGGCACAAGGACGAAGAATGATTGTGGCACCTCCTCTGCTATTGCCACTGGGATGGAAGGCGGGGTAAGAGGTGTAACGTGGTTAATAGATTTGCCGTCTTTCGCGAATGTGTGTCTCGGTGACAAACATGATATGTATATTGTGCACATTTAGGAAGACTACGAGCTCATCAGAGTTTCTAGCATATTTGAGGACTGATTTCCACTGATGTTAGAGTCATCTGCTCTAGGATCTTGATCTGAGCTTGATCCATAATAAGCTCCTATTTTTTCTCCATGTCTGCAAATCGGTTATTGCCTAGAGACGTTTTTGACAGGCAAAATGTTTACAACATTGTGCAGATTAGTAATCTGGCGTCTAGCTTTACGGGTAACCTGGGATGCTTGAGCAATTCCTTTACCTTTCATGCCTGCTGTTGGAAACAAACACTTCTTTGGGACTCCAGATTGTGCTGTTTTGTTCAACAAGGTGTTTCCAAAAGACATGGTTGCGGAGGTATTGGATCCCGCAGTAGGCGCAACGGTGTAAGTTTTTTTTTTAACGCGCGAGTCCCACAGCAACACCTCCAACCGACCGAGGTACGATTCCGTTTATCGTACGGCTCTATTCGCGAGAGTATAGACGAGTTATAGAAAAAAGTACAGAAATGAGGATATGTATATTTATTAGTAAGATTATTGACAGCAGACGAAATATCGTCTGAAAATGTTAGTTTAGGGTCCAGGGGAACGCCAAGATAATTATCCCGTTTTATTCTGTCCAAAAAAGAAAACCCACTTAGATTTTAAGTCGCGTGTCTCGGCAACACCTCCAACCGACCGAGGTACGATTCCGTTTATCGTACGTCTCTATTCGCGAGAATATAGACGCGTTATAGAAAAAAAACAGAAATGAGGATATGTATATTTATTAGTAAGATTATTGACAATAGACGAAATATCGTCTGAAAATGTTAGTTTAGGGTCCAGGGGAACGCCAAGATCATTATCCCGTGTTATTCTGTCCAAAAAAGAAAACCCACTTAGATTTTAAGTTGACACCACAGAAAGTGGGTGATAGTGCAGGTAATGTTACAGTTACTACTTGTTGTTACCGATGGGTATGAGTGAGTTGAATGTTGCAATAAGCCCGAATTAATAGCCTGTTGCTTAATATTTGGGATACCATATGTTCTTGCGCCCGCAATTTTTCTAAACTCCTCAAAATCTCAATTTTCTTTAGATAGCAAATGAGTCCATGACTTTTCGCACATTTTTTGAAGTAACAAGACAATAACCGCCTTCCGCTTTGAGCGCAGGGCGAGAGACGTGCTAAGCGCTGTTTGACGCGACCTAAATGCTGAAAAGAGCCGTAACTGCCGTAACACCGCCACCGCTGAGCAGTGATTAAAAATATATGCGTTGGGTAAGCTTTGTCCACACTTTTGAAAACCTCTTGATATTTCTTCATTATACTCGTTAATCGTAAAGTAAAAGCGTATACCAGATTCGTTGAAAAGTATGTAACAGGTAGAAGGAAGCGTTTCCGAACATATAAAGATTATATATTCTTGATCAGGATCAGTATTCGGATCGATCTGGCCATGTCCGTCTGTCCGTCCGTCTGTCCGTCCGTCTGTCCGTATGAACGTCGGGATCTCAGGAACTACAAAAACTAGAAATTTCAGATTAAGCATACAGACTCCAGAGACATAGACGCAGCGCAAGTTTGTCGATTCATGTTGCCATGCCCAACGCCCACAACCGCCCCACTTTTAAAAAATGTTTTGATATTTTTTCATTTTTGTATTAGTCTTGTAAATTTCTCTCGATTTGCAAACAAATTTTTTTGCCACGCCCACTAAAAAGCGCACAAATTGCCCAAAGCTACCACGCCCACACTTTTGTAAAATGTTATGATATTTTTTTATTTTTTTGTTAGTCATATAAATATTGATCGATCTGCAGGAAACCTTTTTGCCACGCCCACTCCAACGCCCACAAACCGCAAAAAAACTGTCAGTTTTGAATAGCCTCCTTCGCACTTTCACTAGCTGAGTAACGGGTATCAGATAGTCGGCAAACTCAACTATAGCGTTCTCTCTTGTTTTTTATACTTTTTGTAAATTTTTATCGATTTACCAAAAAGTCTTTTGCCACTCCAAAACCCACAGGCAGCCCACAGTATATATAGTGAAGTATTTAATTTACACCACCTAAACCGGCCAATTCAAATATTAGACAGAACAATTAACAATATAGCACTTAATTAATTTCCATTCTGCATGCCATTTGCACAGTAAGCGTTCTCATAAACAATTCTTTGCCGTTCTTGTGAACAAATATTAGAGCCGAACCTAAGCAGATTTGCCTGCTCTCGCTGAAACTCTCCATAACTTTAGCATCCAAAAGCAATGCTCTCCCGAAATACACTAGCATATTCTTAAAGCACTGACATTTGATTCTTAGTCTTAGGCTGAACGTTGAAGAATAAAGAATATAAATCCAACCCGGTTTCTTTTATTTGTCTAATATTAGATTTCAGCGTTGGTCTTAGTCTATTAAGACGGCCCATTAAATAGGCTTAAAAATAAATATACGAAACTGGCGCAGTCGGTCTTGATAGTGTTAATTATATTGAATCGTTATCGAAAAAAACCTGACGCTATCACACACCCATGCGACGGTCCATATCTTGTTAAGTTTTAATAAATCCTAGACAATAACGCGAAACTGTGTAACGCAGTGTCAACAATGAACCTTAATCAGGAAGACGCAATTTAATTTGTGACAAAATGTAAATCCAATTGGTTACCTCAAAACCCTACGAAAAAGATTTATAAGATTTATTTATAAGATTTATAAGAAATTTGTGAGAAAAATTTACTACATAAATTTATCTTACATGAGATGAACGCCAACACCAGATCCTATTTGGACATATTGAACGCAACATCAACGGCGACTTTATGCAAACTTTTTCAGCAATAAGCCTTTTAAAACTCCAATATAAGACAATTCAATACAAAGAGAAAAAAAATGCCTTAATGATACCGGATCCACATATTTAACTTACCCATCCCGAATACGAATATTTTAGTTCATACTATCAATAAAATGCCATTGTCAACAAATGTATAGCCTTCAAAGATTTTGTTCTCAACACCAGACTGTAACATCTAAATAAATAAGTAAAACCAACTGCACCATGCTCCTCTTCTACTTTTACTTCTTCCTCTTAAAAAAACTAAAATCTAGTCTCACTATCTCGTATCAAAATGTATGAAGCTTGTGTAGCAAGGTAACTAAATTGTATTTAGATAGCCTTTCTTTTGCATCCCACATTATTGTGTTTACAGAGACATGGTTAAAACCGGAGATACTTAACTCTGAAGTTTTCTCAGAAATGTACACAATATACAGGCATGATCGTCCCCTTAGGCGTGAAAGTGGAGTCCTAATTGCGGTTAGGTCTACCCTCACGTCAGAGGAAATATTTTTTGACAACTCTCGTAATGTAGAATTCAATGGCGTAAAGCTGTAATTTTCTGAAAGCCTATATAATAAACTTTTTTTAGTGATTGATTTAATGAAAAAAAATATAGTTTCCTTTTATAATCTTTATTTGATAAGTTTTCACCAGAGGTCAGTTATGAACTAATTTATAAATGTATTATTTCGGACCAGCAAACCTTTTACAGAGGATTAACATAAGCCATTTAAGTTCTTCTTAGCTTTATATGTTAAGCTTACCGGATCGTTATGCTCGTTACCGGTAAGAGGTTCATATCTTGGGAGAATGGTATCTATGAGTCTTTTGAAGAGTGAAACTTTCCAAAAAATCGGCTTTAGCTTTTGTATGAAGAGTGAATATGTCACTATAGTATGTTTATATTATGTGTTCTGAATTCCCAGAATATGTATATCCTTTGTCCGAATCGTCTCAAAAAAGATAGGGACCAATTGGTAGTTCTAGGTTATTTTAACCTACCCGTGGTCCACAAATGAAAAATCGTACATTCTTCATGACTTTTTTGACGGCTTTCTCGACTTATCGTAACTCTGTGGTTGAATATTGGATCTATGTCTTGTGAGTAGCTCCTCTTACTCATCCTGAAGATCTATATCATCCTACTTTTTAGGTGACAATCGACATAGGTACCGTATTAAAAGGAATTTTTAAAATAATTTTATATCTGGCCTTAATTGGTCCGATCTTTACTACTGCAACATAATTGTATACCATCCGTTGTACCATATGTCAATCTCTAACAAACCTCCTTGGTTTAACGAAGAGCTGACACACCTCAGAAATGTAAAGTCCAAACTATATAAAAAAATTTTAAAATACCAGTTTTTACTCTATCCTTAAGTACCTAACTAAAATTTATTTGGATCAGTCTTTATTTTGTAAGCTTATTCGTGGCGAAGTTAATAGTCTTAATACATAGTGTTACTAGAACTATTTAAACCACTAACCTTATGAAGCTAAATTCCGGTGTCCCACAAGGAAACCACCTAGGTCCGCTTCCTTTTACCTCTTTGACCTTCCTAAGTAATAAAACATTAGCGTGTATTTATGTTCGCAGACGATGTTAAATTATGCCTCCAGTATAAGGACACTTCTTGTCATTTGGACTTAGCTTTCAAATATGGTGCCGTGATATCGTACTATATTTAAACTAATACACTCTGAGTGGGTGCTATTTGGACAGAATAACATAGGTTCATAAACTTGGTGTTCTTCTGAACCCTAAACGCAGACCATATTTCGTATATTGCTTGGTTTTATAAAAAGGTGGTCAAAGGAATTAGATGATCCTTACATTCCCAAAACCCTTTTAATTTCACTAGTCCGTCCGATTCTTGAATATGGATCACCTGTTTGGAGTCCACAATACGTAGTTCACTCGGAATTAAATTTTGCACCGAATTGGAATGCAAACCATATATTACTTCCTTGTTCCAGTGGACTAAGGTTAATTAATTTACCTTCCCTAGCTAGCCGTAGAACGATGCGTGGAACTGTCTTTATTTTGTAAGCTTATTCGTGGTGAAGTTAATGGTCTCGACTTGGTTAGTCGGCTAAACTCTGTTCCAAGCAGACTCGCTAGAAACTACTTACCCATAATCTTAAATCATTGTTGATCTAACAGAGTATTATTTTCTGACTATAATAGACTTTATTCTATTATCTCGAGTCTTGACTTTCTGCCTCTTTTAAAGCAGTCAATTCTAACCTTTTTAACACATCGGTTAGGCGGGATGTGTGTCCGTTGGACTCGCGTGTAACAAATAAAAAACAATAGAGAGTTCCCCGACTATCTGATACCCGTTACTCAGGAGAGTCTTAAACACTGACAGTTTTTGGCAGTTTGTAGGCGTTAGAGTGGGCGTGGCAGAAAGTTTTTTGGCAAATCGATAGAAATTTACAAGACTAATGCAAAAATGAAATGATATCTAAACATTTCTCAAAAGTGTGGGCGTAGCAGCTTTGGGCGGTTTGTGGGCGTGGCAAAAAGTTTTTTGGCAAATCGATAGAAATTTACAAGACTAATACAAAAATGAAAAAATATCAAAACATTTTTCAAAAGTGTGGGCGTGGCAGTTTTGTGCGGTTTGTGGGCGTTAGAGTGGGCGTGGCAACATGAATCGACAAACTTGCGCTGCGTCTATGTCTCTGGAGTCTGCATGCTTAATCTCAACTTTCTAGCTTTTGTAGTTCCTGAGATCTCAGCGTTCATACGGACGGACAGACAGACGGACGGACAGACAGACGGTTATGGTCATATCGACTCGGCTATTGATCCTGATCAATAATATATATACTTTATATGGTCGGAAACGCTTCCTTCTGCCTGTTACATACTTTTCAACGAATCTAGTATACCCTTTTACTCTACGAGTAACGGGTATAAAAAGAGGGTGAAGACAGAAGCTACTCACCCTAGTCAGGACAGTCGATAGGACCGATGGCGCGTGCCCATTAATACTGTGCATTCCAAACTATTTTTAATAACGGGTGTTACTAAACGTATTACCTAAATAAAGTCAACGTGTTTATTATTACGACTAAGCGAGTCATTACACTAGACATCCGCTTGAATCGTTGCAATTACCACCAACAGCGCCCGCAGCGACAAAATGCTGACTTTACAAATCATGGTCCACATCTGCAGAGCTCCGCGTCGCAGTCTAACACCCACAGCTAGCTTTTGTTATTCTTAAATCTTTTATGTTCAGTCACAATTTGAGTTTAATAAAACCACAACAGAATAAAAATCAAAGTTTTTAATAAAATGGAAATTTGTTTGTACACTCATGTTGTCACACCCACAGTAAAAGGACTATATTCTTTATATTCTTTGAAAAGTATGTAACATTTAGAAGGAAACGTTTCCGACAATATAAAGGATACATATTCTTGACCAGGATGAATAGCCTAGTCCATCTGCCATTGTCCGTCCGTATCAATGTTGAGATATAAGGAACTACAAAAGCTAGAAAGTTGAGATTACGTATGCAGATTCCAGAGACATAGACGCCGCGCAAGTTTGTTTAATTGTTTTCATTTTATTATTTGTTTGGTCAAGCCCCTATAAGAATAATTTTTTTTATATTTGAATTCTGCGCCTTTTGAATGTTGTTCACATACCCTCTGCCAACTCGTAATATCGAGTGAGTGGCATGTAGGAAGATTGTAAAAAGATTGAAGAAGAAGACTGGAGTTGAAAAAAGCTACGAGAAGTTGAGGTGAGGAGAAATACGAGGGTCGTTTGATAAGTCCGTGACTTTTTGTATTTGCCGCGCACCTGCTCTAAATACAACACTGCTCCTGTCAGCAGTTATCGATTAACAGCTGACTGTAAAATTTTGAGAAAGCTGCGTTTTTTGGTTTGCGTTTTATAGGCATTGAAAGCAGACGATCTCGTGAATTTTAACGAAAATGGAAAAAAGTGAATTTCGTGTGCTAATTAAGCATTATTTTTTGCGTAAAAAATCCATCACCGAAACCAAGGAAAGACTTGATAAATATTATGGGGACTCTGCACCATCAATTTCAATGGTTAAGAAATGGTTTACTGAGTTCCGTTGTGGTCGTACCAGTACAAGTGATGCCGAACGTTCAGGTCGCCCAAAAGAGGTCGTCATGCCAGAAATCGTCGACAAAATCCATGGAATGATATTGGGTGATCGGAGAATGAAAGTGCGTGAGGTAGCTGAGGCTGTAGGCATCTCAACTGAACGGGTACATCACATTTTACATGAATATTTGGACATGAAAAAGCTTTCCGCGCGATGGGTGCCGCGATTGCTCACACACGACCATAAGCGCAACCGTGTGACCATTTCAAAGGAGTGTTTGGCGATGTTCAACCGCAATCCAAACGAATTTTTGCGCCGTTTCGTTACCGTAGACGAAACATGGATCCACCACACCACACCAGAGACCAAAGAACAATCAAGACAGTGGGTTTCTCCGGGTGAACGTGCACCAAAGAAGGCCAAGGTGGGTCTGTCGGCCAACAAGGTCATGGCCACAGTTTTTTGGGATGCACAAGGTATCATTCACATCGATTACCTTGAAAAGGGTAAAACGATCACCGGCGAATATTATTCAGAGCTTTTGGACAGATTCGATATTGATTTGAAGCAGAAACGACCGCATTTGGCGAAAAAAAAAGTGCTGTTCCATCAGGACAATGCACGGGTGCACACGTGTGTAGTCAGCATGGCAAAATTTCATAAATTGGGCTACGAACTGCTACCCCATCCAGCATATTCTCCAGATTTAGCCCCCTGTGACTATTTTTTGTTTCCAAACATGAAGAAATGGCTCGGCGGTAAGAGATTCGGGTCAAATGAAGAGGTCATCACAGAAACAAACGACTATTTTGAGGGCCTTGAGAAAACCTATTATTTGGAAGGAATAAAAAAATTGGAAAAACGCTGGACTAAATGTATAGAGCTAAAAGGAGATTATGTTGAGAAATAAAACGCTTCTTTGACGAAAAAAATATATTTTATTCAAAAAGTCACGGACTTATCAAACGACCCTCGTAATAAAGAATTGTCTTTAAAATTTATACTATTAAAACTATCATCATCCGACTTATCATTTATACTCAAGAAAAAGCTCTTGTTTTTAAATTTTGGCGATCGTGACAGGACTTGTACTAGTTTTTTAGTTTATTTTAGTCATGGTTGTGGCTATGTTCGCCCCATTTTTACTTTGCTCCAAGACTCGCATGCGCACTTACGACCTTTGCCCTGCCAAACTCTCGTACATTGGCGCATCGCGTTCGCTGCTGGTTTACCCAGCGTCCGCATAGAATTGTCGGTCGAGCATTTGCGCACAATTCATAGCAGTACAGCTGCCGCCTATATTCAAGGGTCTCCCACTGGATCCCTGGACGTCGTTGGAGTGGACGTAGTATCCTCCAAGTGTCATCGCCATAGTTGAAGTCGACATCTCGGTCCTCCCTCTATACATCTATAGCCCCCAGGAGCGTCACCGTACATAATCATCATAATAATCATTCTGCTCCAACACATCGGTTGCACTCTAGGCTTGGCAAACGAGAATTTTCCACTACATCTCGTCGTCTCGCTCGCTCTCACATACCTTGTCAAGCAAGGCACAGCCAGATCGAAAATAAATAAAGTAAATAAACATCTGCAAAATGTCTTCGCTGGAGCAACTCAAAGCTCAGCGAACGAGAGCTCGGAAAAACCTTACACGCATGAGCAAACCAGTGGAACCTGGTCAACCTGGTCCTCAAAATAGAGGAACTATTTATCCACGCCAAGATTTGCGTTCAGGAACAACTTTGACCAGATGCAACCAGCACCGGCATTCATGAATCCACGGTTAATTTTGGGCACACATCTGAAGTTAAGCTCCCGCGCTCATCATTGCCGACATTTGACGGAAAATACTGCGAGTACTTACTCATGTCGTTTAACGGAGTCTTTGGCCACCAGCCATCCCTGTCTAAGATCAAGAAGTTCAACCCGCTCATGAAACGGTTCGAGCTTTCCAGGTGACCGCAGACAGCAAAACAAAGGCTCTGGACCGCTTAAAGCAGCGCTATGACAACCTCGTTATCCTGGATAACATATCGTCACTCTTCGCATTGCCAACTGTCGCCAAGTCAAATGGTCAGCAGTTGCGTAGTCTAATCGATATTGCATCCGCATTATACAACTCGTTGCGTTCGTTCAGAACCAGGTCACAGATCTGCGAGGCCATGATCATCTTCATAGTTTTGGGCAAAGTGGACCAGGAGACTAAGAGAAAGTGGAATGACTCGATGGATTACACTATCTTGCCTTCTTAGGACAAATGCGTTAAAGTCGTCGAACGTCATTGTCTATATCTGGAATCGGATAAGAAGCCTACTGCTGAAGCCCCTATGAGTCAATCCAGTGGCCATACGTCGCGCTCGCAGAGGAATCAGGCAAGTCTGTCCTTCAATTGCACAACACAAACATCTGTTCACAGACAGACCACAAGACCTTTAGATGCCCAGAACTAATAAATCTCGCCATAGATAATCGCCTCAATGCAGTAAAGAGCCACAAGCTATGCATTAATTGCCTTGGCAAGGGTCATCTTGTAGTCAACTGCCCGTCGACGCGGAGAGGCCACTCATGTGCATTGCCCCATCACGAATTGCTTCATCGGCCGTCACCAGGATCGGCCGCAGCTCCCTTGTCACTTCCTCAAGCGGAGTCTATACAAGTTTCGGACGCAGTCGCACATACTCACAGGGAATCTCGTTCCGATTGTGTCATTCTGTCCACGGCACTGATTCTGGTCAAGGATGTACTTGAAAGCTACAGAATAGGAAGAGCAAACCAGTGGAAGCGCTTCTAGATTCATGTTATCAGGTGAAGTTAATATCCGAGGATTTTGCCCAAAGGCTTCGATTTGTTTTTAGTCACGAAAAACTTTTTCGATGTCTTAGCAGTCGGCCAAGTTAAATTAGGAAAGGATCTGGCCATGCTACTTGTATAATTAGTGTCTGGTCGATGTCGAGGTCATCCCAGAACACTCCATCAGTACTCATCTATCGCTCTAGATGAAATTGACCAAAATTGGTCAATAAGGCAGCTAATGGGCCAACTGCCTAAGGAGAGGATCACACCGTCTAGGCCAGATTCAAGATGAGGAATAGACTTTTGCAGATCCAGGGTAAGCCGCCCACCAAGGCCTACCTAGTGGTATCGGATCTCACGACGGATAGCTTTATTGCATCACTCAAGCGTTTCGTTGCCCGACGCGGACTTCCCTCGGACATATTTTTTGACAATGCTTTAAATATTTGAATATTTGAAGCAGTTCCTTTTTAAAGACGATACTACGAAGTTAATCCATAATTTCTGTCGCTCAGAGTTCGTTAATTTCCACTTTATTCTGCCCAGGGCTCAACACTTCGGGGAAGCTGCAGTAAAAAGCGTCGACTCTCAATCGCACTCTTCGAGACACCAGGTTAACCTTTGAGAAGTTAGCCAATGCAGCTGCTGACGTCGAGGCGATCTTAAACGCCGCTATCATCAGAATCAAACGACCTGGCCGCTCTCACGCCTGGCCACTTCTTAGTGGGTGACGCACTCCGAGCACTACCTGACATTCCACAAATCGACGACAATCTGGACAAGTCGGATCGATGGAAAAGGGTCAGCGCACTAAAGCATCACATCTGGAGTCGCTGGAGCCACGAGTATATAAACGAGCTTTAAGTTCGCATAACATGGACGAAGACTTCACCAAATCAAGCTGTCAACGACATGGTCATCGTTTACGAGGAAAATCTTCCCCCATAACGGTGGCTTCTTGGGCGCATAGTCAACACCATCGCAGGAGCGGACAACATCGTGCGTGTAGCCAACGTACGCACTGCCCAGGGAATCATCCGCCGCCCTATACGGAAACTCGCCTTATTACCTGTCTCTTGGAAATCAATCGCATACTTTCAAGGTGGCTTGTATGTTAAATCCACCCCTAATTAGAATAATTTTGTTTATATTTGAATTCCGCGCCTTTAAAATGTTGTTAACATAAAATCTATTGCATGAAGCTGCCAACTTATACTAGCGAGTGAGTGGCAGATAGGAAGAATAAGCTTGTAAAAAGAGTGAACAGAACAGATTGAAGAAGCAGACTGATGTTGAAAAAAACCACGAGAAGTTGAAATGAGGAGAAATAATCAAGAATTGTCACTTAAATTTATACTTTTAAAAAAGCCGCGAGAAGTTGAAATGAGGAGAAATAATCAATAATTGTCATTCAAATTTATACTATTAAAACTAGCACCATCCGACTTAAACTATTTACTCAAGACAAAAGCTCTTGCTTTTAGATTATTTGTGTTTTCAATGTCTTGCTAAAATAATGTTGGCCACCCCTACTCTAACGCCTAGAAGCCGCCCATAGCCCCCAGAACTATTTTATTTTCTCTCTTGTTCTCATTAGTCTTTAGGTGTTTCCGTATAATTAATCTGCTATTTAAGCATGATAAAATGTTAGGTAAAATATTTCCCATATTAAGTTATGGCTCCATTTTCCACCTTTTCCTATTATAAAATCACCTTGATCACATGGAAGCTTTTATCCCGGCATTTTTTACAAGACAATTAATGTATCTTTATTAAATGACCTTTTGTTGAAAATGTGTACCTATAAGTGGGGCGCGCCACTGCAATCTTATGTCCACCGTGCATTAGTATGTGTGATAAGCAAAACGAACTAAGTTTCGCTAGAGCGCAGAAGTAGACCTTTGTCGCTCGAGAACAGAGAATGCACAACAGAGAAATTTGATAGTCCGCGACTGAGACCGAGCGGGCCACTGTTATAAATATACAACGATAAGCTAACTAATTTTTTTTGTACTTTAAAGGTCTTCTTTTGGTGCCAAACGGCGAAACGTTGGGATATTGGTTTGGAGATGAAAATTTACATTTGCGAGATTCGATTTCAGAAATTGACAATATCACTTCTACTCATAATTCTCCACCAAAGTCTTCCCATTCTTGGGGTATATTTTTTACCGTATTCGGAACTGTGCTCCTCGACTTTGATGCCGATGCTTGCCAAAGTCCAGCCAGAGCTTATCTGTTAGACGTATGTTTACCAGAAGATCAAGCAAGGGGCCTATCCACGTTCACCATAATGGCAGGACTAGGAGGATTTTTTGGTTATTCAATGGGAGGCGTTAACTGGGATGAAACAGAAATCGGTAAGATAAATACAATTGAGCTAAATTGTATCTACTTAATATATATGATTTCAGGACGACGATTGGGTGGGCACGTGAAAGCCGTTTTTTCTATAATAACAATTATTTTTATTGCGTGTGTGTCATTTACTTTAACCAGTTTTGCAGAAATTCCTCTTTGGGTACTAGCAAATACAGACACAAGTAATTGTAAAGGTGACACGTTAACAGCACTATCAAAATCATACGGGGCTTGTGAATCCGATGAAAAGACTTTTAACGATATGGACGATAATAAGCAGGTAATAAAAATTCCTATAATATTAAATATAATATTAAATATTTTTACTCGGGTGTACATGATTGTGAACAACAATGTGAAATCTAAAAGAAAACTGTTACGACCGTTTGTTTGTCGGTTTGTCTGAGCTTTAAAATTGAAATTAAGCAAGTCCTCAAGTAACTAAAAAAGGTAAGATTCCATTGACACTTTTTCTAAGTGCGAAAATAATAGAATTGGAACGTCTTTTTACTACATGTTAAAATAATCAATTTATCTGCCTGTACATGTACTTTTCTCTTGTTCATTAAAATTTATCGATATTCTTCGAATAAAGCGTTCTTTCTTGTTATACCCGTCACTTTTAAAGTAAAAGGGTAAGCTTATTCCTAAAACGGTATTCGAACTCGTACTTTCATTCGTACATATGTACGGGTAGAGACATTCTATAAAGTATATAAATTCTTGATAAAGCGCACTAGCCGAATCTATCTGGATATTTGTCTACATAAAAAATCCCAAGAATGTAGCCTGCCGGACCTGATGGACATCCGGGCTTAACTTGCCCCTGCAGCAAAAATTCTAAAAGCAGTGGTATAAGAAGGATATTTAGGAGCGTTAACAGAACGAAACATAGTGGTAAAAGAAGAAGACTTAGGTACGGATAGGTAAGACGTTAGTGTCAAAGTCCACGCCATCCAGGACGACAAGAGCGTCAGGACAGCGTAAACGAGGCCGTCGAGCAAAACCATCCAGGTATGTCCGCGTCAGCTTGAGAAAAGGCAATTGTCTTTTACTAGGCACCTCGCAACAGGGACTGCGATTGCACGAAGCATTAGCGGAAACTAAACAAGAGTCTAGCAGAAGCACCCGGATAAGAGCAAGGGACTGGAGGTTGCGGCTAGCACTGCATTTACCTTGAGAGCCCTAGTGCCTAGCCCACCTGCCACTTATCACGCGTGGAGAGTCACCGCGGAAGAGAGTCACACAACGAACATTTCAATTAAAGTGTAACACGAGTCAAATAAAGATCAATGAAACGAAAACTACAAAGTTTTGCTAACTGGCAAATTTATCGAAGACGAGGTGCAGTTGTCCACAGCGATGACGATTGGTGGGAACTCATACAAGGCCACGATCGGACCCGGGGCAACAGCAAGCTTCGTAAGCGAAGAACTGGCTGACAAGTTGGCTGCCCGAGAAATAATTACAAAAACAAGGCGGCAAGTTGGATTGGCAGATGGAAGGTGCAACGAGATCAGTAAACAGCTCGAAACAAAAGTCGAATTTGTCAACAGACAAATCTACATGAGCCTCTTGATACAGGCACAATGGGTGGCTCGAGGAGAAGTTATTAATCGCAGTGGACGGCGAAGTAGACGACGACGAAACAGAGCTCGCGAAATTTTTCTTTATGGCATGAACATTAAATAAATCCAAGCACACGATAACCGTGAAGGACGATAAAGCGATTAAGCAAAGATATTAAACCAAGAATCCCAAACTTCAGTTTCTGGAAAAGCACTCATAAAAATGCTTACCCAAATTTTTGCATGTACATTTAGAAAAACGCCCTAACAAAGGAGCCCATTACCAATTTGCCCTTAATTTTCGAAAAATTCACCCTGAAAATTTGGTATAATTTTGCTTACTTTTAGGGTAAATTATCTTGAGTTAAAAAAAATGTTCTTAATTTTAAGGAGTTTTTACTAATCTTTCTTAATTTTAGGGTACTTTTTTTCCTGGACTTTAAACTGGGACACAATTTTCTGAAATGTATGGTGATTTTACTTGAATTTAGGGGTGATTAACATTTAAAAATTTAGTTAAATTGACCAAATGAGAGGTAATTAAAAAGCACTGAAAATTAAAAAATATTTTCTAAATTATTCCCAAATAAAACGATATTTTTATATATATTACATAAAAATATTTAATCATAGAATTTACTTAAAAGAAACAGTTAGGGTTACTATAGATTTTATTATATTATATCAGTGTTATTGTTGGAAGAAATTGTGCGAATACTAAAGAAAACTTACAGAATGATATTACCTATACACATTGCCGTTTCTGCAGTGACTCAGGGTATTTAATAACAAAATAGGGGGAAATATGGAAATATAACTCCTAGGTGGGAACACTTGGCCTATGAGACCGATGACCAGAGTAGTCCGGATAAATCTAAGCCGAAATTAAACAAGAGAAAACGCCGTTACTCAGCTAGTGGAAATGCGAAGGAGAAATTTCAACACTGACCGTTTTTGCCTGTTTTTGGGCGTTAGAGCGGGCGTGTCAAAAAGATTTTTGGCATATCGAGAAAAAATTACAAGACTAAATGTGAAAAAATATCGGAACATTTTCAAAAGTGTGGCCGTGGCAGTTTTACAGACTGATAAAAATTTGCAATACTAATAAGAAAATGAAAAAATATCAAAACATTTTACAAAAGTGTAGGTGTGGCACTTTTGAGCGGTTTGTGGGCGTTAGGGTTAGCGTGGCAAAAAGTTTTTCTGCAGATCGATAGAAATATGCAATACTAATAAAAAAAACAAGAGTCGAGTTCCCCGACTATGTGATACCCGTTACTCAGCTAGTGGATGTGCGAAGGAGTCTTTAAAACTGAGAGTTTTTGGCGGGTTTTTAGCAAATCGATAGAAATTCACAAGACTAGTACAAAAATTAAAAGATATCGAAGCATTTATCAAACGTGTGCGCGTGGCAGCTTTGGGCGGGCTGTGGGCGTTAGAGTGGGCGTGGCAACATGAATCGACAAACGTGCACTGCGTCTATGTTTCTGGAGTCTGTGTGCTTAATCTCAACCTTCTAGCTTTTGTAGTTCCTGAGATCTCAGCGTTCATACGGACCGACAGAAAGATGGACAGACAGACGGATAAACGGACAGACGGACGGTTAATCTACAAATTATTGGTGCACGAATACATACACGTATGTATGTACAGTCCCATCAACATGTATAGTAACACCCAGGATCCGACGCGTCGAGATCTCATCGCTCTAGTATTTTCTTTTTATATTTGATATATACATTTACTATTGTGCCAACTCTAGACATGTTTGCATTGGGGCCGTCCATAAACCTCGTGACGCTAATTTTGGGCCATTCCTTTAGAGTGGGACAAAATATTTAATTCGATTATGATACATACGTAATTTTTTGAGCATCTGCATTATATAGGCTCAGAAAGTATAGCTTGCAAAAAAAAATAAATTCGTTTGGTTGACTTCTTTGTTTTCTCTTTTATTATGGTCTGTTACGTCGGTGTATTCGTGCCTGTGTCCTGGGAAAGGACTCAGGCCGAGGGAGGGGCATCCGATGTTCAGGCACCATGATGCCGGCGAAAGCTCATCGATTTTGGGTCGTGGGATCTTGGTAAGCCCCTCACCTCTCCAACATATCGAGAATAAATATTAGTAGTGCCTGAAAAAGTTCGTACCGTTCGTCAGTCAGCAACGTCCTTAACTGCCCCAAAAGCTGTAGCTTGATCGTGAACTGATCGGGCAATGTTTCGGCAACGTTCCCTCCCCTTCATGCGTCCGCATGCCTGATGGATCGTCGCGGACCGCGCAATACGATCTCCTTTTGTCAAGGTTGTCCGTCAAACCTTATGTCATCGTTTTTGACCTACTCCACTTCTCGCGTCAGCACACCTTCTGGAAATGTTTACCTACTCATTTTGTTGTAGTTACAATAATAGTATAATTTTATTGAGTAATAGATTGTTGGCTAGTGCCGTGTAATACAAAAAAGAATTAAAAAGGTAGCATACAAAAATTATGATAACAAAAGTAATTTTTATTTAAAACAACATCGAACACAAAATATTTAACTTCTATTAATGAAATAAATTGCCTGGAAGAGGCTAGCAATAAAATATTTCCCTTTAAGCCTGACACAAATATACTTATATTTACTAATGGTGTAAAAATAAAGTGAGCACGGGAATATATGTATGTATATATATGAATATAGAGAAAACTCGGGAACCGGGTTCCGTCAAACTTGCCCCACTTTAATCCGGAGCGATGAGATCTCGGCGCGTAGGATCCTGGGTGTTGCAATATATAAGTTAACGTATCACTTCGTTGGTAGTTTAATATTTGATATCTTTATTATCCGCTCTCCCGTTAGGGCGAAGGTTTAAATTGAATTATCGAGACTGTTAAGCCACTGAGTACAAAATAAGACTAACTTAAAGGCCTCTGCATCGCTGCAGCGCAGTCTCCAAAGCGCCAGGTCAGCATTCCGATATCCGGTGTCAGTGACTCGCTCCGCGAGTGCTCCGACCGGGCTCCGGGCAATTTCCCTTGGAATGCGCGATCGGCAAATCTTTCACTGCGCGTGCAAGCCACTGGATATGGTGGCCTGCAATTCGGCAGGTTCTCTCCGTGAGAACCGCCTGTGCTAATTTCTCCCCTTTTCAAGTGGTCGCCATCCCGGTGACCTGCTAGCTCCACATCAGTGCCAGTTCCCGGTTTTGTTCGCCTCCTAACCTTCAAGTGATGTTAGCCGAGCCAGACGGTAGAACATAGTAGGAAGGTGATGAGTACGGCGAGTGGGTTGCTGAAGTGAGTTCTTCTCTGAGGGTCCCTATGTGGTGGAGTTTCCTCAAACTTAACTCATGGAGAAATGGGAGACTCAGCCGGTTCTGGTGCGCCGTGATGTTGACCGTGGCCATGACCGAGACAGCGGGTTTCTTTTTCGAGTTTCCCAGGTGGTTGATGAACCAGGTTCCGTTGAGTGCCACTCTATCGGAATATGTTATGGGTTCCTGATACCTTTTTTTCTCGTCCTTGACCGTCGGTTACGACCAATATGACATTGGCGTCGTTTATGATCAGGGTGCCGTGGTCAACTATGGTGATTGGATCCAAGTGACCCGGAAGCGTGGAGCAGTGCGCAATAGCTCCGGAAATTATTTGCTAAGCGCAGGTGCCGTTTTGGAGCTCCCTGCAGAAGGTCGCACCGACTGTCGTCCTGCATTGGCCGATGTTGATGTTTCGTGTCGGGCATTCAGCTACCAGGCTTCCTCTTTCGAAGTCTATGATCTTTTTATGGCGGTGAGCCTGGAAGACAGTTATCTTTTTACACCTAAGGACTATGGAATTTAATAAGGAAATGTAAAATTTCGGAATTTTGGAAAACATTAATGCTAGATACTTCTAATAATTCTATTACGCTAATGTCAGTAGGCTGTCTGTCTTTCAATTCGCCAATATCGGAGTCGTCCAGTATCGCTGGACTTGCAACGTTAAGTTTAGCTAGGGTTAGGCCCACTAAAATATTTTCTAGATCTGTAATTTCAATCCTATTTTTAGCTAAGATAATCTCTTAAAGGTGGGTTTCCCTGTCTGCCTCGAATTTATGGATTTGATTTGTTGCAGCTGCAAGTTCGTTTAGGCGCTTTTCGAATTTCAAGTTTTACTCTGTTTGCCCTTCCTCCATTCTTAACTTCTGTTCCTGATTGAATTTTATCTGCTCCCAATCGTTAAAGTCGGGGTTACCAGCGATAACTTTAAGTGCAGATCCGATTAAATTTATGCTCCTAGTATTTTTATGGTGAAAGTTTAAGGTTGTGATCAACTTACGAAGATTTGTTACGTCCGCCATTATAACCGTTGTCCTGTGGTCGTCCGTAAATGTCCTCGTCATCGTTTCTGTCTGGTCAGCGTAGTCTTCATAAGTCGTCATGTTCGTCGAGTGCTGTATGTATCCGTAAGAATCCCAGATGACAATTTCACCATCTTCTATTGGGATGCAGTCCGCGTTCGTGTAGTCATTGAGTCTTATTGTCGCGTTCGTTCTAGCGGTCGTAAGTACGAGGACTAAAAGATAATTTCGTAGCCTAAGAAGAATATGGAAGAAAGTCAATAATCTCGCTGGAGTGTTTAGCGTAGATTGTCCTTATGGACCACCCTCCCCTTAATAAGAACCGTAGTCCCCAGGTCTGCTTCGATAGTTTGTTCAGAGCAAAGCGGCAAAAATTTGTTTCCCAAGGGTTTGTTTGACTTTAGGAAAACTTTATCGCCTAATTGGTAATTTTTATCTGTCCTCTCTTTATTGGATGTTTCCAAGCTCTTATGCTGTGCTTGTTGAATTTTCTCGCTGATTATACCCGTTACTCGTAGAGTAAAAGGGTATACTAGATTCGTTGAAAAGTATGTAACAGGCAGAAGGAAGCGTTTCCGACCATATAAAGTATATATATTCTTGATCAGGTCCAATAGCCGAGTCGATATGACCATGTCCGTCTGTCCGTCCGTCCGCCTGTCCGTCTGTCTGTCCGTCCGTATGAACGCTGTGATCTCAGGAACTACAAAAGCTAGAAAGTTGAGATTAAGCGTACAGACTCCAGAGAAATAGACGCAGCGCAAGTTTGTCGATTCATGTTGCCACGCCCACTCTAACGCCCACAAACCGCCCAAAACTGCCACGCCCACACTTATGAAAAATGTTTTGATATTTTTTCATTTTTGTATTAGTCTTCTAAATTTCTATCGATTTGCCAAAAAACTTTCTGCCACGCCCACTATAACGCCCACAAACCGCCCAAAGCTGCTACGCCCACACTTTTGAGAATGTTTTGATATTTTTTCATTTTTGTATTAGTCTTGTAAATTTCTACCGATTTGCCCAAAAACTTTCTGCCACGCCCACTATAACGCCTACAAACCGCCAAAAACTGTGTTTAAGACTCTCCTTCTCCCTTCCACTAGCTGAGTAACGGGTATCAGATAGTCGGGGAACTCGACTATAGCGTTCTCTCTTGTTTTTTTCTCGAATTCTACTGGTGTTGAGTGTATTATTTCTATTGGTTTTTTGTCCGTTACCGAATGTATTGTTCTATTATACCTGGCAGTTGCTAATAGAATTTGCTCAGTCGTTTATCCCTTTTTCTATTTTCAGGCCTCGGGCTATTTCCGCGTTCCGGAAGTATTATGTGAAGGTGGTGCGTTTGCGATAGAAATGTTAAAATTGTTGAGGAGGACTGATTTGATTGTTTCTGAATTTAGTGATTTTTCGTTGTCGCAATAGATGGTTCTTGTGTTTGGCAAAAAGTTGGCTATATTTAATATTGGTGACTTTACGTCCACGATTGCCCTTGATGCGATTGCCTGTACAATGGCGAATTTTCAAATTTGTCGACACACGTAAGGAAGAGGAATATATATGAGAATATATCGATGTGGAGTATTTCTCCAGCATAAGAGGGAATTGGCGTCTTTCCGATTTTATGTTTATTGGGGTGTCGACTATACTTGGCCATAGAACAAATCTTGCGGTTAGATGCCGTTTCCGTTGTTAGGTGATGCATTTTTGGGAAGAAGTAGTCTCGCAAGATCTGCTTTACATTTTGGATTGGAGGTGTGCAATGTATTGCGTTGACGACTTCCGCATTCACCACATCTTTAATGGTGTTTATAGGGTTTTCCCGGTCGGAAATTCTTATTACGTGCCTCATTATACCCGTTACTCGTAGAGTAAAAGGGTATACTAGATTCGTTGAAAAGTATGTAACAGGCAGAAGGAAGCGTTTCCGACCATATAAAGTATATATATTCTTGATCAGGATCAATAGTCGAGTCGATCTGGCCATGTCCGTCTGTCCGTCCGTCTGTCTGTCCGTCTGTCCGTCTGTCCGTCTGTCTGTCTGTCCGTCCGTATGAAGGCTGAGATCTCAGGAACTACAAAAGCTAGAATGTTTAGATTGGGCATACAGACTCCAGAGACATAGACGCAGCGCAAGTTTGTCGATTCATGTTGCCACGCCCACTCTAACGCCCACAAACCGCCCAATACTGCCACGCCCACACTTTTGAAAAATGTTTTGATATTTTTTCATTTTTGTATTGGTCTTGTAAATTTCTATGAATTTGCCAAAAACCGTTTTGCCACGCCCACTCTAACGCCCACAAACCGCCCAAAGCTGCCACGCCCACACTTTTGAAAAATGTTTAGATATTTTTTCATTTTTGTATTAGTCGTCTAAATTTCTATCGATTTGCCAAAAAACTTTTTGCCACGCCCACTCTAACGCCCACAAACCTGCACTTCTACTAGCTGAGTAACGGGTATCAGATAGTCGGGGAACTCGACTATAGCGTTCTCTCTTGTTTTGTTTTTAAAGAGAATACGGTTACTCACTGAAGAAATTTATCTTCTTCTATAATGATCTGATTCCTGAAACAATTAATTGGCTTGTCTGTTGTGTCGATGGTATAGGTCAGCGATTCTTCGCTATGTATTGTGGCTGCGTCTGACTCGTATGTGTCTTTACAAACCCTTTTGCTTTGGCAAGATAATGCGTCTGACTCGTATGAGTCTTCTAATGCGCTTACGTGCTGACGAGATAACGCGTCTGCTACTAGGTTTTCATTTCCTGGCGTGTAAATAAGTTTCGCTCCATAGTCCTCGATAATCCCATTCCAAAGTTTTAGCTTCGCATTAGGATTTTTGTCCGAGATGGCGAAAGTGAGTGGTTGGTGGTCGGTGTAGACGCGCAATATATGTAATTACGAAGGTGGTTAAGCGCCCAAACTATGGCGAGAAGCTCTCGCTCGTTGGTTGCAAAATTTGTTTCGTTATTACGCAGCGTGCGCGATGTCAT
The DNA here is from genome assembly GCF_016746245.2 of Drosophila santomea. Classification (NCBI taxonomy): domain Eukaryota; kingdom Metazoa; phylum Arthropoda; class Insecta; order Diptera; family Drosophilidae; genus Drosophila; species Drosophila santomea. The sequence goes on along the minus strand of NC_053016.2, from coordinate 25,402,921 downwards.
TGTAATTGGGCGCTTGTCTTGGGATAATACGGCTCCAATTCCGTACCCAGATGCATCCGTCGTTAAGTCGAACGGTTTTTTAATGTCTGGGTATGAAAGAAGAACATCTTCTGATGCCAGTATCTCTCTTAGCGTCTTAAATGTTGTTTTTTGTTCTTCAGACATATTTATATTAATTTTTTTTGACTGATTCTTGCTTGTTTTCCCGTTTTCGCTTTTAAGGATTCCCGTTAGGGGGCCTGCGATTGACGCGAAGTTTTTGATAAAACACCTGTAGTAACTTGCTAAACCCGGAAAAGATCCGAGATCAAAAAGAGTTTTTGGCACGGGAAACGCCTTTATGGCTTTCACCTTTTCAGGTGAGGTTCGGAGACCCCCTTGCGACACGATGAATACCAAGTATTCGATGCTTTTTTTGAAAAACTTCGACTTTTCTTGAGATACCCTCATGCCTGCTTCAAGCAGTTTTTCGAGGACCCACTGTATGTCCTTGGCATGGTCTTCTTTTGTTTTTGAGAAAATAATAATATCGTCGACATACACGTAGCATATCTTCGAGATTCCTTCTCTTAAAACGTCATCTATAGCTCTCTGAAACATACTTGGGGCGTTCTTAAGCCCAAATGGTAATCTGCAAAACTCATATTTGCCATTGTTTATCGAGAAAGCTGTTTTTTCTCGGTCTTTCTCTGCTAACTCGATTTGGTGAAAGCCCGCTTTAAGGTCAAGCGGTGAGAAATATTTTGACTCGCCCATATTTGACAATATAGTCGAAATCGAAGGAATCGGGTACCTATCATCCGCGGTTTTTGGTTCAACTTTCTAAAGTCGATAACCAACCTTTTCTTTTTACCCCGTTTTGGTCAAATCCTTTTTCATCTACAAGCCAAGTCGGGTTGTTGTAGGGCGATCGGGATGGGCTTATTACGCCATTCGCCAGAAGTTGTTTAACCTCTGCGTTTACAAATTCCGTTACGCCCATGGGGTGCGGGTATGATTTAGAGTATACCGGCTCCCCGTCTGTTTTTGTGGTTGCCATTGTATTTATGTTGTATGGTAGGGGTTCATCTGTGTCGGCGACGGCCCTACAATTTCTTGCTATCATATTATCAAAAGCGGCTTTTATTGCCGGTGGGACGTCATTGTCGTCTATTTGGATAAAGTTAACGTTTTTGGTTTTGGAAAATTTGATTTTTTCTACCCCGTTACTAGTTTCTAATATATTTTTTGTAAGTTCGAGTCTTGCATTCACTTGTTTAAGTAAGTCAAGCCCGATGATTCCATCAAAGTCCTTAAGAACTTTAAGTATAAAAAAATGTGACCGTACATTAAACAGAGAAATAGGCACTTTTGTTCTATTCTTGTATGGCCATGAATTGACCTAACGCTTATTGGTTTTTCTACTGCCGCAATGCCTTTAAGCCCTGGGCATGGTGCTATGTAATTTTTTAAAGTGCCAGTATCAATAAGTAGTTTGATTTCCCTCCCTGCTAACGTACGAGTGATATACGGGAGCAGGGATTTTACCCTAAAAAATTGCAGACGTCGTCTGTGTCGAGGTCGTCTTCTATTTGTTCAACCCTCTCATGAGAGGGTCCTGCCACCTGGTTATATCTTCCTCTCCTGACCCCTGTTCTGGCATATAGTTAATTCTTTAGCCCCTTTGCCAAGTAGCAGGCTGCCTGGACCGAGATGAGTTATCGACCTCCATTGGTTCGGCTGGGGGCAGCTGGCTCTGGGTGTTTCCCAAATACGGACGAGACTTCTGTCTAAGCGAGCCGGTTTGATGATTTCCTCCCCTTTGGGTTTTTATGAAATGAGGATTTTTTCTAGTCTAGTTATATGAATTTTGCTGTGATGGATTTCTCCACCCTGCCTGCCGCTGAGTGTGCGGTTTATAATTTTTTTCCTCATTATGCCGGTAATATTTGAGTAAGGGTAATTGCCCCTGTCTTGATAAACTTAATTCTTGTTTAATTACATGTGTCGGAGGCTTGTCCGCGTCAAAGTGTGCTATTATCGCATGGAAATTAAACACAGTGTTGAATGAGGCTAGCACGGCGGCCGCTGGGCTTATATTTATTTTTCAGAATTCCGACAGCTTGGTAGTGTCGGCTGCTTCCTTCGTAAGGTTCAAAAACTTTGTATGCCGCAGTTGCGGCCTGTCTCCAGGAGACGTAATTTTCTTGATTCCCGTCGAATTCTGGGACGGATTTTATCATGTCGAGAGGTTCGTTAATTTGAATTTCGCGATATATCTTGACTTTTGAAGTTTTGCCCTTAAGCAAATTTAACTTCCGCGCAATTGCGGCTAATTTTTCTTCGAATATCTCTCCCTGCCTTTGCAATCTGCTCTGCGTGCATTCCTAACACTTGCTGCCTTCCTGAATTCCTATCGTCGATAATGCTGTCCCGAATGTGTGCAGCCCTATTGGCTTGTTTTTGTACTTTTGTTTCTACAAGTTTCTTATACTCTTCTAACACTTCCTCGTCTCACGAGGCGTTGTCATTCCCTCTATACATGAAAAAAGATCGTTGGGTATATTTCTTTCTCAGTGGGTCTCAGTGAATAAAAATATTCATATCTTTTTTTTTAAGTTTGATTTTAAATATCGGCAGAATTTATTTTATAGCTATTTTCTATTGGCAAATCACTTTAAACAAAAATCCTACACACATGTTCTTATTTTATTGTCTAGATTTGCGTTTTGTCGACGGCCCCTTGCTGCTGGTGCTGCTGCTGCCGTCGCTGCTGCCGTTGCTGCTGCTGTTGCTGTTGCCGTTGCCGTTGGTATAGGTCAGGTGTTGTCGCCGCTGCTGCCGTTGTCGCTGGTACTGTTGTTGTTGTCGTAGCTGCTGCCGCTGCTGTTTTACTCTGGTGTGGGAAGTCTTACAGTTCCTCTTTGTAGTTTTGTATGTTTTTATACCCGTTACTACCGTAATAATACCGTAGAGTAAAAGGGTATACTAGATCGTTGAAAAGTATGTAACAGGCAGAAGGAATCGTTTCCGACCATATAAAGTATATATATTCTTGATCAGGATCAATAGCCGAGTCGATCTGGCCATGTCCGTCTGTCCGTCCGTCTGTCCGTCCGTATGAACGCTGAGATCTCAGGAACTACAAAAGCTAGAAAGTTGAGATTGAGCATACAGACTCCAGAGACATAGACGCAGCGCAGGTTTGTCGATTCATGTTGCCACGCCCACTCTAAAGCCCACAAACCGCCCAAAACTGCCATGCCCACACTTTTGAAAAATGTGTTGATATTTTTTCATTTTTGTATTAGTCTTGTAAATTTTTATCGATTTGCCAAAAAACTTTTTGCCACGCCCACTCTAACGCCCACAAACCGCCAAAGCTGCCACGCCCACACTTTTGAAAAATGTTTTGATATTTTTTCATTTTTGTATTAGTCTTGTAAATTTCTATCAATTTGCCAAAAAACTTTTTGCCACGCCCACTCTAACGCCCACAAACCGCCAAAAACTATCAGTGTTGAAATTTCTTCTTCGCACATCCACTAGCTAAGTAACGGGTATCAGATAGTCGGGGAACTCGACTATAGCGTTCTCTCTTGTTTTTTTTTGTCGTCGCGGTTTGTTTGCCGACAGCTTTTGGTTTTTGGTACTGCTGATGCTATTGTTGCCGCTGGTACCGCTGGTATTGTTGTTGTTGCTGTAGCTGCTACCGCTGCTGCTTTTTTCTGGTGTGAGAAGTCCTGTAGTTCTCCTTTGGAGTTTTGTATGTGTTAATGTTCTTCTGCACTTTTTATTTTTAGTCGCCTGTTGTTGCTGTATTTTCACACTTTTTAACACGTCGCGTAGGTACCGTTAGTTGGTTGAGCGCCAGTTAACAAATCACTTCGTTGGTAGTTTAATGTTTGATATCTTTATTATCCGCTCTCGCGTTAGGGCGAGGGTTTAAATTGAATTATCGAGACTGTTAAACCCCGGAGTACAAAATTAGAATAACTTAAAGAGCTACCCGTTTCCCAGCTTGAGGCCTCTGCCTCGCTGCAGCGCAGTCTCCAAAGCGCCAGGTCAGCATTCCGATATCCGGTGTCAGTCACTAGCTCCGCGAGTGCTTCGACCGGGCTCCGGGCAATTGTCCTTGGAATGCGCGATCAGCATTTCTTTCACTGCGCGTGCAAGCCACTGGATATGGCGGCCTGCAATTCGACAGTTTCTCTCCGTGAGAACCACCTGTGCTAACTTATATATATAGTGATGGAGTTATACATACATATACCTTTGTGCACTAGTTAATTGTAACCGAACAAGAATAAAATATATACAAACACAAAATAAAAAAAAAAAAAGTGGAGTATGCATATATATAAATGTATGAATGAGTTGGGTTTCTTTTCTTTTGTGGCACGCTTTGGCTGCTATTCTGCTCTCAGGTTACTTGGAGTGAGCACTTGCTAGGAAAGTCTACGCTGTTGCTTGTGTTTGCTGATGCTCACGTTAACGGCCATGCACCGGTTCACCTGTTCTTTCATTTAATTGTTTTGGCGTTAGTATTTTCAATTACGCACTTTGTGGGAAACCGGATGCAATCCTGTCCAGGTATGGTGATGGTCCCTCCTCCGCTGTTCGGATCTCTTGTACATTTTCACTATCTTTAATAGAGCCAGGAAGATCAGTAAAGCAGCGATGAATTTCAGGGTATGTTGTACCCCTTCTATTTCCTGCTTGTGGTCGACAACCTCCACGGTGTTTATCATATTTGCTGTGTTGTCGGAGGCTTTAGACTCCTTCCTGAGAGTTTCGTGGAACTACGGTCTTCCTTCAAAGTGTGTTCCTTGTTAGTCCTGTTACTTTTTTTTTTTTAACGCGCGAGTCCCACGATCACACATCCCGCCCAACCGACCGAGGGGCGCTGCCGTGTATCGTACGGCTCGAATCACGGGAAGATAGACGCGATATAGAAGATAGTAAAGAACGAGGAAAGATCTAAGAATTTGTTAAATACGTTAGTATAGATCGTTTTAAGAACGAGAGAGTCAGAATTAGAGATAATAGGATAGAATCTATTATAGTCAGAACATAATACTCTGTAGGGATCATGCAACTCATAATTAGATCTACATTGATTTAAAATTAACGGTACGTAATTTCTAGTAAATCTGCTTGGAACAGTGAAGTTTAGCCGACCAACCAAGTCGGGACTATCAACTTAACCAAGAATAAGGTTAAAAATAAAGACTTTTTCAAGCATCGTTCTGCGGTTAGCTAAGGAGGGTAAGTTAATTAGCATTAGTCTACTTGAATAAGGAGGTAATCTAAGGTTTGCATCCCAATTAAGGCGCCGTAAGGCAAAAAGTAAGATGTTCTTTTGAACCGATTCAATTCGGTCCGAGTAAACTTAATATTGTGGACTCCAAACAGGTGATCCATACTCGAGGATCGGACGGACTAGAGATGTAAATAAGGTTTTGGTCATGTAATGATCATCCAATTCCTTTGACCACCGTTTTATAACACCAAGCGCACCCCTGGCCTTATTGACAATAGACGAAATATGGTCTGAAAATTTAAGTTTAGGATGTTATTCTGTCCAAAGAGTGTAAGTCGCGTGCATTAAGTTGGTACGACAAGAGGTCATAACTTTACACTTAGAGTTTAAGTTTAATAAGTTATCACGGCACCAGGTTTGAAAGCTATCTAGATCGGATTGTAAGTCCAAATGGCGAGAAATGTCCTTATACTGGAGACATAATTTTACATCATCCGCGTACATAAGTACACGCGAATGCTTTATTATCAAGGAAAGGTCGTTAATAAATAAGGTAAAAAGGAGCGGACCTAAGGGGCGCTTTTGTGGGACATCGCATGTGACTCGGAGAATACAAGAAAGAGAATTTTTAAAGAGGACCCGGTGCGTCCTGCCATTCAGATAACTTAGAATCCAATTTAGGAGATCAACAGGGAAACCTAATAAATCAAGTTTTTTTTAATAAAAGTGAATAATTAACAGAGTCGAATGCTTTACTAAAATCTGTATATATGACATCCGTTTGAAGATTATTTTTAAAGCCCTGAACTACGAAGGAGGTTAGCTCCAGAAGGTTAGTAGTTGTTAATCTGCGTTTCATGAACCCATGCTGACATGGTGATATAATAGACCTACAAAGGTGCTGCAAATGAGAAGTGATAACGTTTTCAAATAGCTTAGGGATAGCAGACAATTATGATATTCCTCTGAAATTGCTTGCATCCGTTTTGCTACCTTTTTTATGGAGAGGGATCACAAAGGACTCCTTCCATATATGGGGAAACTGTGAAGATAGATGATAGCGTCCTTGTTCCTTGACATTTTTCTTCTCGACTGGAGTTATCCTTGAGTCTTCCCGGCGATAGACTGACGGATAATTGCCCGGGTATTTGACGTACGGATAATTACCCCGGGTATTGACTACGGGTGTTTTCCCGGGTACTGACTGTCTTTTCATCTGTGGTCCATGGTCTTTTTATATCGGCATAGAGCTTTTTCTGATCTATTGGTCTTCTATGTCAAGTGATTCCCACCTAGGAATCATATTTCTAACTTTCCCCTATTTTGGGGAGTCAATACCCCTTCGGTGAAGTGTACCCGGAACTGGTGTTGATTTTCTTTTCTTTCTGCAATCTATTGCGGCCTCTGACCGGGTCATCGGAGACTCGTTCATTGTCGACTTGCATTTTCTATGTCGCAATCCAACTGAGTCAGCGCGATGATAGTACCCCTTACCCTGCTTTTAGATTCTGGTTTTGAATCTTCAAAGTCTTACGATCTCACGAAAAGGGTGTACGCAACAGATCCTTGTGTCAATTGTCAGATTAAAAGTAGGATGATATGGATCTTCAGATAAAGTTAGAGGTGCTACTGTGGGCAGAAATACATTTTCAGGACACGATACAAGTCATACAATAATCGACCAAGAGAGCATGGAATATATTTATTTTGCGGCAAGAATTAGTCGAGCAAGCCGTTAATTATGTCGTGTTGTGCTATAGGGGGAAAGATATTCGATGTTCTCCTGTGGACGGGTGTATTCTTGATCTTGATTCTTCATTTAGGATCAATAGCGGATCAATAGCAACAGCAGAAGAACAGGGCGTGTCTGCGTGCCGATTTCAAGAAAGCAACGGTACCAAGCTATACTTTGGCAAACGTTTAAGCCGTGGACTTTGGCCTTGTCGCCGGGAGTCATCAAGGAGGCATATAAAAGCAGATGGCTGGAAGCGGGACAATTGAGGAGAACCAGAATACTAGTGAATAAAGCTACAAGCAGCAAAGGAGGGAAGACGCGGTCGACTGTTTCGGAGACTGCGTAACGTAACGGGCGGTTGCCTGGAACGTTCGCACAAGAAACGAGGCTGTCAAACAACCCCGGGCGATTGCACGGAGCGTTAGTGGAATCTGAACGGGTGACCAGCGTGAACGGCCGGCACAGAGCAAGGGACAGGCCAGGAGGTTGCGGCTAGCACGGCGTTTGCCTTGAGAGCCCAGTACTTGTTCACTGAAGTCTGGGAAGGGTGACGCTACCAGCTAGCCGCACATATCTCGTAGCGCGCATACCAACAAAATCATTACATCTGGTGCATTACAAAGCATGATCATCCCGGCAGTATAAAAAAAAGCAGTATGGGTAGAATTTAAGTCTACCGACTTAAGAAAGAGGATTTCGCATAAAAGCTAGCGATCTCAGCCGCAGAGAGGGGAGCAAGGGTCGCAAGTTGCCGCCCAACTAACTAACTAACTAGTAAATTAATCAAAGAGGAGCTGCAGTTGTCAGCATCGGTGACGATTGGTGGGGACACATAAAGGGCACGACCAACAGCGGAGCAACAGCAATCTTCGTTAGCAAAGATCTGGCAAACACCACAAGTTGGCTGCCCAAGGAACGATACTACCACGCGACGTGAGTACCCAACGTGTTGAGGTAAAATTTCCCCACGGAAGTCGCGGACCAAATCAGATGCACCGATTACGAAATCGTGATACAGGCCGGGAACAGGCACAACGGGTGGCTTGAGGAGAAGTGGTTGGTCGCAGTGGTCCAGACGGCGATAGAAACAGAGCTCGCGGAATTTCGCTCCTTGGCTGGAACATCAAAAATAGCCAAGCACACGATAACCATTAAGCATGCAGATTAACCAGAGATATTACTCAAAAAATTCAAAGAGGGGTTAATGCGAAGGTAGAGGAGCTTCTGGAAATGGGACTCATAGAGCACTTGAGTAGCACATACAGCTTACTCATAGTCTTGATGAGAAGAAAATGGGCAAATGAAGACTTTAGGAAGATGAACGCGAAATCCATAAAGTACGCGTTCCCAATGCTACAGATAAATTATATCCTCGTCCATCTCAGAAAAAACTTCTTTTGACTTCAAAGCGATTGGTCGTTTTTTTTATTTTGCGCTTCAAATTTATTCTTGATTTTGCTAAATCGAGCGGGTCTTTTTAATAAATTCATTAATAATAATTCTATTTTGTACACATAATTTTTAAAACTCCGTTCTCTTTTGATTTTGGCACTATTTTAAACAAATAAATAACAAAATTGTTTTTGTATTTTTTTGTCTTTGTGTTCTGTTTACCCATTCTTTTGTACGTTATCCGTGGTGCTCGGGCACAGGTTGGCCCTGTAGAAGCACAACCTGTAGTGCCAAAACCCTTACGGTGGTTCCACTAAAGAAACAAATTTTTCTTATTCGGCTTTCCTCTGATAAATCATCATCTGATGTATTGTCTTATATACAAAACCAAACAACTAAATTTAACATTATATTTTCTTATGGTAGGGACACTTAGCTATTTTTAAACATATGTTTTGGTGATATTTGGCCTCTTAGTATGGTGGTTTAAGAGTTTGAAGTTAGATCAACAAAAGAAAATGCGTAGTCGAGTTTCCCGACTATGAGATACCCGTCAGTCACCTAGAGCAGTGGGATCGAGGAATTTCAACATTTTCGGAAATATCGGTACAAATTTTTCAAAAGTTATGTTGTGACAGTTTTTTGCGGTTTGTGGGCGTTAGAATAGGTGGGGCTAACAAAAAACATCAAAACATTTTTTAAAACTGTGGATGTGGCAGATTTGGTCGGCTTGGGGGTGTTACGGTGCGCGTGGCAGCCTTGCACCGCGTCTTAACCTCTGAAATGTGCATGCTTAATCTCAACTTTATGTCTTTTATAGTTCCTGAGGTCGCGATGTTCATACGGACGGACAGACAGGCGATCGCGGCGAGATCGACTCCGCTATTGATCCTGAATCAAAATCAAGAATATACCCGGCATCACATGTAGCACACAGTAAGGAATTCCGACGGTACCTAGTAAATAGATATGCTTAACTTTTGTTTAGAGCGAGTGAAAATATTTAATTCTGCTTTGATACCTCGTAATAGTGAGACTAGATGCTATTTTTCAAGAAGAAAAGAAGAAGTAGAAATAGAAAACAAGGGTGGTGCAGCGGTGTGGTGACGTGGTCCGTGAGGAATGTTATATTCCCACGTGCCCTTTTTCCTATTTTTGAGAGGAGAGGATCTTCAGCTGATTAGTTTTATTAAGCCACACTTAGTTTTATCTCATCAACGATTTCATCTCGTTCACAACCGCTAAGAAAGCATCACAACAGCATATTAGCCAACATTAGTTGTCATATTTTTTTTATATTTGCACGTCAAAATAAAAGCACATCTCAGAAGTTCCCATACTACGTATGGGATTGCAAGTTCCCATACTACGTATGGGAATGCAACTCCCTGTATAGGTATATTGTAAAACGCGGCATCTTAGGAAAAGTATCTTAGTCATGAATCCCCATCTGCCGACTATGTGGTCAGTAGACAAACAAAAGCTCGACTAGCAGTCAGCGTCAGGCGGTGAAGAAAGTGTCGCCACAAGTCCCGGAATAGCCCCGGGCCCATTTCGTCGAAACATTGTAGAGGTCGTAGCATGGAAACAATATTTTGTTGGTGCTTTATTTTCATACGCCATTCAGCCACTTCTCGACTACCATGAGCTGGTTGGCGAGTTGGGTTGTTTCACCAATTAGGCAACTGAAGCAGCTAAGAATCGCAGTGTCCTCAGCAAAGGTGGATGTTGTTATTCGGTCACTCGTGGGAATATCGCATGTGTAGAGGACGTATAGAGTTGGCCCAAGTGCGCTGCCCTGTGGGACTCCAGCTTCGATAGTGTAGTTGTCTGATATTGTTGTATGTCTGCGAGACTCTGTTATAGAGGTAAAAGGTAAGTTTATGAGTGTTCGCAGGCAAGTGTGTTTTAATTTTATGCATAAGTCCTTCGAGCCAGACGCGGTCGAACGCTTGAGATACATCGAGGAATCGAAGCTCGAAGGTTAATCTCTAATTTTATTCTGCTAATCCAAATTTATGGGCTGGGATAATGTTGTGAGTTCCCATATATGGTATTATGCGTGTTAAAAGGCTACTTCGAATAGTTCGGACCGGCATGATAATATACTTATTGGTCAGTAGGATAACGGAATCGTGTGATAGCATCTTGCTTCAGAGCCCGGTTTATTTTGCGGGGGCAAACGTGGCGATCTGCTGTTTTGTCACGCCCGTCGCAGACGCCTCTTTTCTGTTTAATTCGCAGGTGGGATCTAACAATCTTATTTTCCACATCCTTTCGTTTTGGTGTTGAGATCCTGGCTGCTGTGACGAGTACCTTTTCTAGAGCGGCGGTAGAGCAGTCAATGTCCGCTTCTATGTATAGTTGAAGAGTTAGCTTAATGTGGGAACTCACATACTTTCTGTATTTCATCCAGTTAGTGTTGTGCGACGTCAGCCTGTGGGGGTGGTCCGCAATTTCTGGGCTTTGAAGAAGGCTTATCAACAAAGGCGAGTGGTCAGATGAGAGATCCGGTAGTGCTATGGCGCTTATTAGATTGCGTGGGATGTTTTTTGTCACCGCGAAATCAATTAGATCTGTGATCTTTCTGGGGTCTGCAGGGGCATGTGGGGCTACCAGGAGAAACATAGTCGAGTTTATTGCTCAACATTGTGCTTAACATTGTAGTCTCCTGAAGCTATGAAGTTTCATCAAGCAGCATAGCGTTGATGTGATTTGTAGTTTGCCGTATTGTTTCCTCCACAGTTGCCACATTTTTTCCTTAGGGGGCCTTCTTTGTTTGCCGGGCAGTTTACGGAGTTGTGGAAGTCTCCGCAGAATTTTCAGACTGCCCGTTTGTGCACTCCTGCCAGTTTGTGCATTGTACAGGACTGTTTGCGTTTGTGTGGTTCTTCCACAGTGAACCTTCGATGCAGTAGGAGATGCAGTTTGTAGATCGGGTGCACATTGTTTTTCTTTAAGGATTTGCTATGTTGTTCGAGCTCCACCTTAAAGAGTGGTTGCGGCGTTGTGGTTCTACCATTTCTGGCACAGAAGCCCTTGGCTTTAAGGGCTTCTTGAATCTCAGAGGGGGCGACGTCAGGTTCGATTCCTTTTAGTACAACTTTCAGTCCCTTGCTGATTTTCAGTTGGTAGGTGTAGAAGTTCTTCTGCTTGGTTGGACTCCGTCATATCGGTCTGTATAACCGGGACCACTTGCTTACGGTTATGAAAAGATTATTTTTTCCACAATCAATTGATCAGTAACAACAACATATTGTTTCCATGATTAAACCTCGGCAATGGTCCGACGAAATCGGCGTATACTGTAGCACAGGGCTCTTCCGGAACTAGTGGCGACCTTTTCTTCGCCGCATATTCATACGCATGTCCTTGCATTCCTTTGCGTTTTTAGCCAGAAATAACGGGCTGCTAGTCGACCTATTGTCTGTCTACTGTCCACATAGTCGACTGATGGGGATTTATCCTTGGTTGCCGCGGAACGCTCAACTTCCAGGACACCACAATTTCGTTTCCTGCTCTATGCGAAATATAATATTTGTCTGCCGAAAATATCGTATTGCACTAGCGCCACACAAAATCCAAACTACTAAGCGATGCAAATTGTGCTTCTGTGCTACATTAACAGTAATGTTTTCTTAGAAATTATTTGTTCTTACAAATCTAGCAAAGTCTTATGCATCCAGAAACCTTTAATGATAAAAAAAGCATTTGAGGTGATACTTACAGAAGCATTTCATGTAATGCTTACTTTTTTTTTTTTTAAATTAATTAACATCTTTATTTAATATTATTCAGGAACAGGTCAATTAAAGCCTTTAACCTAAATGTTGTCTTAAGTAAATAATCTCTTAATTATAAAATATAATTTGTTTTCATCTTAATATATAGGAATAGGTCAAATTTCGAGTAGTGAGGTTTCAGGTAAATAATATATTCATACTATCATCTTAGAAGCAGCCCAAAATGTCTTCTTTTGAGCCTGCGAATTGGGATAGCCCCTGTAATCTCCGGGCGAGACGATTACGGTGGGCAGTTAGTCGATCGTTGTATCTGCTTGAGAAGAACGAGATTTGGTCTTCAACAAGGCTCAGGTTTAAATCATTGTGAAGCGTTTGGCCGCTAACGAACCAGTCACAGCCAGTGATTTGTCTTAATGTTTTGTTCTGGACGGTTTGGAATCGTTTTCGGTGGGACGCAGCCGCCACTCCCCAAATTTGGATGCCGTATCTCCAAGTAGGTGCGATAATTTGCTGATAAATCTGACGCTTGCATCTTAAAGGTAGTTTGCTTTTCTTATTTAGCATCCAGAATAGTTGGTTACGCTTTAGGTTGCACATTTTGACGACTCTGGCAATATGATCTCGGAAGGTTAGGCGTTTGTCCAGTGTGAGGCCTAGGTATTTCGCCTTAGTTGCTTGCTCTATGTCCACATTATTAATGTGTACCGCAGGAGTTGTTTTACGGCCTTTTCTGGAAAAGTTTTCCGAAAAAAAGTATTTCGGAATATTTTTATTACAATACTTTCGTATACGATACTCAAGATTTTTTCTGGATCATTAATTATTTGATTTGATTACTTAATGTCTGTTAATGTCTCGTATTATTATAAAGTGTATTAAAGTAGAGGAAAAAAATATTTTATTATGTAAAAATACAATAAGTCTATAAATTTTAGTATTAGTAGCTTTGTTGATTTATCTTGGCAGATAAAAGCCAAACATCTGCAATATAATTGTATTGGGACTGTTTAATACTATTAATAAAGAAAGAATAAAATAAATAAAAAACAAGAGAGAATGCTGTAGTCATGTTCCCCGACTATTTGATACCTGTTATTAGCTAGTGAAAGTGCAAAGGAGTAATTTCCACACTGACAGTTTTTGGCGGTTTGTGGGCGTGGCAAAAAGAGAAATGTAGAAGACTAAGAAAAAAGTTAAAAAAAAGCAAACCATTGTTCAAAAGTGTGGGCTGGGCAGTTTTGGGCAAAACCCTTTTCCGCAAATCAGCAGAAATTTACAAAACTAATACAAAAATTAAAAAATATCAAAAAAAATTTTCAAAAGTGTGGGCGTTACATTATTGGGCGGTTTGTGGGCGTTAGAGTGGGCGTGACAACTTTTTTTTTTCAAGCGTTCTATTATTTATTGAATCTTCCCTTTGTTTTAAGAGACTAAAAATAAGTATTCAAGTCTTAATCTAGCTTATTTAACTTTCACTCAGTGATAATGTTTGTGATTAATCCCCTAGTAAGTTTATTGCTGAGCTAGGAGGTCGTTGAGATGCAGCCGGCTTTGACTGCATACTCGGATTAGTTTTCTTGCGAGGGGATTTGGATGGGTGGTCAGCTTTTGTTCGTATTTCATTTTTTTCTCTGTTATTACTTTGATTACTAATTTAATTTGGAGGTCTCTGTGTATGTCTTCGTTCCGAAGGTACCACGGCGCTCCACTGATAGTTCTCATAATTTTTTTTCTGTGCTCGCTGAAAAATGTCTATGTTACTTCTGGATGAGTTGCCGCACAGTTTGGAGACATGAGTCCAAATTGGTTTTAAGACGGAGTTGGATAGAAGAGCTTTGAACTCCAGACTAAGCGGAGAGCGAGCATTTATGAGCCCGTATAGGTCCCTTGCTTTATGTCTAAGTTTTATCGTCTTCGCTTCTAAGTATATGTTTGTGCCAAGTGAGCCGCCTGTCCAGATGGACACCCAGATATGTCACCTCGTCGGCTTTTGGTATGCATATTTTGTTCAGGACAAGTGGTGGGTATGTTTGTTTGTTTAAGGTAAAGGTAACTTGCTTGCGTTTTAGTAGATTTATTGAATTTCTCCAGTCGGCAAGCCGTCGCTCTACAGATGTTAAGTGTTGGGATAGGAGTGCCGTGGATTTTGTTGGGCATTTGGAGCGACTGAGTATCATCAGCGAACGTGGAGGTTGTTAGATTGTAGTCTGTGGGGAAATCCGCTGTATACAGGGTGTATAGGATTGGACCCATAACACTGCCTGGTGGCACTCCAGCTTCGATTGCGCAATTGCGTGAGGTGCTTCTTTTTGCAAACACTCTGTTGTACGACTTCAGTAGTTTGTTGTGTTTTTGGGCAACAGCTTGATTATTTTAAACAGAAGTCCATCCAGCTATACTCTGACAAATGCCTGCGCGACGTCTAGAAAAATGGTCTAAATAATGATGGCTTCGTTTTATCTTTTCCTGGCTTTGGGATCATTACTATGGTCGACTTTTTCCATTTTTGAGGGAAGTATCCAAGCTTGGCGATTGCGATGAAAAACAAGCAGATGTGCAGAATAGCACACTTTGGGATTTCAGTAAGCACTTTTGGAGTTATTAAGTTGAAGCCAGGCGATTTTCTTGGCTTCTAGCCGTTTTGAACATCCCCATGTGCCCTGCTTCCGCCTGGCAGTGATTCTCTGCGAGGATCTGTTGTACCTCCTCTTCAGGCACGCATAGTTTCCACGGGTGTTGGTCCCTTCTATCATTGCTCAGTTTATACAGACGCTTCCCTTCTCTCCGGAATTCTGTGT